>NC_079407.1:8368154-8976819 GCF_029220125.1 Pseudoliparis swirei
CTGCCCTCCCTCTCCGACAGCTTGCGGCTGATGTACAGCACGGGCGGTCAAACCCTCTACCTGCTGGGACAAACGGCCCCAGCCCTCTGTTCGACGCATCAGTCTGCAGAGTAAAGGGAGAGAAGTTAGGTGTGTGGAGGCGGTTCCCCACAGAGAGCTTGCTTTACCTCCTCAAACACCAACTGGCACCGCTCCGTCCACTGGACCGGATCTGAGGCACCTTTCCGGGTCAGGTCAGTCATGGGGCTGGTCAGCTCCAAAGTTCGGGATGAACCGCCTGTAATAGCCCGCCAGCCCCAAAACTGTCTCACCTCTTTTTAGTCTTGGGCGTGGGCAGGCCGCGATGGCGGCGGTCTTGTCCACCTGAGGCGCACCTGCCCGGCGCCCAAGTGGTACCCCAGATACCGTACCTCCCTCCGTCCAACTGCACACTTCCCGGGTTGGCCGTAAGCCCGCCTGCCTCAGGGACTCCAGCACCGCGCCCACCCGCTGCACATGCTCCGCCCAGGTGGTGCTGTGTGTGATCACATCATCCAGGTAGGCGGCAGCATATGCAGCGTCGGCCGCAGCACCCGGTCCATGAGGCGTTGAAAGGTGGCTGGGGCCCCGAATACCCAAAGGCGTGGTGAATTGGTATAACCCAAACGGAGTGGAGAAGGCCGTTTTTTCCTTAGACTCTGGCGACAGAGGAATCTGCCAGTAGCCCTTGGTTAAATCCAGTGTCGTAAAGAAACACGCAGTGCCCAGTCGGTCCAGGAGCTCGTCGACCCGGGGCATTGGGTAAGCATCGAACCGTGACACATCGTTCAACCTGCGATAATCCACGCAGAACCGTATAGACCCATCCTTCTTGACCACAAGAACAATGGGACTACACCAGGCACTGTGGGACTCTTCTATTACCCCCATCTCCAGCATTGCAGCCAATTCCCGCTGAGCCACCTTTCTCTTGTGTTCAGGTAACCTGTAGGGTCGTAAACGCACCGTCACGCCCGGAGGAGTCTCAATCTCGTGCTCTATGAGGTTTGTGCGTCCTGGAAGGAGAGAGCTTTTGCAACCGGGCAATGTCTGTTTTCTGGGTCCCGGAGAGACGGTCTTCACAAAGACCGAGGACACCAGTGAAACAGACTCCGCCTCCCTCCATGATTTTAGGAGGTTGAGGTGGTAAATCTGTGTAGCTCCGCCCCTATCAGAACGCACCACCTCATAGTCGACATCCCCCACTCGCCGTGTGACCACAAAGGGCCCTTGCCACTTGGCGAGGAGTTTAGAGCTGGAAGAAGGAAGCAATACAAGTACCTTCTCTCCCGGTGTGAATTGTCTCAGCCTGGCACCTCTGTTGTACAGCCGCTGCTGACGCTCCTGGGCCTGGAGCAAATTCTCACGTGACAGCTGACCCAGTGTGTGGAGCTTTGCTCGCAGGTCCAGGACGTGTTGGATCTCGTTTTTACTGGTGCTCGGCCCCTCCTCCCAGTTTTCTTTAATGAGGTCGAGCACGCCCCGCGGAGTCCTGCCGAACAACAGTTCAAAGGGAGAAAATCCCGTGCAGGCCTGGGGAACCTCCCGTACTGCAAACAACAGAGCGTCAAGCCATTTATCCCAATTACGTTCATCGTCATTAATAAATTTACGGATCATGGACTTCAAAGTCTTATTCAGACGCTCCACCAGACCGTCGGTCTGTGGGTGGTACACACTGGTCCGAATAGACTTGATGCCCAGTAACCCGTAAAGTTCTGTGTTCTTGACATGAACTGGATGCCCTGGTCAGTCAGAATCTCTTTCGGGATTCCGACTCGGGAGATGACCTGAAACAGCGCCTGCGCGACACTCTTTGCAGAAATGTTGCGCAAGGGCACCGCCTCCGGGTATCGTGTTGCGTAATCCACAAGGACTAACACAAAGCGATATCCGCGTGCACTCCGGTGAAATGGCCCGATGAGGTCCATAGAGATTCGCTCGAATGGAACCTCCATTAATGGTAGAGGACGCAAAGGCGCCCTCGGAATGGCTGGAGGGTTTACCAATTGACACTCCGGGCAGGACGCACACCACCGGCGCACATCCGCCCGGATGCCCGGCCAATAAAATCGGGTCATTATCCGGTCCAGAGTTTTATCATACCCCATGTGACCAGCCATCGGGTTATAGTGAGCCGCCTGGAAAACCATTTCCCGGCGGCTCTGCGGCACCAGCAACTGGGTGCTTTCCTGCCCTGTGTGAGTGTCACGGCTCACTCTGTACAGTCTGTCCCTGATCAATGTGAAGTGCAGATATGTCTGCGCTGCGTCAGGGTGCACCAGCTGACCATCAATTCGTATCACTTGGTCAAAGGCTGAGCGTAGAGTATCGTCCCGAGACTGCTCGAGTGGAAAATCTTCCATGGAGTGAAACTCGGGAGCCGGAGGAGTCGCCATAGGAGGCTCCACCGGTTCCCCCTCCCCGTCTGCAGTGTCGGACAACCTCGCGTCACCGCTGAGCACGGCGCACACACCGCATGACCCTGTCTGCCGTGAACGCACCCCCGCAGCCTTCCCCATTAACTTATCAAACCCTGGCCAATCGGTTCCCAAGATTACGGGGTGCGTAAGGCGGGAGCTAACCGCAACCTTCACGTTATGCTTTTTACCCCCATGTCTAATTTCCACTGACACTATGGGATACTCGTGAATGTCCCCATGCACACACCATATCTTCACCCACAATGCCTCCACCAATGCCCCTGGTCGAACCAGGCTCTGGTGGATCATAGACTGTGTACAGCCGGAATCCACCATTGCCTGATGTATACCCCCCTGGATTCTTACCGGTACACGGTATGTCGCTCCCGGACCTGGGGAGGGTGTTGGAGAGCCGGCAACCCGGATCACCTGGCCCACCTCCCTCAGCGGACACTCCCACCGGATGTGTCCGGGCTGTCTGCACCTCTAACACTCCTGCCCTGGTGTTTGAGGGACTACCTGTGGGTTGGGAAGGGTGCCGGTGTTTACTGGGGCCGGTATGGGTCGTGTCAGGGCCTGCATCGGCCTGGCCGGAGCCAGTGCGCCGTCGCTGTCCACCTGGACCCCGGGGTGCACCGCCAGGTGGTCCTCCGCCAGAGTGACGGCGGCCTCCAGCGATGTTGGGCGGTGGCAGAAGACCCACGTCGACGTTTCAGCCGGCAACCCTCCAACAAACTGCTCCAGGATCGCCCGTTCTGCCACCGCCTGCGCCCCTCTTGAGCTCCCGGGCTGCAGCCACCTCGTTGCGGCGTCCCTCAGCCGTTGCGCGTATGCGAATGGCCGGTCATCGGGCCCCATCGTCGTCTCGCGGAACCGCCACCGGTGATCCTCAGGAGTCAGCCCCAGCCGATCTATCACCGCCTTCCGCACGTCCGTGTAACTGTGGCGTGAAGCTGGGGGAAGGCCCAGGGCCGCAGTCTGCGCCTCCCCGGTGAGCAGGGGCAGGAGGCGAACCGCCCACTCCTGTCCAGCTCCTTTATGGGGACAGAGCCTCGCAGATACACAAACCCAGATTGTCATCAGCTGGTCTGATTGTTATCAGACCAGCTGATGACAATCAGACACCGTTCCCTGAACCACACCCCCGCTCCACCCACTCTGCAGCCGAGCTTAAACACACCCCGCTGCCACAGGTCACGATCTGTCTATGAGATTAGTAGTCGAATCAGGCTGATTATATCAAATGGTTGTATTGTCACCCTTAATTGCTTCCCGTTAACTTTATTAGCATCTTAAGATCATCATTTGTTTCAAATGCTAGATCAGGGCTTTTTTTGTGCACAAACAAGTTACAAAGCGTACAGGGTTTTTTTGTGCAACAAACTGCAGTCTCAAGTGCACACTCTTCTGACAGATGTGTGTGTGTGTGTATAAAAGTGTAGGCTTGTGTGCTGCTTTGATGCAGCTGTAGCTCCACTATCAAAGATCTGTTGTGCTCGATGCCTGTAATACACATGTTTGAGTTTTGAGCAGGAAGGTTTTAAGTCAGAAAAAAAAATCCCCACATAGAGCTTACTGACAGAACGTCTCATGCCCCATTTTGGGATGGTAACATTAACACTACACACACACCTACACACACGCACACACAAACTCACACCTCTGCAGCTGTGTTTATACTTCATTTAAAAATGATACCATATAAGCCTACACTGTATGAACTAGGAATGCATCAGAAGCTGGTACAGCCTGCAGCCTTTCATCTGAGTGACAGCCTCGCTCTTTCATTCTCCCACTGACTCTTACTCTCGCTCTCTCTTTTGTCTCATCTCTGTTCCTCACCTTGCATCCACCTCCCTCCCTTTTTCTTCCTCGTTTATTTCCTCTCACTCTCTTCGCTCCTTTCTCAATACAGCCGGTGCAGAATCAGGTAAAAGAAGAGGTCAATTATAGAATCACACCTAAAACCATGACAGCTTTTTTGCACAGAAAAGGGCTTTCACCGTGCACTGCCAAAAACTCTGTAGCTTCTTCTTTTTCTTCTTCTTCTTCTTCTTCTCCCCCCCCCCCCCTCTCCTCCTCCTCCTCCTCCTGTACGTAGACACAGGCTCCGTGTAGGGCTATACAAGGCCACTTTGGTACTGTTGCGAGCTCACATAGTAACTGTTTCACATTAATCTTTCAGTTCTCGTATATAGCTTTTTCTCTTAATTTCTCCTTCCCTTTTCTTACACGCTCCCTTTCTCTAGGGGTCTTTTTCATGGCTTCTGTTTTCACCCATCGTTAGTTCTTTGGAAAATAATTTCAGAACCATGATGGCCAAAACAATGATGACCAAACATTTAGAATGTTTCAGATTAATTATAGATACAACGCTCAAATAAGCTAAAAACTCATTTGTAATACAACATTGAAGAACATTTTTTCAGTTAAAGACCTCTCAAAATGACATTTAATATACAGGACTGTCTCAGAAAATTAGAATATTGTGATAAAGTTCTTTATTTTCTGTAATGCAATTAAAAAAACAAAAATGTCATGCATTCTGGATTCATTACAAATCAACTGAAATATTGCAAGCCTTTTATTCTTTTAATATTGCTGATTATGGCTTACAGCTTAAGAAAACTCAAATATCCTATCTCTAAATATTAGAATATCATGAAAAAGTATACTAGTAGGGTATTAAACAAATCACTTGAATCGTCTAATTAACTCGAAACACCTGGAAACACATTTTCAAATGTTTGATTTTGTTTTGCTGTTATAAATCTTTTTTTTTACTTGGTCTGAGGAAATATTCAAATTTTATGAGATAGGATTTTAGAGTTTTCTTAAGCTGTAAGCCATAATCAGCAATATTAAAAGAATAAAAGGCTTGCAATATTTCAGTTGATTTGTAATGAATCCAGAATGCATGACATTTTTGTTTTTTTAATTGCATTACAGAAAATAAAGAACTTTATCACAATATTCTAATTTTCTGAGACAGTCCTGTATATCTCAACCTCATAAAAAGAAAATCTCAAACAATATATTTTGTCACGATTTATTGTGCTGCTTCACTTCCAAATAATCAGTAGAATGTAAATACAAATAGAGGGTCAGTATGTACACATACTGCACACAACAAGATAACACACAACTCACACTAGGCGCCATGGTGAGTGCTTACCGAAGCGGACCCAGTGTTATGACCCTGTGTTCTGGCAGATGGTGGTTGTGTGCAGAATACCTGCATTAACGAAAGCACTGCTATGCTTCACATTTTCCAGGTATCCAGCTTGATACATTTTGCAAAATATTGTCGCAGAATATTAATGGATAAAAAGACCATCTGCCATATTTGTGTTTACTGAAAATCAGTTTATGTACATTGAGTAAATTGAGATTACCGACATCTCCTTGCATCTCAATCAATTCAATCCAAACCATCTCATGCTTTGGCGTACTTTACCTTAGATGGAATCACCTTTACTCAACATTTGGATTTCTTAACCCTCCTGTTACCTTTACATTTACTAACATATTTTACCCTCGGGGTCAATTTGACCCCAGCAATTAAAACCTCCAGAAAATTATTAGAATGAATATTGCTTCCCAAGTTTAAGTGTGAGGTA
This sequence comes from Pseudoliparis swirei, assembly GCF_029220125.1. Lineage (NCBI taxonomy): Eukaryota > Metazoa > Chordata > Actinopteri > Perciformes > Liparidae > Pseudoliparis > Pseudoliparis swirei. The sequence goes on from NC_079407.1 coordinate 8,374,216, forward strand.
CTTTATGTTTGTTTGTTGACTACCTAAATAGCCCTTTAAATAAATAAAAAAGTTGATATTTCTTATATGTTTGACACAGTGAAAAACAGCCTGGGGTCAAATTGACCCCAAAGAACACCGACATTAAACATTGAATGGGGTCAAATTGACGCGAAAGGTAACAGGAGGGTTAAGAAAAAGCACATCTGAGATATTTTGCCTTGATGGGAGACATTGTAGATGTTGAACTAATGTCTCCACACTGTTTGCTGATGGAAGGATGGACCATAAAAGGGATGGGGTGACTGTGCGTCAGTGGTTAGCAGGTCCTTCTTTCAATCACAGGATTGATGATTCAATCCCCACTCTAGCCCAAGTGTCCTTGAGCGTCGTACACTTGAGTGTCTCCGGTGTACGAAAGTAACATGATTGTAAGTCGCTTCGGATAAAAGCGTCAGCTAAATGAAATGTTATGTAATGTAACCATAAGGACACACAGGCAGAAGAAAATAAAAGTAATGAGAAAGAGAGTACGGTTGGCTTTAAAATGCATTATTGTTATTATTATTTTGATAAACAATGCTTGTATTAACTTTGTTAAACAAAATCTAGCAAATAAATCCATAGAAATCCATGTAATTCTTTTTTTTTTAATAATAGTATTGGATACCACCTATTTGAGTATCAGACTGATCAGTATTGGCATTGGCACTTCTCTACTTTTCACTTGTAATCTAATGTGGATAATAAAGTTGGAAAATGACCAGTAGATTACTTGATATATGGTATTAAGTAAGGCAAAGTGTGTGAGAGCGTAGATTATAATGACAAAATAGGAATTCCATAGTATGCTTATCACTTATCCAATTAGGTGGGATTGCAAAACTAATCTACAACTCTATTAAAACAAGAGACCTTAAAGCTCAGGGTCAAACAAAAACAAATTGCATTACATCCAACGCAGACACACACACACACACACACACATGCATACACACGTTTCACTTTTCCTATACACTGTGCCATTCTGTCAACCAGATATGGTCCCATTCATCCATAACTCCACTGAGATTTACGGGAAGTAGCTGTGCACAGACTATCAGCTCTTTAGATGGTTTCTCTTTCTAAAGGTCTCTTGTTTTTCTTTTAACTCCCCAGTTTTTTTAACCCCTCCCCTCCACACCACTGTAAACTGAGCACAGATTTAATTTAATTTAGATTTTACTTGTAAAAAACAATTTTCATATGATGTGTATCTGTGATTGGTGTTGACAGGTTGTCTGTGCAGAACTCGTCCCGATTGAATTTGCGAGTCAGATTTTTCAATGAATATTATCTTACGTATAGAACACATGGATTTAATTGGCAGTTTTACTATACAGTTATTATTAATAGTATATTTATAGTTTATTTTATTTCTGCAAACAATTACAATGTGGCATTCATTTCAAGTTATATTTTTTGTAAAGCTCAACTCGTACAAAATCAACATTCACGTCATTTGACCCCCTTTTTTTGTTCTCTCCTCTTCTTACTTATTAAGTAAATGAGCTCCTTTGAATGTGTGCAATTCCTTGTGCCTTGGTGTCAGTCTCATGGCCTTTATCTACTTGGCAATACTTTTCTGCCACCACAATAACCTCCTCTTTTCTGGGGTCAACATAGAGATTCTATTTCTTCTCGAATTCACTTCTCTCCCAGTCTCCCTCCCTTCATCTACTACGACCTCAAATCCCAAATGGCTTTTTCGGTCTTTCTCTTCCTCTGTAACTGCCTGTCCATTTTTTGTCTGGACCTTTTCTGCGACCCCTGACCCCGTCTTTTCAAAAGTTGTTTGAAGTTCCGACTCTCCATTCCTCAGGCTTGTCGAAGGACTTGGCGTAATTTTCTCTTAATCTCTTCATCCCCTCCTCTCTGGAGGAGAGCTCTGTTACCTGCGGATGGAGGGAGAGAGTGGAGGATAGAGAAAAGAAGTCAGGCAGTGGGACAGGAAGCTGGCCTGTGACTGCCCCCAATCAGGCTTCCCATCTCCCTCTGTACAGGACTGTCTCAGAAAATTAGAATATTGTGATAAAGTTCTTTATTTTCTGTAATGCAATTAAAAAAACAAAAATGTCATGCATTCTGGATTCATTACAAATCAACTGAAATATTGCAAGCCTTTTATTTTTTTAAATATTGCTGATTATGGCTTACAGCTTAAGAAAACTCTAAAATCCTATCTCATAAAATTTTAATATTTCCTCAGACCAAGTAAAAAAAAAGATTTATAACAGCTGAGTGTTTGTCAAGGCTCAGGAAACCCTTGCAGGTGTTTCGAGTTAATTAGACAATTCAAGTGATTTGTTTAATACCCTACTAGTATACTTTTTCATGATATTCTAATATTTAGAGATAGGATATTTGAGTTTTCTTAAGCTGTAAGCCATAATCAGCAATAAATCAGAATAAAAGGCTTGCAATATTTCAGTTGATTTGTAATGAATCCAGAATGCATGACATTTTTGTTTTTTTAATTGCATTACAGAAAATAAAGAACTTCATCACAATATTCTAATTTTCTGAGACAGTCCTGTATATATCTCCTTCTTTTCATCCCTTGTTCTTTTGCTCCATCTTTCTGTTTTTATCTTTTTTTGCTCAACTCAGAAACTTTGTTTAATATCTGATTTAAAGTACAGAGAACATGCATTGGAGATATAATGAAAAAATGGAGATTAAAATACATAAAAAAAGCTATTGTGTGTTAAACAAGAATGCGAGGGGGAAGAATAAGACCTTGGTCATGAAAAGATGAAGCTTCACCTTATAAAACTTAAAATTCGAAGTCTTTTTCTTTCTTTTTCATGTCAGATTAGCGCCACTAGTGAGTCTGATGTGGAGGAAAGAAGCGGGGAGGAAGGAAGGAGGAGAGGAGATAGAGTGGATGTGATGGACATACACTGACGAGTCTGGCCTTTCAGTAATTGTGCCTGCCGTGGTCAGAGGTAAATGCCACACCTGGATATGTTCTGCTATAATGAGTGGAAGAGGGTATGACACATGCACAAACACTCACACCCTTGGACACACACTCTCACACACCCCTGCACAGACACATCAATATTCTTAAGGGCATTAACATGTACACTACCGTTCAAAAGTTTGGGGTCACTTAGAAATGTCTTTATTTTTCAAAGAAAAGCACTGTTTTTTCAATAAAGATAACATTAATCAAAAATACACATCGTTAATGTGGAAAATGACTATTCAAGGTGGAAACGTCTGGTTTCTAATGAAATATCTCCATAGGTGTATAGAGGCCCATTTCCATCAACTATCACTCCAGTGTTCTAATGGTACATTGTGTTTGCTAATCACCTTAGACTAATATCTGATTAGAAAACCCTTGTGCAATTATGTTAGCACAGCTGAAAACAGTTATGCTGGTGATATAAGCTATACAACTTGCCTTCCTTTGAGCTTGAAGTTTGAAGAACAAAATTAATACTTCAAATATTAATCATTATTTCTAACCTTGTCAATGTCTTGACTATATTTTCTATTCAATTTTCAATTCATTTGATAAATAAAACTGAGTTTTCATAGAAGACACAAAATTGTCTGGATGACCCCAAACTTTTGAACGGTAGTGTAAATGTAGTCTACAAGCATACACACACACATGTTTCCACACATGACAAAGTTGGTACCCAAGAAATGTCCTCCATCACAGATAGTAGTTACCTTATCATGACTGTAATCATTAATTTCCTCTCACACTGGTAATATATTCTGATCTCTGACCGGTTACTTTGGTATATTTCAGGTGAAACAGTGAAAGCTCTAATAAGTTTGGGGTGTGTACTTATCTCAGTAATGAGAGACACCAGACTATTATTAGAAACTCGGCTAAGTTAGATTTTCTTCTCCACATCGACATGGTATATTTTTACAATGCAAATAGACATACAAAATTAAAGATTTAATTTGACTTTCATTACATTTCACATACACATACAGAGATACATTGTTTGACAAATTTTACAGACGGTAAACTGTTTTTCAAACTCCTCAAACTGCTTTTCTAAACTTAGATTAAACTATCTTTTGAAGTCATATGTTAACTGTCCATGTTAATGGTGCATTTTTCACTCACCGACACTAAACCTGTTCCTTTTAAACACCAAAACGCAGGTTGCAACAAAAAGGCTGCGAAGGCCACACACACACACACACACACACACACACACACACACACACACACACACACACACACACACACACACACACACACACACACACACACACACACACACACACACACACACACACACACACACACACACACACCATCACTGTCAGAAGCTCTCCTGAAGAAGCTTTCAGCTTTTATTGTGAAAAATGCCAGCGTGACTCAGGAGGTGGAGGTTGAAAGTAAAGGTAGGGCTACCGCAGATGAATAGGCAGTTTTGTATATGGTTGAGGTTTGAAAATATGCCGACATGTCTTTATCAGCAGTATTTTTGGGTTCGCATTGGTTGTTCCTTTATGATCATTTTCACTGAAACAAAGCAACATTTATGTACCAGCTTGTGTGTTCACCTGTGTGCTTTAGAGTGTTTATCTTCACCTGTGAGTTTGTGTCTCTGCGTGTGTGGTCCTGACCCCGACTGTTTGAGCAGATGCCAGCTCATCCTGATCCCATATATCTACTCTCTCTCTCTCTCTCTCTCTCTCTCTCTCTCTCTCTCTCTCTCTCTCTCTCTATCTTTCTCTATCTCTCTCTCGCACTCTCTACTCACAGAGTATGTGTCCTTGGTCAAGGCTCATGTTTTGCATTTCCCATCCCCTATTCATCTCCTTATATTTGGACCACATACTGAATACCTTCCTGTGAATCTTGCTTGATGTGTTGAAGTTGTTTCCCGTTGTTGTAATGCATTATTAATCTCCCCTAAAGAGAATATATCGCGTGGCACTTTAGTTGTTGAGCGCAGTGTGATACTAGTTAGTGGAACTACACAGGAGCTCTTTTCCAAGGCCAAATGTCCTAATGTTAACCAAAGTAAAAAATAATGTGTGCATCCACCCTGTGATAAGTAGTTTCTTCCTCATTCTTGCAGACTGCTAAGAGACAGATGGTCGGACAGACCAGACCAGACATAAACCTGAACCTCCTTAATGATTCCGGTGTGTGGCGTTGCAGGAATAATAAGTCATGCTTTCCTTCCCATTCATAACACAAATAGTATATGAAGGTAATATGGTTGGTAGCTCAGTTGAAAAAAACGGATGTGTCGTCTTCCTCAACACTGTATACAATCAATACTCCCCCCCCCCAAAGAAGAGAGAGCTTGTATCATAAAAAATATGTCAATTGAACGAAGAAGGCAACTTATTTCTTTGTTAAATTTTCCATGAATCATATGGAGCAGAACCCTTAATTAGCGATGAAGAGGGCATCAAAGAATGTTTTGTTTTGGAAAACACTCCTCCAGCTGAGTAGTCTCCTGAACCTGCATTGAACAAAAACACACTCACTTGACACATACGGGAGTTCAGCTCATTGCTTAGTTTGGGAGATGGTTTGTGTTGCCCCTTGGCACATTGTTTCAATCGTCAATGTTGGTGTAAGCCATGAGCTTATGATTTATGCATTATCGACGACTCTACTGCTTGTGTGTCCATATGTGTGGGATATCCTGTTGTTATATTTAGAATTGGACTCGTGTGAAACATATGTGTAAACATAAGGCCCATGCACACTTACACAGCAGGTGCTGTTGATAATTGGGCACACATATACAGTTTTACATTTCATTACATTACATGTCATTACGTTGTCGTTTTAAAACTCACATGCTTAATATGCAAATGTAAAATAATTTTGTCTTCACTGTATGTGCCTTGTGCACTTTGCTTTATTCATACATTTCCTTATAGATTGTGTGCAGGACAGCAGATCATACATACGGTTTATGAAATAATCTTACCTTCTATCTGTAAAGATAGGATATATAGTCATGTCATTCCAATGCATGCGCTGTGGGATCTCTCATGAATGTGTATACGTGTGTGTTGGCCTTTTTAGCGTCGAATCTGTCTGTCTTCCTCTTCCTGACCTCTGTGTCTCTGTATGTCAGCTATTGTTTTCGCTGACTGTGAGTGTGTGTTTATTTCAGATTTTCAGCTCGTCTGACTTTCCGGATGATAATATTTCAATAGTCAGTAGTGTGATAGTGACTAGTAATGAACAAGCCTCAGCTCATAAAACACAAACACGTATACACAGACACCACGTTAACAAACCCTGGATATAACAGAAATGATTGTCTCCCCATCTGATTCCTGATTCTCCTGAAGATTTCTTCCCTTTTTTCCCATGAAGGGTTGTTTGGGAGTTTTTCCTGATTCAATGTGAGGTTTTGGGACAGGAATGTCTATATGTACAGATTGTAAAGCACTCTGAGACAAATTTGTAATTTGTGAAAATGGGCGATACAAATAAACTGAATTTAATTGAATAGATTCAACAGTTGTAATAATCACAGAGCACCGACGGTTGCCTGACCCCCAGAGAAGGATACTGTGTTCGTATCAGACTCAAAGTGAATCCTGGGACAGGGATTTCGTATGTGTACAGATTTTAAAGCCCTTTGAGGCAAATTTGTAATTTGTGATATTGGGCTATACTAAATAAAGTGAATTGAATTGAATTGAAAAGTAGCTGCTGCTACATGGAGGTCAACAGATATAGGGGCATGGAGTCTAACACAAAATAGCCACTGTTGTATTCAGGATGAATTTTCGCTCAGATGCTTGGCCCGGACAAACAAATGTTTTCCTTTAGTCCCAGACATGTTTCTTTGAGCAGTGTTGGAAGACAGCAATCAGATGTGTGTCTGAATGCTTCCTTAGCGGCTTCTTTTGGAAGTGTTGCTAATGAATTGTTGCAGAACAATGGCTGCATATGGTCACGTGCTTTTAGTATGAACATTGCCATTGTCCTCATCCTCGTGTCCTCCAACTCTACCATGTCAACACATATTTTAATTTTCAATCCTTGACATTTAAATGAATAAACACAACAAAACAAACAGCATACAATCAAAGCAGTAGTATCAGTATCCATAGTCCAGCCCACAGCAAATACAAATGGCAATCTCATGAACATCTACATTAACAAATGCCCCCACTCACACACAACCATCCATATCCGCATATACACACGCATAGCATGTATATACACATACTCTCCATACACATACACTCCATTGTGTGAACGCGTTTTAAATGAAAATAAATAGATATGTGTCAATACACTTATTTCGACAAAAGCAAATCAACAAAATCCATTTTACTTCCAGCCTAAACCGATGAATGACATCCTCCAGCACAAGGGACTTGGCGGAATTTGTGAATTTGAAGTTTGGAAAGTCAAAAGGCCCACACAAAGGCCTCACAAAGGCATACATCAAAATAGCTTTCAGCAAACAAGTTTTATGAGACTGAAACTGGAGAGGGTTGAAAGATGTGCTTTCATGCATAACTCATCAAACCAGCACTACTGTTCTCTTATCATTACCCAGCAACCTAATATTATGTGATGTCATTCATAATGCAAAAAGAGCAAAGAGAAGACAGTGGGCTTACATTTATTAATATTTATGCATTGCTGTACCTTGGAAGATGCTGAGATACTGCTGGCCAAAACCTTAATCAAAACATAAAATATGCATTCCAATATTTGTAAAGACTCTGCGGTGTCTCATTTGCAGCTGAAATATTTGGGATAGAATAATATTGTTTCCGTGCAAATGTGTACTTATGGCTTGACAAAGGATGTACAAATGGATAGTTTGTATCACTGTATTTTATACATGAACGTATAGGTACATGAACTCGAGTGTGTGTTTCTAACCGCTTGCGCGTATTGTTTTATGCCTATATCTTCTGCACGTGTGTGCACCAGTTCCCGGCTGTTTTGTAATTAAAGCTGAAGTCAAGTCTTTTTTCCCTTACTTTGCAGTTTTGAAAGGTTACTTGTGAGACCCATGCAGCCCCTAGCAAGCTCTCTTCCCTATCAGTATTTCCATGTGCAGACTACAGAGAAGATAGTTAGTGCGAAATGAGAGGATGTGACGATGCAAATAACAACACCATTTCCCTACCAGTACAGGAAGAGAACCGGGCGGGGCAGAGACGCTTTAGTCCCCAGTGCAAATATTAGTGCGGGTAAACACATGCTAATGGTGAAAAAAAGATGCTTAGCTAAAGAGATTTCTGTGCCTATTTGCAGTTCTGTGCACAGAGTTAGTCTTGCTCTGAGGTGGACAGGTCATTGGGAAACAAAGGGCCCATAATGGCGCCCATGGCATGCCAGTACACTGGGTGAGAGTGCAGCATAAATCATTATTAAGTATGTGCTGTTTGTCTGATTACAGTCGCATTAATTAAGAAATGCCTTTAAAAAAAATTACAAGCAAATAAAAAAAGACACAATTTTTTTTTCATGCTGAAATAATTGTATCTGTCGGAATGTTTACATTTATTGATGGGGCGGGGCTTGGGAACATAAGCGTAATTGTTTATGACAGAAGGACCTTAAGGATACTAAGTATGCCAAACAGTCAAGAGTAAGTTGGTGTGTGTGTGTGTGTGTGCGCGCCTGCGTGCGTGGTGCCTGTGTAAATGACAGACACCCGCTGACCTTCTTGCCACGCAACCCTGTGATTGACATCTCCATGCATGGGGAGAAAGTGGGAGGCAGGACCACCAGATATTACTGCGGAGGTCAGGGTTGAGCGGAGTGAGCAATCACTTCAATTTGTGTGTGTGTGTCTGTGGGGGGGGGGGGGGGGCAGCTTTGTGTACCTTTATCTACCTTCCCTTTGCAATTTCCCTCTTGTGATGATATCAATTGAGTCAAGGGATAGCAGTTTCTATTCGGCTGTAGAATTATCATTTGATGCCATTTGATACCAATACATTTTCCCCACCCTGAAATAAAAAAATAACCAGAATGGGGGATGAACAGAAGAGGAATTAGATATACAGTCAGAAAGCTAAAACACATATGAATATAATTTAAGTTCATAGGCTGAGCAACAGCCTGCACTCTTGCCCTGTTTGCTCAATATAAATGTTCTCTCTAAAACAGTTTGACAGAAACTATCTGAATAAAAAAATATATATATTGTATTCCATGCTTTAATTTGTGAACATCTCTACAGATTACCTCACTGCAGTGAGGTTGCCATTTCAGATTTATTGTTTGGATTTTGATTGGAGCTGAAAATGATTAAAGATAATTTTGTGTTGATGGAGAAAGAAAAAAGAAATGCCTCAATGGAAAACAGACTGAACATTCAGCATAGCTGTAATTATCTTTTAACGCTTTTAACTGTCTTTTCTAATTGGACTTTCATATGAGCCTACCGTGGTCTTTTCCCATGGACTCTGGTTAGCGTGAGCCTCACATGGTGTCATTAATATGTGTCTGTGTGTGTGTGTGTGTGTGTGTATGAGAGAGAGAGAAAGAGGGTAGATGGAGATGGAGACCTGGGGGTTTAAGCAAAGCTCTTTGCTGTCAGCTCATTTGTCTTCATCATACCCAATCAGAATGGCCCCATGAGGAGGGAGACATTACTGTCTAGTTATTGTCAACAGCACTTTCACAAAATACACGTACACACATTGATGTGTGAGCTGCATCCTTACATTTAGCTTCATGACAGAAATGACCACACCACTCAGAAGAACAACTTTTCAAACACACACACTAAATACAGACAGACAAATGCAGGCAAAGGTGCATATAGGCATACCTTAACTCTCTTAAACACCTAGTTTTGTACAACAATGTGTGTAGTCTAGATGTAGGCTACCCACTTCTAATTCATTTCCAGCAGGAGACAGACAGACAGTCAGCGTGATAAAGCTGATTCATAATTTATCAGAACTAATAGCCACCTGCCTGCACCACTAGCTGTTATCTGCCACTAATAATAGGCTGAGAAAACCCTCTGTTTTGACTGATCGTACGTGTGGAGTGACAGGCTGAAAAAGGGTGAATTGAAAACGAACTTCAGATTTAATGTTGCAATTGCTGATGGGTGCTTGTGTAGTATGTAGTGCAAGTGGTTATGTGTGCTCCTGAGGAAGGTCTACAACAGGGCTCAATAAAGGATATAGTATTATTATTATTATTAGTGTTCTTCTATGCTGGGAAATGGAAGAGGTTTCCATAAAACACGTTGTGTGGAGTATGCTCTGACGTTGTCATAGCAGCACTGATAAGATGCCCCTGGCCTTGAAGCTTCTTGTTCAGTGCATTCAGCTCCTGTGTGACGTGACGTCCATGAGCCATTTGGGACCACAGCCCAGGACCGGCTGTTCTACGCATAGCAGGTTTCACGGACTTCAATCAGATGAAAGTGTACGAAAATCAAACGCTGCACTTACGCCATGAACGCCGCATTATGGTTGGCTGGATGGATGTCCCGCACTTCGGCTGGAGAAAGTACTCAAACTCGCTCCAGTAAAAAACACTTAATTGAGCCGAAGAATGTGTTCTCCATTCGGATGCGGTACTTCCGCGTTGAACGGCCGTTCTCCTGCAACGCTGCACTTACACCGTGCCCGCTGAATTAAGGGGGCTGGATGTCACGCACTTTGGCTGGAGAAATCTACTTCAGCTGAAGTGCGGGACATCCAGCTGCCCATAATGCGGCGTTCATGGCGTAAGTGCAGCGTTTGATTTTCAGACACTTATGCCCGCGTCCGCGAAACCCTCCGTAGAACGGCCGCTCGACATTCGGATGCGGTATTTCCACGTTGACCGGCCGTTCTGTTGAGGGGGTTTCGCGGACTTCAACCCGATGAAAGTGTCCGAAAATTGTGCGTGTGACAAAAACGTGTGGGCCGCACTAGCACTAAACGTTTATGTCAAGTAGGGGGCCACAAAATATCGGCCCGCGGGCCGCGAGTTTAAGACCGCTGGCTACAGGGTACAGAGTGTGTCTTTGTGTATGTGGATCCGTAAGTGAGATCCATTTTCACCTGATGCGTTTAGCAGTCATCGTATTGTAAGACATGCTTATTTTCTTCATTGGTGTATACGGGTGAGCACAGATAGATTTCCTTCAACCATGCTCATATGAGTTTAGTGCTCCGCCTCGAGAGGTGTAACTTCTCCCTTTTCATCTTGATTGTATTTTTTTTAGGAAGATTTTCATTGTTAAGCTGTTCATTCCTTGCAGTCTTTTCACAATTCAGTCTTTCATTATAGTGCAAATATCTGCGATGGTCAGAGGAGCGTTAAATTATTTTTTCTGAACATACCCACACACACCTGCACCCCCCCCCCCCCCCAGCCCACACACACACACACATATCGACAGTGCTGATCTAAGTATTAACTCCCATTTCCCAATTGGTTATGGTTCAGGGACATAACCTCCTTCAGCATCTAATCCTTTGTCTTTTTTTCTTTGCCCCACCGTCTTCCTTATCCTGCATCTGTGTACTTATGTAAAGTCTGATAAAAGTTGATCAATTCAACCATAAAAATGACATGGCTAATTACAAGTGCAAATATTTCTACTGTCCCAGTTTTGTTCATGAACAACCAGGGCAATTGGAGCATCGGTAAGCAAAATATAAATATATTTTCATCACATCGTGTTTACATACCACATTATCCACTTTAAGTGGGTATTAGCACCTTAAATAATGTAAGTAACTTATTCTGCAATACAATACAACCCACAATTCAACATGTCTCTATCAATTCTGGCAGCAATTTGGCTGTGCTATGCTCGCTACTGGTAATGTAGCCTGGAGCCTCTTGCCTCAAGTAAAAATGACGAGCAGGCTTCTGACCTCTGGTTATCTTTCTTTTTCAGAAATTCAGCCCCCCCCCCCCCCCCCCACACCTCCCACAGATTAATTTTAAATTTCCAATTTGTAGTCTTCTGTCTCAACTGATTCAGAGTTAAGTGACATCCCTTTAAGCAATTTATCAGACCCTGAGCAGCTGCCTCTAGAGCTCCAAAAAGGCTTCATATATACTTTGTTTTATCTTACAGCAGTACTCCTAAAGACCTGTAAACACACTTTGATGTGAACAATTAAAAAACAGTTCCTTTTTTTACATTTGCTTTTTCAATCATTTTATGTTATAGTCAGTTGAAAGGCCAAGATATTACTTTTACTCTTTAATTCCACAAGCATGGATTCAATTCAAGGTAGTGAGTGATTATGTACTTTAGTAACTGATATGACCAGTTTGAGATGAAACTTAAATGGTACGAGCCAGCATACTATACTGGAAACTTCACAAGATGATTGGAACATTTTGATCCTTTTAATGACTTCTATTCTGGGTGACATTAAGAGAGGGTTTGTTTTATCATTATTTAAGCGCTTTACCTGTTAAACCTCTGGCCCTTTCTAACTATGGTACTTTTACCTTTTTAAAGTCCCCAGTGTCTTTAGCTATCTACTCCTGGACTTATATGTATCCAGGAAATCCGGATTTCTGATATAGTCCATACAGGACTGTCTCAGAAAATTAGAATATTGTGATGAAGTTCTTTATTTTCTGTAATGCAATTAAAAAAACAAAAATGTCATGCATTCTGGATTCATTACAAATCAACTGAAATATTGCAAGCCTTTTATTCTGATTTATTGCTGATTATGGCTTACAGCTTAAGAAAACTCAAATATCCTATCTCTAAATATTAGAATATCATGAAAAAGTATACTAGTAGGGTATTAAACAAATCACTTGAATTGTCTAATTAACTCGAAACACCTGCAAGGGTTTCCTGAGCCTTGACAAACACTCAGCTGTTATAAATCTTTTTTTTTACTTGGTCTGAGGAAATATTAACATTTTATGAGATAGGATTTTAGAGTTTTCTTAAGCTGTAAGCCATAATCAGCAATATTAAAAGAATAAAAGGCTTGCAATATTTCAGTTGATTTGTAATGAATCCAGAATGCATGACATTTTTGTTTTTTTAATTGCATTACAGAAAATAAAGAACTTTATCACAATATTCTAATTTTCTGAGACAGTCCTGTATATATAATTCTTCACCACAATCACCAGGTAGGTGAAGAATTATGATGACCTGAACTTTCAAGCTTTTAATCAAAGGTTTACGCCAAGTCTGTTCCAACACAATGACATAATGCAACTTGCCCATCCCCTCATCACGGGACAAACTTATTCAACCTGTTGTGGTATTAGAGGCAAGTTTATCAAGGAATTATCAAGTGAATACCTTTTGCCGATGTTAAAACTCAAGATAGGCTTCCCTGAATTATAACGTCAACACCATTGTATGTAAAGTCACCACGGAGGCCCACTGTATGTCAGCTCCCCTTGAAACAAAAGGTTTTACACTTTTTGACATATTTGTTCAGTGGTTTACTTATGTCCGTCATTACATTATATTTACATCATTTCAGTAAATTAATTGTAAACCATAACATCAGCTTTACAACAACAAGCCCTGCAAACCCAAGATGTTTAAAGAGACCAAGGTAGTTGGATTTAAATGCACCCTGTATTAATCATATGCTTCCATCGACTGGACCTCAGTTCCATGGTCCTAAATGACAAAGTCAAGTGGAAAAAGTAATTACATTTTGTCATGGGTTACCAAGATTATTGGAAGTGAAAGTAATTAAATGAAGAACTGGAACAAACTTTTTCCAAAATCATTTCTGAGTCTGCTTCAATTTACTTTCACTGTCAAGTTAGTTCAACATTCCACTTTGAAGACCAGGGGAGCCACAGCGTGTGTGTGATGGGTGCGTGTGCGTTTTGAAAATATGGCTACTTTCCAAATATTCACCCCAATTTGTCTTCTTGTTAAATACTTCAAACAAGCCCCCGTATTCGCTATCCTCCAAATGCATGCGTGCGATCTGAGACCGGGGCTGATATGAATAATTAAGGAGGTAATTACAAAATGTAATGTGGTGAATCACAAACCTGCGCATCTCTCTTCAGACTCTGGACATCCCGGATTTATAATTTATAGAAATACAACGTGTCCTCTTTTATGCCATCAAATCTCATCTCTGGTGTGAGCTGGATGGACATTAATAATTCGTTATAATAGAGATACTGAGTCAGCCTATGTTCATGACAACTTTACCCTTTCGGCCTAACATAAACATATACAAACACACATGGGCAAAGATTTCACTGAGGCTGTTGTGTGCAACAAACCACCACCAACGACAACACACCCTGCTTCCTCTAATAGTCTCCTGACTTTAATACCAGAAAGGATTTGTCAAATTTCAGTTGCTGGCTTTCAGCCTGCTGCACTCGGGTAACTTTGCCAATCCTTTATTGGTTCATTGGCATCAGGACTTAGCTGATCAACATATTTGAGGTAGTGATAAGAAGTGGAGGAGGCACAGAGGTGTGAACGTGACTCAGACTCTGTATAGTATATTTCTGTTTGTTTTTTGTGTTAGTTGAGCATTTTGGTTGAGTGCATCTCTTACTGTATGTATTTATGTATGTATGTATGTGTGTGTGTGTGTGCCAGATTGTATAGCTTTTGTGTTTGTCTGAGCCTGCCAGAGTGTACGCTGAAATAACTTGTGCTTGGAGCTAAAAATGTGAATGATGCATAATAATGCAATCAAAGGCTGTCAATCTCCCCCCTGCTAGGTGACTGCTCTGTCATACTGGTTGTTAATCCAGACTCTGGTAGCCTTTATTGTCGATTCTCCTTTGTTTTTTCGAGCATACTAATGAGGTTGAGAATATGAATTGGAGGTTTCGGTCACCCCTTCTCATTGAAGACACAAATATGATAGGCCTGCACACTCACAGACTTAAGAGTGGAGTTTGTAAGCAAATATAGGCACATGCCTGCAGACACACAATCCAAGCAAGAGCATACATGCAGCATGGACACACATATTATTGAGACACTAATTGAGACTTGTGCTTTGGACACCTGTTCGTTATTTCTCTCAGCAGGGGACTTAATTCCCTAACCCCGCCATATTGTTCCACCCACATGCATACTGTGCATCATGGGTGCTTTGTTCTATTTGTGTGTTGTTGAGTGTGTGTGTGTGTGTTTCTATGTGTACTTTTGTGAAAACCTATATATTTTCTTGTGCGCTATATTCCATGTTTACTCTACGTTCTCGATACTGCACATGCTTATCCTGTTTAATAGTCTTCATGTGTCAACATATAAAACATGGTGTAGGCTGTAGATAAATTACAGCATGTCACAGTTTAATCCATTGTCAAAAGGCCTTTCGAGACATGAATTTGAATCAATTCCTGAATATAAAAATGTTTTGCACAGTGTTTTGGATTATGCATGCGATCATTTGACAAATTGGATGATCATCTGCAATTTATGGTGAATTACAGAATACAAATACTGTGACCACACATACGGTATATTTCCTATATGTCGGGACTACAGTATATGCCAACATTTCTGAAATGGAAATGGAAAATAACCTTTAAATCCTAATCTTTATGAATCCAAAGACTGAATAAAAAAGGAAAACACAAACATGACACATTTCCACCAATACAGGCTCCATAAAATATGCTTTGCACTGAGCCATGTATCCACATAAGTTCACGACAAAGTAACAGAGGTATAGTGCTGTAGAGGGTCCCTGTCACCCTGTCACCTTGATAAACACATAAAGCAAAATCATGACTGTGACAGGTTCGTGGCCGTCACCGGTAGGTTCCCCCCCCCTAAGCACCAAGGAATGCGCAACCAGAGGGAACGTTGGTAACGTGCTTTATTTGAGCGCTCTGACCGCCGACTGCATCTCTGCTCATGGCTCCCGATCTTCCTTCTGTCCAGCTCCTTTATGGAGACAGACTCAGATACACAAACACTGATCGCCATCAGCTGGACTGATTACCCATCTGATTACCAATCAGTCCAGCTGATGACAATCAGACACCGTTCCCTGAACCACACCCCCGCTCCACCCACTCTGCAGCCGAGCTTAAACACACCCCGCTGCCACAATGTCATGGGTGATTCAGGATTACACCAATGCAGAAGTTAGAATTTAGAGAGAGAGGTGTGAAGAGATTAGCATGAACTCAAACACACACACACACACACACACAGTTAGGTGTGAAGCTTCTTAGACAAAATAAATATAGAGGTTGACACAAATTAACACATGTGCTTTTAAAATAAATACTTTGCACTGACGGCAGCCACAGTTTCTTGTAGAGAGGACATGCAAAGAAAAAGTTAGAAAAAATGAATAATATATAAAAAGGCTAAGACGTCGTTAAATCTGTGAGTTTTTCTTATGAGAACTATTCCTGATCTTCTTTGCCTCATGAAATCCTCTTCTTCTCCATCTCCTCCTCCTCTGTACAAAGGATACCTGTATTATACCAACTAAAGAGGATTGTGTTCAGGGATATTGGCTTATGTTTAATTGAAGGTGGTGCAATTAAAGCTTTCTTGGATGGCTGAGGGAAATGATCATGGATTTTGTGAACAGATGAAATATACATCGCAATGTAAGAATGTGGGATACTAGGAACAAATTAAATAGATTAATCTATATCATCCAAATGTGTATGCGTGTGTGATGTATTTGCTTCTACTTGAAGCAGCAGCAGGCTGAAGAATCAAATATTTGATCTGGGTTTAGAAGGAAGATTTAATCCCCGGAACGGTGAAAAGGTTTCCTCCCAAGTTGCATTTATGCAATTTTGCCTTCTAGTGCAATTCTATAGAAATGTATCACTGCAATTTCAAGACCCGGGCCAGGATTAGTGTGTATTGATATCTATTTGTGAGCATTTGTGTGCTCATGTGTTTGTGTGTATGTGTTCACATGTGTGTGGGGACATGAAACCAGTCTGGTCCAGTCTGGTTTGTGAGTGAAGCGACAAATACCTTCATAGAGGGTGCTCGAGGAAAAGATCGAAACATGAAACAGGTTCAACCTCTTCAGGGCAGATACTCTTTAATGTGTGATCACATTTCTACATTTATGTCATTTCTAAAGTGAGCAAGAGATTAAAGATAATAGCATCTCATGAAAAGCATAGCATACTTTGAGCACTACGGTATTACATAAAACACAAAAAAAGAGTGAACAGACGAAAGATGTAACAACAAATAATTTTAAGACAAAGTCAATCTGCAGTATGATGACTTAGAAATAACCACATTCCCTGAGAATTGCTGTGGTAGGCACCATTTTCTGGTAACCAAGGAACTAATTAGTCATACAATTTAGATGTTGTCACTATTAATGCCATTACTTTTCTTGCAACAGACGAAAATAAACTTATTTTTATGGATACAAATACCATCTGCTTACTTTGATATGATGCACTTTAATGACTAAACTTGTTTGTTATCATTCCTTTAATTAGTGTCTATCTTGAAACAACAGGGCTCCACAATCCTTTTTTATTTCCTTTCCTTTTCTTGTTTTTCCTTTCCCAGCCCGCTGCCTCCTCTGCTTCCACTGCATGTCCACACTGCCAGGACTTGGTGCTTGGTTAAAAGGATGGACATAGTTCATAGACCTTGGGGCCATCTGTTCCCCCTGATTAAATGGGTGTGTAAATATATTTCTGGCCAGCTATTGATATCAATTCAATGAGAGGTGCCATCTTGTCACTTTTCTGAGCCAAAACTGTATGTGTGCGTGTCTATCCATAGGAGAGGCCCATGGAGCAATGATGGTCCTGACTCATCTCATTCACCTCTACTCTCATGAGTCTGCATTTTTCATCATTCAAATTAGTGTGTGTGTGTTTGTGTGAGAGTTTCCTGATGAATGCACATATTTTGTGTGTAAAACATGTTGATGTGAGTGATTCTGCACTTCCAAAATGACTAGATGGCCAGACTGCTCTGAGATGTAGTCGGTCTCTGCCTGAGTTGGGTAAATGAGAGGCAATGGAGGAGCCAAGACTAAATTCTCTGGTGGTCTCACAGCTCTGGCCTCAGCTAAAGCATCTCGCCTCCCAACACATCCACAGCATAATGAGTTTGAATCTCCCTGGAGTATTAGGATGAATCCAAACACTCAGTGGAACCTATTTGTATGTTTGTGTGTGTGTGTGTGTGTGTGTGTGTGTGTGTGTGTGCGTGCGTGCGTGTGAATGAGGGTAAATCTCAATGCAGCTCATTGGCATAAGAGGATTTAACTTTTTGGTTGTCGTGGTAATGAGCTGTGATAAACACCAGCAGATAGGTTCCATGTTAGACGCACACACATGATGGAAAAACACAGGATTCACATCGTTAGTGTTCCCATGGATAGTTCCCATGAGCTTTGCTGACTCAAGCATGAACAGCAGAGCCATGTTTTACGCTCCCTCTGGGCAGGAGGAGAAAACTAAGTTTAAAAGCTCAAACCCCTTGCGTGTGCTTAAAATGTGCTACATTTCACAATAATTCAAGGATTCAAGGGACTTCACAATCTAATGTCTGACAGAGGAATCAGTAGCACTAGCAAATACAAACTTATGCAATGTGCTTGAGGTTTTAATTTAATCATTTCATGCGATGATCAACCAATTACAACACAGTTGAGTTGGCTTAAGTGTGACAGTAAAGGCCAATTCTGTATCTGCTACACTGCTGGTTTATAAAATACTCTCTGTTTGGTCCAGGCACAAAGCCAATAGAATATAATTATGTTCAATATATGTAAAAGATCTGTTTACAATGTTGTTTGAACTGAAAAGAAAAGCGCTTGATGCTGGAAGGGAGCTCTCCATGGTGCTGAATCTGGAGCTTTCGGCTGCAGTTCTTTGTCAGCATAGTTTGCACAATAGCTTGGATATAGAAACGTTGCAACAGTCGAATCATTCTTTTACTGTCGCATTTTTTATTTGTGAACAAATATCTGGTCTGGCGGGAAAACTTTTATTCTCTAGACTTTTGACGAGTGCTTCTGCACACAAAACATGGGCTGAATATCGAAATAATAATACATAAATAGCAAATAATATGAATATAAATATATTGAAAGAATTAATCTCTTTTCACTGTTGGGAGTCTGAGGCACTGAAAAGGTGATACTCATATTGACCTTTCACTTTTTAGGCTGCGGTTTCAATGTGTTTTGACCTCAGCTACATAATTGTTTTATTTAAGTGAAGAAACATAGTTCTGATGGAATTATATATTGTGTATGTTAGTAGCAATTACCTGTTTCATAATTTGTCATTGAACATTTTCTCAATTAAATGAAAATGTCTTAATAGTAGTGATACATAGTAATGTACACTACACTGATCTCACAGTGGGAAAATTGTCCTCTGCATTTAACCCATCCTTATCTCGGAGCAGTGGGCTGCAGTGATACGCCCGGGGAGCAACTGGGCGTTCAGTGTCTTGCTCAAGGACACTTTGACATGCAACTATGGGGAGAGCGAGGATTGAACCGGTTACCTTGTGGTTAGGGGATGATCACTCTCCCCATGAGCTACAGCACATTGATCATTAATTGGGATGGTTAGAAAATACATATAATTAATTGATTTATCAAGAAGGCCACATGCACTAGTCCTCCTATGACGAGTCATAGAGCTGAAGCCATCCTTCCATTTACCTACAAGACAATGTCCTCCATCTGTTATCTCCCATGCTCTCCATAATCAGAAGGTGTTGAACAAGGAGACGACTATCATTATCGTCATTGTCTCCGAAATGATTTAAAGCCCCTCAGTTGCCATAAAATACCGTGCAGTCACCCTCAGTCATAACCGTGTTCTTTGTGGACATCAGCAAGCATATCCGTCTTTGTGAATAAATATCCATCCATCAATGTGCACCAATGCATGTGCATGAATTTCTATGAGAATCTCTAAATGTGTTTTTGACCATGCAGCATATCAGCTCTTGATGTAAAATATACATTTCCCCAAGCACCAGTGTTAATAATGGAATAAGTAGCTTTATTTCCGCCATATATTATTAAAGGAGATTATGCATACATTGCATTTACAGGGATAAATTCATAAGTGCAGAATAAAAACTGTGAGAATGTGTGCATATAGTTTACACTACAGTGTGCTCTTGTGCGCATGTGTGGACATATGGAAAGAAAGTTTGTGTACGTTTAGAAGTTCATAACAGCAACATATATTATGCAGAATGGGAGGACTGTGTGATGAACATCAAAGATTGTGATGATGAGAGGAGTAGTTGACCGAGCATGTTTCATTGGGACATGAACCACGAAACTACAAAAGAACGAAATATTTTGATGAGAGGTTTTTGAGCTCAAAGCATGAATGGAGGCGCTGATACTCTCTGCGGCGTACACTGCATTATTTTCCAAAATGCCAGAAGGAGTACAAACACAATTAACTGGGAGGAATTAAAAAGACATTGTGTCTAAGTCATAGTATAGTATGCCCTTAGAATGCAGGTTAAAAGCTATACATCAACCTCCACAATGCCAAGTAGGGATGTAATTAATGCATGGTTCATATTCATGGCCTACTATATTGCCTTTTCTAAAAAGTTGAATATTATATTGAATACAAAGAAACATAGGTTGATTATCATGTTATTATTGGCTTGCAAAAGGTATACTCAAATGAAGATTTTTATCACAACCTGTTTAAATAGCAGTTAAAAGCAAATATGCCTTCTTTGTATAATCCCTAGACAATTAGAGATTTTATTGGTGAACTATTTTGTGACAGCGACGTGATTGCGTGCGCCATGTCGTCTTCACTACAGCGAGTATAAACTAAGCTTTAATTATGTGTATTCTCCTAGTGTGTGTGTGTGTGTGCAAGTGGGGGTAATGATGTGCCTTTATCTCCTCTCTCCACAGCCCATTGATCATGAGTGCAGGACAAGCAGTCATTACATATTTAACCCGGGTCACTTACTGCGGGTTGCAGATAGGTGCTGTCACTACCAGTGTGTGTGTCTATTTGAGTGTGTGCTCATCAGTATGTCCAAGACAGCATCCATGTGCACACAATTACATATGTGTAGGACATTCTCCCAACTTTTGAACATAAAGTATTTTCTTTTAACTCGCAAAAATTCTGGGCAACTGTTGTTGAAGCTTGTGTGTGGATATGATACGTAAAAAACCTGACCTTAAAATATAACCCTCAGCTCAAGCATTCCCCTGCAGAGATGAATTTCAGCCATAGAGAACAGGTGAGGCTAAAGAAGGGAACATATGCATTTGGGACTTCACTAACCCTCTTAAAACCCTCCATATGAAAAGGAAAAAGAATAACTCCAAACATTATGTATTTTCTTTAATCCAAGTGCCACTCATACTGCCAGTCAACTCCTGTATTTAACATGTCGAGGGCTAATCGGTAATTTCTATCAGGGCTTCCTTCAAGCATATGGCATTCCTATGGATTTCCTGACATTCGTTCCATCCTCTTTGTCAGCCTTCCTATGCTATTTGTTCCAGACGACTGGATTTAGCAGATCGGGGATTAAAATGCCGGATTTCTGTGGTAAAGTGGCAGGAATTAGAAATCAGGGACCTTGAACCTTTTTTCTTCTTCAGATGATTTACTCGATAAACTGATAACCTTCGGAATCCAAGATAGAATGTATTTGACTTTTCTTTTTTTAACTTCCCTTTTTATTTTGTACCTACTTCTCAGACCTGACAGTTATATTTTAAGTATATATATATACAGTTTATACATATATATATATATCTGTATCTCTCTTTGTGTTGGTGTGCATGTGTGTGTGCATGTGTGTGTGTGTGTGTGTGAAACTCAAGGGCTTGAGCATGATCTAATATCTTTAGCTACCAAGGGAAATAAAGAGCTAATACTGGAGGTCAGCCTAATGGCCTGAAAACTGCCTCTCGCTTCTCAATTCATTTAAGTCAAGCCATCGATGAACGCACACAAACACACAAGGGTGTGTGTGCATGAACAATCTTAGAACATGTACACTGACTAGTGTCCTTCTAAATCCCCATTGGTAATGTTGTTTCCCCCTCTGGCGTGGCATTAGCCTACATATTGACTAATGAACACAGAAACACACCCATGCAAACAGTCTTCTTCCTGCCCCCATGCAGGCTCAAAGTCTGGGAATCATTACTGAATTTAGGGCTACCTAGTGCTAGCCTGAGGTTAGCGAACAGCTAGCTGAGCAATGAAGTGACATTAATTGACGCATTATTTTTGATTTCCTTTTTTGTGCCCGTCTTCTCACATTTAGACCAGCGAGGTAACAACACAACCCGGGGAACACACGGCCTCCGGACAAACCGGAACCGCAACTGATAGCCAAAGTTCCTGTGTGTTGGTATGTGGGGGTGTCATTACATGTTTGGGTATTTGTCATTTTTTTCAGACTGAAATGCACCTCCAATATTACATGGATTACATTTGGTGCAGACATTCATGGTGCCCAGAGGAGAGCTATTATGGAGGACCCCATGCTTTTTCTCTCAGGCCAACATGTTCCCATTGGTGGTTTCAAGAATAGTGTCTTGACAACTATTGGATGGGTAGTTATACCATTTATTAAACACAAGCATGTACCAGTCAGCATAAATTGTAGTAGCTCTGATGATCTTCTAACTTTTCTTCTCGGTCATCATCAGGTCATCCAAGGTGAATAGAACAACAAAAGTCAAACTAATAGATAAAGCTATGTAAATTGAATTTCAAGATTTTCTGAAAATGTACCAAAAAATGTAATTCCCATTACAAGCTCGTAGGCACCTTAATCTTTAAAATGTACCCTGAAAACCAAATCATGTTTAATTAGTTGTTTTATTTGCATTCATGTGCACCCTTGGCAAAATTCAATCTAAACATGAACCGTATACACACAACATTCCTGTATGACATTAAGCCTTGGAAATACACCTTTGCATGAGGTTTTTGTTCCACTCGTCCATCATCAAAAAGAGGAAAAACATTTTTTAAGTTCTATCTCTTTGATTTTCAGCAAAGTCCACAATTTTTAGGTACGCTTGTATCGCTTATCAGTTAGTGGGTGTAATGCTCTCCACCTCCTTCTCTCCGTTTGAAGTCAATCAACTATGAAGGATGACTCATTTGCAGCTAAAGCTGTATTGAATATACCCTATTTGCATCTAATGTGTTTCAAAGCATGTGTGCTTTGAAGTCGATACTTGTTCCCCTCCCAGGCCACACTTCTCAGAGACCTCTCTGAAGTCAATGTGTGTCCCATTTGGAAGTCAATGCTTGTTAAAGGATGAATAGAAAGGGAGCATTGAAGGCATGACTTAAAAGCATTTTGGTTGGTTTCTTTCTAAACTGTGGTTACCGACAGTCCTTTTAACACTCTTCAGATGGGAATCTCTAATATGTTGGCCTTAGTACTTTCTGGTTAATCAGACTGCAGGTGTGTATGCGTGTACAGCTGTATGTTGAACAGCTTGAACCTCATAAACCCTAATACTGAAAAAGATGTGGGCAACAAAAGAAAATAGAGCAAAGTCTCTCAGACCCAAAATAGTAATGAAGAATGGTGAAAACAGAGAAAGTCACCTCAGATGAACTTTCAATATATTTTACTAACAACCACAAAGCCGGACTGTGAATTATTATATGCGCATATTCAAGTTGTTATGTGATAAACTACTTGACATTATTGTACATGTGTATCTACTTTCTACCTTTGTGTGTGTAATCCCGTTCAAGGTCTTTTCTGGTTCTGCAACTATAATAATAAAATGAGTCAGTCCTGTGATTTGTTGTATTTGTGAAAGTGTATTTTAACCAAGAAAGATTTTACAGCTTCTTCAACCTTGTTTTTTTTTCAGTACTTACATTTTTTAATTTGGGGATTTTAACCTTTTTGAATGCTGCTGCAACATGATTTTCAACTATTCTATGAGGATTCAACACGTCATGTATCATCTTACTGATTCTTTGTTTCTCAAGGTTCCATGTTGGTATTCAGTATCATCTTCATTTAGTTTACATTGAGAGGATGGCTCGTGTTGGCATTGGAGGTCCACGGGTCTGCAGTTGTCAGCAGTGTTTTGAGGTATGCAATAGAAAAGCAGTTCCACGTCTTTGTGTAATTGTGTCTGTTGATGTTGGGGGTATTTGTAGAGTCTCTACTTTGTGTGAATGGGTGTGCACATTTGTGTAGTTGTGTGTACATGCTTTCAGTAAGCACCGTGCCTTTAAACCTTTACGTCATGCATCATCTTACCCATTTCTAAAAGGTACACGGCAGATAAAATAGGTTCTTGAGAATCCTTTTCTTCCTTTGAGGCCTTTTCATGGTGTATGACTCACACCGCGCACATAGACATACCAGACGACCTCGGGGGAATGCGTTACCATTGGTCTGATATTAACTAAAGTGTTTTTGCCAGTTAGATTTTTTTATAAATTAGCTCTTTTAATTGCTGGTTTTGTAATAAAAAAAACAATTTATTTGCACACAGCTGTACCAGTGATCAGAGCAGGAAGCAGAGCAGACTCAAATGTGAAGAGAGATGCAAGCAACAAAAAACTGATACGAGGAGAGAAAATATAGCCGATAAATAACGCCTTGCATTTTTTTCTTTTCCTATCTCTTTCTCCTCACTCACACAAAACACCTTCTGTCACACCCCTAAACAGAGACACAAACTCCTTTCACCCTTTGATTACACACACCGGGACCTGCATAGCTGTTCTGACATGAGTGTATTGTCAGGAGAAGGTTGTCAAAAGACAGCAAATGGAAAGCGAGACAAAGAGAGCCAGACAGACTGGGAGGCTAAAAGAGAGAAAGACGGACTGTGGCGAATTGGACTGAAGAAAGGTATGCTCATCTTTACACCTCTTCCCCATAGTTTCTTCACACGGAGAGGCAGAAAAGAGAAACAAGTTTCCCCGAGGTAATTTCCCCGGATGCTTTTGGAGCTAATGTTATTTTCCAAGCAAGAACAAGTGAATTAAAGGAAAACACAAAAAATCATCTACGCTGTAAACAGTCATCTGTTTCGGTGTCCCAGCAGAGCAGAGCCGTTCGCCTCCCTTGTGCCTGCTTTCACGGTGGACATTTGAAAAGCAGCAAATCTATTTCGCTTTCGTGCATTTCTTTGCTCCACTGAGATGAGCTGGATTCCTCAGCACATTTGTCTTTTCTACCCTGATGTCTGTTTTCTCTCATCCCACCCTCTGTAAATAGTCACACATCTTTAAAAAACAACAAAACAGAAGTGCTTTAAAGTTGGGCAGATTGCGTCCAAAATGTATTAAAAAGAACACATTAATCAGTAAAACAGTTACAAAATCACTTGACAACAGTGGAAATAACCTGCCACATATTTGGTATGCTACCTGTTACCTGTGCCTTCTGAGAACTCCAAAGCCAGGATGTATTACATCTGTATAATTCTAAGGAGGTGTGGAAATAAAATAAAAAGACCTTATCGTTCAACAAGAAGCTAGCCAATGGTTTGGGGCCACCTTATTTCATATATTCGGTCACTATTGTTGACTAATTAAGACACAATAATTGCTACAAACCACTCCATAAACACTGGGAGAGGACATTGCTGATTCATATCAGATTGGTTATAATGTTGCAGTGTATGTCTGCCTACCTTTTAGTCTGTACACAATGAGCATACCTACTTTTGACATGGTCCCCTCTCTGCTTTCTTCTATTATTTCATGTTTTCTTTCTCACGTCTCAGTTTCTGAGAGTCACACAAATCCAATTGGGAAATTCCTGCATTGTCTGGCCAACAGCTATTACCTAGCAGAGAAACCAGTAATTATGAGTAAGTGCTTGCTGCTTCTTATCAATAGCTGTAATTATAGAGTCTTGAGTGGAAATCACTCTTCTGGACTGCATTGCCACTCTTGTGCATCTCCATCGCCTGAAAGTGAGCCCAACACATGACTGTACCGCAACAATAACTGTCCCAGGGTTTGTAAGTTGATGCATCAAATCATAAGTGGTGAGGTGACAGAACAATTAAAAGCAGCAGTTAAAAGACTTTCCGGCTTAGCAGTATGTTATTTGGTCCATGACTTTAACACCTGATTATTCTCCTATAAAGTCAACATAATGGCATGCAAATTATTACAAACTGTGATCATTAGTATGCTGTAATTACAAGCCACCCACCAAAGCATCAATAGAGAAATAATGTCTTCGGCAATTTTTCAGGACAATCATTAACATTACTGCAGATAGTATACAGTATATCATGAGCTCACATTCAATGTTGTTTGGTCTTGGCATTGACCTTAGCCGGGAAGGAAATAATCCAACTATGCTCTCAAGATATTGGATTCACTAAAAAGACAGTTATTTATATATTTGTGGGTTTGGGCTTTGTGACCTCACAGGATGCCGTCATGTCGTAGATTACTACACCAGTCGTTTGAATAATACAGTCAGGTACAAAAACATTATTGAACCACAATTATTTAACAATGATGGTTTGAGCTGTAATATTGTGTGATATCCTTGATAACTCGGTGGAATCGGATAGGGAAAAGGGGGGATGGTTGTCCAACGTCACGAAATGATTCCTCCCGGTTGGGGTCTTTGGCCTTCGGTCTCAGTCCTGGTGTGAGGCCGGGCAGAGGAGAGAGGTGAGTCTGCTCGGTTACCTCCTGTCCGTTGCGGCTCCTCTCCTGAGGTTCTGGCGATCCTTGTCGTCTCCTGTTCAGTCTGCTACTTTGCTGCTTCCCAGTGCAGAGAAGATATGCTCCCTCTAATCACCTGCAGGTGTGACCACTCCCATGTGCCCATTGGCTTCAGAACCTGCACTGGGAAGTACACTGACCCCCTTAATCACGTCCCCCAACCTGAGCTTAAGGATATGCCCTCTGTGCTCTGTCTGCTCGGCTTTCCCCTTTGCCAGATATCTTATTTGTGTTTTTAGAAATCAATATATTGTCCAAAAGTGAAGTTACTCGAGAGTTGCTGCAGCAGAACAGTTTGCATTAATTTCTTAACTCTGCCAGATGGAGATTGAGATCGGACGACAGTGATGAATAGTGTGACTAGTCTCACTAACTACCTGACACATTTTAATTATTTGTGGTGATGCTTCAGAAACTCTCATTCACCATTCCTCATTAGTACGTTAGAGAGAGAAAAATTGTTGTCAAAGCAGATCCAGCGGGGACATATTCAATTTTCAATTTAATTCAGTTTATTTTGTAAAGCCCATTATCACAAAATACAAATTTGCCTCAGAGGGCTTTACAATCTGTTCACATACGGCATCCCTGTCACAGGACCTCACATCGGATCAGGAAAAACTCTCCAGTTTCAGCACATCAAACATTATAAGAAAACATTCTGGCCTTTTCTCTCCCTCAACAGTTGGATTAATCATGCAAGGTGGACTCTCTGGTTTCTTTAGGGGTATTATGATATAACTGGATTGTGTAGTTGGACATTTAGGAAGTGTTTTCTTCAATACAAGTGTGTGCAAGAGTGTGTTGGTTCACATACATACATTGCAGAAAAGTGGCACATTTTAGCGAGAGTGAGTGGAGATGGCCTTTTCTAAATCGACTTAAAAATGGCATTTCACTCAATCTATCAATTGATGTTAAAGTACTACTTCAGCTGAATTACCAGCAGCTGATATTGAAGATGAACTTCCGTCTGCCACTCTGTGTTCACTGGAGTACAGTTATCAACATGTATTACTGTGGAGGTAAAAGGCTCCCATGGGCTTTTAAATCAAGAGCACACAGCTGTCTGAGGACCTTCGGGCGACTCAAATTCATACGCATGTGTTTGTATGTGTTTGGGTTTTCTAACTAATAAATCTGACTTTGGTTTTCCCAAAAATTCTAACAAAATGTGTCTGGCAGGACTCAATGCACTGAATTACATCAAACAAATTCAGATGCATGGACACTGAATTCTCGATGGCATTTATTTACCTTGACTGGAAAGAATACTAGTATTTTGAATACCTCTTTAACAGTGTATGTATCATGATTTTGTAAAGGGTTATTTTCTTGTTTATTACATTCCACCTAGATCACAAAATTTAGAGCAACTTTGCCATATTCCAAATGCTTTGCTTCAAGTCTGTTAACTCTACAGTATAAAACCTGATCCATATTGTTTCTAATTGATTGCGTGTAATATACATACACGACCACATAATATACTTTGGTGACATAATTGAAAATTAATCTATGCATTTGACCGCATCACAATGCCAATACAACCCTGTCAGGTTATGTTTATCCTACATGTGGCTGCACTTTGTGACCACGGGCAGACTAAAAAGAAACAAGATAAATCAAGGGAAAGTTTTCTCTCTTTATCTCTCTCTCTCTTTTCTCCCGGAATCTTCTCTCTATTGGAACTCGAGGAACATATTGTGTATCTTGAGTGTGTCTTTGTGTGTGTGTGTGTGTGTGGGGGGGGGGGGTTGTCTGTGTGTGTCCTGGCTGGTAGACCATTCGATAGAGGTTGTGTGTAATCCCTATTGTTGCTGAAATGCCACCGCTGTTATTAGGGAAGATTTATGTGCTGTGCCCAGGGATGGAGTCAGAATGCCAGCTTGTGTCTGTGTGTGTGTCTGTGTGTGCGTTATTAATACGTTGCACAGAAGACAGAGTCACAATGCCAGAATGCATCCATGTTCATGAGTCACTGTCTGATGTAGAAAACCTTTGTATACCAGTAATTGATTTATGGAACTGAATAGTATACAGTCAGTTTACCCTTTTGGTCCCCTAGTGTATAGTTATTATCTGACACAATACATAATATTATGGCAACCATAAAATATGAATATGATATGAAATGTTGGAACTTATAATATAGTGGAAGCAGGATCATTTTATTTTCTCCAAGCTTGCAAATATAATTTTAGTAATTCAAGAACTGTCAAGGCCTCCTGGACTTACAAAGATAATATTATACTTTCATTTGAGTGCTACTTCCCTGCAATGATACAGAAACTATTATCATGCTATTGATACATGTTTAAAAAGTACAAAGAGGCTAGTAAGAGAAACCAGAGACTCAAACACTTTCTGTAAATGAGTTAGTTTCCAGTTTAATGGGTTGGTCCATATGATATAACACATGTAGTCCCTCTAGCTATATTTATTGGTCAAACCTGATGTGGGTCCTTGTTGGCAGATCAATCCCTGAGCCAATCAACATTTTTGTGATGACTTCTACAATTATTGCAGTAAAAGTCCACACATGACACATACTGTATATACATGATTGAAGCTGAAGCTGTGAACATTATCATGGCATTCCAATGGACAAGTGAAATAGTACATGGTGGTTCATTTCTGATTTTAAACAAATTTAGAGATTCCAAAGAACACTTTTCTGCATTTAACAATTATTTTTTAGGGATTTGCCCTGGCACTGTAGTACACACATACACACAGACACACACACAATCATACACATACACAAATAAATGAAAACATATTAAAAACAAAGAAACCACATGATTTTTGGCTGATAAATGATTTCCACTTTCCTCTAAAATGTGTTGCTCTATATATCTGTGTCACGTTGACAATCCTGATTGTCATCACAGCCTGATACATATACACATAAATACAATCACAGGTTATTGTAATAAAATATGAAGACAAGGACACACGTTGACATACACACCCACATCAACACTTACTTTTAATCACGAGTTGGAAAAACTGAATATCCATGGTAGACTGAGGATTGATAATGGACATTGGTGTACAAGGAAGGGTCACTTTGTCCTCTCTCCAAGGCCTCTTGATATTCAAGAAAGCCCCTCTTCTAGCCACTAGTGTCACATGCCATTCATCTTCTTGGCTCCTTCTGGCTGTGTGTGTTTGTGTTTGTGTGTGTCTTTGTGTGTGTGTGTGTGTGTGTCTGCCCTTGTATGTTAATGTCCATCTAAATTGCATGTGCTTGTGTGTGTGAGTGTTGGAGTACCTGTCAGGCCGTATATGCAGTTCACTGAAGGATGGCACCAATGAATAAGCAGAACCAATGTCATCTTGAAACCTTCAAGAGGAAAGAATATGAGGAGCCAGCGAGATGAGGAGAAATGAGGCAAAAGGAAATGAGAGAGGCTGACAAGAGAGGATAGGAAGGGAGGGTGACGAGAGGAGAAGAGACTTAAAGGAGATGAAATGAGACAAAAGGACAGCCAGGGGTAACAAGGTAACAATGATATCTACAAACTACTCCTTTAGATACACTCCTTTCTGCTTGCCAGTGAAATTAGTCTTTTCTCCCATTTGCCTCTATGTTTTGAATTTTATTTTGCCTTCTTATGTCCATCCCCTTTCTCTGCCTCTCCACCTGACTTCCCTCCATTACTCAGACCTTCCTCCTCCTAGGCAGTCCTGTCACATTTGTTCTCCTTACAGTTCGTTAAACCTTTCCTCTTCCGGCTTTCTTTTCCTGTCCCTCCCCCTCCTCATCTGTCTTCTGAACATCATCTCTGTGCCGTGATGCTCTCGGCTGTATCGAGGTTTCAGCTGGCTGAGCAGCTTCAGTCTTGTCAAAGGAACAAACAGGTCTTCATTTGATCAAATCACCCTAACGCTGACCCCTGCTTTTCACCGAAAGATCTGTTCTAATATCCAGAGTGAACTGTCTCTTTTACTCTTTGACTCTCAAAAATTAATATTATTTTGAATTATATACATATCTATGTTGACATTAGCAGCTAGATTATAGTTATGTCATGGGATCATGCAGACGTTGTGTGTTACACAACACACACAAATCCATCTTGTTGCGTTTGTAAAGGTGCGTTCAGACCAAAAGCGAAACTATTTTTCGCGTCGCCCAAAACGCGTGAGTTTACTCGCTCGACCATTCACTGTGTTCTCACCATAAGTGTCGAGACACTCCGCGAGGGGCGGGGCTTAACTCCGTGTCTCGTCTCCGTAAAGACCGTTATCATTTCCTTCAACCACCACAAAATAACTAACCACTAGTTCTGCTTTATATTTGTTGTGGACATCCCACACACTAACGCCCTCGTGTTTGGGTTCATGACATCACCCGTAGGCTCACTCAGCTCGGTCACTTTCACCGATGAAGTTACTGTTACGTCTGAAAGACTTCCGCTTCCAGCGCTACGCTGATTGGCCCGAGTTGCGAGATGACCGCCTCAAAGTTGAAATACTTCAACTCGGGGTGAAAATTGCGCCGCTGTAAATGCGTCGCCCACATCACATCGCCCACATCGCGTCGCCCATATCGCATCGCCCTAAACGCCCCAAACGCGCCATCCAGAAAAATATCGCGTCTATGGCAGCCACACGCGTCTGTATGTTGACTTTTCATGGGATTCGGTCGCGCGAAAAAATAGTTTCGCTTTTGGTGTGAATGCACCTTTCGAGCATGGACCAATCAGCAATCTGTGAGGAGCGACTGGCAGCTGAGGGCGGGGCTTAGATGTGTCTGAAACGAAAAAGAGAGGAAACTGTTCATTTTAAACAATAGAGTCTCTAAAAGAGGTTTAGCATAGATACTGCTACTACATCAGCTATATCAGAAATGGAGAGTATTTATCCACTGACAGAAAAGCAAAGAACAAACTCAATTCAATTCAATTCAGTTTATTTGATATAGCTCAATATCACAAATTAAGAATTTGCCTCAGCGGGCTTTACAATCTTGCGACATCCCTGTCCCAGTACCTCACATTGGATCAGGAAAAACAAGAAATAGAAAATACCCTTTCATGGGGAAAAAAAGCAGAAACCTTCAGGAGAGCAACAGAGGAGGATCCCTCTCCCCGGATGGACAGAAGCAGTAGATGTCATGTGTACAGAATGAATCATTGCAGAGTTACATAAAGACATTCAATGAGTATGACATAGTGTCTGAATAGTTCGGAGTAGGCATAGTCCACGATCCAAGGGGGGGGGGAGGCATTAGCAGGGTCATGACAGAAGGCCAACTCACTAGGCAGGATGCGGGACTACCAGCTAGGAGGCATCAGATACACCAGGTCCAATGGACCCTATAAGACGTGAAGTCACAAAGACTCCGGGGAGGAAGCAGAGGTAATAATGTGTAATGCAGAGATGAAAATTCATCCATAAGTAGAGAGAGAAGAGGAGAGAGGGGCTCAGTGTATCCTAAAATGTCCCCCAGCAGCCTATAAGCCTATAGCAGCATCTCTAGGGGCTGGACAAGGTGAACCTGATTCAGCCCTAACTATAAGCTCTGTCAAAGAGGAAAGTCTTATGTCTACTCTTAAATGAGGTGACTGTGTCTGCCTCCCGGACTGAAAGTCGAAGCTAGTTCCACGAAAGAGGAGCTTGATAACTGAAGGCTCTGGCTCTCATGCTACTTTTCACGATGGAAAGGTTTTCACCCTCTTCTCCCGACTGGCTTTGGGAAGAGTTTAATTGAAAGATGGTTCATCCAACCACCTGCTATGTATTTTGTGCCGGCCCTTTTCCAATTAATTTCCAGTGACAGTCTCAGATGGTTGTGTGTAACAAACCATCTGACGGGTCGGTTAATTAGTTCTTCAAGCAGCTATAATTCCCTGTTAATTTGCATTTTAAAACAATTTTCTATGACTAATACTACTGTAACTTTTGAAGACCTTCTGTTTCAAAGTATTGTCAAAGCCTTGCTATATGTCATTGTTTAATGCTACTTCACATACAAGTCTGGATTAATGAGCACTGACTAGTAGTCTACAAAATAAACACTTATATTGAATCATACATTATGTGTATTTATTAGATGAATTATCAGGTAGCACAGGAGCTCAGTTGTTATCACTGAAATAACTTTTTGTATAATCTCCTTATGTCTTGTAAGGGTTTCCTTTGGGTGTTTTGGTTTCCTCCTACAATCCAAACACTAGTATGTTAGTTAAATTGGGAACTTGACCATACATTTGAATGCATGTGAATAGTGTTCGGTCTCTATGTGTTAAACATTAGACTGGGGACCTATTCAGGTCAGCCTGGCCTGCTCTGACCCTCCGTGACCCTGCACACGAGAAGTGGGCATAGTTACTGGATGGGCATTAAATAACCAGCTGCAAATGACAATGTTTCCTTCGATGTTACTTATTAACACATGTACATATTTTTATTATTTCTGTGAAGTAATATCTAATTGGGCGAGTCAGAATATTAACACATTATTCCACATTGAGTTGATTATCATACATGTGGTAGTGGACTGTTCTGTATGTTTAAATTGACTGGGTTACTTAGGTAGTTTGACGTTTAAAATAACTGTTCATTTTGATTCATGAGCATTTTGTTACATGAAATACATTTTCAGTGATATCCAGACAGATTTATTGGCAAAAATAAATTGTATCATCTCTACATTTTGTTACACTCATACATGAAGACTAATTGGCTTATTTACACACAAATAATGTACATTACCATATGGTGAGCCAATAAGTCAGCAGAGGAGGAAAATATTATATTTGACTAGTAAGCAGTTATTCTGCATATCTGAAATAGAGCAATCAGTGAGGCAATGGGCAGGTCAATGACATTCATATTCTCTGTATTGTTCCTTATTCCCCCCTCACTTTAATCACTTTATACCTCTTAATTTCATTTTAAATGTTTATGGTAGCTGTTTGTGTAACTTTTTTTTCCCATAGTATTTGCAGTGAAAAGCAAGATTTATCGGTGCAGTGTCTCCAAAGAGCCTCACGTGCGCATCCATGAAGAGGAAAACTGCATACAATCTCACAGTATTGACTTCCAATTACAGTGTGTAAATAGAGTAAACTGTGAACTCTGTCAGTATGTTGCATAAGCCTTTGTTTCTTAACCATCATTTGAAGTCGAAAATCCCAAACTGCCCCATTTAAAACAAAAAGGGTCTCTAGATTGCAGATCTGAGCACATACCAGGTGAGTTACACACACATTCACCCACACACACACCTCTCTGCACATACACAGCTACTCTATACAGACTCCTAACCAGACCAACAGATACAGCACAAACAAATCCCCATTATTGGTGTTAGATCAGAGAGACAGGCCTACCAGTTTGCAGTTTCGCTTTGTAATCGACGTCCACTTTCACGGCTGAATGTCAACTCTGTCACGCTGACAAAAAAGCAGCGTTGTGTTCTCTCTGAAGTAAGACATCCATTAGATCTGCAGTTACTGTTGCTTTCACTGGCACTGAAGACAGTGAGCAGTCTAACTGTACACCCCGGAGTTGAACCACTTTTAAGTTCAAGCGATGCACGTTCCACGCTGTTGCACACTTCAAGTCTGTCAACACATGGGCTCGGTCTGGTTTACATAAATAAGACCTGGTTAGACTATTGCTTGTTTTAATTCAATTCAATTCAGTTTATTTGTATAGCCCAATTTCACAAATTACAAATTTGTCTCAGAGTGCTTTACAATCTGTACACATAGACATCCCTGCCCCAAAACCTCACATCGGACCAGGAAAAACACCCAAATAACCCTTCAGGGGGAAAAAAAGGGAAGAAACCTTCAGGAGAGCAACAGAGGAGGATCCCTCTCCAGGATGGACAGGTGCAATAGATGTAATGTGTACAGAAGGACAGATTTAGAGTTTAAATACATTCAATGAATGTGACAGAGTGTATGAATAGTTCATAGTAGGCATATTCCACGATGGAGACCTCCACGATCCATCAGGCAGATGGCGGTGGGGAGGAGTGGGCGGAGTCTCAACAGTGGGCGGAGTCTCAACAGGACAGTGGCGTAGTCAGGAGCAGGAATTCCACGGCCCAGACCTCGATGATCCATCAGGCAGATAGGATCTATGCCGTCTCATAGGGTCCAATGACCCCATGAGACGTGAAGTCAAAAGGACTCCGGGGAGAAAGCAAAGTTAGTAACGTGTGATTGAGAGATGAAAATTCATCCTTAAGGAGAGAAAAAAGAGGAGATAGGTACTCAGTGCATCCTAAACGTCCCCCGGCAGCTATAAGCCTATAGCAGCATATCAAGGGGCTGGACCAGGTGAACCTGATTCAGCCCTAACTATAAGCTCTGTCAAAGAGGAAGGTCTTAAGTCGACTCTTAAACGAGGTGACTGTGTCTGCCTCCCGGACTGAAATTGGAAGCTGGTTCCATA
Source organism: Pseudoliparis swirei (assembly GCF_029220125.1). Taxonomy (NCBI): domain Eukaryota; kingdom Metazoa; phylum Chordata; class Actinopteri; order Perciformes; family Liparidae; genus Pseudoliparis; species Pseudoliparis swirei. Next base: position 8,409,260 of record NC_079407.1, read on the forward strand.
AAAGAGGAGCTTGATAACTAAAGGCTCTAGCTCCCATTCTACTTTTTAAGACTCTAGGAACTACAAGTAGTCCCGCATTTAGTGAGCGTAGCTCTCTAGTGGGGCAATATGGTACTACAAGCTCCTTAAGATATGATGGTGCATCACCAATCAAGGCTTTGTAGGTTAAGAGAAGAATTTTAAAAGTGATTCTTGATTTTACTGGGAGCTAGTGCAGAGCAGCTAGTGCAGGAGTGATGTGATCTCTTTTCTTAGTTTTAATGAGAACACGAGCTGCAGCATTCTGGATCAACTGGAGGGACCTAAGAGATTTATTAGAGCAGCCTGATAATAAGGAGTTGCAGTAATCCAGTCTCGAAGTAACGAACGCGTGAACCAATTTTTCTGCATCTTTTTGAGACAAGATGTGCCTGATTTTTTAAATATTACGTAGATGAAAGAATGCAGTCCTTGAGATTTGCTTTACGTGGGAGTTAAAGGACAAGTCCCGATGAAAGATAACGCCAAGATTCTTTACAGTGGTGTTGGATGCAAGGCAATGCCATCTACAGAAACCACATCACCAGATAATTGATCTCTGAGGTGCTCAGGGCCGATTAAAATTACTTCGGTTTTGTCTGAGTTTAACATCAAGAAGTTGCAGGTCATCCATGTTTTTATGTCTTTAAGACATGCTTGAATTTTACCGAGTTGGTTGCTCTCCTCTGGTTTTATCGATAGATATAGTTGAGTATCATCTGCATAACAATGAGAGTTTATGGAATGTTTCCTGATAATATTGCCCAAAGGAAGCATGTATAAGGTAAATAAAATTGGTCCAAGCACAGAACCTTGTGGAACTCCGTGATTAACGTTGGTGGTTATCGAGGCGTCATCGTTTACAAATACAAACTGAGATCGATCTGATAAATAGGATTTAAACCAAGTTAGTGCCGTGCCTGAAATGCCAATCGACTGCTCCAGTCTCTGTAATAGGATGTCATGGTCAATGGTGTCGAATGCAGCACTAAGGTCTAACAAGACCAGGACAGAGAGGAGTCCTTTATCTGCTGCCATTAAGAGGTCATTTGTAATTTTACCTGTATTCACCCACAGAATTCAGACGAGCAGATAGTCTTCAGGGCCGGGACCATTTGTCAAATAACTGAATATTATTGCTGACAAATGGAGGACATTGATTTATTTATTTTACAGGGTTTAAAATTAATGTAACTCATTATATAAATCAATTTGTTGGCTCATGAGTTTGGGGACTCTAATTTCCGCATAGTTTTGCCCAGCTTCAACCCCGAGCGGTGCTCTCATTACAACGGCCAGAATAAGTAAACACCTGTGTGAGTGAGAAGCCTGAAATGGAAGTGAAATCAAACCCATAAATTGCCTTTTGAAGATTAATAAAAGTTACACTCACTTCTGCATTAATAGCCTGCCTCCACATTCAATGTAAAACACAAAGCTAGTTTTCTCCTCATTTGATTTGACTGAAGCCGGACCTGTGTGTCTCACCACCTGAAATGAATTTGGGGAACAGATTTCAAAAACATTTTCACAAATTGAAACTCTTGAATGTTGGTGCACTTTGTCTGACAGAGTACTGAGTCTTTCTTAATGAAATGATCCAGCTGGTCATGGATGTCATAGCGGCTGGTTAGGTAACAGTCGAGTATAATGACACCTATCAACCTATCTGTAGCAGCAACAACATAAGTAGCAGTCAAATTAGCATAGTTTTTTAAGAATAACTATCAAGAAATGTTATATGTAACAGTACTATCTGTTGACCCAGAAACACACTTTGAGTTTGAATTGAAAGATACAAGATAAAAGATACAGTTTTCAAGACATAATAAATATAATGTGATCACTGTTTGCACCAATTTATCATTTCCCTTGATGTCCCTGCTTTTACATAACACAGAGTTTATGTAGTATGTTGTGGAGTTTAACAAGTATGATGTTGTTCACAGAGTTGTTCAGGTATTAAGGAGCAGTTCATTTAAAAAATAGAAAAATATTGATTTTTAAAGTGAATTGTATTTTGAAATAGGCCAAAGTAGTTTCACTGTTGGTGATAATCTGCAATTAGTTTTCAATTCCACACTCCTCAGGATGTCAATCGATAACTTTTTGTGGCACAGTAGTAGGCTCATACATCAGGCTGAATATCCAATACACTCATATATATCAGTGGGGAAGTGTCTTGCCGAGTTATTCCCTTTCTAACAATAACTTCTTTCCCACCTTGCTATCTTCCCACTCCCCTTGTCTCCTTCACATCTCTCACAACTCCAGTCAGGGGTCTTTTTCCAAACTAATGTATATATAAAATACTTAATTTAGTATGTATACATTTACATATATATTTCCTATATACATATACTGTATATATATATGTATTTATTTGTTTCCTCAATCCCTTTTTTACTTGCTCTCTACCCACTGCCACTTTTTCAATTCAATTCAGTTCATTTGTGTAGCCCAATTTCACAAATTACAAATTTGTCTCGGAGTGCTTTACAATCTGTACACATAGACATCCCTGTCACAAAACCTCACATCGGATCAGGAAAAACTCCCAAATAACCCTTCAGGGGGAAAAAAGGGAAGAAACTTTCAGGAGAGCAACAGAGGAGGATCCCTCTCCCGGATGGACAGGCGCAATAGATGTAATGTGTACAGAAGGACAGATTTAGAGTTAAAATACATTCAATGAATATGACAGAGTGTATGCATAGTTCATAGTAGGCATATTCCACGATGGAGATCTCCACGATCCATCAGGCAGATGGAGGTAGAGAGGAGGAGTGGGCGGAGTTTCAACAGGGCAGTGGCTTAGTTGGTAGCAGGAATTCCACGATCCAGACCTCGATGATCCATCAGGCAGATAGGATCTATGCCGTCTCATAGGGTCCGATGACCCCATGAGATGTGAAGTCAAAAGGACTCCGGGGAGAAAGCAGAATTAGTAATGTGTGGTGGAGAGATGAAAATTCATCCATAAGGAGAGAAAAAAGAGGAGATAGGTGCTCAGTGCATCCTAAAACGTCCCCCGACAGCTATAAGCCTATAGCAGCATATCAAGGGGCTGGACCAGGGCAAACCAGATTCAGCCCTAACTATAAGCTCTGTCAAAGAGGAAAGTCTTAAGTCTATTCTTAAATGAGGTGACTGTGTCTGCCTCCCGGACTGAAATTGGAAGCAAGTTCCATAAATAAAGTGATCCTGCAATTTCCCCATTGTGGGACTAATAAAGGATTATCTAATCTAATCTAATCTAAAAGGAGGAGCTTGATAACTAAAGGCTCTGGCTCCCATTCTACTTTTTAATACTCTAGGAACTACAAGTAGCCCCGCATTTAGTGAGCGCAGCTCTCTAGTGGGGCAATATGGTAATAAAAGCTCCTTAAGTTATGATGGTGCATCACCAATCAAGGCATTTCAAGATTCAAGATTCAAGATGTTTTATTTGTCACATACACACACAGGGTGTGCAGTGAAATGAAAGTGGCAATGCTCAGCAGGAATGTGCAAGGGCAACAAGTACACACTATTTACAATAAAAAACAACACAATATTTACAGTAAGTGTGTGTGTGTGTGTGTGTGTGCCTAAGAGGGGCAGTTGTGTGGGTCTATGTGGGGGTCCTGGTGAGGTCGGAGTTCACAATCCTGATGGCCTGAGGAAAGAAACTCCGTCTCAGTCTCTCTGTTCTTGCAGCGTGACTACGGAGGCGCCTGCCTGACCGCAGCAGCTGAAACAGTCTGTTGTTGGGGTGGTGAGGATCCTTCATGATCCTGCCGGCTCTGGTTCTGCACCTCCTGGTGTACAAGTCCTGCAGGGTGGGGAGTGTAGTTCCAATAGTGCGTTCAGCCGAATGCACTACTCTCTGCAGAGCCTTCCAGTCCTGAGCGGAGCAGTTGCCAAACCAGGCTGTGATGCTTCCTGTCAGGACGCTCTCTACAGCTCCAGAGTAGAAGGACTGAAGGATCCTCTGGGAAACTTTAAATTTCCTCAGCTGCCTGAGGTGGTAGAGGCGCTGCCTTGCCTTTCTCACCAGAGTGTCTGTGTTCGTTGACCATGTCAGATCCTCGGTGATGTGGACTCCCAGGTATTTATACCCGCTCACCCTCTCCACAGTAGTCCCGTTAATCCCCAGTGGTGAGTACGTCCTCTGTTGTTGTACCCTCCTAAAGTCCACAATCAGCTCCTTAGTTTTGGTGACATTCATGAGGAGGCTGTTGTCCTGGCACCAGAGTGACAGATCAGCAACTTCCTCCAGGTAGGCCTTCTCGTCGTTGTCGGAGATCAGGCCCACCACCACTGTGTCATCCGCAAACTTGATGATGGTGTTGGAGCTGAACCTGGCCACACAGTCATGTGTGTACAGGGAGTACAGTAGGGGGCTGAGGACGCAACCCTGGGGGGATCCTGTGTTCAGGGTGAGGGTGCTGGAGGTGTGTCTGCCCACCCTGACCACCTGTGGCCTGGCGGTCAGGAAGTCCAGGATCCAAGCACACAGGGGGGTGTTCAGTCCCAGCTCAATCAGCTTGCCGGCCAGTCTGGAGGGGACTATGGTGTTGAAAGCTGAACTATAATCAATGAACAGCAGTCTCACATAGCCCCCCCTCTGGCTGTCCAGATGAGAGAGTGTGGTGTGCAGTACCTGGGAGACAGCATCATCCGTGGATCTGTTTGGGCGATAAGCAAACTGCAGCGGGTCCATGGAGGAAGGGAGGAAGGCGCAGATGTAGTCCTTTATCAGCCTCTCAAAGCATTTCATGACCACCGAGGTGAGGGCCACCGGACGGTAGTCATTCATACATGCTGGAGAAGCATTCTTGGGCACAGGGACAATAGTGGATCTCTTGAAGCAGGCGGGGACCACGGACTCAGCCAGGAGAGGTTGAATATTGTGGTGAACACTGGAGCTAGCTGGTTAGCACAGGTCTTCAGTACTCGCCCAGATATGCCATCTGGACCTGCAGCTTTCCTGGTGTTCACCCTCAACAGAGCCCTCCTCACACTGTGCTCGGTCACAGAGAGTGTGTGTTCATCCCCAGCGGTAGAACTCACCTCGCTACGCTTAACGGTGTTGTTGTTAGCCGGCGAGCTAGCGCTGTTGTTGCTAGCCTCAAACCGTGCATAAAATGAGTTCAGGTCGCCCGCTAGGGATGCGTCGGGACTCACCATTGCGCGGGGTCTGCTCTGGTAGTCTGTGATAGTCCGTAGCCCCTGCCATAGGCGCCTGGTGTCGCGCTGCTCCATCTGTGATTCCACTCTGTCTCGGTACCTCCTCTTGGCCTCCTTCACCGCCTCCTCAGTCCATAGACCGCTGCCTTGTACTCATCCATGTTGCCGGATACAAGACCGGAGTTATAGGCAGCAGTACGGGCGTTCACAGCTTCACGGATGGATCTATCAACCCACGGCTTTTGATTAGGAAAGACCCTAACTTTTACCGTGGGGACGATGGTGTCCGCTAGCGTTGCTATGAGGCTCATTGCTACGTCCGCAAACTCGCTGACGTCACTGGAACTGGATTGGATCATGTCCCAGTCGACGACACGCAGAGCGTCCTGTAGCTCAGCCTCTGATTGGTCAGACCACCGCTTCACGTCCCTCGTCACTACCGCTTCCCGTGCTATCTTTTGTTGGTACTCCGGTAGCAGAAAAATGGCGGCATGGTCCGATTTGCCGAACGGAGGGAGAGAGACAGCCTTGTAGCCTCTCTTGAATGGCGTATAGCAGTGGTCCAACGTTCTTTCCCCTCTGGTAGCACACGTAATGTGCTGGTGAAAGTTCGGCATGACTTTTTTTAGGTTTGCCCTATTAAAGTCCCCAGCCACCACCACAGCCGCGTCGGGATACTTGTTCTGATGCCGACATAACACATCATGTAGGTCCGATAGTGCTACGTCGGTGTCCGCTTGTGGTGGTATGTAGACGGCTGTGGTGATGACCGAGCTGAACTCCCGGCGAAGGTAGAATGGACGGCATGAGATCGTCAGATGTTCCAGGTTCGCGAGCAGGAACGAGAAAGAGTCTTAATGTCCTTGGGGTTGCACCACTTGTTGTTAGTCATGAAGCAAACCCTCCACCCTTAGATTTACCAGACTCTTCCGTTCTGTCTGCACGGAAAACAGAGAAGGACTCGGTTGGGCATATGACTCGATCCGCACCAGCGGGTCAGCCATGTTTCCGCCAGACAAAAGATGTTACAGTCCTCATGTCCCGTTGGAATCTGATCCTTGCCCTAACATCATCCATCTTATTTTCCAGAGACTGGACGTTAGCAAGAAGGATGCTGGGCAGAGGTGGACGGTGGGCTTGAACTCTCAGTCTGTTCCGAATTCCGCTCCGTTTCCCTCGATGTTTTCGTCGTCTCCCCGTAGTAGCGGCTCCACTGTTGTTGTTGTGGTTCGCTCGTACGATCTCTGCCGGCCACGCTGGATCGATGGAAAAAGTGGACAAAAACCCTTGTTTTGCGCAAAAGTTTATGTCCAAAAGTGTGCTGCGTTCGTATGCTGTTATTGCCGATGTGTTTGTGGCAAAGAAAATATTAAAAATAAACACAAAAACTAAAAGAGCGCACAATCTCCGCGGAGCTACCACGACGGCGTCTGGACACAGCCGCGCCATCTCATACTACGCATTTGTAGGTTAAGAGAAGAATTTTAAAAGTGATTCTTGATTTTACTGGGAGCCAGTGCAGAGCAGCTATTGCAGGAGTGATGTGATCTCTTTTCTTAGTTTTAGTGAGAACACGAGCTGCAGCATTCTGGATCAACTGGAGGGACCTAAGAGACTTATTAGAACAGCCTGATAATACGGAGTTGCAGTAATCCAGTCTCGAAGTAACGAACGCGTGAACCAATTTTTCTGCATCTTTTTGAAACAAGATGTGCCTGATTTTTTAAATATTACGTAGATGAAAGAATGCAGTCCTTGAGATTTGCTTTACGTGGGAGTTAAAGGACAAGTCCCGATCAAAGATAACGCCAAGATTCTTTACAGTGGTGTTCGATGCTAGAGCAATGCCATCTACAGAAACCACATCACCAGATAATTGATCTCTGAGGTGCTCAGGGCCGAGTAAAATTACTTCGGTTTTGTCCGAGTTTAACATCAAGAAGTTGCAGGTTATCCATGTTTTTATGTCTTTAAGACATGCTTGAATTTTACTTAGTTGGTTGGTTTCCTCTGGTTTCATCGATAGATATAGTTGAGTATCATCTGCATAACAATGAAAGTTTATGGAATGTTTCCTGATAATATTGCCCAAAGGAAGCATGTATAAGGTAAATCAAATTGGTCCAAGCACAGAACCTTGTGGAACTCCGTGACTAACGTTGGTGGTTATCGAGACTTCATCCTTTACAAATACAAACTAAGATCGATCTGATAAGTAGGATTTAAACCAATTTAGTGCGGTGCCTGAAATGCCAATCGACTGCTCCAGTCTCTGTAATAGGATATCATGGTCAATGGTGTCGAATGTAGCACTAAGGTCTAACAAGACCAGTACAGAGATGAGTCCTTTATCTGCTGCCATTAAGAGGTAATTTGTAATTTTCACCAGTGTTGTCTCTGTGCTGTGGGGTTTTCTAAATCCTGACTGAAACTCCTCAAATGAACTATTATGATGTAGAAAGTCACACAACTGATTTGCGACAACTTTCTCAAGGATCTTGGAGAGGAAAGGGAGGTTAGAGATCGGTCTGTAGTTAGCCAACACCTCTGGATCCAGAGTGGGCTTCTTCAGGAGAGGTTTAATGACAGCTACTTTGAAGGAATGTGGTACGTGGCCTGTTAGCAGAGACACATTGATAATATCCAGTGGTGTATAGTAACGAAGTAGAAATACTTCGTTACTTTACTTAAGTCGTTTTTTTGGGTATCTGTACTTTATTTTACTACTTATATTTCTGTATACTTTTACTTTTACTTCACTACATTTTGTAATGAAAACTTGTACTTTTACTCCGATACATTTCCCCTGAAACAGTATCGTTACTCGTTACTACGGAAAAAAATCATCATGAGGCAAACATCGGGGACTGTTGTGGAACACACCGCAGCGCACCTGAACGCAGCACGAACACTAGGTTGGGGATCAGTGGTCCTTGCCGCGTGTTTTCTCTTCCCAGTGATGCCCAGGATGCTAGCGAGCGAGCGGCTACAGATACGACTCATTTCATGTGGAAGCAGCAATGGAAGCTACTCGAACAACCACGGGGACCAAGATCAACATCCGTGGCCATATTAGGGCGAACTCTTTTCTTTTGTCGGAGTAAAAGTTTCTTCCTACCGGATGAAGTGCCTCTCATGCCGACCGAAAGCTACGGAGATATGGCCTTCAAAAATACACCATCCAACCTCAGGAAACACATTGAGGTAAATTAAGATTAATCCCATGAGCCGCAACGTTAATGTTTAGTTTTGATAATCATCATAAACCTGTTAAGATATCTAGCAGTGTTGTCCTCAGGAGTGGAGTACGATATATCTTGGGCAGGAGAGGGGGAGGCAGGTGTCTGATTGTCCTACGCATGTTGTACGTTAGGCTAACGTTCGCTAGCTATCTTCAATTAAATGAGACAATTAGCGTGAGTGGAGTAGACGGATCTCTAGCGAGTTAATGAGCTGAAGAAGTGTTGACAGTTGTGAGAATTTGTTGATTTGAGTCGTCTTAGCTATAATATAATGCTAATCATTACAGCATTATTATTATTATTTGTATTAATATTATAAGAGTGACGGTCCAGTAATGGCGACGATATTGATTTGGGACTGTTGTTGTGTTTAACTACAGAGATACAAGTGCATATTCACAAACCAACTCTGGATGCACGGACAGTGCATGAAACTAAATGTATAAACCTCAAATTAAAACAAACTATTTTGTACAAAACTTTTGGTTGGGGTCATGACATGGTAGGAAGTGTTATTAATTCTATCTTTTATATAATACTCTCACTTTATTTCAGGAATGGACTAATCAAGCAGCACATGGAAGAACCCTCCCTGCAGCTATGTGATGCCACCAGGTCCAGTTCATCTGATGAAGAGGACTTCTTCTTCGTCATCTCAAGCGCATGACAGCAACAAACAGCTGGATGGAGACGTGACCTGTTCAGCAGATCATTGACTTGCTGAAATGCTTCCCAACTGTGTGCTGCTGTCTGTGAAGCTAGACACACTCTGCCTGCATCAGGGCCTGTGAAGCTAGACACACTCTACCTGCACCAGGGCCTGTGAAGCTAGACACACTCTGCCTGCATCAGGGCCTGTGAAGCTAGACACACTCTACCTGCACCATGTGAACGGCTCTTCAGCATCGCAGGACTCGTCTTCAGCCCCAGAAGAGCGACACTGAAATCTGTTCATTTTGAAAATCAACTTCTTTTGAAGATGAACAGGAATTTGTTCAGTTTAAAGTGATGATTCTGGTTGTTACTTTTGGTGCTGCTTTTTTCTGTGTTAATCGTGTATTTATATTTTAGTAATTTCATAGTATTCATATATTGTTAAGTTCATCCTAGTGTAAGAGTAGATTCTATGATATAAACCTAATTACATGTATGACCACTAGTCAGCGCTGTTCAGACGCCGGCAGGAGTGAGGGTGGAAAGGGAAGAAGAGAGAGGAGACTTGGCGGTACAGTTGGAAGTGGAGTGACAACTAAAGTTATGAGTAAAACCCAGAACGGCTTGGACTGAGTTATTCCTGCACACACCCCCACATCGCTTACACTGGTGGCAGCGGTGGGATTTGTGTCCTGATGGAATATCGTCCCTTGGGATTCTGCTCAATTTAGTGACGAACTGAAGCTAACGGCTAACGATAGCCGCGCTACCCGCTAGCTTAGCATAGCTTGAGATACAGTGAGTCAGTTAGTTTTTACCCCTCAGTGGTTAATTTTTTTCCTCCGCGTAGTAGCTTCACGTGAGTTTAGTAATCGTTTATCGGTCGTCTAATTCCGTACAAAAGCTCAGAGGAAGAGAGCTCGACATGTTGGATGATGAGTCACTCTCCACGGGTGAGCCACGAGCTAGCACGACCTCAAGTGGAGCTCGAGCGCCGGCTGTGCCGCCGCCCAGCAGAGCGTCGGGAACGCCACGGGGCATTCCTTTGCCGCCGCCCTTCAACAACGATGGCCGTGAGTCTTTTCAACTGTGGGTTCGCCGCTACGAGGTAATTCAAGAAACCCGTTACAAGGACACTGGTGTGGACTTGAGCACCGTGTTAGCAGCGGAGCTACCCACTAGACTACCAGCAGAACTGTTCATTGTTTGGGATAATCTGCCTCGGGAAACTCAGGCCCCGTTTACACGATGGGAAAACGCATATATTTTCATGCGTTTTGGCCTTTCATTTACACAAAAACGGAGGTTTTATCACGGAAAACGATCATTTCTAAAAACTCCGGCCAAAGTGGAGATTTCTGAAAACTCCGTTTTTGTGTTTGCGTGTGAACTAGGTCAAACGGAGTTTTAGGTTGTCAAATGTCACACTATGCGACTAAAAATACTTCACGTCATGTGAGCGTCCTATGTTTACAGTTAGTTTGGCCGCTCCTACCAGGGTTGCCAGGTCTGTGTGTACCAGCCCAATATCAGAACTCAAAATATGCCCGTGCCAAACCATATACACTGCTTTTAAAGTGTGTGTATGTGGACGTGTCCAATGTCCATGTGTGTACGTGCTGATCTGGAGTCAGTTTGGTAGGATTTGTGTATAAATAAATTATTTCATTTAAAATATGGATTTTTATTTAAAGATATTCATGTAATTTGCATGCAAAATAGGTCTACCCGAACCAGCGGACAACAAATTCAACCCGCGGCAACACTTCAAAAGTAGCCCAATTCCGCGGAAAACATGACCTGGCAACACTGGCTCCTACGTCCAGTGTCGACTGCCTTCATTTTCGTTGTCAGGTGCGCCCGAGTTATTTCCTCCTTGACATGAGGATACTCCTCGGATGTCTCGAGTCTTGAGAATTCTGATTGGTTTGCATGTCTTTATCCTTCTCGTTACACTGCCGACTACAGGTTTGGCATAGTTATGACGGCGCCCGGGGGCGTATTTATGCGGGTTCATATAAACAGAAACTTTTTTGAAAACGACCTTGTGTTTACGACGTTATTTTTGAAAACGGAGGGGCAGAAATCTTCGTTTCTGTAAATACCCGGCTATGTGTAAACGTGGCCTCAGAGCTCCTATGCTGAAACAAAAAGACATTTGCAGACAGCTTTTGCACAGAAAGATATAATTGCATCATTTCAAGCATTCCCTAATGCCCGTCCAAGATTGCCTCATGAAGCAATGGAAATTTATGCTGCTGATGTTTGCAGGCTGGTCAAAGAAGCGTTCCCCGAGTTTGAGCAAAACGCTTCTGAATATATGAAAATGTCTCGCTTCATTGCTGGTCTGGATCAAGAACTTCAAGTGAATTGTCATGAAAGAGGAGTGAAAACTTTCACCGAAGCTTGCAAAGTTGCTTCCCAAGCTGAGAGGGCTCGCCAAGCAGCAAGATTGGTAATGCCAGTGTCCCCAGCTAATGTCACTCTCAGAGATGTTGATCAAACACAGTCCGTAAATTCAGTACGGGAAAATTACTCTGTCCAGAATCTGACTACTACTGTACAATATTTAAGTAGTGATCTAGGTGCTCTGAAACTGAAGCTTGATGATCAGAGTAGTGGGCACCACCGTGAAAGGAACATGCATGTGCGTCCTGGTCGATCTCCCTCACCTCATGGGAGGAGTCCAGATAGACCCACAAAGGCATGGAGCTCAGGTTATGGGCATTCCCCATCCAGATATTCACATTCCCATAATATCTCTCCAGAACGCTTCCCTCATGTAAAGCATCACAATCAGGATTTCACCCACAGAGAATCTGACAGGTACCGACAGCCTGACAGAAATACTCACTACTCAGCCCATGCCTGGGACCCCCACGAAGAGAGAAGATGGAGACAACCTTCTCAGAATCAGAATCAGAATCAGAATCAGAAACAGGTTTATTGCCAAAGAATGTTTTCACAAACAAACGAGGAACTTTTTTTGGCGGAAGGTGCAAGATTCGCGCACCAAGACACCGAGGCGCCGTCCGCGGCGCCATCTTGGAAAGGGTGGATGAAAGATTACAGCATAACATGAGGGAAGAGAGGCGAGAAAAAGAAAAAGCCACCCCCCGACTATGCCCCTAGAGGGGTACAGTGTGGGAGCAGGAGAAACAAAAAACACCATTGCACATAAGCACATACATCTTAGACATGACTTGCAACGAGTAGGAAGGGGGGGAGGGGAGGTAATCCAAAGACTGGGCGATAGCCCCGTCATTGGGGGCAGAAGGTAACCACCACCGACAAGCAGCCAGCCCGGTCCTTCGCCGTCACGGCGCCGGACGCAGACCCGTCCTGTCACCCTGGGGGGGCAAAGCAGGCGAAGGCGTGGGATGGGGGGGGGGGTAGTGAGTGCATTTCAGTGTGATGGTTGTGTGTGTAAGTGGCCTGATGTATCGTCCTCCCCCAGTCCACAACAGACAAAGTTCCCAGACCGCAAGATGGTCGTTGCCATGGAGATGGCCTTGAAGGGTCCTGGGGAGAAAACAACCACAGGTGTCTGTGGATAGGGGGAAGGGAATGAGAGAGTCTCGCTTCAGTGATCTTTGCGGGAGTTGTTGTTCCAGTCACGGCCTTGGCCAAGGCCCGTCCTGGTAGAGGGAGCCGAAAGCAGATAAGATTGGGATTGTTTGGTCTTCCAGTAGCTGCATTTCAATTTTGCGCACCTACTATTCCTCCATTTTCCTCCCGTTTGCCAATAGGATTTCAAATCGATCCAATTTCATTTGCAGAGCCATCAGCTTCTCCACGATGTTGTCATTCTGACGGTTTAATGCCAAAGTCTGAGTGCCAACAACTCTGCCCAACGCGTCAATCATGTCGGGCAGCCTTAGGGGGCTTTTAACGGCTGTCACCATTTCCTTAATTTTCCGATAAGCCAGGGCAGCGCCAAATCCAAACAGCAGAAATCCTGTAATCAAAGTTCCGAATAGGTAGATGTCCCCAGAAGACACCGCTATGATTCACGTCACCGAAGCCCAAGTCCCAAACATGTGTCATTCCAAGAGTATGAGGACAAAGGTCAGCGGAGCCCCACCAACGCTGAGTACAAAGATCGTGGCAGATTTGAACAGGGAAACGGACACTAGCTGATGATGCGGGGCAATCATCAGCTACTCCCCTGGAAGTCCCAGAGGTTGGCCTCACTGAAATACCAGACAACGTCCGTCAACAGACAACCCCTAGCGCACACCCCCACATCGCTTACACTAGCTCATACTCCTTGTTCATGACGGCCTAAAAAAATAAACTTCATAATTCTTACAATTCTGACCCTTTGTTTTTTTTATTAACAGCATTTACTTTTACTTTCAATACTTAAGTACATTTAATATCAGAAAATTACTTTTGATACTTAAGTTCAAAAAATATCAGATACTTTAATACTTTTACTCAAGTAGTATTCTCATAGGTGACTTTTACTTTTACTTGAGTTATTTTCCTGTCAAGTATCTTTACTTTTACTCAAGTATGACTTTTGGGTACTTTATACACCACTGATAATATCTAATAGAGAGCTACCAATTAAAGGCAACATGTCTTGAAGCAGCCTCGTCGGGATAGGGTCCAAGAGACAGGTAGACGTGTTAGAAACTACACTTGTTGCATGTATCGTTATCATTAAGGGAGGCAGAGGGATAACTATACATGAGACACACTGAGCAAGAGGGAGCGGGAGGGAGAGAAGAAGAAGTCATGCTCGCTGCTGAGCTGGCAACCGGAAGAGGTGCAATAGCTTACCGGAAGAGTGAGATGATGCGTTCACTTGCCTTTCCTCTTTTTTCTGCTCCACCCACTTTCTTCTGGTCCCCCAGCTCACCTCTCTAAATGACAGCCCACTCTCCCATGACAGCTCCGGGCCACACTGTCATCCCCCCTGTGTCTGTATGTATATATATATATATATATATATATATATATATATATATGTGTGTGTGTGTGTAGTATTGCATCTGTACGACTTGCTTGTGGGTATGCCTACGTGGCCTCTCATCTTCCTATCTGACTAATAGATTTAGATGTTTTTGTAATATGATTCATTTAGGCTATTTCCTACAACGTGTGCTTGTTTGTGTGCATACTTCTGTGCATTTTGCATTATTATTTGCAAATCATATTTTTCTGGGAGAATTTATGGATGTGTGGATTTTGTTGTGCGATGCATGCCACCACTTTGTTGCTGATTACATACAGAGTTGCGTGTCTAAGTTTGAATCGTATCATTCGTGACAAGGCCTAACATTTGCGCTCTTATCTTCCTGCTCTCCTCCTTCTGCTTTTCATGAATGTCTGAAGGTTGACAATGCTTTAATCAAATATACAGAATGTAACAATCTTAAATATTGTCTATATTATGGATCAAAAGTATGTGTGTATGTTTAAGTACATATTTATTTTCTCACTAATACGATACAAATGTGACAGCAACATTTATAAAATGAACTTAGTCAAAGCTTAAAATGTCCCAAAAGATCAATATTCCTTGCTGAGCAAAAACCCAGGAAAGATTTTGGGACCCAAACTAACGACACCTGTTTTTAAAAGTTAATGTTTACACTGGGTTGTGCCCTAAAAAATAGTACATTAAACGGCATTGACAAATATTTAAGCGCGGTGAGAGTTACTGTCACATCAATACTAAACGTCCTGCGAGGACAGTAGACAATATTTCTTAAATGCCAGAAAAAGATCAGGATTGATCTGTGATGTGGGAAATTGTTTCAGATAATTTGGAAAGTGGAGAGTTAATGTGAACATTTGGATTTTTACAATAGGTTGCACTAAACTACAGCAGGTTAATTTGATTTTCAGAAAATTAATCTTAAATGCAATAATTTAGTCAGTTGTTTCAGCATAAATACCCACATTCCCTAATGCTAGTTCCTCATATATGAGCATTTGCCTAATTTCTCTTTTCTCTATTACTGTTTAAACATTTATTGAATAAATAAATTCAGTTTTAAAGTGTGAGCAAGAAAAAAACAAGATTTTTAGAGATGACAAAACCAAATATGAGAATACAAATTTTCCGATGATACAAGTTATTGTTGGATGCAGCCCTGAATTTAATTAAACTCTGCCAGAAAAGAGAGCCAAATGGCTGCCTCAGAGAGGAACTATTATGGACTTTGTCCTTGTAAGAAAACAAAGATTTGTCATTTTCTCTCATAACTCCACAGATATTTACAGTCCCCCTTTAAATCGACTTATTGGTTAGCTCACACACTGTAAATAAAGAATAGTTGGACCAACTTAATTGAATTACTTAATTTGGTAACACACAAATTAATTAAGTTTCATCAACTTAAATTAATACGTTTGATTAACAAAATTACTCAGTCAGATGTATGTAATAATTTGATTGTTTTCAAATCAATTGTTTGCATTACTCCAACTTTAAATGAAGGAAACTCAACTTAAATGTTCCAGTTTTTCCATTTGATGAGATAGATGGATACATAGATAGATATATAGATCCATCATGTTTTTCTCCTAGACACACGCACGCACGCAAACACACACATATACACACACACGCACACAATGTTATGTAATGATGCCTCATATGGCCTGCAATCTTCTGACGAGGACAGGGTAGAGCAATATACATTTTCCCAATTTGAGTTTTGGCCAGGGGGAACAATTTAAATGTCGCGCACAGAGTTTTTCTGACTGATGGAGCATTCCTAAAATATGGGTTCACAGTCTGTACACAATCAGTACACACATGTATGTACCTCTGTAAGCATACCCACATATACAATAATGGACATTTCACAGTGTAATAATATCAGTAATATGTTCATATTTGCTTTGTGAACATGAGTGACATGATAAAAATACACTGCATTGCATGTAAACACACGGAACCCCCCCCCCCCCCCCACCACACACACACACACACACTGCTAATCGTTTAAGTGGTGAAAAGGGAGCATCATTTCAGTGAACTATCTTTTTATTGACCCATTTGAGATATGAATTATTAAATGTAAAAGGTGGATCAACTGCCAACCCTACAGACTCTTCAGACACACTCAGACCCCCCCAACACACACACCACACACACTCCCTCTGTAACTCCTTTTCAAACTCACATACACGATAGACAATTGTCCCATCACGGATAGAGATCACTAGAGGATAAGATAGTTATATTATTTAACATGTATTTTACTGTATCTTCTAATAGTCTCTGTTGTTCCCTGAACATTAAAATGTCAGTGGAAATGTTATGAGATAGTGTCAGAGAACTGTAATGGTCCAGATGCTCAACAGCATGCTCATGGCTATCAAATTATTTTTATGGGTACCCACAATAAAAAAAATTATAAACCATCTCTATATCTATAAATAGTAAGAAGCACAACTGTCTGCTTGAATTAAGAATCCTGACCTCTTTTATAGACATTTAAACACTTATAAGAAAGTGTACCCGCCATTTTGAAGATATCAATGTCTGATACACCACAACTTTGCCTTATTTATGTTATTGAAAACATATACACAATTTGAAAACTTTATAAATGAGAGCAAAAAAATACAGAGTTAACAGGCTGTTTTTTATTTCCTATCGGTAAAAACTAAATGCACACTAGTTTTTCATATTAATTTTACAAGTGGGCTAGAATTATTACTGTCAATAAAAATATAAAATAAAAGACTATGGACTAAATTCTGCAAATTTATTTGGCGACCCAAATCTCCGAAAGAGTAAATTATTCTCTATATGTTATTATATGTTTGCAGTGATATATTTGGAAATAGAGGGAACCTTCAGCCATAGTTAGGAAGAAAAATAAAAGCTGATTGTTTTGAGTCAAAGTAGCAATTTTGAGAGATATTTTGATTTGGTTGTTTCATGAAGTGTTTTCAAGTCGTAGCTTGTTTATGAATTGCAAAGGCATGTAATGTTAGCTTAATAGTTTGAAATGGCACGTTCTGATCAAGGTAAAGTGTCTACTACAATGCTTGTGAACATTTAAGGAAGTGCTAGGCAGGATGAGGGGAAATACACGTTTAAATTAACCTATCAAATGGAGTATTTTTAAGAACCCAGCATCCCAAAAAGATTTCCCTTAAGGTCTCATATATAGGAAATAGGAAATAGATAGTTCCCACAGTTTGAATCCAATCAAAGAAAAGGTCTTATGGCACTGCAGTGTGGTTGCAACGATTGATCTAAAGTCGTTTTCAGTGTAATCCTTCAAGGAGTGAGAAGCTACATGTCCTTTGTTTATGATCTTGGACTTTTTAGGATGATTGCTTGAATACTTGGTGGGTTACTTTTGAGATGCACGTTCTTCAGCGAGTGATGTGTGTAACATTGTGACTATTTGTCTGGCGATGAGGCAGTCGAGAGAAGGATGTCCATGCCAGAAGGGAGGTCAAGGCACCAACTCAATTCTCTTCCTAGACACCATTCCATTTATCAGGCCTGACTGCTTGCATCACACACCCTCAAGGTAGGGTTGTGTATGTGTGTGTGTGGGTGTACATGTGTTGGCTAAAGAAAAGGCCAAAGACCCACAGATATGACTCAAATGCTGTATGTGGGAGTGATATGGACATATACACGAAGGTAAACTTTACAGGTAGACCGGGTAGATAAGGAAATTCCTCACATTTCTTAGTATTAGTGCCGTACCCGCTCAGAGCTCAGGGCGTGGCAGCTCGGAGTGCGTACCCATTCGGATCGGGCCGGTTGTTTAGCCCCAGGTTGTGCTGCTTTTTAGAGCTGTCAAGAACTGCTTATTGCTCAGCCACGTGCAAAATAGATTGCATGAACCTTGAGATAAGTAAAAGACACCCGCACAAACAACAATGTTCTTCAATATTTGTAAGGACACTCATTCACGTAATACAGTCCCTTTCCCATCTAAACCCTCATACAGACTTTAAAGGTCTGTCAGAAAGTGAAGACCGCACAAAATTTCCTCACTTTTCAAAAAGTAAAACGTCATAAGTTATAGGGTTATACCCTTCCACAAATATGTACATCTTTTGTTTTGTTTTATTTCAGACTCATCAGACAGAAATAACCTTTGTGTAGCTTGACAAGACGGTTGCCAAAAGGCCATCCATCCAAGTCTATTTGTCTCTACCAGGAATTCAAATATATATACGATAACAAACGACAATATCATTAACTATCTATGATATGGATTTACGTGTATAAAGGAACGTGATGGGAGTCAGCGTCCTCAATGCATGATTTGCAATGCCAAGTTGAGCAATTAACCTAGGACCGTCAAAACTAATGGACCACTTCCTCAAGCTGTATGGAGATGGGAAATACAAGAACACAACGCTGGCTGAATTCAAGATAAAGAGAGCCAGATTTGCTGAAAAGGCAACTCTGCCTGTTCTCGGCTTTGTACCCATCGACAAATCGATCGTCACAGCATTGTACGAAGTTGCGTCCCTGATCGCAAAGCAGGGCAAACCAGACACCATTAGTTAAAACACTTGCGTTGAAGATGGCGAATATCATGCTGAGAAAAGCTGCTGAAGAGAAGTTATCTCAAATTCCTCTTTCAAATGACACTACCAGCAGCAAAATAGACGGCATGAGCGATGATATCTTTGCTCAAGTCGTTGCAGATCTGATTTCAAGTTCAGCCTCCAACTCGACGAGAACAACGATGTTTCCAATCTAAGCCAGCTTGTTGTATTTGTGGGCTATATATATGACAATGAGATAAAGGAAGAATTTTTATTTTGTAAGCCTCTGACAGCAACAACCAAGGCAGTCGATATGAAGAAACTCGTGGATGACTTCTTCAGAGACAACGATCTTTCATGGAATATGATTTCTGCAGTTTGTTCGTACGGAGCTCCAGGCATGCTGGGACAGCATTCTGGTTTTGGAGCGCTAGTGAAATCCGATGCACCACATCATTGTTACGCACTGTGTTCTGCACAGGCATGCATTGGCAACAAAAACCTTGCCTCAAAAACTGGCAGAAGTATTACAAATTGTAGTTGAATGTGTGAACTAAGTGTGAAATAGTGCTATGAAGCACCGCATCTTCAAAAAGCTGTGTAGGGAAATGGACTCTGAATACGAGGTAGTTCTGTACAATTCTAATCTTCGGTGGTTATCCCGAAAAATGATGCTGAATTAGGTTGTTGCCATGCGTGTGGAATTAGCTCTGTTTTTACGAGAGTGACGACATTGTCACGCAGATTGCTTCGAACATTCCGAGTTCATTCTCATTTTGACGAGCATGCTCTCAATCATCTCAACCGACAGATGCAGGGCGTTGGAGTCAAAATCATCAAAGCAGAAGAAAACCTGAAGGCGTTTGTAAAAAAAGACTACCTTTATGGAAACGACGCACAGAGAATGATAACTTCGAAAACGTTCCCCTGCTGGACGACTGTGTAAGTAAGATCAAAGACATTTCTGTACCTGATGAGCTGAAAGCAAGCAATAGCCATGCACTAAGATGAGCTTGCAAAGTCTATCGACGGATACTTCCCCACCAGAGTCATATCCAGCATGGGTGAGACAGCCGTCCACGTTTAGTGTTGCGACAGCAGATGTCAACGGTGAGTGCCTCGACTGAATCATTGAATTTCAGCGAGCCAGATTCAACAGCAACTCTTCAGAACAACAAGGAACGGTGCCGAGACAAGGTCTAATCGGCATCAGCTGGTGATGATGATCAATCAGCCCCAGCTGTAATTATAATGTCTGTGTGTGTGTGTGTGTGTGTGTGTGTCTGCGTGTGTATGTATCTCTTCCAAATAAAGAGAACTAGGACCGAGACGCGGGTGAAGGAGCTTGGGCGAGAGGTCTCATCCGATCGCAAGTGTTATATGTCAAATAAAAGGTTTGATATCTGATATTTAATCAGATACTCATGGGACAGAGAAAGCTGTTACATATATGTTCCCCAGTAAAAAAAATGTCATTGCTGAAGTCGAGTCAAATCAGCTTGAAGATGAGAGCGTCACAGTGTGAACAATTAAATTGTGACATATTTCTGCATATTTAACTGTCATGGTGGTAATTGTACAATAGCAACAGTTGACATAAAAAGATACAGATACACACATACAGATAGATCAGTGGGGGTAACATAAACGCAATTAAATCTTTGACATGGAACATCTTGAAGTGTCTTTCACACATGCTTACATTCCAATAATTGAACCGGTACTTTTCGGAGACATATCTGGTGACAGATCAGATCTGTTCACTTCCAGCAGTTATTTATATCGGTCTGTGTGTGTGTGTGTGTGTGTGTTTTCTTTGTACGTCAGTCGTGTTCGCTGCATCGAGGCAACCAGGCCTGAACCTGTGACAGCAGCACAGTTGGTTGAGCACCTAAAGCTGCCAAGCTGTCAGTTTGACGTCTGAATTATCGTAACCACACATCTGTACGAGTAACCCAGAAGTTAATCGCAACATATGTAAGGGTAGTTGGCCACAGTTGACTGCATAGAAACACATAAGGATTCTGAAATTGTCTTTATTTAAAAAACGGTGAAATAACGTGATTACATTTACAGATGTTCTGTCTTTAGCCACACTCACGGGAATGGCAATGTTGAATAGTGCTGGAACATAAGCTCATATTTCCCCATGAGATTGACTTTCTGATTAATACTAATAATAAAAATACTAGTGCTGTGAAAAATAACGCGTTAACTCAGTTAATTAAATTACAGGTTTAACTTCGTTATTTTTTAAAACGCATTTAACGCATGCGCAGAATGAGCTTCCAATCCGTCTGTTGTTGGTCGTCTCTCCAGCAGCATGTCTTCTGTCTCTAGTGTCGCGTTAACACGACTCCGATCTCCGTCTCGCGCAACGCAGAGCTCGGATGCCGGCGTGTGCACATCGGGACGAAAAAAAGTCACTTGCAAAATGAGCTTCCAATACACCACTTCAATCTGAACTCTGTCCGCTCTCATGCAGACGGTCTGTTCATCGGTAATGATCCTTCCGCAGGTTCACCTACGGAAACCTTGTTACGACTTTTACTTCCTGTAGATCAGGGGTCTCAACACGTCGATCGCGACCTGCCAGTCGATCGCGGCGTAGTGTTGGTAGATCGCATGACATTAAAAAGATTGGCCCGCCCCCTGACATGTTCTCTATCGCACGTCTTTGTTCTTTTATTAAACTAAACGTCTGTTGTTGATCGTATCTCCACAGCAGCATGTCATTTCTGTCTCTTCGCGTTGCGTTAACACTTATCGATCTCCGTCTCGCGCCCCACAGAGCTCCGTGCGCGCGCATCGGGACCGAGCAAAAAAAAAGTCACTTGTCAATCTGTCCGCTTGTCCGTGTCCGGGCCGGTGAGGTTTCAGCTTTGCAGCGGTGTCCCCGCCGTTCCTTTCATCACGGCCCAGTTCATGAAGAAAACCCACACAGTCAGTTTGCCTCAGCAGCTGCTAGAGGAAGACTAGAGGCCTTTAGATTGTATCATGGTGGAGTTAATGGTTGACAAACAAGAGAAACATGTTCTGTTTAACCCTCCTGTTACCTTTACATTTACTAACATATTTTACCCTCGGGGTCAATTTGACCCCAGCAATTAAAACCTCCAGAAAATTATTAGAATTAATATTGCTTCCCAAGTTTAAGTGTGAGGTACTTTATGTTTGTTTTTTGACTACCTAAATAGCCCTTTAAAGAAATAAAAAAGTTGATATTTCTTATATGTTTGACAGTGAAAAACAGCCT
Organism: Pseudoliparis swirei; assembly: GCF_029220125.1. Classification (NCBI taxonomy): domain Eukaryota; kingdom Metazoa; phylum Chordata; class Actinopteri; order Perciformes; family Liparidae; genus Pseudoliparis; species Pseudoliparis swirei. Next base: position 8,431,094 of record NC_079407.1, read on the forward strand.
GGGGTCAAATTGACCCCAAAGAACACCAACATTAAACATTGAATGGGATCAAATTGACCCGAAAGGTAACAGGAGGGTTAAACATTCTGTTTAGGATGAAGATGTATTAATGTTCCATATGGAAGAAAACTGCTAAATAACTGCTGAGTTGCAGCACCATTGTATAGAAGAATGAATAAATGTATATATCCGTCTTTTGTCATAAATCTCTATGTTCTCACAAAATATACCGAGAATATCGGTAATATGTGATTAATCATGATTAATCCACAGAAACCTGTGATTAACCTGATTAAAAATTTTAATCGTTTCACAGCCCTAAAAAATACATAAGATATACATAGCCCTATTGGGGGAGGGCTGTATCTTGGGAAGGCAAGTCTAAATAGGTTGGACCTTTTCGATGTCATGGAGGACTGGTGATTTGATTACTTGAGTGGCTCAGTGTGGCCAGTAGGCAGGCAGCAGCGTTCTGTATGTACTTGAGTTAATTAAGTTGTTTGTGGTAGCAGAGAGGATACTCATGCAGTAATCAAGCCTGGATGTTCCAAATGCGTAAATGATTGTTTCTGCAGCAGTAAGTGACAGTGAGGCTCACAGGCAAGTAATGTTACTGAGCTGGAAGACGGCTGTTCTTCCTGGTGATGTGTTTGACATGGGATAGGAACGAGCAGGTGAGGTCAAAGATGACTCCAGGTTTGTGACTTTGGATTTGGGGGTGACGATGGAACCATCAATATTGAGATACTAATATTCTTGTCTACTCCGTTGGTTAGGATTTAAGAATGTGTCTTTGCATCTAGTTAATCAAGTAAATGGTGTCGGTGGATCAAGGAGCATTTGTGTGGGCATGGACTCACTTGTGAAAAAGTTACATGAGAGATCCAACGTTTTTTTAAATTACATCAATGAAACGCTTCCATAAATTGCACCTATATTATATTTGCATGTGCTTTTGGAAAGAATGAGAACTCTTTTGTATCAGTCTCCTTTCAGCAGTAGCTCTTGTGTCTGCATGGTAAGGACTCCAATGACTGTTTCAATTCAAATTCATAATTTGTAATGTCAGTCACACATTAGCCATTCAGTTCAGAACGATCTGGATTGGAAAGGAGGCATCCAAAAGCCTCTTGTGGTAATTCTATGGACACAAAACAAAGGTACATTAGAAAAAATAACCCTGAACTGGATAAGCAGTTGAGAGGATGGATGTTTTATTAGAAGGGTAAATGAAAACAGAAAGCGATGAATTGTCATAAAAGCCTCCAGCTGGATCAAAGTGGATGTTGCAGTTACATGTTTCATACCAACAAAACGCCCCCAGCTTTAGCTTTTGATGAGGTTTCAACTACATCACTGTACCAACAACTTGAAGTAATCATTAGTCACTCTTTTAACTGCTTCAGCCGTATCACATATACTGTATATATATATATATATATATATATATATATATATAAACTGTAATAAATGTATATAGTCAGGGCCATACGTATTTGGACTGAAACAATTATTCTGATTTTGACTATTTACACAACTGCAATATATTTGAAATGAAGCAGTTAATATGTGGTTGTAGACATTTTATCTTTATTTCAAACAAAAATATGGCATTACTGTTTCGGAATTACAGCAATGTTTACACAGTCCCCCACATGGGCTACATATATTTATTATATATAAATACATATTTTATCTGACATGTTTTGCTTTCATTTAAACTACACAGTCCGTGGATGATGGATTATCTGATGTACAGAATACATTGTTTCTGGAAAGACACACTGCTGTTCAGGTTTTCAATTGTTTTTCTTCAGTTTTATAGCTACACAAACAAAACTAAGCTACGAGCCTAAACTGAGGTTAATTTCTGTTGTGTTTTAAGCATACAATTGTTCAACTATTATCTCAACATTTAAGTGTAATTTACTATTACTATTTTCATATTTATTTGTGAAAATCCGCTGCGTTTTTGTGAGTGTGTGTGTGTGTTTGGGTGGGTGTGTGTGTGTGTGTGTGTGTGTGTGTGTGTGTGTGTTTGTCCTTGCCTGGTGGGAAACAATTTCCACCCAGCATGTGTTAAGGAGAGGGAGCTCAACATCATTATTGAGTAATCCTCACGCTCGGCATTACCAGGTTTTGCAGCAATGATAAAACACAAGCACAGACACACACAACACAATTTGACTCCTCTGGGCTTCAGAACATCCGATAACATTAACATGCTCTCAGTATTGGCTGAGAGGCAGACACACAAGTATGTGCTTTTATCTTGTTCCCTTTTCCCTTCTTTTCCTTTTTTGTTGTTGTTCTGTCTTGTCTCTCAGTTGTGAGGTGGACAAATGTACTGAAAGCAGAATTACCATGGAGATGCACTCAGCCTAGTCTAAGATCCAACAGGGGGAATTAGCCTGATAGGATCTGAGCTACTTCATCACACACCGACACTTAGGCCATCATGAACAAGCATTCTGAACCACACACACACACACACATACACAAAAATGCATGTTTACACACATACAATGACTGATTGTTCTTCGCTTATCTGATGTTTCAGCCAATGCTTTACTTCTATTCCTCGACCGAGGAATTGTCTCCAGAATGCTCGCAGTGAGAAAACTCATTCCGATGATCTGGGTCAGAGAGAGGCACTTCCATCGGCCACAGACACTTCCGGCTCGGAACGACAACAGAACTTTAAAGAGAGAGGGAGAGGGAGGGACAGCCTCAAGACAAGATGCAGCACAGATGATAAAACAAGGGAGTTGATATGGTGTGTGTCCCAGGAATGAATATTCACAATCCAAACTCTTTACATTCTCAACTCCATCAAACATGTAAAGATGTGTGCTTATACAGACCCATTTCTCCTTTTGTCATGCCGAGCTATAAATTGCTCCGTGCCTTTCGTAAATCCATGGAACACCACTTGGTGGGAAATGGTTTCTGTTTTCTCTGGTAGCACTTTGGCTTTGGGGGAAATTGGTTTGCAAACAAAGATGTGCATCAAAAAGAAATCTAGCTATTCCAAGTCTGAGGAATGGCTGTTTTTCTTTTCATGGTATCCTGGTAAAGAAATGTTGCCAACTACAATATAAGCGAATCCAATTCAAAAGCAGTGCAACATAATAACTGTTTGTAACCATCCATACAATGAAAATTAATATACATTAGACCCAAAGTTAATTTGACATTTTCACTCATCTCATAACAGAATTAAGCATAACAATGTTGGTACCCTACTTTGATACATCATGTTGAATTTTATTGAATAAAGAGGAATGTTTTTTAATTTGAATTTTAAAGAAACCATCTGCCAAACAGTTTACATTTCCACTGTTTGTTACGCTGGGAGAAATAGAGGAGCTGTAAGCAAATATTGACAGCATCTGGTCTTTCTCTGATGCCGACAGACTAAGTAAACATAGGTGTAGACTAGGGGCATTTTTTGAAATTTTCAATCCATTTACAGAAAGATTGTGACTGAAATCTTTATCTCAGCAATAACTATAAGTTGTGTCACTGTGGTTAACTCCTTGCATCTGAAACGCCATTGATGTCATAAGTAAATTTAAAAGAATAATATGTGTCATACAATGTGACTGATTCTCCACTTCTGCTCTGTTTTAAACATCACATTAAGTTGCAGTTGACCTTGCTCCCTTTATGAATCATCACATACTATAGGACCGGTGTAGATGTCATGCCGTATTATATAAAACTTGTGATACCATCACGACAGCTCATATAAGCTTGCAAATCGATTGAGGCGATTTAATCTTTGAAATCCTCACATTACCAGATAATCTGGGCTGACAATCACTTCCGACCAAGCCTCCGATCAGCATATCTCCTCCAGCTGTCGGGATGAGCACATTTGGTGTAAATTGGCCCCATAATCCCCTAGTGTGTTTTCTTGGATTTAATGATTACACATTAATCATCATCATCATCATCATCATGATTATATCTATTTCTGAAATGAGAGATAGGTAATAGGAGGAAAATAGATAGAGTTTAGATTGTGGATAAAGATAACAGAGGCGTTGTTTAGAATATCACTTAAAATGCTGATGCGCAACAGTAATCGAAACATTACATATGATATGTCGACAAATCCTGTGATCAGTAAACCTAATGCAGACATTGCAGATTAACAAAGGCTGGGACCAGACCAATTATGTCAATCAATTAATCCGATTAGAGAGTATAATTCTCTTGATCCCTCCCACCTTGTAGCTTTCCTCCTCACTTATTCAGACTCGCCCTTGCTCTTTCACACCATCTTCTATTCAACCTTTTCCCTACTTGCTCTCCCTCTTCTCCCCTTTTGTACTCAGCTGATTGGTGCAGTTTATATAATAATTAAAATCCGCAGATTGTAATATACTCACAATTGTAAGGGTTTCAAGAGGGATCATTCACACTAATGTATAGCAAAGATTTGACAAAAAGTTAACTCATCCTGGAAACACAATTCCCCGGCTTCAGTTTATTGTATTAGGTAATTATGCTTGGTTGCCAGAAGGAAGTTCACATTTGTACCACAACCTGAATTGTTTATGGTGTTAACAGCTAACACACAAGCATAAAAGCAGGGCAGAGCAGGAGTTATATTTCCTTTAATTAATAGCTCTCTGTCTTTGGAGGTTGGCTCAATAAGTAACAAAACCACATACTGTTCCTCTTGTCCCTCCTTCCTCTGTCAGTGAAGCAGTCTGGAATCCAGCCACTGGGCTTGAGACCAGAAGAGAGAGATTTAGAGATACTGTAAGTGGGTATTGTCAATGCAGTGATGGTTTGTTTTGTGGTGTTACATTTCATAAATTAAACAACCAGTGTCAATATTCCAGATTACGTACAGAAGGAGATTGTAGCAGCTCTATTGCCGCTACCCTAGGATCAGCCAGGCACCAAGAGGTTCCGTTAAACAACATATTTTATTGTTTCCAACAATGCACAGCAGACCGCAAACCTGCGCCTCTGCTCACTTCTCTCTCTACCTCCAGCTCTGCTGCCCTTTGTATATGAGCAGCATCGGCTGCTGACTGATTGCCAATCAGTCAGAGCAGCTGACTGATTGTCAACCAGCCAGCAGCCGAGGCCAGATTTGGGACAGCTGCCACAGAGATACAGACACATCTTCTTTATTTAATTTTTTAGAAGTTTTACATCAAAGTCACGAAAGCTAAGGCTCCAGCTTTAGGTGAGCATTACCGTTCCTCTAATACAGTATGGATTAGACAACCATAAACCAAATACTTTTGTGAATGTTGTCACCATGAAGTTTCTCGTTGGTTTGTGGACGACAGTTTAGAAGCCTTGATTTTGTCATTTTGTCCGCGCTACCTCGGTTTTTGGTCGTCATCATATTGGGTCTCTGGTGACATCAGAAGGTGACATGTGGGTGGAGCTAAGTACAACCGATCACTGTTCAAGACATTGTTCGTCAATGTTACAATTATCTGTCATGAATTGAAAACACAGTTAAAGGGTTAAAGTGAAAGGCAGACAGGACAACATCGTGGTAGCAACCTGTCAATCATAAGGTTGAGCATACCCATCTTTATCTGTTTTGAAACCTGAGTGAGTGATGGGTAGAAAGCAACACAGAACGTAGAATACAACCGTTTTATTGGGGATGGAACAAATAATTTTAAAGATGGAATTATCACAACACCTGTCTCCACAGACAGCATTCAAGAATAGGATGGAATTTTACAAACATTTTCATTTCATTAGAAAGTCAACACTAGACAGTGAATGAACCTACATTATAGGACTAAAGAGACCAAGGAATGAGTTGTAATAAAAGACCAGATTCAAAAAGATGTCATTGACCTTTACTTACTTTTATGCCTGAAAGCATGAGTTTGTAATTTTGGGACAACTGCTTTTTTGCTCTCTGTCTATAAATTCATTAAATATAAGGCGATAGAGCCAGTTGTTTGCTAGTTTCATAGTGGTTATGTAGCTGTAACTTCCTGGAGTCTCTGCCAGTTACATATAGCAATTACTTCCATTCAAGAAAGTCTAAATTATTAATTATAGACTTCTGTTTTCTCAGATTCCTGTTGTTGTGCTAAGCTAAGCAGCTGCTAGCTGTAGCTTTATATTTAACAATCGGAAATTAGAGTGAAACTCCTCTAATTGATATCATCTCTAAAAATGAAAAAAGCACATTTTTTCAAAAGAGCTAACTTTATCCCAGGAGCACGACTTTTTCTCAAAATAATCCATATTTGATTCACAGTAGAAGAGTCTTGCCACATGTTCCAAACTGATTGTTGCGTTTTTCCTTGTCTGGCACTAGTTTCATTTACATGAATGTGGTAAAGACACTCGTTCAAAGACAGTGGCAGATAAAAAGGCTGCAGGAGGCCTGGGCTGGAGGCAGAGATAAAGATAGTGGAGGGATTGCGTCAGGAAAAATCTGCATCAAAGTGATTTTGATGCTAAATTGATTAGGGAGACTTTCAGTCCACAGCTAGGCTATTTGATGGAAATGACACGTTTTATTGTAGTCCTAAAGGAGAAGTTATGTCTCTTAAGCAGTGGTCCCCAGCCCCAGGATTCCCTTGGTACCGCGATGCACAGAAAGAATGATTGAAACATTTTTGATTGATTATCAAGGTTGTAAACATGTTTTATAGTGAAAAATATCCAGATACATCCATCTGTCCATCTGAGCCTCTTGACACATGTCAACGTGATACGTTGCATGTGTCAATGAAATTAAACCTTAAAAGTACATTTCAGAGACCAATTGTAGACGTGCTCTGGATTAAAGGGTACATGTAGTGCAAAACAACAACGTGCTACATCCATTCGGCGCATCAAATAAATCATATTTACCCCGCAGCTATTGTCAACAAGTCACGCATAGCCCGAGGATTTACATTTCTTTGTCAAAATTCCGAATCCGTGGGCGCAGCCATTTTGCTAGTTATTTACTCCAGCTCAAAGCTAACTATGACGTAGAGTCGTTGAAAGGAATTCAGCCCATCCGGAGCCACTTCTACACGCGTTGCTTCTTGCGATAGATCGGTGGCCTCAAGAATTACACAATCTGTATCAGGGGTGCTCAATATGTCGATCGCGGCGACCTGCCAGTCGATCGCGGCGTAGTACTGGTAGATCGCATGACATTAAAAAAAATTGGCCCGCCCCCCTGTCACTTTCTCTATAGCGCCACATTACAGCAGCAGCATGTCATTTCTGTCTCTACGTGTTGCGTTGACAGTCCTCTGCCCGCCGTCTCGAGCTCCGCGGAGCTCCCGACACCGGTTTGCGCGCATCGGGACGGACGGAGCAAAGAAAAGTCACTAGCACCCCGAACATGTCGGCCGAACATTGCATCAATGAAAGACATCTCCAGCGCTGGCTTATGCGCGATGTAGCTATCAAGCTCACTCTTTTGTGTGAAGCAGATGAGGTCTAATGACACTATATCATCGGACATAAGTTCGTGCTCTTTACAACAAATGCACTCTCTGTCTGTTTTTTGTGGCACACATTTCCCACAACTGCACCAAACGTCCGCCGACTTGCGTGCACGGTCCTCACGGTGAAGCATCTGGACCGGCGGTCCTTCGCATCAACTTCATCAGAATCATCGCTATCATCGCTGTCACAATTCACTAAATGGGGATAGTCTGCTTTTAAAGGTTCAAACAAGTATCCAGTTGCTGAATCAGACAATCTTTCATCGTCCATATTCTCAATCTCTCAGCATTTGTTTGCGAGCGCTCGACGTTGTTTACATTGGTATCTGAACACATCCGCTGTGGCTGGCTGTCGATCTCTCAACGATGTGACGTCACACCACCCGCGACATATTCAAGCTCCAGTGCAATGTCGCATGTCGGATTTGAGGACTTTGAACAGCCTAAACTACGTATTGTTATTGAATACTGGACCGTCAGTGCATGAATACACTTTAGAAACACATTATCTTTTGATCTGGCTACATATTGTTTTGCACTACAGGTACCCTTTAATACCGAGGCAGAATATTCTGAGAATGCCAAAAAAGCACTAAAAATCCTGCTTCCATTTCCAACATCCTTTCTTCGTGAAGCAAGGTTTTCTGCATTGAGAACGACCACAAAAGTTACGGAGTAGACCGCACATAAAAACATACACTTCGGGTGTCATTCTCTCCCATTACCCCGAGATAGGACCGGCTCATTGCAGAGAAACAAACTCTGGGCTCTCATTATTTCGCCATAAAGGTGAGTTGTATTTCTATGAACTTTATATTTGTTATAATGCTGGTCGTATCATTTTACGACCTTACATTTATGACCTCAATTTTATGACCTCTTGTCTTCAGGTGAATGTGAGGACACAGGTACATGTCCTACCAGTTGATTTTTGTTGTCAACGCTGACGTGTGATTTCCTGTCTGTCTCAAAGATAAGTATATTCATTCATGTGCTGGATTCTCTAGTTATGTACTTCAAGAGAGTTCCTACTTTTCTTCATTCCCTCTCAAAAACCAAAATCTTGTCTTTTTTCATTAATAACTACTTCCAAAACTACACTGTTCTGGCTTGTATCCGTCTCTCCTTTTCTTTAGGTTTATTTTTCAAAGAGAAATTTCTTTAGGTTTAACTTTCTTCAGTAGTGTTCAAATCCACATTGACCTTACTTTGACAAAGAATTAAAGCAAAATAATACGTTAGAAAAAGCTTCAAATAGAGAATTTAACTCCACTTCTTCAACTCTGAAGAAATGTCTCATTGGAAGCTCTGCACATGAATAAAGGGTGCTCAATGGTAGCTATAGATTGGCTCAAGTAAGTAACAGAGGCTCATTCAATTGTTATGTTGAGCTATAACATCCAGACACACGGCTTTGACAGATGTAGCAGCCATTTTTACTTGAGCTGTTTAATGTTGGTCTGTCAACAGGTCGGTCCGCAACTTTACTCGAAACTTGCATATCTCATTAACTATATGATGGGTTGCCATGTACTTTGGAACAGGTATCAAGTGAATCCTGATAACTCCACCATAAATTGAACAACTTTTTTTTTAAGTGAAATGTTCCAACAACTATTCGTATGAAATTAGTGGCCCCTCTAAGGAGAACTCTGATGAATGCATGACTTTCCCTCTAGAACCACCATCAGGTCAAACTACTTTGATTTATAAACATCAACCATTGGCCAAGTTCTGTTAGACCAGAGGTTCTCAAGCTGTGGGGCGCACCCCTCTAGTAGGGTGCCAAGGCATTACAGGTTTGGTGCAAGGGGAAATGCAGATTATTTTATTTCAAGACCTTTTTTGAGAATTTTCCATATTAAAAAGAACACAGACATAAAACTAACTCAATAATAAATGAAGAGTGAAATGCATACACTTTTCTGTAAATGTTTACTTTACGGCATTAACAGGTTACGCTGCGCATGCGTGACGGCCGAGATTCTTGGCGACTCGCCACATCCTACCTCCGTGAGACAGGCTTTCCTGCTGTTGCCCTTCAAAACAAGAGCTCAACATTGAGCATTAGGAAATGAGAGTGACCGTATCAAGCCTGCAACCCCGTTTTAAAAAGATGTGTCGTGGAAAACTCATTGCAGCATATAAAAATGATAAAACGTCATGACTCAAACATATTTAGACAGTTTTTCTTTGTTTTGCAAAGGTCGCACGTTATTGTTGTTTTGAAAAGATAGACAGTTTAAAACTCAGTAAAACTTTATCTTGTTTTGTTTAGTTTTTTACTGGTTGCACTTTATTGTTATTATCTTTAAAAAGACATTGAGTGCAAAACAGGTTGATTGCAACTACAATAAGCTACTTTTTGCCAAATGTTTGTTCTGTGATTGAAAAGCAATCTGGTTTAATTGAAAGTGATTGATAAGTAATTCTATTATTTGAAAAAGTACAGATGGAGGAGTCACAAAACTTTGTTATTTCAATAAAAATTCAGGACTAATTTGTTACAATTTTGTTGGGGCGGTGAGGTATGAACATATGTCTTCCTTCGAAGTGGGGCACGCCAACAAGTTTGAGAACCACTGAGTTAGACACAAGACCATTGGAGAATGGTTGAATCAATAGGTGTTTAATTTCAACTATACTCGACAGAACAACAGTCTATGACAGCCTTTCACAGAGAAATCTGAATTTCCAAAGAGATTCAATTCAATTCAGTTTATTTTGTATAGCCCATTCTCACAAATTAGAAAATTTGCCTCAGAGGGCTTTACAATCTGTACACATAGACATCCCTGTCCCAGAACCTCACATCGGATCAGGAAAAACTCCCAAACAACCCTTTTCCGGGGAAAAAAGGGAAGAAACCTTCAGGAGAGCAACAGAGGAGGATCCCTCTCCAGGATAGACAGGTGCAATACAGGACTGTCTCAGAAAATTAGAATATTGTGATAAAGTTCTTTATTTTCTGTAATGCAATTAAAAAAACAAAAATGTCATGCATTCTGGATTCATTACAAATCAACTGAAATATTGCAAGCCTTTTATTCTTTTAATATTGCTGATTATGGCTTACAGCTTAAGAAAACTCTAAAATCCTATCTCATAAAATTTGAATATTTCCTCAGACCAAGTAAAAAAAAGATTTATAACAGCAAAACAAAATCAAACATTTGAAAATGTGTTTCCAGGTGTTTCGAGTTAATTAGACGATTCAAGTGATTTGTTTAATACCCTACTAGTATACTTTTTCATGATATTCTAATATTTAGAGATAGGATATTTGAGTTTTCTTAAGCTGTAAGCCATAATCAGCAATATTAAAAGAATAAAAGGCTTGCAATATTTCAGTTGATTTGTAATGAATCCAGAATGCATGACATTTTTGTTTTTTTAATTGCATTACAGAAAATAAAGAACTTTATCACAATATTCTAATTTTCTGAGACAGTCCTGTATATGTCATGTGTACAGAAGGAATCATTACAGAGTTACAACACATTCAATAAGTATGACAGAGTGTATGAATAGTTGAGGAAGCATGGACCACGATCCAGACCTCCATGATCCATCAGGCAGATGGAGGTAGAGTGGAGTGGGCAGAGCATCCACAGGGCTATGGCATAGTTTATCCAACATGTCTGGATTAGGGAAAACACTATATTGCTGAAGGGACAGCACATGCGTAAACAAATTACAGCCTGACCGTGTAATACACGTACTAATTCAGTTCAAAAGCAATTGTTGTCAAATAAGCTCTTTCATGTTTGCATCCAGAAAAGGGAAACTGTATTTCAGGCACTTCAATTTTAAGGGATGTTATACTGGATTTTATTCATCATGCAAGAATAATCACGCTCTTAAGAACAATCGGTTTCAAGATCAAAGACTTAATCAAAAGCTCTCAAGAGCTTTTGGGGGAATTATCTGAACAGCTTTTATAGACTATTCTAAAAATTGCACTACATGCAAGAAGAAGAAAAAAGCTACACCTGAGACATTTAAATAATATTGATATTGATTTGTATTACATCCATGGAAGCTGAACTGAACTCACATGCATGCTGGTGTTTGTGTATGTGTATGTGTGTGTGTGGGTATGTTTGTGTGTGCGTATGTGTGTGTTGACTGCTATTCAGTTATTAAGATTTTAATAGGATTGGGTCCTCTGTCTATCCATTGTGTGTTTCTTTCTGTGCACAAAGTACAGGGAGACAATTCCTGGAGGGCAGTTAAACCAGTCAGCTGACAGGCTTGAATATTTTCCAGTAATGTGACTACTCTAATATAAAAATAACTTATGTTGAGAAACCAAGCAATTCAATTTAAGTGTCTTTATGTCGAGTTTCTGTTTATTTACTGTGTTCTGTTTGAGTGCATGCTCTTTTAACTGTGACGTGTGTGTTTGTTTGGGAGGGGGGGGTGGGGGGGGGGGTAGGTGTGTGTGTGTGTATGCGTGCATTCTGGCACAGTAGTACTGTGAGCACAGCTGTCCAATCCAAAGAGTCACAGGAGGCGGGACACAGGTGTTCACAGCAAACCACATCCGTAATTATTGGAGTCTGTTTACCTCATTGGCAGTGTAAGTTGTGCGTCTGTCCATCTGTCTGCTGCTTTAGTTTGTGTTTGTGCGTGCCAACCTCTGTATATTTATGGAATCAGTGAGCTGAAAGTTTAATTAGTTCTATCAGATTTTAAAAAGTATGAGAAAATAGCCCCAAAAAAAGAAATGGAATTGACCATGGGAATGATATGAAACGTGAGGCCAAAGAGAAGAACAAGCTGAACAAATACTAGGACATTTGTGGCTAGTGGAAACAAAAGTAATGACAATATTATAATGAACTCTGAGTCAACATGATTACCACCCCCTTAAGGTTTGGATGTTCCATTCCAATGGCCTGATTATTTCTCTTAGTGTCCCTTCCCAGTCGTAGCTACAAAAGCCAGGGACATTACCTCCAGAGGCTAAGTATTAATTAAGGATTGTCATAGGAGCACAGCCCATGGGGCAGATTGTGTTCCATCTTGTTATCATTATTATAAACTTCTGTACTCGTGATGCATATGAACATCTGTCCCCAAAGGCCTTTGATGAGGTATTTGACATAGATAAAGGTCATGATCCAGGAATGTATTATACATCAGTTGTTCCTAGGGTTGAAATGAATATGTAAAATACAAACATGATCTTGTGGGAAGGCTTTTTAAATGGCAGGCCCCTTTTTAGGAAATCTTTTCTGTCTTTTCACATATTTTAAGCTTTTTGAGAGTCAATTAATTCAGTTTCTTTTCTATAGCCCAATATCACAAATGGAAAATTTGCCTCAGAGGGCTTTACAATCTGTACACATACTCATCACTTACAGAACAACAGTTTCCCCACTGGTTAGCTCATGGCCGACACTCTGCACGGCCGTCATATGGCGGTAAGAGCTGATAATGCCATCACAGCATAGTTATTATGTTATCACTTTATATTAATATTATATTTTGCATTTTCTCATTCAGGTAAACACTGAAAATTTGCATAAGTAGTCAACGTAGATACGTCAATGGTTATTTGGTTATACACAGGCCACAAACATCAGCTTCCTGGGTGAAGTCATGTGTTAGTTTGAACCCATCTCCATCCTTCGGTAAACATTATTGGTCTTCATGCTTTGTCACCTGACATTAGCGTCTATTGCTGCGTTGGGAAATGACACACAATGACTACTATGTATTAAGAAATGTGTATGTTATTCATATGCAATTCATGGAAACCAGGCTGAAAACACTGAATATCATTAAATTGATGCTGTACCAGTATTTCTTTCTATTTCACCACTTTTCAACCTGCATGAATTGAAAAGTCATCTTCACAAATTGTAAATTGTGCAGAAGCCTTTGATATCACACTCTCCTGTTAAAGGATATTCAGCAGCACCTGGAGCAGTTAGAGCACGGGTCGGGAACCTATGGCTCGTGAGCCATATATGGGTCTTCTGGTGACGGCATATGGCTCCCAGACAATTTTGAGTTAAAAAAACAAAACAAAAAAACACTCAGCCCGCCCCCTGTAATTTTCTCTATCGCGCCAGATTAGAGCAGAAGTAATTTAAGGTCCTTTTCGAAAAGACGTCTTTGTTCTTTTATTAAAGTAAACGTCTGTTATTGATCGAATCTACACAGCAGCATGTCATTCTGTCTCTACGTGTCGCGTTAACACTTCTCGGCTTGCCGTCTCGCGCGCCGCAGAGCTCCGACGCCGGCAAGTGCAGTATGCTCGTATTAATGAGTGAACACGTATAACAAACAGCATGTTCCAAAAGACAGTTGCCAATATACTAGTAGAGCTCGTTAACAATTACTCCAGTATGATCCAACAGTCTGGCAAAAGTTATAAAGTTCAGTTTTTGATTAAACTGTTTTAGCAAAGTGCAGATGTGCACATGCTGCCGGCTGCAGATTGTGGTGCAGTTGAACCGTTTTGAATTCGACAAAAACGTGATTCTTTAAAAAGCCTTCCCTCATTGACTTTTCGTTTGAATGACTATTAGACTTTAGTTTTACCGACTGTAGGTGTATCTAATAAACTGGCAGCTGAGAGTATTTTTAATCCTTTCCAAATATGTGGTCCATTTGGTATGTTCATCGCCACACACAACATTGTATTTTAAGCGTTCATTTCGTCAGACATCCTGGACTCCGTCCAACATTTTTGAGCAATTTCATTCATGGCACATTTGCTATTGTGAGTTACCAAAGATTTACTTTGAATCCATTTTTACACATCCATTAAACCCGGAGTGCCCTCTTTCCACCGGCACATTGAGTCTGACCGATTTGCTTTGGCAGGTATTCAGTGACCTCATCATGAGCACAGGCATTACCCCCTCTGCTCGCAATCAGCAGTTATCTCTTTTCTCTCCTCTCATTGTGAAATGTTCCAATGCTCAATTCAGTTCTCCTCACCAACAGGTGTCACAGCGGAATGAACTGCAGGGAATTGAGTCCAGAGATTGGCTCGACGGAGACGAAGTGTGTGAGGCATAGATGGTGTGCAAGCGTTCCCAGTCGGGGGTATATGTGTGTATTATAGGTAACTGTGAGCGTGTGTGTGTGTGTGTGTGTGTCTACTGACGGCCATGCCATAGGTTTTTCGTGTTATAGCCATCCTCTGCCAAACCCCCTACCTCCCAAGCCCTGCTTAAACAAATGGGAATTTAAACCAACCACTTCAGAAAGCTGATTTTTATCCCCAGTAGCCTGTTCTCACTCTCTCTGGCTGTCGCTAACAAGGCAATTGACAGGGTGATATGAGCACCATTTCTAGTCTGGCATTTCCTAATGTTAAACACCAGAGTAATCAACAAGCTGCCTGCCTTCCTGTCTGTGTCCCTCGCTCCCTCCCTCCACTCTGCACCGCTGCTAGCTCACTCTCTCCGTCTCCACTACCGTTCATTTAACACATCCATATTGGATTTCCTAACGCCTACAGCCAACCAAGTGACTTGTACCGCTCGCATCTGGACCACTTTTGTTACAGACAAGCCCAATTTGTATTTGTGAGTCTGTGAACCTGCCCAAGTGGGGAATGAAAACGTGTAAGCGTTTTTGTGTGTCTGTGCTGTTGTATTACACGGACAAGTTCAATTTATTCCAGAGGAATGAAATTGAAATCAGAGTGCTCTGCCTCCAGAGACTATGCATACACTTTGGGGACTTGTTGTGTTATACAGATTACCAGATGCATATAAGGAGACTGTAAGGAAGGAATTCAAAATAAGAGTAAGGGCTGGTGTGGGAGGAAGAGAGAGATAGGCTGTGTGTGTGTGTGTGTGTAGGTGTGTGTGTGGGGGGGGGGGGGGGGGGGTATAGGTGTGTGTGTGGGGTGGCAAAATAATTGTCATTCTACATTGTTACAAACATTAAATTGTTTTAAAATTATACAAACTTCACAGTGACACAGTATGTTGTCTTCTACCTTCCCTATCTGTCATACATACTCACCTTGATTACTTTTGACAATTACATTAATAGTTGTCTTTTTTTCCCACTCATAAAGATGAGGATTTTGGAGAGAGATTGTGTATATTTCCACTGAGTACTTCACAGGGATTACGCTTCACTTTTTAATGATGCATTTGTTGGTATTTATTTATCCCTACTAATGACTGGGAGTCAGGATTATGGTTATTTTGTAATTCCAATGTAAATTTGTTTTTTTCTCTTCCCCGCCTGCCAAACTATCAACGCGTCTGTTAAAATAACGCATCAACAATTCTCAGAAATCAGCTAAAAGCCACTGAACTCCTCCATGGAAAATGTTCTCTCTTTTGATGGTTTGTAGATTAGACCGGGAGTATGTTATTAATGAGTGAGATTACACCCAGCCGTCGCTAACCGGATTATGGTTTAATCCAGCTCTACTCCTTTTCTCTTCCCTCTCTCTCTTTATTTCCTCTCTCTTCTCTCATCTTTGGCCTCCCATCTGTAACCATGTGTGTGATTGAGTGTTTTCCAATGCAGATATTTCAGAAACTACATAGGTCAAAGGTACATGCAAACCTGAGGACACATACTTTCAGCACACATAAACATATATGCAGACTGAACAATGTGTCAACACTGAGTTAATGATGGAAAACCAAAAATATGCTAATGGGACAGCAGGAGGTGGAGAATGAGTGGTGCTCCATCTGAAATAGAGAGATGTTAAAGAACCCTATTTAACAATTTAATTACTTCTAGCTGGGATATGACTTTGCGTTTTACTGATTAACCCCATTAAAAGAAAGACGTAACAAAACAAAGGAGGCACAAGAGTGTAGAAATAAAGAGGAGATTGTTTCTTGCAGCTTTTGTTGTTGGGAGACGGGGAGCGGAGCTAGCTTCCACCATTCTGCAGAAATGAAATGAAGAGAACGGACATGAAAGAAGGGTGAAACAAAGACAGAATGATAGTCACGGTGAAAAGGGTTTGAGACAAAAAGCTGACAGACTGGGGATGGAGGCAGTACTTAAGTGTCTGTAGCACTCTGCTTTTTAACACATTGGGGATGCCCTGATCCCCTCTCCTCTTCTAGTATTCCCTCCACGTTTTACAACTGTGGCTATCCTCTTACCTATGCCACTCTTCTGATTTATCTCTTCCTTTTTTACTCTCTCTCTCTCTCCACTGCAGTAGGGGGATTACAGCATTGGCTTAGGGAAACAATAGGCCTAACACATGGCTTAAGTGGCCAGAACCAAACTAAATCAAACATTTCGCTGATGGGTGTGCTACTGTAATCCTCCCATTTAATTTTTATTTTGCCCCCCACCTCCTCTGTTTTTGCTGAGAGCCCTTTCTCTATGTCTTTAATCTTTTAAGTTGGGTCCACCAGCAGCGCTTGTATCATGTTAAGAGTGTTTAATTGGCTTTAAAACACTAGTAAGTAGTGTTTGGTTAATGGGTAATGAAGGAAGGTTAAATGTAAGCTAGGTGCAACATAACCACCATAA
Organism: Pseudoliparis swirei; assembly: GCF_029220125.1. Taxonomy (NCBI): domain Eukaryota; kingdom Metazoa; phylum Chordata; class Actinopteri; order Perciformes; family Liparidae; genus Pseudoliparis; species Pseudoliparis swirei. The sequence goes on from NC_079407.1 coordinate 8,448,031, forward strand.
TGATTGTTAAATGAAATACATAGAGATAGAATCAGTCACTGTGTAATGAAGAAGCATTATTGTTCATTGAGGCCTAAATTCATGAAATGTGCGATTAACAAAAAGATGTTTCTCAAAGTATTTGCTGGACCCGAATCAAATTCAATCAAGCAAAGAATAGAGTGATTGAAAGAGAATGTGTGTGGCAGCAGTCATATTTGGGTTGGCATGAAATGTCACTGTGACAGGATTGTGGCCGTCACCAGTAGGTTTCCCCCCTAAGCACCAAGGAATGCGCAACCAGAGGGAACTTTGGTAAAAAGCTTTTATTCGAACACTCTGACCGCCGACTGTGTCTCTGCTCATTGCTCTCCCCTCTTCAGTCCGTCCAGCTCCTTTAAAGAGAAAAGCCTCCCAGATACACAAACAGATTGTCATCAGCTGGACTGATTTACCTATCAGTCCAGCTGATGACAATCAGACACCGTTCCCTGAACCACACCCCCGCTCCACCCACTCTACAGCCAAGCCTAAACACACCCCGCTGCCACATACCTCCACCGCCCGACTTAGGCCGGGGCAACATGCGATGGCGGCGGTCTTGTCCACCTGAGGGCGCACCTGCCCGGCGCCCAAGTGGTACCCCAGATACCGTACCTCCCTCCATCCAACTGCACACTTCCCCGGGTTGGCCGTAAGCCCCGCCTGCCTCAGGGACTCCAGCACCGCGCCGACCCGCTGCACATGCTCCGCCCAGGTGGTGCTGTGTATGATCACATCATCCAAGTAGGCGGCAGCATATGCAGCATGCGGACGCAGCACCCTGTCCATGAGGCGTTGAAAGGTGGCCGGGGCCCCGAACAACCCAAAGGGAAGCGTGGTGAATTGGTATAAACCAAACGGAGTGGAGAAGGTTGTTTTTTCCTTAGACTCTGGCGACAGAGGAATCTGCCAGTAGCCCTTGGTTAAATCCAGTGGCGTAAAGAAACCCGCAGTGCCCAGTCGGTCCAGGAGCTCGGCGACCCAGGGCATTGGGTAAGCATCGAACCGTGACACATCGTTCACCCTGCGATAGTCCACGCAGAACCGTATAGACCCATCCTTTTTGACCACAAGAACAATGGGGCTACACCAGGCACTGTGGGACTCTTCTATTACCCCCATCTCCAGCATTGCAGCCAATTCCCACTGAACCACTTTTCTCTTGTGTTCAGGTAACCTGTAGGGTCGTGACCGCACTGTCACGCCCGGAGGAGTCTCAATCTGGTGCTCTATGAGGTTTGTGCCTCCTGGAAGGAGAGAGAACACATCAGCAAACTGCTTTTGCAACCGGGCAATGTCTGTTTTCTGGGTCCCGGAGAGACGGTCTTCACAAAGGAGCGAGGCCGGATTAGTTGATTTTGGGACCTCAGGCCCCAGCTCCTCTCTCAGATACCGAGGACACCAGTGAAACAGACTCCGCCTCCCTCCATGCTTTTAGGAGGTTGAGGTGGTAAATCTGCGTTGCTCCGCCCCTGTCAGAACGCACCACCTCATAGTCGACATCCCCCACTCGCCGTGTGACCACAAAGGGCCCTTGCCACTTGGCGAGGAGTTTAGAGCTGGAAGAAGGAAGCAATACAAGTACCTTCTCTCCCGGTGTGAATTGTCTCAGCCTGCAAGCACCTCTGTTGTACAGCCGCTGCTGACGCTCCTGGGCCTGGAGCAAATTCTCACGTGACATCCTACCCAGTTTGTGGAGCTTTGCTCGCAGGTCCAGGACGTGTTGGATCTCGTTTTTACTGGTGCTCGGCCCCTCCTCCCAGTTTTCTTTAATAAGGTCGAGCACCCCCCGCGGAGTCCTGCCGAACAACAGTTCAAAGGGAGAAAATCCCGTGGAGGCCTGGGGAACCTCCCGTACTGCAAACAACAGAGTCAAGCCATTTATCCCAATTACGTTCATCGTCATTAATACAGTTACGGATCATGGACTTCAAAGTCTTATTCGCCACTGTCCATCTGACCGCCGGGATAAACCACCAGGTGATCCTCTGCCAGAGTGACGGCGGCCTCCAGCGATGTTGGGCGGTGGCAGCAGACCCATGTCGACGTTTCAGCTGGCAACCCTCCAACAAACTGCTCCAGGATCACCCGTTGTGCCACCACCTGTGCCCCTCTTGTGCTCCCGGGCTGCAGCCACCACGTTGCGGCATCCCTCAGCCGTTGCGCATATGCAAATGGCCGGTCGTCGGGACCCATCATAGTCTCGCAGAACCGCCGCCGGTGATCCTCAGTAGTCAGCCCCAGCCGATCTATCACCGCCTTCCGCACGTCCGCGTAACTGGCGTGCAGCTGGGGGAAGCCCCGGTGAGCAGGGGCAGAAGGCGAAACGCCCACTCACCCGCTGGCCAGCCGCATGCCTCCGCCACCATCTCGAAAGTCTCCAGAAATGACTGCACGTCGTCCCCCGCTGTCATTTTTTGAAGCTCCACCCCCGCCCAGGGGGAAGGGATAGGTGTAGCCGCAGCCGTCTGGGCGGCGAGCAGTTCCAAGGCGCGAGTCTGCTCCTCTGCCTGGACCAGGAGCCTCCACAGTATCTGCCGGTCTGCCTCCGCCCGGTCCTTCAGCGTTGCTGCCATCTGACACAGCATCTGCCCCAGCGCCATCACATGCTGGGTTGGCAGATATGGGTGCTGTTCGATGCTCTCCATTTGAGGAGAGAAAAAAAATCGTCTTTTAAAAAAAAAGGGGTCCCACATTTGGCTCCAGTGTGACAGGATTGTGGCCGTCAACAGTAGGTTTCCCCCCTAAGCACCAAGGAATGTGCAACCAGAGGGAACTTTGGTAAAAAGCTTTATTCGAACGCTCTGACCGCCGACTGTGTCTCTGCTCATTGCTCTCCCCTCTTCAGTCCGTCCAGCTCCTTTAAAGAGAAAAGCCTCCCAGATACACAAACACAGATTGTCATCAGCTGGACCGATTTACCAATCAGTCCAAGCTGATGACAATCAGACACCGTTCCCTGAACCACACCCCCGCTCCACCCACTCTACAGCCAAGCCTAAACACACCCCGCTGCCACAGTCACTGAAGAAACAGAATTACTGGTTTGTAACAGCCTTGAAACTGATCTTGAATCATTCAGCCATCATTAACGTGCAGGGCCAAAAATACCTCTACAAAATCCAACAGATGGTTACCGAATTGCAAAAAAAGACAACAAGAAAAAAGATGTTTAGTCTTGCCCAATCTAGCTTTCAATTTAAGGGAAATCCTTCACCTTTTATGTGGATGTCAAATAAGTGTTGATGGTTTAATCTTGTCAATTCTAGCATGATATTTGCCAGTATATGCAACATAGACCTAGACAGCTGAGTCTTTGAATGCAACATCTGTTGATCTTCCTGCATTTGACTTGACGGGGACATGGTTGGATGCAAGAAAGAACTATGTGCCTTTGGGGTTTGTATTGCTCTAGATAGGCAGGGTGCCTTCTCTTTGCTGCACGTTGGACAGGGGCCCGCATGCATTGCATCCTGGACGAAACCTTAAATAAAATCAGATTAGCACTTGAATGGCACATGAATGGCACTTACTTATGGTATTTTCTTAGTTTGGCTTTCTTGAAGAAATGTTACTTTCTTGTTGTTCTGAATTCGTACTGTTGGTTGAATGCACTTATTGTAAGTCACTTTCTGGCCCTGTGAGCCAAAATGAATCTGCTTTATCATTAATGTAGCATGCCTGAGGACTTTCCTGCTTCAATTTACTATATTTACCAACAACACTGCTACAACCCGACTCAAAGGCTGTAACATGGATGGGAGACCAGACGAGTTAAAAGCAAAGAAAAAAGCTGCACTGTCCAAAGGACAGTTGCCAGCCATTCAAGGAAGTGACTCCTCTATAGGTGTTGAGTTTTCATAGCAGCCACCAGGCTCAGGTGTAGCTCATCAGCTGATGAACAGCCTGGAAGACAGAACACAGAGCAAACAGGACCCATCCCCCTAGTGGAAGGGAAGGGTCTTGACAAGCCTGATTGGACATCCACAAAAAAGCTGCCATCATTTCTTGAAAGTTTGATCATCTCTAGATTTTCATGGATACCAAGTTTGTGGATGGATTTTTTATGGGATAATATTGCAGTAAAAATAGGAGAAGTATAGCACAAACTATGGGTTCCAAACCGGACCGCTTTTGTGTCTTGTTTGGTAGCCTTATAATTAATAAGGCAAAGGTACACCATTTTTGTTCAGCAACATTAGAATGAGTTGTGGTCTCCTATATTTTGTAGATACATTTCCCTCAGAGCAGTTAGCTAAAAATAACTGGTACTAGTAGCACTGTAACTTCAATTAATGCCCATGGGATGGGCTATCGGGGGTAAATATAGGCTATCTACCTTACTGGTGGAGGTTGTTGGGACTGGATGGGGTCTGAAGGAATACAAATATGAAATATCAATACTTTTTGCAAGTAAACCACAAAGCATATTGCTGTTAATACAAATACTGTTCATGAAATAAACTAAACATGATTTTATTTCGGATATTGTTTAAACATACAGCAATGGTCTCCATCTTTTATTGTTAGACTACCATTGTTATGGAAAGTGTAATATCCAATTTTATCCTAACTTCTTTTTGCTTGATTGATTTAAATGTATATGACTTCAATGTAACTATGACACGGCCTTTGACAATTATGCAAAATTGTCTGGCAATTAGTTGAATAGCACTACAAATTCTCAAGAGTTTCTGTTCATGTGTTGAATGGTAAGTTTCAACATTACACTCAGATCAACTGTGAAATTTGGGGATTTCAGAGTGCTACTAAATGCGATGACAACAATCAGTGGGTGTACAGTTCCTTTCATGATATCAAATCATCTTTTTTTGTCTTCCATTTTAATACATATTTGTAGATGGCACAGGGGACAAAGAGAAAGCTCACCTGGGAGCATCCCACCAAGCATTGAGGCAGCTGTTCATTTATAACATAGAGTACATCTTCGTGTATAGACTGTAATTAATATACACAACTTCCCATAAGTGGTGAAAAGGCATATATCTATATTCTGGCAGATGAGAAAATTGTTCATAAATGAATGCGTGCATCATAAATGTGTATTTTTACTTTGAATGTGTTTGAAAGTGGAGAGCATCTCAAGGCAGAAACTTAAATTTGGTATAATTAAGGGGAATAGGTGTTTCCTTTTCATAGCGAAACGGGACAGAAATATAGATTTTGCCACAGGCTCTGACACATTTGACAAAAAGGAAATGCAATGAATGAGGTAGAAAGGGGGATTCATAAATTGAGATAAGTAAGTGAAGTATTGACAGAAGATGACAGAACACTTAAAGAAAGAGGCTTTGATGTGTTGCATACACATGTTTTGAGAAACAAGTGAATATTATACACTGTGCAGACAGTAATTCAAAGGCATATATATTGTTTACAGGCACGTGCACAGACCCCAGTGGTGCTCAAGCACCAGCCCTTTTGCCCTGGATAAGAAAAGTGCCCTTTTTGCTGGAGCCACTTTTTTTTCATTCATCAGGATTTAAGAATACAAGTTACTCTCTCTCTGTCATCAACTCCCCCCAAATGTGTTTTGATATCCGACGGCATTTATTTGAGTTCTTGTGAGAATTTCGCCCCGACCTGCTCCGCCTCCACTTCCTTCTCCGCGCAGTGCTCCTCGCGCCACCAAACAGCTGCACCTCCTTCTCCTCTGACCCGCAGCATCAGACAAAAAGGTCATGGCGGTGTTTGTCCCCTGACGTTGTTTGGTGATAAATTAACCACAACATTAGCGTTGCTGAAAACATGACGTCACAACTGTTCCGTCGTTTCCTAAAAAAAATAAACAAACAAAAACTCACGAAATCCGTGATTTCAAAGCCTTGCAGCAGTTTACTGACGTCATGTTTAAGAGAGAGAGAATCTTCTGTGTGTTGTATAAGTGCTGTTTAGACAATTTCGAAAGTATGTTGAAAGTATGTTTATAAATGTCACGAGAATTCACAGCTAGAAAATAGCAGCTAGACTATGCTAACAATGCTAGCTCTCTTTTGTCTCATTGTTTTATATGTTATATATCTCTTTGTTTTGTCTGTTCCAGTCTTACAACGATCAATTTTGTAGAAAACGGACAACACGGTTCAGCTAAAATACATTTTAATTTACAGTAAAGTAACAACACAAGTGATTCAAACTATAGCTTCGTGTCTTCTTCACTTTCAATAACACATTTTCGCTGCTTCTGAGTTTCCTCTTGGCTGTTGATGACGATCAATATCGCTCATTTTGAAAATGAGGTCAGAGGGCAATACGGATCCATATCAGATCAGTGAGGAGGGCAATACGTGGCTGGCATGAAGACCCATTATCCAATCAGAAAACGTGTACTGTTGTTGCTATATCATAATTCATCTTTATTCATAAAGAAAATGTAAGCTAATCCTGCCCAGAGGAAACGCAGGTCGAGGACAGCATCATCAGTGCTGCTTATGCTTCAACTCTGTCAGAATTTTTTTGGGGGAAATGGGTGCCCTTTTCTTTGGTTTGAGCACCTGCCCCCCAAAATGTCTGTGCACGTGCCTGATTGTTTATATACATATATTTAAAAAAAATATTATACATTATACAATGATTTTATTTTATTTTGACTGTTGTGTTGACACTGAATTACCGTGGTATATTTTTCATTGATGTAGCATTCACTAGATGTGATTTTTGCAACACACCCACACAGCTTGTTATAAAACAATTATGGCATATCTAAAGTATCGCAAGAACGTACTTACTGAGTTTAGAATATGTTGTCCTTTAAACTTGACATTTTCTTTCACTGCAACATAATATGGCTACTTCTTCAAAGGCATAATACATGTGATTGAAAATAAATTTTGCCATTGCAATAACATTTATAATCCCCGTCCAGTCGACTGGAATTCCTTTTGGCATTGTGCGTTTTTGGAAAAACAATGGATACGTTAAATGTTAATATTTTGCATTTTGTCAAGTACATTTTGAGTAACCATTATGAATGTAATGAAAGTTATGTTGGTACAATAGCGAGTAAGACAAGCGAGAAATTCCACTAAGGACGAATGAGATTAGCGGTTGATGGGTCAAACAAACAAGACTCTGTCATGTCTCGTCGATTGTGTTAAGTTTTAGGTTTAAGTCCTGTTTTCCATGTCTGCTTTTATTTTGTAGTAACTGTCCTCTCTCATTTCAGAAACTTTATTTCCTGCACTGGTGTTTCCTCGTTAGTGTGATTGCCTGCTCCACCCCTGATTGTGTCCACCTGTTCCCCGTATCCTCATGTATTTAAGCCTGTGTCTACCTGTGTCTTGTGTCAGATCGTCTTGTCTCTTGTCATGATCGTTCTTTATAGTGTAGTTTTTTGTCCTAGTTTGCTTTTCCAACATAGTTGTGATTTTGTTTTGTACTTTGTTCAAAGTCATTTTCCAGCATAGCTGTGATTTTCTGTTTTTCTTATAAACCCTGAACTTTGGAGTCGTGCTCTTGGGTCCTGCTTCTTGAGTCGTGACAGACTCCCATCCAGGAGATCTCTGTTTGTGTCCCATGTGAAACCAAAATCAAAGGTTGACTCCATTCGTGTACACGTTGTTACGAAAGTTAGCTCGGGGCAGGTATTATTTATTTACGCCAATGTTTTCTCTGTTTCATATGCTACATTGTTATTTTCCACAAAAAGATTATCTTTTTTCTAATCTATGACATCTAGCTTTTCAACCTTACAAATTATTTTTGAATGTTAACCACATGCCATTGGGTGTTTCAGCAAGCGTGGCACAAGACTGATAAGAACTGTATTCATGGGATATGGCAGCGCTCTAAAGCTCCCATCCAGGAGATCTCTGTTTGTGTCCCATGTGAAACCAAAATCAAAGGTTGACTCCATTCGTGTACACGTTGTTACGAAAGTTAGCTCGGGGCAGGTATTATTTATTTACGCCAATGTTTTCTCTGTTTCATATGCTACATTGTTATTTTCCACAAAAAGATTATCTTTTTTCTAATCTATGACATCTAGCTTTTCAACCTTACAAATTATTTTTGAATGTTAACCACATGCCATTGGGTGTTTCAGCAAGCGTGGCACAAGACTGATAAGAACTGTATTCATGGGATATGGCAGCGCTCTAAAGCTCCCAACCTTGAACAGTATGTCGTGTGCACAGTAATTAGTGGAAAGTGGTGGACAGAAGATGCACTGACTGACGAAGGGCCTTCTTGTTTATTGTGGATTAGCTAACCTCTTTTAAACAGATTTCTTAAAGTTTTTTTTATATTCAGCCCATAAATGTCGACATTTAACTCTCCTGTTACCTTAGGGTCAATTTGACCCCATTCAATGTTTAACCCTCCTGTTACCTTTATATTTACTGACATACTTTACCCTTGGGGTCAATTTGACCCCAGCAATTAAAACCTCCAGAAAATTATTAGAATTAATATTGTTTTCCAAGTTTAAGTGTGAGGTACTTTATGTTTGTTTGTTGACTACCTAAATAGCCCTTTAAAAATATAAAAAAGTTGATATTTCTTATCTGTTTGACACAGTGAAAAACAGCCTGGGGTCAAATTGACTCGAAAGAACACCGACATTAAACATTGAATTGGGTCAAATTGACCCTAAGGTAACAGGAGGGCATATCTGCGGTTTGGAGAAACATACAATGCCAAACCTATATCTGGCGACTGCGAATGCATTTTGGTCATGAAGGGGTGTGAGGAGCAGCATATCGACACACTATGACTTGAAAACACAAACACTAATAAACACATATACAGAACACACAGGTGCAATGAACCAGTCAGGACCGGAGTCAATGAAAACAACCATGTCCCTCAGAAGTCAGGGGACTAGGATGAGAAGAAAGCAGCCAACTACAATAGCTGCACACAATACATAATGCTGCAGGGGATGGTCACTCTGCGCCTCCTTTCCACTGCATGGTACTGATGGGGAAAATGACACCTGCCAGCAATCATGTAGTAATCATTCCTCTTCAAGGGCTTGGCGATGGGAGGAGAAAAGGTGGATGGAGAGAGAAAGAGAGATAGCATGTGAATAAAGCATGATTTAGAAAGAGAAGAGAAGAGAGGAGGGCAGAGACCGAAGGAGAGTGAGCAACAGCATGCCTTTGGTAGCTGAAGCGTGCACGTCTTTGACAGACAATAACCCCAGATGGTAGCTCATCTTTTGTTAACTTTGATTGATATTTCAGTTTCAGTGTCAAGGCTGAGGACATTTAGATACCATCTCCAAAGCATTGTTAGCTATCATTTCCATTATGGTTCCTCCCTGAATGTTTCTTTGGGAAACGCAAGTGTCACTATTATTGTGCTAAATACTCTCACGCTTATGTTCACACATGGCTATTGAAAATCAATCAGTAGGTTTATGTATGAAGGAGTCAAGTGAATCACCTTGAAATTGCTCCTCATCTAGCGTGATATATGTCATTTGTAGTCCGGGCAATGTGTTTGTATGATGGATGAAATTACTTGAATAATGTCCCCCCAGGACATTATTCACAGTTTGAGGAGTGAATGATTTGAATTAGTGAATTAAATGCTGTTTTATATGAAGACACAATGGACACTGTATCGCAATTTTGTACAGATGTAAACACCATGAATGCATTTATATGCATGCATTAGACCAGTGGTTCTCAAACTTTTTGTGTCGCGCCCCACTTCGGAGGATGAAAAATGTTCGTGCCCCAACAAAATTGTAATTCAATGGTACACGCTGGATAATATGTGTACAATTTCAATTGTATTGTACTGTCCTGTATGACACATGTCATGCGTATGACGGATGTTTAGTGTTTCTGAGCTCAAAGACGTGACCACACGTTTTCTTTTGAGAGCCACCGAGCTTCATGTGAAACAGCTGAAGGCTCCCGTCTCTTTACAGAGTGAAAACAGTGGTGCTTTCAGGGACATTGATTTTATGAAATTGACCACGCTGATAGCATCGGTCAAAACCTTGTGTAGTTTACGGCACATCTAGCGCTTCTGTGTATGACACAGTGTGTCCATTGCACATTTGGAGAGACACTCTTGATCAGCGCCTGCATTCCTTTTCCCTGCCATGGTCTGCGCACCATCTGTGATGTCGCGATCTCGCAAGCGTAACCTGTTGACCATAACGTAAATATTTACACATATTTTTTTAATATGTGAAGTTCTCCGCACTGCCCCACTTGAGGGTCGCGCCACACAGTTTTAGAACCACTGCATTACACTGAAACACTTTTTTTTTCTTTATGGAGAACCCTTTTGGTCAAATTTGGTCAATGTCAAAGTTTGAACAGAAGCAACAAACTTTCTATCAAATTCTGTCTTTGCAAAATCAAAGACTCGAGCAAACATGAATTTGTCTGTTCTCACAAAACTAGGTTTATGGTGTGTTATATGTTAGACCTATTTCAAAGGCTTTAAACAGTGAAGCTCAATGCAGGCTAATCAGAGACCAATATGACACAAGGTCATGACTTGGAAGAGGCAGGCCATCGCTCTACCCCCTTCAATTCAATTCAATTCAGTTTATTTGTATAGCCCAATTTCACAAATTACAAATTTGTCTCGGAGTGCTTTACAATCTGTACACATAGACATCCCTGCCCCAAAACCTCACATCGGACCAGGAAAAACTCCCAAATAACCCTTCAGGGGGAAAAAAAGGGAAGAAACCTGGAGGAGAGCAACAGAGGAGGATCCCTCTCCTAGGATGGACAGATGCAATAGATGTAATGTGTACAGAAGGACAGATTTAGAGTTAAAATACATTCAATGAATATGACAGAGTGTATGAATAGTTCATAGTAGGCATATTCCACGATGGAGACCTCCACGATCCATCAGGCAGATGGCGGTGGGGAGGAGGAGTGGTCGGAGTCTCAACAGGACAGTGGCGTAGTCATGAGCAGGAATTCCACGACCCAGACGATCCATCAGGCAGATAGGATCTATGCCGTCTCATAGGGTCCGATGACCCCATGAGACGTAAAGTCAAAAGGACTTCCTGGGAGAGAGCAGAGTTAGTAACGTGTGATTGAGAGATGAAAATTCATCCTTAAGGAGAGAAAGAAGAGGAGATAGGTACTCAGTGCATCCTAAAACGTCCCCGGCAGCTATAAGCCTATAGCAGCATATCAAGGGGCTGGACCAGGGCAAACCTGATTCAGCCCTAACTATAAGCTCTGTCAAAGAGGAAGGTCTTAAGTCTACTCTTAAACGAGGTGACTGTGTCTGCCTCCCGGACTGAAATTGGAAGCTGGTTCCATAAAAGAGGAGCTTGATAACTAAAGGCTCTGGCTCCCATTCTACTTTTTAAGACTCTAGGAACTACAAGTAGTCCCGCATTTAGTGAGCGTAGCTCTCTAGTGGGGCAATATGGTACGACAAGCTCCTTAAGATATGATGGAGCATCACCAATCAAGGCTTTGTAGGTTAAGAGAAGAATTTTAAAAGTGATTCTTGATTTTACTGGGAGCCAGTGCAGAGCAGCTAGTACAGGAGTGATGTGATCTCTTTTCTTAGTTTTAGTGAGAACACGAGCTGCAGCATTCTGGATCAACTGGAGGGACCTAAGAGATTTATTAGAGCAGCCTGCTAATAAGGAGTTGCAGTAATCCAGTCTCAAGTAACGAACGCGTGAACCAATTTTTCTGCATCTTTTTGAGACAAGATGTGCCTGATTTTTGAAATATTACGTAGATGAAAGAATGCAGTCCTTGAGATTTGCTTTACGTGGGAGTTAAAGGACAAGTCCCGATCAAAGATAACGCCAAGATTCTTTACAGTGGTGTTGGATGCCAGGGCAATGCCGTCTACAGAATCCACATCACCAGATGGATTCAGTTGGAAGGGCGTTGTTAGTGCCATTTTCCATATTGTAATTGTAATTGTAATTTAGACTCAGATTTAGATACTATATTATTTAGATTCATATTTAGATTTGTTCGTTATAGTGATTGCATAATTGTATGTTATAATTTGCATTGTTTAGAATAATCAGAGGTGAGTTGTGACGTATGGATTCAGTTGGAAGGGCGTTGTTAGTGCCATTTTCCATATTGTAATTGTAATTGTAATTTAGACTCAGATTTAGATACTATATTATTTAGATTCATATTTAGATTTGTTCGTTATAGTGATTGCATAATTGTATGTTATAATTTGCATTGTTTAGAATAATCAGAGGTGAGTTGTGACGTATTGAGCTCGCGCATTGATATATCAACGGGCGGACTTGTTTCACGTGCTCCAAAATTCAGTAAAAGGAACGGAGCGAACTCACTGTTTTCTACCGTTGTTGAAATACATTACACGCGTAGACTCGTTCTTTCCGTCTAAGAGTGGTAAAACTAATGGAAATGCCAAGAAACATCTACCGATGACACAAAGGGAGTTTTAGCCGCTACATTAAGTAGAAAACAGTCGCCGAGGGCGAGAGAAGATCATCGTGTTGCCGACGAAGGAAGCTAACCAGCTAAAGGGCAGCTAGCGCCGATGACAAGGCGGTGCTGCGGACGACGGGAGCTAGGAGCTGCGGCGGTGACAACGCCGTGCTGCTAACGAAGGAAGCTAACCAGCTACAGGATTAGCTATCGCCGTCTACAACGCTGTGCAGCAGACCGGATATGCGGTCGGCTTCTACGATGATGGATGAGTACACAAAGAACAACATGAATGAACAAATAAGATGTGCTACGAGACATTGGCCACACAGGACATTTGAAAAAAGTGCTATTGCTAGCTTGTCATATCTAGCCACGAAGAAGCTCGAGTTTATTCTGGAAATAAAGACAGCCCTGGAATCTTTTCTGGAAAGCATTCACATGTTTTGAGGTTAAAGGACTGTCGATCTGGATTTCAGAAGTTTGCAAGAGCTTGCTATAATAAGAGACTTGTCTAACAATAATAGCCAATTGAAATGTCTGATTTGGATGAAACCAGGATGGAAGGCAATGTCGAGCTAGACATTAAAAGAAGGATCAAGTTGACCACAAAGGCCCTAGAAAATAAACTTGATGAACAGATGAAGCTCAGGAAACGTGCATTAGCACGTCTGGTCTCCAAAGCGGAGGAAATAGAAATTCTCATGATAAATGATTCCAATGCTCTCATCGTGGAAAAGGATCATCTCAGTGATTACTCCAAATTTCTGAATCGATTTGCTGAAGTGAACAATGCAGTTAGTGAACTGTTATCTGACGATGAAAGGGAAGCTGACCAGCGGTATTGGAGTGAGCCAAACCTCATGAAGTATGAGAACTTTTTGACTAGTTTGGAGCAGTGGATAATAAAAGCAAGACGGCACGCCGGTGCCGATGGCGAACAGGCCGCTACTGAAAATGCGACCCCAAAGACTGGAGCGACGACACAGCAGGGTGAGTCCGACACTGAAGATGTAGATCCAGACGACAGTGCATCTGCTGTACAAGAAAATCATAGTTCAGTCACCGCACGAAGCATATGCAGCAGACACTCAAGGTCATCCAAAGCGTCATCTCACGCTTCGTCACTGCGTAGAAACGAGGAAGCTAACCGTGCAGCCCTACTCGCACGCGCAGCCGCACTTAAGAAGAAACAGGCATTGCAGTTGGAAGAGGCTCAAATGAATGCTGAGCAGATTCAGTTGGAGGCTCAAATGAGAGCTAAGCAGATTCAGTTGGAGGCTCAAATGAAAGCTAAGCAGATTCAGTTGGAGGCTCAAATGAAAGCTAAGCAGATTCAGTTGAAGGCTCAAATGGAGGAGCTAGATGTTGAGACTGCTATCGCAGAGTCCACAGCAAAGCTACAAGTGATGGAAGAGTATGATAACATGGACGACGATGGGATGAATTCCTACCTCATCAAGAACATGCCTACAGCAGCGACCATCGAACATGCTCCAGACGTCAGACCAAAGTTGACTAGCAGTCTTCGAGTTAGCCAACACAACAGTGCTTTTGACTGTCCACCTAGACACAAGTCTCATCTTGTGCAAGTAAAGGATGAAAACAACAACACAAGTACAAATTCCAATGGAAGGCAGGCTGAACTCAGCGAAATGATATCGAACCAGAAGGATATCATAGATACGTTAGTCACACAACAAAGACTAGCTAACTTACCTCAACGAGAAGTCCCTATATTCAGTGGCGATCCTTTCGAGTTCCTGCCATTCCTAAAGGCTTTTGAGCACATCATCCACAGTCGTACAGACAACGATGAAGACCGCTTGTACTACCTAGAGCAATTCACCAGCAGTGAGCCAAAGGAACTTGTGAGAAGTTGCCAGCACATGAGCGCACAACAAGGCTACAATGAAGCAAGAAGGCTCTTGACCTATCACTATGGTAATGAGTATAAGATAGCTGTAGCCTATGTTGATAAGGCTCTCAAATGGCCTCAAGTCAAGCCGGAAGATGCAAAGTCACTTCACAGCTTCTCCATCTTTCTCACTGGATGTAACAATGTCATGAAGGACATGGAATATCTCGAGGAGATGAACAGCCCGTGCAACCTGAGGATCGTCCTCTCAAAGTTGCCTTTCAGACTTCGTGAAAGATGGAGAGTCATAGCTTTCGACATACAAGAAAGGGAAGGAAGAAGAGCAAAGTTCTCTGATCTCACGATGTACATCAACAGACAGGCTAGGATAGCTTCAGACCCACTGTTCGGTGATGTCAACGAGTACTCCGAAGCGAAAGAAAAAGGCAGGTCAAGCTATAAATCTGCCCATGGAGGCGGACCGAAAAGAACCACTGGCTGTGCTACGAGTGTCAAGCCAGACGAAGGGGGCGCCTCAGAACCAAGAAAGAACAAGCAGACAAGCAACGCGTTTCAGGAGCCATGTCTGTACTGCAACAACAGACACACCCTGAGCGCATGTTACAAAATAAGAAGTCTGCCAAACAAAGAAAGAATTGAGTTCATTAAAGGAAAAGGACTTTGTTTGGGGTGTCTGACCCAAGGGCACATGGCAAAAGACTGTAAAAAGAGAGCCACTTGTGAAATCTGCAGCAAGAAACACCCAAGCCTGCTTCACAGCAAAAGGGACGAGAACACTGACCAAGAGTACAGCAAGCCTGAGAAAGGTTAAAGCTCTACCAGCGGACACTCAGCTCCACAAGAAGACGCGTCAGTCAAGAGGGAAGTCACGGCAGTCACCGGGGCCGGAGGAAATGACTGTGTCCTGTCTATCGTGGCCGTGCGCATCAAATCTAAGAGGAGCAACACGACAATAGAGACGTATGCGTTCATGGACTCTGGTAGTTCCGCTACGTTTTGCTCCGAAAGGCTGATGAGACAGCTCGGCGTCCATGGTAAGAAGACTCAAGTGCTACTCCATACTATGGGCCAGAAGAAGCCTGTGTCCTGCTACGTGCTCTCAGATCTGGAAGTGTGCGGTCTGACAGAGAACAAGTACATAAGCCTGCCAGATGTCTACACCCACACAGACATACCTGTAACGAAGGACAATATTCCTGCTGAGAAGGACTTGGAAAGATGGCCGTATCTGCGTAAAGAAGTACGGTTACCACAGATCGACGCAGATGTTGAGATACTGATTGGAATGAACGCTCACTCTGCGATGGAGCCGTGGAAGATAATCCACAGCCAAGGCGACGGGCCTTACGCAGTGAAGACGACTCTCGGGTGGGTCGTTAATGGCCCTCTCAAGAAACGTGACGATCACCACAAGTCAAGTCACTGCAGTCAAAGGGCTTCAGTCAACAGAATCTCAGTCAGTGGCATGGACAGCATGCTGTTGCAGCAATACAACCACGACTTTCCGGAGCAAGCCTGCGAAGAGAAGTCAGAAATGTCACGAGAAGACGTTCAGTTCATGAAGTCTGTGACTGAGACAATCAAGAATGTCAATGGGCACTACAGCATTGGGATGCCTCTCAGAAACAAATATGTGGTGATGCCAAACAACAGATGTGTTGCCGAGCAACGGGCATCAAACCTGAAAAGGAAACTCGCTAAGAACTCCAGCTTCCACGATGACTACAAGACCTTCATGTCAGAACTGCTGAACAAAGGCTACGCAGTGGAAGTTCCTGAAGACGAGCGCAATCGCAACGACGGCAGAGTGTGGTACGTTCCACATCACGGCGTGATCCATCCACAAAAGGGAAAGCTGCGGGTTGTTTTCGATTGTGCCGCGTCGTTTCAGGGGAAGTCACTGAACGAGGAACTGTTACAGGGTCCGGACCTCACTAATGGTCTGGTTGGAGTCTTGACAAGGTTTCGACACGAACACGTCGCACTCATCGCCGACATTGAAGCGATGTATCATCAAGTAAGAGTTCGTGATGAGGACTCTGATCTTCTACGATTCCTTTGGTGGCCACAGGGGGATCTGAGCCAGCCTCCGCGTGAGTACAAGATGGTGGTCCACTTGTTCGGGGCCAAGTCGAGCCCGAGCTGCGCCAACTATGCCTTACGACGGACCGCAGAGGATGGAAAAGACAGGTCATCACCTGAAGCAGTAACTACAGTCTTAGAACACTTCTACGTCGACGACTGCCTGGTCTCGACGTCCAACGAGAAGAAGGCCACTGCCTTGGCCAAGGACCTCATTGCACTGTGTGAGAGTGGAGGATTCCGCTTGACTAAGTGGTCAAGCAACAGCCGCGAAGTGCTGTCATCACTTCCCGAACAAGAAAGAGCAAAGGAGATCAAGAATCTAGACCTGGACAAGGATGAACTACCTATGGAAAGGGCCCTTGGAGTGGACTGGTGCATAGAATCAGATTCCTTCAAGTTCCGGATCCGTGTGAAGAACATGCCCATCACCAGACGGGGTATTCTCTCGGTCGTAAGCTCAATATACGACCCCCTTGGATTCCTGTCGCCGTTCATTCTTCTTGCGAAGACCATCGTCCAGGGTCTCTGTCGAATGAAACTTACCTGGGATGAAGAAATTCCAGAAGACATGGCAAACAGATGGCTCGCCTGGCTGTCCGATTTGAGCCAGTTTACCAGCTTTTCTGTCAGGAGGTGCATCAAGCCAGAGGGATTTGGTCCAGTGATGTCGGCACAGCTGCACCATTTCTCCGACGCTAGCGAGACGGGCTACGGCGTCGGCACGTACCTCCGCATCGGCCACGGTCGAGTCCACTGCTCATTTCTTTTAGGGAAATTCAGAGTGACGCCGCTTAAACCTGTCACAATCCCACGCCTCGAGCTCACCGCGGCTACCATTGCAGTGAAAATGGATAAGCTCATGAAGGAAGAGCTTCGGATGGACCTCAAAGAGTCTGTGCTATGGACAGATAGCACCACCGTCCTCCGATACATCGACAACGACGACGCTCGTTTCAAAACATTCGTAGCAAATAGAGTATCGACAATCAGAGAGAACACAAAGCCAGCACAGTGGAAGTATGTCAACACGGCTTCTAACCCAGCTGACTACGCATCAAGAGGAATGAAGGCAGAGCACTTCATGAAGTGTCAGAGCTGGATTGAAGGTCCCGACTTCCTAAACAAGAGTGAGTCTCACTGGCCTGTCCTATCAGAGTTCTCAAGAGTGATAAGTGAAGAAGACGCTGAAGTGAAGCGTATGATCAGCGTGAACATCATCAAGACTGTAGATTCAAGCACAGACCCTCTCTTCAAGCTGATTCATCATTACTCCGACTGGCACAGCCTGAAGAAGGCTGTCGCCTGGATGTTGAGGCTGAAGGAACTGCTTCAAAGTCTGTGCGAAACAAGGAAGAAGTTTGGGTCTCAAGCCCAGTCTTCAGAAAGCCAAGACGCAAGAATTAAGACAGTTGAAAACCACATGCAGAAATGGAAATCTACCCTGAAAGGAACCCATTTGACTGTCAAGGATGTCAGAAGGTCAGAAACTGCGATCATTCAGTTCCACCAAAGTCAAACCTTTCATGAGGAGCTTCACGCTCTGCAGAAAGGTGAACAGATCAGGAGAAGCAGTTCTATCGTGAAGCTGGATCCCTTCCTTCAAGATGGGGTTCTCCGGGTTGGTGGAAGATTGCACCAGGCGGCCTTGCCAGAACACACAAAGCATCCAACTATCCTGGCCAAGGATCACCACATCACGACCCTGGTCATCAGGAACGCTCATAAGGAAATCGGACGTGGAGGGAGAAACCATACCCTTGCTCGGCTGAGACAAAGGGTCTGGATATGCAAAGGAAATGCAGCGGTGAGAAATGTGCTTTCAAAGTGTGTGAAATGCCGCAAGAGTCAAGCTGCCGTGTGTGAACAGAAGATGGCGAATCTACCGCCTGATCGTCTATTGCTTGACCATCCACCATTCACTAACGTCGATGTCGACTATTTCGGCCCCTTCGAAGCAAAGCGTGGACGCGTGCATGTAAAACGTTATGGAGTCCTGTTTACTTGCCTTACAGTCAGAGCAGTCCACATAGAAATCGCACACTCTCTCGACACCGACTCATGTATAAATGCATTGAGACGTTTCATAGCAAGAAGAGGACAAGTCGAGATTATGAGATCCGATAATGGAACGAACCTGGTAGCTACAGAACACGAGATCCGCCGGGCGATGAAAGAATGGAACCAGTCGCAGATTTCTGAGACTCTACTGCAAAAAGGAGTCACTTGGATCTTCAACCCGCCTGCTGGGTCACACCACGTGGTGTCTGGGAGCGACAGATAAGAACAGTCCGGAAGTTACTCACCAACCTTCTGAAGCTACAGTCACTCGACGACGAATGTCTGCAAACTGTGATGCGTGAAGTTGAAGCAGTGATCAATAGCAGACCCCTAACCAAGTCATCTGATGACGTGGACGACCTTGAGCCACTAACGCCGAATCATCTTCTCCTTCTCAAGGGAAAACCAGCACTCCCTCCAGGTGTGTTTCAGAAGGAGGATCTATACACCAGACGACGATGGAGGCAAGTGCAGTACATCTCCGACATCTTCTGGAAGCGCTGGTCCAGAGAATACTTGCCCCTCCTACAAGAAAGGCAGAAGTGGCTGGAGAAGAAGAGGAATGTGAAAGAGGGAGACGTTGTACTCATCGTGGACCAGAGGGCTCCAAGAGGGTCCTGGTTGATGGGAAAGGTGGAGAAGACAATCCCCGACGCCAAAGGGTTCGTCCGTCGGGTCCTTGTCAAAACGAAGACCAACACCATAGTGAGACCCATAACTAAGTTGTTTCTCCTGCTCGAGATGGAAGAACCCCATGGACAATAAAGGACATTGTTATTTAGGACATTATTACTTCTACAGTTGTCATTTTTGTAGGCCTTAGAGAAATGTTTTAGAATATAGAAATGGATATGTTTAGTTAGGTAATTGTCATCCCCATGATGAGCAATTAGGGGCCGGAATGTTAGTGCCATTTTCCATATTGTAATTGTAATTGTAATTTAGACTCAGATTTAGATACTATATTATTTAGATTCATATTTAGATTTGTTCGTTATAGTGATTGCATAATTGTCTGTTATAATTTGCATTGTTTAGACTAATCAGAGGTGAGTTGTGACGTATTGAGCTCGCGCATTGATATATCAACGGGCGGACTTGTTTCACGTGCTCCAAAATTCAGTAAAAGGAATGGAGCGAACTCACTGTTTTCTACCGTTGTTGAAATACATTACACGCGTAGACTCGTTCTTTCCGTCTAAGAGTGGTAAAGCTAATGGAAATGCCAAGAAACATCTACCAATGACACAAAGGGAGTTTTAGCCGCTACAGGCGTGAGAGCAGAGCCCCCCTTACCATACCTGACTACCCTGACACAGTCAAACAATGCCCTCTATTGCATCTGTCCATCCGGGGAGAGGGATCCTCCTGTTGCTCTCCTGAACGTTTCTTCCCTTTATTTTCCCTGTGAAAGGTTTTTTTTTTTTTTCTTGGGAGTTTTTCCTGATCCGATGTGAGGTCCTGGGACAGGGATGTCGTGTACAGATTGTAAAGCCCTTTGAGGCAAATTTGTAATTTGTGATATTGGGCTCTACAAAATAAACTGACTTTGTGTGAAGAGAAAGATAGATGGTAGATATCCCTACTAGCCCTCGACACACTGCACCTCCCATCCCAGAAACTCTACAGACACAGTAAAATAATGGCCAGCAGACACCAATCAGTCGTACTAACTAAAGGAGGTGATTAATGATAAGGCAATAGCTACATTTGGAATTGAAAGAAGTTATCTAAGTATCATAAACGCATTATTAACATATTATGCAGTTTGAATTGAGTTTCTAAAATAGGTTCATCTTTCTTTTAAAACTTGTTGTCCCCTGCAAAATGAAGAAGAATAAGTGCTGCAAAGAATATAACTCACACCGTCTAGTATAGAATTATTTTTTTAAATGACATTGAAATAGGTTGCATTACATTATGCAGATGCAGTCCGGGAGCTATATACCCACAATTTTAGTTTTATCATTGTAAGAGTCAGGAAGATAAAGAATTAATTGCAATTGTATTTCCGCAGGAATCCGGTAACAGAAGGTCAGATTGAGGTGTTCGGTTGATCTCCCCCATTCCAATGCGATTCGGTTCCGGAATAAAGCGAAAGAACATATCCAAATATCCCCAGTGTAGAGAGATAAACGTGTGTATGGTGAAAACACACTGGGGAGGAAGTAAGACAAAGGCTGTGTCTACTACCGGACACTTTACGAAGTACACTGCAATACAGTGCACTGCAATACAGTGCACTGACATCTGTAGTGCACTCCGTCGCTGATAAGTGCTGTATCAAATGGAACACTTACGTTCACCACTTGGCGGAAGTGACGGACGCAAATCTGTTCACGGCACCCGCGAAATTAAGCCGGGAGTGACGTACGCAAATCTGCTTGCGATACCCGCGAAACTTAAACTGACAAAATGAATGCACTTCTTGCCCTCTTTTGGTCTGTAGCTTCGTGGTCTACCGCTTGTGCTACCGTAGCCATCTCGTCCGCCATTGTTTTAGAAATAAAATGAAAAGCTGGCGAAAGGGCTCCTCCTCTTCCGCTACGTAGCCAAAATGGCGCCCGTTTAGGGCCAGTAGTGTCCATCGCTTTACACTGCATTTTTTGCCCGTTTGCAGTCCGCCATCCGGGTACTTTCAGTGCACTGAATTCTGCTGGTTTTGTCAGTGTGGCGCCCTAAGCACTGAAAGTCAGTGCTCGAAGTGCTCAAGTGTCCGGTAGAAGACACAGCCAAAGGCTTGCAGCGAAGAGACAATGCAGTCATGTGATGCAGACGACAGACGACAGCGTCTCACAATTCTCACATATGTTGTTGTTTTGAAAATTAAAAATAATTGAATCTCCCCTCTTCTGCTTTTTCAAGTTGGGATGTATTGACAAGAGGAGACAAACAACTGATAATGTATTGCAGTAAAAAGCTGTGTGAATGTGAGATACTATCTCAGATTTCAGGTTTTAAACCCCAAAGTACTTCAAGTTAAACCTTGCCTCTTTTCATTCCAACTGGTCCTGATGTCTCTGTCACCTTTATTTACGTGTTGAAGTAGATATAGTACAGATGTTCCCCAATAACAAAATAATTATGTCAGGGTTGGAAATTAGACGCCGCCACACGGGTGACTTTTATCAAATATTGGCTGTTGTTGCTGGTAAACAAAGGGGAAATTGAGCAAAGCTCTACTTAGGTATGTGTCCTACCTAATTAGTGAGGAGAGGGTGGCTTTTGTATCTAAGATACATTGTCTAACATGGCCGCAATCAGCCCCGGCGGCTGTAGTCAGCATGCCACTCTATAGCCGTAATAGGGGCAGAAACATGCCATGTGCGACGTATGCTCATGTCCAGACCCATATATATATATATATGTTTGTAGACAACTTACACAGGCTTGATATTATTCTGTTATGACTGCTTGGGGATATCTCAGTATTGTTTATTTTAAATAAAACATGTGCTCGGAGTGCAACAGTAATGCATCTTGCTTATATTGTACAGAATGTGTGTCACAAAGTTGATGTCGAGCAGGTGAAGATTTCACTGACTGGATATGTATATTTGACAAGTCAATGATGGAAAACTTAGCCTTTCCTGTCTTTCCCTATTTCTCCGAGACGGCAAGGTTTATTCAATGTAATGAGCAGTGGCGGGCCGTGCATTTTCTACCTAGGCCTTCAATGCCATCTTACTACAGCTGAACAACCTAATGTAAGATATTAGTTCACCAGTGTTCCGGTCCGGGGCTTTTATTGTGAAGGAGCACATGAAGCGCAACACCTACAAATACATACCCGCAGAGTGCAGATACATAAACACACGCATGACGGGATGCTGCGTCATTAATGGACAATGCTTGTAATTCACACCACCGTAATAAACACAATGACAAAAACACATTTACAAGAACCAGCCACATTTATAGATAACAAAACATGACAAAACTAGAATGGGCACTCGGTAGAGCGCATACCTTCGCATATCACAAGATTGGGCATTGAATTATGAACGTGTTGGCATTAGTTGCATGCCAATTGGATAAAAATTGACCGCGCTATGGTAAAAAGAAGATTTTGACCTTTCCATGACCTTGACCTTTGACCCGATTGATCCCAAAATCTAATCAAATGGCCCCCGGATAATAAGCAATCATCCCACCAAATTTCATGTGATTCAAGAAGATTTTTACCTTTTCATGACCTTGACCTTGACCTTTGACCCGATCGATCCCAAAATCTAATCAAATGGCCCCCGGATAATAAGCAATCATCCCACCAAATTTCATGCAATTCGGTTTAAAACTTTTTTTGTTATGCGAATAACACGCATACAAATAAATAAATAAATAAATACACAGCGATCAAAACATAACCTTCTGCATTTTCAATGCGAAGGTAACAATCAGACAGAACTGTGGCACTAAAACGCCTGACACTCAATATAACCAGAAACAACCATATAATAAAAACAACAGAGACAAATGAACACAACGCTACTGCAGAACACAACAAGCAGTTCCCTCACCAACTCCCTTCACTTCAAGTTAAAGTCCAATCTCCTCTCTTTGCCAACACATTAAAATCTCACTGATTGACCTAAATTTGGAAAGACATATCTTTTGGGTGTTTTAATGGATTTATACTATTTCTTAGTACATATTTTTTATATCTATAACATTTTTAAATGAAAAAAATATTTATGTTCTCAAGAATAGTAACACGGATTATGTTCGGTGTCAATTTGACCCCAGGAAAAACAAACACAATTTCAGAAATTTTTAACGATATTATTTGTAAAACAGAACATCCTCACCATCAGAACATCAGTAAGGAACACATAAATACAATACACAACAATATTTGTAAGTACATTTGAGCATTGTATCAATGATTGGTCTATGCTACGCTAAGTGCTATGTATGTTAATATGTTTCTGTGAGATAGTAAAAAAAAGCAAAGTCACTAAAATGAGTTTGACAGAATATAAACAGCATATTATCTTTCCTTAAAGCCACCAGAAGGTACATTCCAGCCTTTTGTATGCACTACTTTCCACTCGTTGGCCCGCCTTCTTCCTCTGTCATCAAAGACACAGGAGAAAACATGGAATGTGTTTAGAGACATGGTGGCTGGAAATATTGCCCCTCCAATGTTAGCAGCCGAAAGGTTGCTGTTGCTTCGCCTTTTGACTTGTGCAGTCCGGCCACAATGAGCAACCCAATGTAGGCTTGCTAATGGGTCACATACAAGTTGCAACTGTCCCCATACACGCGCCTCCCCTCTAAATGTGTCATCTCAAGTATATCCTTTTCGATTGACAGTGTTATGAAGAGCTCAAATGCTGATTTTATGTCTTGGACATGGCTGACAGCATCTCTGGTGGGGCCTGGAACCATTTTGATAACATTAGCAGCATTAAGTCTACCCTGTGGTTCAAGTGGGGAGACAGATCACAATAGCTTTCCATTTTTGGAAAGCAGTATGTTTGCTGGTGGTTGAGAGGCAGGAGGCTCATCACAGAAGACCATGACAAATGGTAGAAGGCTGCTGTGGAAGCTTTTATACATTTGTGGAAGCTTTTATACATAATGAGTCTGAGTTTGAAAAAATAATGAATCGTATCATTTTTCTTTGAATAAAAAATGAAAAACGGGTCTCACAAACCCGAACACTACACAAGGTTTATGTGAGGTTATGGCCCTAACATGTTGTAAAGATTATACAATTGTATGTTATTGTGACCACAATATCATCCAAAGCAACCAAAACCAATGTGTGTAAAATGTTAATATTTCTTATATGTTTTACAGAGTGAAAAACAGCCTGAGGTCAAATTGACCCCAAAGAACACCGATGGGTACAAGTGGTGGACAGGACATTGAAAACATTTCATCATGTGAATTGTATGTGTATCCAGTTGTCCCCAATAAATTAGGAAAAGTCATGAAATATGAAGCAAAAAAAATGATGTCAATTATTTTTTCAGAGATGTTAAACACGGAATGAGGTTCAATTGACCCCAAAGGTAGAAGGAGGGCTAGCATGTGCAAAGAATGAAAAAAGAAAGAAAAAAGAAAGACAAATTAAATACAATTTATTTGGAAAATAAAGGGGAAGTAAGGGGAAGAGAAACATTTTTGTTGTTTTGCTGATATGCAATAATGCTACAGAGTGTTGAATTTACAGTGTAATGTGTGAAAGAACCGGTCATTTGTATTGGTCTTTCTTTGGCCTTTATTTGCACAATATAATAGACGGTCAGTCAAGTATTATATTTTGTTTGAGAATGGCACTCTTCTTCAGTGGGAACATATGATAATGTACCACTTAGTATTTAGCACTTAGTATCTTTAAAAAGTCCATTCACTTTAAGGTCACATGTACATGCTCTGTGTTTATCTGGCACATACTAACTATATACATTTTTCTTTGTTTATTTTCATTCTCTACTGCTCTCACTCTGTATAAATTTTTGTCATACTTAAATTTAAACTTTTCCTCACAATCATAAATGCCTGTTATTTTCAATGTTGATCATAATAGTACAAAATTAACTAATAAACCATCAATTATTATAAAGGGTAAATACATTGTTCATAACACTGCTGTAAAACTGGACAAATCCTCAAAATGAAATTGATTTTATAAATTTCCGTTGAGACAATAAATAGCTTGGAAAATATCATATGGATGAACTGTATAATTGTATAAAAGCTTTCAGGGTGAGGTTTCCGATTGCCTAGTTATTATTAAGTAATGATATAATATGTTGCCAATTAAAATCAAAGAGATTAGACGTGGTACCACATTAGTTATACCAAAATCCGAGAGGGACCACATAAAGAGAAACAATCATTGCTGTTTAAATCTGCTAAACACTGATATGTTTTGCATACAAGTGTGTGCGATGAAACCGTAATCATTTCTACTGTCATAAAGCATAAAAATAACTGATTCATGAAGTTCTATAGTGGAAGTGTTACCCATACATAATGCACTTAATTATTTACTTGGAGCTGATGGTATAACAGCCTTATCATATTTATTCAAAAATTATTAAAAGTGTTAGATTCCCAAGATACAAAATCAAGAGCAAGATAATTGAGGCAATTGTTCTTAATCATAATCCTAAATCCATCTTGATTCTATTTCCTGTTTCTTGATGACAGAAGGCCTACCATACAGAATCTCATTTAAGTCACAGTTTTAAATCGATCACTATGAGGACAAGCTGAATACCTAGTCTACATTAATTCCCCACAGTACACAAATCCAAGGATCTGTTAGGTTGTAATAGTTTATTTTGATATTGCACATGTACAGAGAGGTATTATGCTTTAAATTAATACATATAGAAAGATATTGTAATCGGAAATATTAGGGAGAATATTGATATTGTTGTTAATGTGTTATGAAGCATAGGGTTAATGTTTACTCTATGTATATGTCAATGGCAAGAAGTAATGTTATGTATGTGCATGGAGTGAATGTTAGTTTAGTATTTCAGAATTGTCGGAGCCGGTTGAAGCCCGTGAAAGTGACTTTAATTTATACTTTTGTTTATACTCCTTGACATTAAAAACTGTTTCACTTGATTCATCGCATCCTAGTCCTGATTTCCATCGAGCGTGAGAGGCCCCATCACAACTTACTCTTTAGATCCTACAGTGATTGTTAAATAACTTATCCCTGAGTATCCCTGAAAATGTAAGCATACAGTTTATTATGTTATATATTGGTGACTGAACCAGTGACCCAAACACATGGCTTTCATTGTAAATTGTAAAAAGAATATAGATTAATAGAAGGATAGAAAGTAACTTCAGACTCTTAAATTGACATAACAAAGATTAGTTAAGGTGGAGGGGAATGCGGATTAGTGTCATGATGGACAAAAATACATGAAAGCCGTCCGAGTCCTGAAAGTGATCAACTCAACAAGCTTCAACTTCAGTATTAATAGTTTGCTTGCACTCTGTGGATAATGAAGTATCGTGTCTTGGCCATGTTTGCAAGATGCAAGAATCGTTTTCGCACAGGGGACAGGTATCAGATTAGGTTTCAGTTATTTCAAACTAACTTTTCAAAAAACGATCAAATGTAACAGTTTTCTTCATGTTATCATGGTTCCAGCAGCTACAAATGAAAGTGTTCAAAAGTATAGACACAATCAGTGGCGACTGACCAATAGAGGGCCATGGGGCCTGGCCCCAACTTGAGCCAAACAAATTAGAATAATAAAGATTATTAAACAAATATTATTATTATTATAATAAATTATGCAAATGATCAATTGTTGTTGTTTTTGAATGTGTAATATAAACCATAAGTAATATATAATAAGTGAGTGAGATACAATTTAGCCAATCAATTTCCTAAAACAGATTCAGCTTTGGGCCAAACGACTTTGAAGCTTCTGTCGAGACTGGTGCACCAGAAAGGTACTGGGGTCAACTCATCAGACATTCAAATCTCACTGTTCAAATCAGCAGAAACTGAAATTGTTTCATACTTAATGTGAATATAATATCTTTAATCAAATTTACATACAAGTGTATAATTTGTCGACAACTTATTTTGAAAAAAGGATGTTGTCTCACATGGATCTTTACACTAAATTCACTAAATACTTATTATTATTGATTTATATGATTATATTTTATTATAATAAATGTATGACATTTATATTATACGATATTCAGGATATTTATATTTGTTTATGATATTGATATATCATATTATTATAATATGATATATTAGTATCATTATGATATGATATATATATATATATATATATATAATATATACATAATTGTATGAATAACATGTCCTTATTAAGTATTGGAATAAATGTTGAGTAAATATCTACCTGCAAAGTAGTAATGCTTGTTTGATATCTTTGTTTGCATTGAATTGTGCTGGGATGTTTGCTGAAATTCATTGGATGTCCCTACGAAGAATACGTTTCACGAGCCGCCACTCCACACAACATAGTATTTTGAATGGTGATGGGCCACAAAGTTAAGTTTGCTTTTGCCTTCAAATTAAGGAGGGCTCACAGAATTCAGTTTTTTCTATTCAATTCAGTTTATTTGTATAGCCCATTTTCATAAATTACAAATTTGTCTCTGCTTTACAATCTGTACATATAGACATTCATGTCACAAAACCTCACATCGGATCAGGAAAAACTCCCAAATAACCCTTCACGGGGAAAAAAAAGGGAAGAAACCTTCAGAACAGAGGAGGATCCCTCTCCAGGATGGACAGGTGTAATAGATGTAATGTTTACAGAAGGAATCATTATACACAAATTAAAACACAGTAACAACACAATCAATGAATACAACAGAGTGTATGAATAGTTGGTAGTAGGCATGTTCCACGATCGAGACCTTCACGATCCATCAGACAGATGGAGGTAGAGAGGAGGAGTGGGCGGAGTCTCAACAGGGCCATGGCATAGTTGGTTGTAGTCATATTCCACCATCCAGACCTCGATGATCCATCAGACAGATGGAGGTAGAGAGAAGTTGGTGGAGTCTCAGCAGGGCCTTGGCATCCTATCTGCCATCAGGCAGATAGGATGCCAAGGCCCCTATGACGTCAACATTACTTTTGGATGTCCATCTGATGATCAGTGTGTCCACCACTCTTGTCCAGACTGAAATATCCCACCAACTAATGGATGAATGGCCACGAACCATTGTAAAGACATTCATAAAACCAAGATAATGAATTCTATGAACTTTGGTGATCCCTGACAATTTCCCCAGTGTTGCCATGAGGTTTCACATCTTGATTTTTAATAAAATGTCTGTCTGGTGAAGTTTTATGACTTTGTGTTCCTCCCTAATTTTGATCTAGTGCAACCATGAGGCATGTTGTCCAATGCTTGGGTATTTGACCACATTTCTTTAACATCCTCAGATGTAATTTGTGTTGAGTCCCATTTATCCCGCAAACACTTAAACTAAGATGATATACATGGTTTACATTATACCTGTTAAAAAACAGCATGTTAAAAGTGTAATTGTGCACAGAATAGCAGTCTTACTTTAGCATTTAACACAAAGCATCCTAGAGCTGCTGACATAGTTTTTGAATCGTAGCCTTATGAACAAATATTTTGAGGGGTTACTTACAAATACACCACTTTTTTATGTTTGTGTGTTGATAAACATGATATATTTGTATTGAGTGGTCGATGTTTCCATCCCTGTTTTATTTTGTGTGGATGTGGACATGTGTATGTGTTTTTGTGTGTGTACAGATAGGCGTACACACCCTCCTCATTCACTCCTTTGCTATACAGTAGGAAGGCACCCATCCATTTTTTATATTTCTCTATTTAAATTCAGAGCAAGTACTCAGACTCCACTGTCCCTCAGGAACTCTTTCCCCAAACACATCCAAGACTGCACTGACCTTTCCACATTCAAATAACAAATCAAAACCCACCTCTTCAGAACTGCTTTTAATCTGTGATTGTGTGTTCTATGTTCTTATTGTTTTTATTTGTATTTCTTAGTTTTGTTGTATAGCTTTTAGGATGATTTAAAAATGTTTTTTTGTACTACGAAAAGCGCTATATAAATTAAATGCATCATTATTATTATTATTAATATTATTATTTTTATTAATATCTACAATCCTGGAGAGGTGACCTTTCAAACTTCTGATTTCAATTGTCTACAATCCATTACAAGCAAGTACAAAACTTTACAGCTATAGTCTCCAGTCACAAACAGCACACATTCAAATACAGATTGTTGTTTTAAAAACTATACTCTATAGTTGCAATACCATATTGATTGACATGTTTTAGGGAACTGCATCACTTTTCTCCTGTTGATCATGATATCCAGAAAAATTATCGAAATAACTCTTCTTTTACTGTTATTCAGTATATTTAATTTAAATAAATTAATAGTGTATTCTCAGAGAAAGTATAGACAACATGTTTCCCTTTACCACCGAGTTTGAATTGTGAGACACTTTAATGCATCTTCTGTAGATGCGCTTCAATAGCCCTCAGTTAATTTACATGAAAGAGTTATGTGGGATCAAAGGTGTCATGGGATAAGTAAAAGTAATAACACATGATCTGAAATTATGATATATTATCAGATTAATCACTGCACTAATTAACTAGTTAGTTCATCTTTTAAGTAGTTAATCTACTGAAGTCACCCAACCATATCAAATCGCACAGATTCATTCCCTCCCTGTCACTCTCTCCTATCAATTAATGTATAGTAGCCATGCAGCCTTTTTAATCTTGCCCCCCCCCCCCCCCATATAATCCAAATCATCAATTTCCGGTAATAAAGCAAATACCCTATTAAGAAACCTCCACCCACACTCCTCTCCTGCTCTTGTCATCTTCTCCCCAACGTAATCTCCTATTGTGGGCTTTGGTCAGTAATTGTGGTGGATATATGTTATATTCTTACCTCCGCCAGGCTGAAGACACCTTCACAGATTGGTCAGAACGAGACTGTAAACTACACATTCTAAAGCAAAAAAGCAACTGACATAAGAGGGGTTCATGCCAATTAGTTTGTTGCCCCTTTCAAACAATGCTATGATACACACAGTGTGGGCTTTCTTCTGCAATGACTTGTATTGAGTAATTACTCTTGACAGATTGAAAAAACAAAAGCAATTCCACAAAAAAAGAAGTGAACTCAGAGGAGAAGTTGAAAATTATATAGGAGAAAATTAATTTTGTTATCAGGCCTCGGTGGCCAAGCAAAAATGTGCACAACCAGGTCTATATAGTTGCAATACACTTTCATAATGACTTAAAGATAAGTTTTTAATTAAGTAAACAAACTTAAAAGCAGTTTAACATTACTTGTAAGGCCTATATGAATGTAGGCACACAAATATAAGCAGGCTCACACTTATTGGAAAAGCATAAACAGTGTATGATTCATTTAAACTTGTTTACTCGATGTGATGCATATATTTAAAGGACATATATTGTATAAACATGCTTGCAATAACACCCTTCACAAATGATATACAGTTTTGATGTTCAACTCCCCAATCCACTCTCATATACAGGATCCACTCATTCACGCACATTAGACAATCTAACGGTGTCCTCTGACATCCAGATGAGTTACTTCAAAGGATTTAGCTCAGAACGCGCCCGCCTCTGATACCTTAATAACTCCCCAAAGAGTTGGGAGTGTTGAGCACACACACTCATATACACACCTCAGCAAAAATACACTGATTGGTCCCAGTGTAGAGACACTGAGAGGAAGAGTAACACAAAAAAATACAGGAAAGAGAAGGACGGAGGCGTTTTTCTCCCTTCGAGAATATATTAAATGATACATTTGTTATAACTTCATTTCTTTCAGTGACACGCTTGTATTTTTGCTTACACTATGTCACCCTTGTTTTATGAGTGCAGGCACCCTCTAACAAGCTTCATAGACTCCGAGCATCACATCAAACCCTCCTGGTATAGGCCGTATAAATAGCCATCACACTAAGTGGCCTTCCCCAAAGTCAGCAACTTAAGAAGAGGCAAACGTTCAAAGTTCAAGGACTCCACTAGTTGTCAAATAAATACAGTTACAATGCATGGACTTTGTTCTATTTTACACATGCTTTGCCCTTGAGCAAGGCCAAAGGGGGTGAAGCCAGATGCTTGGATTTAGATGCTTAATTGATGGCTGCACTAACAAACTGTTTTTGATCTTAGACAATATCATTCGCAGGCAAATACCAAACTCACCTCGGACCACATCTAAAAGGCCAGAGAGGGAAATTGAGCCCGCTACACATGCTGATTAATTACGACACAATTAGACATGAGCACGTTATCGTTCCAGTAATGTCAGTAAGCTAAAGTGACACAATATGGAGTTGGGAAAGCAATCTAAAAAAGTGTCTTGCATCTGCTGTATTTTTATGTAATTAAGAGAACATAGATTTGGGTTATGTTGTGATGTGAATAAAATAGATTACATAAACTGAGATCATAAGAATGCGAAACTTGTTACATCAAGCACCCGCAATAATAATTGCCTGATGCATCTCTAGTCTTCTGTCATTTAACACTTATTTATTTCTGGCCTTGTATTCTTGGGGTCAGTGTAAACAAGCCTGTTGGTACTGTATAACAAGTTGATGAAAGTTACTTACGAAGCAGCATCATTACTCTGTTGGAGTTTGGTTTCTGGCCATCTGGCGAACATATGTCAATTATTCAATCTGTTTTAGTTCATCTTAGTTTTAATCAACTCCTGAGAAAAATATATGTGTATTGTCCATGATGTTTACCAGCTAGTTTCTAACTTGCTGACTTGTTGAGGTTTGTTTCCATTCTTTTCCAAAGCTCATATAATGCTGTCTATGATTGTCTGTCTTAAATATAGATTGTCCATTTTATAAAAGAACAACTAAATGTAAAATATTTGTATGATAATTGTGTTACAAATATTGTTTAAGAACACAGAATCATGAGATTATATAATTCATCAGTTGGAAACCTGTTGTAAGTTATGCCTTACCTTTAAATAACTACATTCATTATATAAATTGTCATACTAATAAAGCCCAGAACATATACTAATCCTTGCTTTTTTCTGTCAATTCAATTCAATTCAGTTTATTTGTTACAGCCCAATATCATAAATTATGAATTTGCCTCAGAGGGCTTTAAAATCTGTACGACATCCATGTCATATTAATTATCTTCTGACTCAATCTATAAACAATGTGTTCAGATAAAGCTGATGTGTCTACCAACTAAAGATGAAAGGGTGAAGAAAATAGCTAAAGGCACAGTATGTTGCATTTCGAGGGGACTTATATACATACATGAAAAATACTATTCATAACTATGTTTCCATTTGAGTGTATAGCATAGAACGCACCCTTCATATCTACAGAGAGAGTGGTTTATTTTAACGGGGTCCGCCACTTTTTCCACAGTGGCCTAGAACGCACAAACCAAACACTAGCTTTGTTTTTTTATTTAACTTGTATATTTGGTAAGGACAGTGTATATTAATCAAACATTCCTGTAAATGTGCCATTTATTTTTCATCTGGAGTCCCTGGACAGATGTTACAAAGTCACCCTACAAACAGAAAATAAGTTTACAAGTAAAAAGTAATGCATTATTTACCCTTTACAAATCATGCAAAAGAACAAAAGAAGAGAGTATATGAATATAAGTATATCATCCAGGACATCCTTGTACTACATTGCCAAGTAACTATTAAGATGTGCAACACAGAAGCTCACACCAACACATATAAAGCAAATAAGTAAGGGATAATTAGGTTAAATAGAAACATGAACTAGAGATGAGATTGTGTTGTATTGTTAGACACTAAAAACACACATGTCAGAACACACAACATAAAAGCATGCAGAGTATGTCAACTATGTAAGGCAGTCTGACAAAGTAAAAAAAATAAAAATAAAAAAGACACACGCAGGTAGATGAAGGTGAGGGTGGACTGGCAATGTCAAGACAGAAAGAAAGGTGAAAGCGTGCATATTTACATTACCAGAAACTGTCACTAAAACTGTGGTGATGTGTGCCGCAGTTTCCTAGATGACCGCTAGCCACTGCCATTACTCCTAAAGTGTTGTCATTATGTTTTGGATGGCTGAGCAAAGTTTTGCCCTGAGCAGCTCATATTACTGCTGTCTTGGAAAGGAAGTAGTCAGAGGAGGGGTAATCAGGTAAATGCAATCTGCAATCCTGCGGCTAGATGCCACTACATGGAACACACTGTGCCTTTAAATAGAGGGAACTAGAGATAAATGAGCAGCAGGAGGACATGTAGGGTGGTTTAACTGGTGTAAACACTGCATTGTGTACCCTTTAGCTACAATGCACAATCCTGTCGGCATCCAATGCACAGCTGGTTGTTGTACTCTGTAACACAACATTAGTAGCTTCAGTAAATAGCCTTTAGTTTCATCGGTGTATTGTAGTTATATGCAGATGCAAACTCAGGCCTTGGGACGTCAAAGCTAAAAAAATCCCATAAAAACAATCATTCTGAATATATGCATATGAAAGGTGCTGCTCAATTCAATTCAGTTTATGATGTGAAGCCCAAAATATTTTGTTTGCCTCACAGGGCTTTACAATATGTACACATATGACATCCCTGTCCAAGGACCTTACGTTCGATCAGGAAAACCTCCGCCCCAAAAAATAAAAAAAACCTTTCAAAGGGAAAAAAGGGAAGAAATCTTCGCGAGAGCAACAGAGCAGGATCCCTCTCCCCAGATGGACAGAAGCAATAGATATCATATGTACAGATGAAAATCGTTACAGAGTAAAAACATATATTTAACTAGAACGGGCACTCGGTAGAGTGCATACCTTTGCATATCACAAGATTGGGCATTGTATTATGAACAAGTTGGCATTAGTTGCATGCCAATTGGATAAATATTGACCGCGTTATGGTAAAAATAAGATCTTGACCTTTTCATGACCTTGACCTTGACCTTTGAGCCGATTGATCCCAAAATCGAATCAAATGGTCCCCGGATAATAACCAATCATCCCACCGAATGTCATGCGATTCAGATTAATACTTTTTGACTTATGCGAATAACACGCACGCACGCATACAAATACACGGCGATCAAAACATAACCTTCCGCATTTTCAATGCGAAGGTAATGAATATGACAGAAATGTATGAATAATGAGTAGTAGGCATGGACCACAATCCAGAAGGAGGAAGGGCATCAGCAGGGACATGGAAGGATGCAGGGCAACATTACATTACATGTCATTTAGCTGACACTTTCATCCAAAGCACCTTACAATCCTGTTACATTCATACATCGTAGACGCAGCTACAGGGAGCAATTCAGGGTTAAGTGTCTTGCTCAAGGACACATCGACTAGGACAGGGATTGAACCCCCAACTCCCTGATTGAAAGACGGACTTGCTACCCACTGTTAGTAATGTGCTATGAAGAGACATATTCGTTGAAAAGTAGAAAGAGAAGAGGAGAGAGGTGTATGTTTAGTGTATCCTAAAACGGAGTGGCGGGCTGTGCATTTTCTTCCTAGGCCTTCAATGCCGTCTTACTACAGCTGAACAAACTTATGTAAGATATTTGTTCACAAGTGTTCCGGTGCGGGGCTTTCATTGTGAAAAAGGAGACGGAAAGAGAGGAGTTGTGGAGAGAAGTGAGTGTTTTGGCATGAAGGAAGTTGCTGTGTTTCTTGTGTTATTAAGTAACGTAAAACCCTTAGTTACACTAATAACCTCATTATGACGCCAGAGCTTCAAGTTATTATTGGTTTCTTGGAAACACCTCGTATTCACATAACACTGCAACAAGTGAAATAAAATGTTACATGAAGGGCAACACCTACAAATACATAACTGCAGAGTGCAGATACATAAATACGCGCATGACGGGATGTCATTAACGGACATTGCTTGAAGTCGGGCGGGCGGCTGTTCGTTATAATGTCCTTCTTTTCCTGAAATGAAAGCACAGCAACAGAGGAAGACAATAGTGCAAAAAGGAAATAAAAATAAATATGTTACCATAAAATAGCTATATCTTTGTAATTATGTTCAGAGAAGGCTTAGAAGGCCCAGACGGCCCGCCACTGCTAACACGTCCCCCAGCAGCCTATAAGCCTATAGCAGCATCTCTATGGGCTGGACCAGGTGAACCTGATTCAGCCCTAACAATAAGACTATCAAAGAGGAAAGTCTTAGGTCTACTATTAAATAAGGTGACTGTGTCTGCCCCCCGGACTGAAGGTCGAATCTGGTTCCATAAAAGTGGAGCTTGATAACTGAAGGCTCTGGCTGCTCAGTGAAACAACACATTTGCAGTGTCTTCATCATCTTACAAGACAAGAGGGAGGTAGATAGAATATATTTATGTAACAAAGACATTAAGAATGTGATAGCGTAATGAAGGTGACTTTGACGTCAGACTGTTAATGTTTAAGCATCTCCTGCCTTCACCCATTCCCTCTTACTCCCCTCTCCCCATCTTTATTCTCCTCTATTCTTTTTTTGTTTTCATTATCCAGAGTAATCTCTGCCCACATGCTACTCTGCCTATTGGTTGTCTCTGGATCCTTTGCGGCCATCTGGTTTTCAAGGGTATGTGCAGGTGAACAACATACAGTATACCCCTCTTCTGGGTACATAGATTACAGGGGCACTTACACTCTTCACTGACACAAGAAATGTTTACCACGGCAACTACTGCGGCTAACGTTCTTGGTCTTTGGATAAAATATACACACAAATGGTCTTATTATTCATTATACGTTATTTGCAATGCAAAAATGCATGTGCCTAACGTTAAAAGCCAACTTACTTGCTTTTGCATATAGCTTGCATTCCAGTTTTTTCACATAACCATATTTAAATTGACCATGAGTTAATCCCCACTTTTCTTAGTTATAGGGTCAGATCAGTCTCATAATGTTATGATTTGGAGTGTTTCCTGTTTTGTTTTGAAGTCCCTGTCTCGTCAACAATCAGGGCGTGGCTGGGAACAATCAGGACCGAAACAGACAAGCACAGGGAAGGAAGCGCAGGGAAACAAGAAACGAGACAGGGACTTCAAAAGAAAACAGGAAA
This sequence comes from Pseudoliparis swirei, assembly GCF_029220125.1. Classification (NCBI taxonomy): domain Eukaryota; kingdom Metazoa; phylum Chordata; class Actinopteri; order Perciformes; family Liparidae; genus Pseudoliparis; species Pseudoliparis swirei. The sequence continues at coordinate 8,484,082 of NC_079407.1, forward strand.
CACTCCAAATCATAACACATAATTAATAAATGCACACAGAAGGATTCACAAATGTGTTTTGTTATTTATGTAAAAAAAAAAAATTGTTATCATTATATATCAATTCAAACAATATCCACACAAAAGGTTCACAAATACATTGCTGATGTAAAATAAAATAGCACGTTTTAAATATATGTAATAAAACTCCACAAATAGATGTTTTGTAAAAGGATTTGAAAACATGTTTGGATGTAACATTCATATATAAACTGTTGAATCTGCATTTACAAACCACTTCACACTGCACATGTTTGTGGGCATGTCGCTTGATTCACAAATGCAGGAAATTATCTGTAGGAATTCTGATGTCTCCTTCATTTTCAACCAATGAGCATGAACCCACAGGGGTTTTGTCTCATTGATGTGACCCCGCTAGCCCCTACACATATACAACCACCTGCTATCATGTGACCAATGTCCAATACTGAGGTCAATAGAGGACACATGGCATCATTAACAACGACCCGCTTCTTTAAAGCTATGTTGCTTCCACTCTGGCTTCCAAACAGTGGTTTTAAGTACACAGGATCATCTCATCACAATTCTGACATTGACAAAACCATAATAACACAGAACAAAATCTCTGTGTCTGCCTGTCTGACTGTATTAAGTCATTCAGTGTATCAATTCTCAGCTTGATGTTCCTCCAGGCTAGTAACACAGGCGCAGGGATCCACTCGATGCAGCGTTGTCATTGCCTATTAATGACTGTGTCAGCTAGGGGGGTGGGGTCTCTAATTGGCCTCGGCTGCTGGCTGGTTGGTAATCAGCCAGCAGCTGACGTTGCGCCCATAAAAGAGGAGCAAAGAGTGAGCAGAGGCGCCGTTGTGCGGTCTGCTGAAGTGAATGAATAATGTTTTCAAATATCTCGGTATTGGCTTGACCATATTGCCACCTGAACACTTCGATGTTTATCTTTTGTGTCAATCACACCAAACTCATATTTGTACAGTATTAACACCTGCTACTCAATTACCCACACATCTATGGTGATGTCTGCTAAAACACTTGAAGAAATACATCAAGCATCATGAATGAGGGTACTTTTCCCCACATCTAGTTTACTGACTAACATGTATCTTCCTCTCTGCAATAATATAACACAACACTAATCTCTTGCTTTGTGTTTCCATTTCACTCTGTGTCCCTGTTTGTGTGGACTGTTTTACTGTAATTGCAATGGATGAAGCACAATTACATATATTGCAATTTCCAAAAAATAACATGAATGCATGAGCTATCTTTTCAATCTCTCTCCATTTTAATATCACTCTGTGCTTTGGCTTGCCGTTTAGATTTTATAGTGATAAAAAGACGGTTATTCGGCATAAATGGCTAATAAACACTTGGCATTTAGAACAGTGATACTATTATTTATAACATCTCTGCAAGACTACAACCTAAGTTGCATGTTTTGGCACCAGCATGAGGGAATTAGAGTAAAATACTATATTCAGTCAGCCCTGTCACACACACACACACCCTTTACCAAAACTGAATTCAGCCCAAGCCATGTGATTTCAGTCTCCATTGGTTGTAAGTTATAGTTAGGGTAAGCCTTCTGGTTGCATTAATTTCTGTATCGGTGTGTATGTGTGAGCATGAGAGCTACCTATCCTAATCACTGGCTACTTGATAAATGGTGGCAGAGGCAGATGTGGGTCCATCAATCATCTAGACCTTGGTCTATGGCAGGCAAATAAAATAAAACGTCCCAGTTGCATAGGCAGGAAAAATATGGAATGGACCAGGCTGACAATGATGGAGACCTCCCGACATGAGACAGGATTCACCTAGAAATTGCTGGTGCATGCAAAAACAAACACATGCACACATTTAGAAATATATACTCTTACCTTCAGTACGGTCTGATTCCACACAGCACTTGCTGACGTTGGCCGACTAGATACTTAACTACATATTAGCTGCATACTTCTATCTCTTTATAGCTCTGCGTGTATGTTGTTTTTTCCTATGCAGAATGTGTCATAATAATGGGAAACTCCCTGATATCATCTTCACAATACGTCTTAACATATCTGCTTCTAGAACTACACAATCAACTGTGACCTCAGACGTGTCGTTAAATGCAAGGCTAAACATTAATGGGTGGCAGACGCAGCAGATATATTCCTTCATAAGCTATATATTATTTAAGGAGAGATAGCTATATAATACGAGGTAATCGGTGCATGGAAGATTAACACCTATGTACAAATGATCTGCAAGAAAAAATGCCTGTTTAGTCGCTTATTGCCTAGTCTCACTGGTGCTCCAACTCTGCAGGTATTGATTTATACTTCCTTCAGGGGAGGCTTCTTACACATTTTGAAGGTCAGAAAGGCCTTTTATTGTGTGAAGGAGTGGGGGGTGGGGGGTTGATGTGGAAATGTGGCCCCAGGTTTAGAGTGACAGGCCAAATTTAAAGGGCCATGATGAAAGTGGAGACCACTTCATATTTACGTGCTAGTTCTTCTCTCCACTGCTCCAGAGAGTTGCAGGTAGCAGCAGATATCGAGTATTCAACCAAACTGAATGCAGAGCGAAACTTACACTGACTCACAATTAGATTTTTTTATTTAACCAATATCCAACATGATTTAAATGAATTAAATAAGTATATTATTGGTTTGTGATAAAGTCAAAGTCAAAGTCAAAGTCAAAGTCAGTTTTATTTGTCAATTTTCCATATGTGCAAACATACAGAAGATCGAAATTGCGTTTCTCTTCTGTCCAACATAAAGTGAATTGTGCAACATATAGACAACATAGAGTGCAAAAATAGTAAAAAACTTGTGAACATATAGACAACATAAAGTGCATAGACAACATAAAGTGCAAAAATAGTAAGAAACATGTAAACATATAGACAACATAAATTGTGCTAGCAGCATTCAGACATGTGAGTCTGAGAGAGGACGGAGTGGGAGGATGGGGAGAGAGTTCATACTCAAGCCGAGATTAAAACAAAAAAAGAAGGTAAAATATGTGGGCACCTTCAGTATAGTATGTTGGTTTTCCAGTCCACAACTTGACTGTTTTGGTTCAGTCCCAATGCCTTCTTTGTTGTAGTTTTCAGCTGCAGCTGATAGGTAATGTATTGTGTGTTTTCTTTTGTTTTGCATTGTCACTGAAAACCAGTGACTTGCACTAAGCATGAGACTTGCTGTAATATAATAATTATATATATATATATATTTATTATGTTCCACCAAATGGCCGAAAGAGTTAGTCAATGTTAATTTAATGTAGAAAAAAGATCCCCCCAAAATGATAATACTGGCAATACAGATACTGTTGTTTTTAGGAATATTATTACGTAGATTAACACTGAATACAGATATAAAAATGTTAGAGCAAAAAATTTAGAGAAATGTGATTAATATCACAAACATTGTTTGTATTATTGTGTCCTATCCAGGCTGGTAAAAGAAGCACAGATGGTCGACACACATTGTGTTGTGGTGATGTATTTCTCACATCAGCTTCACTGCTGCAGGCTCTGTGCTCTGACATACACAAAATATGTACACATTAATTTAATAGTTACTTGGAATTCAATGTCTGCTTGTTTGCAGGGCAGATTTAAACGTGAATAAGAGTTCAGCCGTGGGTAAGATGCAGTTGCCCTATGCTGAGCCACAAACAAAAAAAAGATTTCAAAATTATTACTAGAATATTCATAAATTATAAAATTGTCAATATTTGTGTTTTGGAAGCATGGTATGTACCCAGTAATATTTGTAAAATAGGATATCTTCGGAAAATATATGTTTTCCTGCACTTCCTGCACATCCTCTCCACTCTGGGGCCGAATTGTTTAGGCCCAGAAGAGACGGGTCTAAGAAGCAGTTTAGCCTATTACTGATTAAACAGATAAATGAGTATGATACAATTTAGCCAAACAGCATCCTAAAATAGATTCAGCTTTGGGCCCAAGCTGTGCGTTCTCGTCAGACACTATTTTAACGACATGACAATGGTGAGTGCGAGCGCGAGCACTTCTCTTCCAAGAAGACCCGACCCGGTCAAATCTCTCCTCCAAGACCCATTTGTGAGAAGAACAACAGATCAACCGAACCTCACAAGAAGAGAACAGACTGGCTGAAAGGGAGGCAGCACATAAAGCTTCTGTAGCGACCAGTGCGCCCGTAAGGTTTGGTTAGCTAGATGCTGTTGTGCTAATGTCCTATTGTGCCTTTTACATCGACAGGGACAGATCCAGAGTAAGGACAGATACGGGAGTAAAGGACATGAAGCACTTGTCGGAAAAATTAAATAAAAATGAGAACACCAGAAAAGGCATTGATAATTCCATCAAGCAGCCATATTGGGCAAAGTGAATGTCACTACCATCTGGACGTCTGACACAGGAGGAGGTGAAGAAACACAATGAGGTGGACTAACAACAGGCACACTTTAACCCGAACAAGGTTCATAGGAGCATCTTAATATATAATGTTCTATTAGATTTTTTATATATGTGATTTATATTATATGATATTTGTATTTTATTTTATTACATTAATGATATGTATATTGTCTATTGATATTATATGGTAATTATACATCATATTATACTGAATGTCAGTGTTGGAATACATGTTAAATATTTAACTACAAATTATAAATGCATGTTTGATACTTTTTTTTAAATTGAATCATACTGGGATGTTTGATGAAATTGATTGGATGGCCCTACCAAAATAAATTCCACCAGCTGCCAATGCTGCTGCAGCTTTTCGAAGCCGACCAAGCGGTGATATGTTCAGGGATTCTATATCCGTCTTGGACTTTTCCATGTTACGAAGAATGGACAGAATATGCACATTTTCAGCGTGCGATTGCATGCTTGGAAAAGAGGGTATTGCTTTTGCTTGAAGGATCAGGATTTTAATATCTTAACCTTCATTTCTTTCCCTGTTTTTCTTTTGAAAAAAAGACCAAAATAGCTGTGCACATTATAACCAGGCTTAATGCAGGCTTCTATATGCCAAGACAATCTGTGCTGAATGGTAACTGGTAGAATAATGTTTGGTCCATTGTCTATAAAATGTTGACGTGTAAAGTTAATGGCTATTAAGTTGTGTGTGACCTGTTCACTGTCATTTCGGGGATCTTTGTGAGATATGTGATGAGGCCAAGAAGTAGGGAATATATGCTAATTCCAGTGTCCAGCTTTTGACATCAATTTAACAGTTTAATTTATTCTCAACTGAAACAGGATTGTTTCTTTGTACATGTGAATTAAGCATTCATTCGTCCCCAAATGATACAATACCTTTGCCCTCATGTCTGTTTTGAAGAATTGCTATATTTGGCTGATTTCTTCCTTTATATTTCTTTCTGTCTGCACATCTCTCTCACCATTTTTTCTTCGAGACACTTCTAGTCAAGTGAATAATGTATGAACTGGGCTGTGCTGTAGTCTTTGGGGAGAAGAGTAAAACATGCATCCACATCCTCATTCATAAGCTTTGATCCAAATGATGCTAATATCCCCGACCTGCAGACGCAATTAAAAAAAATCCAGTAAAACCCCAAAAGCCTACAAAACAAATACCACGACTTTACAATATAGTGAGGAGGCAGACAATTGACTGTATATATATATATATATATATATATGTATGTTTATATCTATGAAAAAATATATATGTATGTATGTATGTATGTTTTATGTGTGTGTGTGTGTGTGTGTCTGTGTGTGCCAGTGCAGAGGGACTTGCTCTCTGTCAAGACCAACACAGATACTGTACATACACACAAACAACACCCCCCCCCCCCCCCCACACACACACACAGCTGGGCATGTTTGTGTGGGTCCATGATGTCCAGTAACTTATCCCAGTCTGATTGGCCTTAGTGGAGGGGCATTGTGGTCAGCAGAATAAAAACTGCTGACTCGATACTTTGTTAAGGTTTCTTTGCTTCTTTCTTTGTGACAGGAGGGTAAGCAAAGAACCCCATGGGTCTCAGCCAAGTATGGTGTGTTTTGTCTGTAAATTGAAGAAAAGGAGGGATAGAGAAAAGGGACAGGTAAACAGAAAGATAAGAGGTGCTCATAGCTTTTTGTTGTTGTCTAAGTGGTGGAATGTATGTAAAATGTCAGCTGTCCTGACCTGAGTGAAGTACTCTTTATTATAAAAATTTGATGGCAGGCATATGTGTAATGGTTAGGGATGGGAATCGAGAACCGGTTCTGTTTTAGAACCGGTTCCCAGTGAACCGATTGTTTGGGATCGTCAGCCAAATTCTTTAACGGTTCTGCTAACGGTCCTCTGTGGCGTTGCGCATGCGCAAACTTTTGTAGTTTCTTCAGACTGCAGCAAACATGGCAACTAGGCAGAAGCGTTCTAAAGTTTGGCTCTATTTCACACGACAAAATGACAACTACGCCACTTGTAATGTGTGTAAAAAGTCTATTTCATCGAAGGGAGGAAATACAACAAATATGAATAAGCATTTGAACACAGCATGGAATTAAATTACAGGAATGTCATGTGTTCGATGCATGCAGCAGCTCAGCTAACGTCGGCGCTTCATCTCTTTCTGTCCAAGGTAAACTCCTCAAATGTGATCACAACCACTCACTGTGTGAAGCCATTTGCCTTTATTGTGTGTAGTCGATCAAGTTATCTTCTGTCCCTTCGTTTGAAGCATACATTTTAGCTCCGGCATTGGTTGGTCTCCCATTATTGATCACTTCACGTTTGGATTGAAAGTCCAGTTTTGAGAAATGTTTGATCGTAACAGTGTTAATTATCGGAGGACGTGTGTTATCAGCAAACGTTTGCGTTATCGTGTTAACCCATTATTAAACTGAGCATATCGATTTTTAATTCATTATTAAACTTAGCATATAGCTACGCTAGTTTAGCTATATAATCTTCCATTTTCAGCCCCCTACATTGAGGCAGAGGTAGTGTTTGCCTCCCCTCTTAATGTGGCTTTATGTCAGCTCAGCAAATTCAGCGATTTTGTTAGTGCCATTTGTTTCATTGTGTAAACCAGCTTTCACTATATAAATAATCTCCATTGCCATCCAATTTAGCTGATGCCGTTCAGAGTCAGACCGGTTCAGAGGCTGGTAGTCTGTCTGGGTCACAGGCTACAGCTAGCACATCTTGTACACCTCCACCCCATCTGAGAGAGTGTTCTCCACGGCTGGAGACACAATAAGTCCTGTAAGATCGCGTATCCTCCCGGAGAAAGCAGACATGCTTATTTTTCTGCACAAGCATTGTTGATGATCCATACAATTGATGGTTGCACACTTGGTATTTGCCACTACTAGTTTAATTTTTGGCAGCTCAGTTCATATACCCTTTAAAAAAAAGGAAGGAGCACTGTAATTTCTAGGAACATGTTTAAATTAAACAGAATACATTTTATTTAAGTTATGTAAGTTTTATTTTAAGTTCAAGAGGAATATGTATAAATGTTTTTGGTTATTTAAAAAAATGTAAATGTGTATGTATACATACTGTGTATGGTGTGTGCAGCATTATAGAAAATTATATAAAATAAAATGAAAGTAAATAAACCCGTTTGTGCTCTTTTTTTCACCCCTTGCCCAATAAGAATCAATAAAAGAATCGATAAGGAATCGAATCGATAAGCAGGAATCGATAAGGCATCGGAATCGTTAAAATCGTATCAATTCTCATCCCGAGTAATTGTACAGTGTAGGTTTTAATCTGTTATTTGTTTTTGCAGGTAATAAGAAACGGCACGTCGAAATTAACTAAAGATGAATTAATTATGAAGAAACAATTTTAGAGAATCCATAATTTCTGTGTTGAACTGACCTTTGAGCGATTGATTGTTAATAATCCTGTGCTCATGTTTTTTTATTTATTGATTGCTTGAATTTTAACATTTTAATCTCCAACAGCTGTGACATCACAAGGGAAATTTAGTGAAAAGAGAAAGCTAGATAACTATAAATAATGATAATGAAAGTAATTCATGTATTTATGTTGGTGTACAAAGTTCAGATAAATCAACGGAGAAAGTTGGAAGGACAAGCGTGGTGGTGTGTATTAGAGGATTTTACTTCAGACACATGCCATTTGTTTTGCACTGCTTGTCATGTCTTTCACAGCTCCTGCATATTTTAGCTTATTGAAGTACACTCCGTCTCATTTGGAGTAATGTAATTGCCCTAAAAGTTAAAATATTCATCAGACTCACAAAAAACATCTCTATTTTACTGCAGGGAGAGGATGAGCTATATGCAAACGTCTTCTGCTCACCCCTGAAATGGTACATCTTTAATAAGGGAAAATAAACTTAGTGGCCTTTCGTGTTTTGGGGGAAATGGTATGTCACGTTGCTAAAAGCAACTTTAGTGGCTTTTTTTGTGTTACAAGATCAGTGAAGTAGAAATGTGGCCAAAACTAACAAAGTTGAATTAAATTTGAAAATTCTTGCTCACGTTTTTTTGCAATATAAATATTGGTATATCGATATTGTACATTGGCTGAATGATTGGTTAAGACCCTCTTGCTTTACCTTGGTGTTGAGTAATAAATCAGTCCATAAACCATGACACAAACATAAAAGACATTTTGTGTTTTATAATCAGCACAGGTCATTCTTAGATTACAGTTTAAATTCAAGTAAATATAAACCAGAAGAGGAAGAAAAATGAGGAATACTACGCTATACTATGCATGTTTCCCACTGAGAGCAACCAACATGCAATGAATGATCCAAACACCTGCATATACATTTAAAGCAACCGCAAGATTGAAAACATCTAATGACAGTAATATGAACAGTGGTTGTGATATCAAATAATTAATTTAAATTCCAGACAATGAGATGCATTTTTGCAAAGACAAGTCTACTTACTCTAACTGTAATCACATTGATATTTAAGTATTTGTTTTTTAGGAAAGGTTCAAAGGATGGATGGAAGGGTATTGTTCACTACTACTCCTACTCCTACAGTACTACTCCTACTCCTACTACTACATCTATTACGAATAATAATAATAATAATATAAATCCATGAATTAACTGACAGCAATGATGATGTATTTACTAAAACCTCTATCATATCTGTCTATTAATATGAAAACAGTTATGACAAGATAAGCAACGTGTGGCAACAATAATAGTGCACCCACAAAGACCCCCCAAAAAATCAGCGATGTGGTTAGATTTAAGAAAATGATGATGGTTTCAATGACAATGGCGACCGTAATGAAGGCAGAGATGATGAGGGCATACGTCAGTAAAATTAAAGTAAAGCCAAGCATTACTCATCCTGTAATGTAATGAGAACTCCTGGTTCCAATGCTCAGTGCTTAACCTCGCCATGAGGCAAGGGTAGCAGCACAGGCCAACCCTGTATCACGAAAATTACGTTCCCCCAGAACTAAAACGTAATGTTTCATTACATTTGACTGAAACGTATTTCTCGCCCGATTACGTTTGTATTTGACATATTACAAATACGTACCTAATCATATTTAATTAACGATTCCCAGATTATTTCCCCGATTTTTCACCTTTTTACAGGATAACTGCTTTTTTTGGTTTATGAGAAGTAAACATTCCGTTCTGGGGGAACGGAATTTTCATAATACCGGGTTGCACAGGCAGGAACTGAAATGCCAGAGTCAAAGTATGCAGTAATTTCATGTCAGCAATGACTTACAAACACATTAACTTACAAGTAGATATGCTCAAGAAATATTAATAATTTATTTATGCATTCATGTCTTAAATGAAAGCACGGAATATTATGATCATCATCTTCTCTCTTTTTCTCCTGCGGTTTTCTCAGTATATAGATACACATGCATTACATATTTCAAGCTAATCTATTTTTGGTTACGGCACGCAAGGTTAAAAGATGCACAGCAGATGGGAAACCAAATTCATTTCCATGAGGGAAAATTATCTTTGTTGCTTTCTCACTCACTGTGTTTGCTGGGTGTACATAGGATCAGCTGTGGAGGTGTATGGGGAAGTGGCTCAGGGAACAGGTGCGCAATAGGCCTGGTTGGCCTTAGCTGCAGGGGATCAGCTGATAAGTCTCTACCCTCTTTGAGGTGGCATTAGAGATGGAGGGAGACTAAAGCCACAGTCTGCAGCCAACAAAAGCATATTACCAGCCATAACCTCAGTGTGCTCGTCCTTTGGTGCTTGTGGGGGGGAGTCGGTCATGGATTGGCTGGGTCTGACCTTGGAGGATTACCGGTGGAGGTTCCGAGAGGCCACAGTGGGGCCCGACGACCGGCCTTTTGCGTATGCGCAATGGTTGAAGGACGCCGCAACGAGGTGGCTGCAGCCCGAGAGCACAGGAGGGTCACAGGCAGTGACGGAGAGGGTGATCCTGGAGCAGTTCTTGGAAGGGCTACCGGCCAGAACGTCAACGTGGGTCTTTTGCCACTGGCCAACGTCGCCGGAGGCCGCTATCACTCTGGCAGAGGACCACCTGGCGGTTTATCCCTGTGGTCAGGGGGACGGCGGCAGCATGCTTGCTCCGACCCGGCCAACACCAGCCCAACAGAGGAGGCTCCTGTCGCGGCCCACACCGACCCTGCGCAGGGGTGTGTTCACAGCATACAGGGTAATGCCATATGTGCGCTGTGCTCAGCGGTGACGCGAGATTGTCCAACACTGCAGATGGGGAGGGGGAACCAGCAGAGCCAGCTCCCGAGTTTCACTCCATGGAAGATTTTCCACTCGAGCAGTCTCGGGACGATACTCTACGCTCAGCCTTTGATCAAGTGATACAAATTGATGGTCAGCTGGAGTGCCCTAACGCAGTGCAAACATATCCGCACTTCTCATTGATTGGGGAAAGACTGTCCAGAGTGAGCTGTGACGCTCAGAAAGTGCACGAAAGCACCCATTTGCTGGTGCTGAGGAGCCGCCGCTCACGATAACCCGATGGCTGGTCAGATATGAAAAAACACGAGACCAGATAATGACCTGATTTTATTTGCCGGGCATCCGGGCGGACATGCGTCGTTGGTGTGTGTCCTGCCCGAACTGTCAATTGGTAAACCACCCGGCCATTAATGGAGGTTCCATTCAAGCGTATCGCTATGGACCTCATCTGGCCATTTCACCGTAGCACACGTGTTAGGGTTCCTGTCTGCTCCTAGTGTGTGATTCCCTGTCTTGTTTCCCTTCTGTCTGTGTGGTGTTGTCTGTCTACAGTATCCACCCCCGGGTTCCGCCCACTGCCACGCCCGCTTCCGTTGGACCAGCTGTGATGAGTTCTGGTAATCACCAGCAGTGGTTATAGGGACCATGTCTTTCTCTGGCGCGCTGTCAGGTCGTTCCGGTAAAACCAGTTGTTCAGCAGCAGTGCACAGGCTCGGTTGAGTTGCCCTCCCGACTTCACAGGCTCGGTGGAGTTTCCCTCCCGACGCCGGATCAGCAGAGAGCGGTTGAGTTGCCCTCCCGACTTTGGAGTGAGACTGCCTGTTCCCCCGTGTTGAGATTTGTTTGTTTCTTGTATTTGGTTTTGTGCATTCAGGTTAATAAAATGCTGAATTTAATTCTGAAGCTACTGTGTTGCGTGCGTTTGGGTCCTCCACAACACTCATCCCATAACAACACGTGTATATCACTTTGTGATAATACTCGTGGATTACACAACATGATATCCGGAGGCAGTGCCGTTGCGCAACATTTCTGCAGTTTCGCGCAGCCGCTGTTTCAGGTTATCAACTGAGTCAGAATCCCGAAAGAGATTCTGACTGAGGGCAGGGCACCCAGGGCACCCAGTTCATGTCAAGAACACTGTGAGAACTATACGGGTTACTGGGCATCAAGTCTATTCTGACCAGTGTGAACCACCCACAGACCGACGGTCCGGTGGAGTGTCTGAATAAGACTTTGAAGTCCATGATCCGTAAATGTATTAATGGCTTGACTCTCTTCTGGTTGCAGTACGGTAGGCCCACCAGGCCTTCACAGGTTTTTCACCCTTTGAACTGTTGATCGGCAGTACTCCGTGGGGGGTGCTAGACATCATTAAAGAAAACTGGGAGTAAAAGTGAGATCCAGTACGTCCTGGACCTGCGAGCAAAGCTCCACACACTGGGTGAGCTGTCACGTGAGAATTTGCTCCAGGCCCAGGAGCGTTAACAATGGCTGTACAGAGGGGCCAGGATGAGACAAGTCACACTGGGAGAGAAGGTACTTGTATTGCTTCCTTCATCCAGCTCTAAACTCCTCGCCAAGTGGCAAGGTCCCTTTGCGGTCACACGGCGAGTGGGGGATGTTGACTATGAGGTGGTGCGTTCTGACCGGTGGAGCTACACAGATGTACCACCTTAACCATCTAAAAGTGGTTTCTGTTTCTCTGCTGTCCTCGGTATCTGAGAGAGAGAAGCTGGGGTCTGAGGTCCCAAAATCCACCATTCCGGCCTCGCTCCTTTGTGAAGACCATCTCTTCGGGTCCCAGAGAATAGCAGGGCTCTCAAGTGTCACGCATTGAGCGGGACAGTCACGCATTTCGGTCTTTAGTCACGCACTCCCGCCACACATCGTATTTCTCCTGCTGATAAAAACTCTTGGCTATTTAATGTTTTAATGTGCCGCAGCACGCAAACATGAGCTGGCCGCGCTGCCTTCACCATGGAGGAATCAAACACTCCCATGGGGGTTGGGGGGGGGGGGGTGTGTGGGGGGTAATGATGATGATGATGGGTATGTCACACTTGCCTGTCTTCAAAACTTGAGAGCCCTGGAACAGACATTGCCCAGTTGCAAGAGCAGTTCGCTGATGTGTTCTCTCTCCTTCCGGTTCGCACCAACCTTATAGAGCACCGAATTGAGACACCTCCGGGCGCGGCGGTGCAGTCACGATCCTACAGGTTACCTAAACACAAATGAAAAGTGGTTCAGAGGGAATTTGCTGATATGCTGGATATGGGGGTAATATAAGAGTCCCACAGTGCCTGGTGTAGCCCCATTGTTCTTGTGGTCAAGAAGGATGGGTCTATACGGTTCTGCGTGGACTATCACAGGGTGAATGATGTGTCACGTTTCGATGCTTACCCAATGCCCCGGGTCGCAAATCTCCTAGACCGACTGGGCACTGCATTTTTTTACGACCCTGGATTTAACCAAGGGCTACTGGCAGATTCCTCTGTTGCCAGAGTCGAAGGAAAAGACGGCCTTCTCCACTCCGTTTGGTTTATACCAATTCATCACGCTTCCCTTTGGGTTGTTCGGGGCCCCAGACACTTTGCAATGTCTCATGGACCGGGTGCTGCGTCCACATGCTGCATATGCTGCCGCCTACTTGGATGATGTGATCATCCACAGCATCACCTGGGCAGAGCATTTGCAGCTCAAGGCCAACCCAGGGAAGTGTACAGTTGGATGGAGGGAGGTACGGTAACTGAGGTACCACTTGGGCGGCGGGCAGGTGCGCCCGCAGATAGACAAAACCGCCGCCAAAAACTCCCTTTTACTCTGCAGACTGATGCGTCGAACAGAGGGCTGGGGGCGGTTTTGTCACATAAGCCGCAAGCTGTCGGAGAGGGAGGGCAGGTACAGCACTGTGGAGAAAGAGTACCTGGTCATTCGATGGGCGCCCAACTCCATGCGCTTCCACCTCCTGGGACGCTCATTCACCCTCTGTTTGGACCACACCCCACTCTGGTGGCTCCCACACATGAAAGATACCAACACCAGGATCACTCGGTGGTATCTGGCTTTACAGCCTTTTAATTTCAAGGTGATCCATAGACTGTGGACACGGATGGTTGTGTGTGTGTGGGAGAGAGAGAGAAACCTAAACCAGGGGACAGCACAAAAGTAATGCAAAATGTACTGTCCATATATAGCTTAAATGAATGAACTTATATATATGTTTTTATATTCTCGATTGTGTCTTTTTATTTTTTTATATATATAGCCTTCTGGATATACAGCAAAATGCTTTTATGTAGCTTGACCTACATAATTTACTCTAGTAAACATTTGATGTTGGAAATGCAGAGCCGAGGGATTTGATCTTGTGACCCCTTGAGAGCCCTGTTAGAATGTCATGATGGTGATGCACTTTAGCATAATTAACCGTAACCCCCTTCCGCAAGGTTTAACCATTAGATATTTTGAAAATGTTTACCTGGGAATGGAAGCACAGACTGTTGATAAAAGCAGGTTTTTAGAGTTTATTTTTGTAGTTGTGTGAATATACTTGAAAAGCGATTTTACAAATAGTGCAAGGAAATAATACTGATAAGTTTTCAGTGTTCTTGAATATACGGAGCTATGATACAATTCTGAGCCTGGACGAGCACTGTAATTTAGGTGTACCCAGGCTATCATCCAAAATGGCTTAATTTTTTAAAAAGCCCAAAATTGTTTTAACCCATTGGGGTTTTTAAATAAAAAACCCGGAATGGGGAAATTCTTTAAGCTTTTTTTCCCCGGGTTCAAAGATGTTGGAAACAAAGGGTTTGGTTTTGGGAAGAGCCTTTTTCCCGGGGAAAGCCTTTAGCTTTCCGCCCCTTTGGGGGGTTTAAAATTTAAAGAATTTAAATGTTTTAAACCAAATTTTTTTTAAATTTTAAAAGTTTGGATTTTTAAAAAAAGCTTTTAGTGCGGAAAAAAACAAATTTTCTTTCGAAACATTTATGTTAAATTTCCCCGGGGATGATTTGTGACCCAGGTTTAAAAACCCTAGGAGGTTTTGGGGTAATTTTCCCAAACCCCCCTTCCGAAAAAATTTAAACCCATTTGAAATTTGAAATTTTTACCGGGTGGACCTTTTTAAAAAGGGGTTTAATTTTTGGGGTTTTTAATATCTTAAAAAGGGATTTCCCAAATTTGGTGCGGGAAAAACGGGGAATTTTCATGCGAAATTTTGAACTTTCCCAATTCCTGACGGGGCCCCGGCCAAAGGGGCCCCAGGGCCCATTTTCCAAAATTTCCCCCAAAAATTTTTGGTTACAAAATTTTCCTTTTTCCCCCTGGGTTAGAAATCACCCCATTTTACCCTTTTGACCTTTTTTGGGATTTTAATTTTTGGATTGAATTACCAATGTAATAAGCTCACAAAATTTTTCTTTAAATTGATTTAAAAGCTTTTTTGTCCCCCATGGAGGTTTTTGGGGAGGGGGAAAGAATTTGGCCTTTCTCTTTGAGGCCAATTTTGGGAACCCGGCTTTTTCCCCTTCGGGCCCCCTTTGGGCCCCTGCCCCAAGAGGGAGTGGCCATTCCCTTTAAATTTTAACAAATTTAAGGAAAAGAAGGGGTTGGAAGCCTTTTTAAAACCCCTTTAAAGGAAAAACCTACTTTCTTGGCACCCCCAAAAATTTTATAAATTTTAATTAATAATAAATGTCAGCCAAATTTTATTCTTAAATACACATTTTTTTAAATTTCAAAAAATTTTTTGGGAGGAAACCTTGAAAGGGGGTTTGTAATCCGGCCCCTTTTGGGGCATTTATATAAAAGGGTGTATAAAAATGTTTTTGTGTTTTTACCCTTTTAAACGTTCTGGGCTTTTTCCCCGGAGTAAAAGAAAAGGAGAAAAAAATCCTTTTTGGTTTTTTCTGCCTTTGAGGCCCTGCGGGGCTAAAACTTTCCACCTTAACCCCCCCCCGGGGGGCCTTTTTTTTTTATCAAAACACATGACCAGGGTGGGATTTTTGGGCACTGAAATTTTAAAAGCCCCACCAAAACTTCTTGCCCAAAAAAAAGGGGGGGCCCACCACTGTCGTTAACAAATACTTCTTTTACCCCAAAAACTAAACTCCAACCCGGGTTTGAGGGGTGAAACCCTTCCCCCCTTAAAATTTTGGTAGTTAAAGGCAATTTGCCCCAATGAGTCGGGTTTCGGGCTTATATTGCATGAGAGGCCCCTTTTTGGTTCTGAAAGTTTTTTGTTCGAGACCGGTCCATTTGGCAAAGAAAGGGAGGGGTTTAAAGGGGGGCCCCGGTTATCTTTGGAAAGGTTCCTTTTACACCTGTGGCTCCCCGGGAAAAACTGTTCCCCCGGCCCCTTGAATTGGGGTTATTGAATGTGAACTGTGTAAAACAGCTTCCCCTTGTATTCCCCCTTTGTCCATGGGTGAGGCTGTGCTGGTCAGGGTACACCGAGAGGGGACCGTATCCTCATCGGGTCCAGGGTGGGAGGCAGCAAGGAGCAGATGAATGATTTGACCAGCCGCTCAGCACTTCATGATCACAGGGGTCTGCTACGGCGGTAGTCATTCAAGCAGGTGACCTTGGTGATCTTGGGCACAGGGACGATGGTGGACCGTTTGAAGCATGTGGGGAGTACAGACAGGCTGAGGAGAGGTTGAAGATGTCGCTGAAGACCCCGCTAGCTGGTCAGCGCAACCCCTGAGGGCCCTACCTGTATGCCATCCGGGCCAGGTGCCTTGCGGGTTGATCTTATTGAAGCAGCGCCTCACCTCTGCTACAGTTATAGTACACTGGTTGGGCCTTCAGGTAACTCCGCTGCAGGGGTCACTGTCCCTCTCAAAAGCGCGAAAAAGCATTCAGCTCGTCTGGAAGAAGGACAGAGGACTGGGTCTCACTGCAGCCCCTCCCCTTGTAGTCTGTAATGGCTCTTAATCCACATGCGCCTGGGGTCAGAGCCATGGTAGCTAGACTCCACCTTGCTCCTGTATGTCCTCTTTGCAGCTTTGATGGCCTCAAGGTCGTGTCTGGACTTCCTGTACTGATCAGGATCCCCGGAGTTAAGGCAGCAGACCGGGCTCCAAGGTGGGTCCGGACCGTCAACCCAGGAGCTTCTGATTAGGGAAAGGCCGGACAGTCTTCTTCGGGCGTGTCCTCAATGCAATATTGGATGTAACTGGAAACAGTGTCTGTGTACTCGTTAATGTCCCCATCTGCCTTTGGCATCAGCCAGTCAGTGTTGTCAAAACAGTCCTGGAGAGTCGCCACACCCTCGTCACTCCATTGATGGACTGTCCTCTCAGCCGGTCTGACCTGTTTTAGCTTTAGCTACGATTGACATTACACCTTTTGCAGGTCAGTCCACGTACAAGTCACATTTTTACCCTATTAATTGAATTTCAGAGAGAAGAAATGCTACAGATAGCTTATCATTAAACAAAGAAAACAAATACACTGACAGACAACAGAGCGACAACAAATTAGAATAAATGAATGATGAACGTAAATATTCCAACGTCATGCAGCATCTCCCCATGACGTTTGAATATTCAGACCATTATAATTTTACTTGCTGGTAGCAAGACTTTATTTGCGAACTTCTACACCCTTAGGCTGGTTGGCTAGTGGAACAGTCTGTCTTTCTGTCTAAGCACAGATAGAAAGACGGACAGATAACTCAAGCACAGGCATGTTATGGATCAGCAACACTCCAGAAGCTCATATCTCTCCTTTCTGTGGAGGCCAGGCTCTTCATCCTCGGAGCCTTGAGATAGGCGTTGCATCTGAGTCACAACTCGAGAACTGTTGGATCGGATACTAGAATAGTGTGTGTTTGTATGCATTCAGGTGTGTGTGTGTGTGTGTTTTGGTGGGGGAATGTGTTTCTGTCAATCCAAGCCTAGTTTGGGCCCTGTGGCTAGTTGCAGCTCAATCTACGACTTTCACTCTGCATGGAGTGGGGTGGATGATTGACCATTTTCCATGTGTGTGTGTGTGTTTGTGAACATCAATGGCAGACACGGTGACGGAGGTGGGTCGGCGCACCTATCAATCACAGCGCAGCCAATGCACTTCCGTTTGAGGGAGCTGCCATTCACCAGAGATAGAGAGAGAGAGAATACAAATGCCACTTGTTTGGCACTAAACATATTTATGAAAGTATATATCAAATATATTCAATGCAATTCACTGATTTTATAATGCCATATGTATTCAATAGTATTTACCATGTCTCACTTAAAATACAGAGCAACATTAAACAAAACTTTCCCAAGGAATGCTACAAGGTAATTGTAACGTAATTCAGAATTGACAGCCTGGAAGAGCTTCTACAATAATACGAGTCTGCTGTAGTTCTCTCCATTAGGGAGACATTTATTCACTGATCAAAAGCAAAGTACAAACCACGGGGAGCTCTCCTCAACATGCAAGTCGAGGCCCGAAAACCACACCTTCTTTAGCACATCAAGATTCCATCTTTTATACCCAGATCTCGTCACAGGTGCATATCCCATCCTCATGCCGGTGGCTGTCTGTTGGCCGTGCGTCCCTCTTGGTATGTGTAAATACTGATAACAAGTGTGAATGTTGAATACGGTCAGGCGTGTAGCTGCCCTTGAGCTGCAGACACAATATCTCTGTCTCCTCACAGGCAAAGTGCCGTCTCTTCTGATGTTTTGCCGGAACCTAGACATTACGGTCCCTTCAATAAATCAGATTAATATTAACAATCCCCATTTTTACATAATTCATTATGTAACTCAATTTAATATAAATCTAGAAGAACTGGCTCGATCAGTGACAGGGTGGAGATCTGCACCTTATAAGTAGAAATAAGTGTAATTAAATCAGTACAGAGTGGAAATATCTAACAACAATAAGGCTAAATAAGTGTAGTGTGATATCCAAAAACTTGATAGATGTCATAAGAAGCTAAGCTGAACCCTCTTATATCCAGGATCTTTATATTCCTCGTACTAGAGAACCGTTGTCTCCAGGTATTTGTAACCCTCTCCTTTCTACTGGATATTCCTCTGAGCACATAGTATGCCAATACAAAAACAGTATGAAAAAAACCTCCCTATCATAACAGTCTCCCGCCTCTTTAAGTGTGTGCTTGTGTGCACTATATGGGATATGATCAAACCTTAGCAAGTTATGTGCACAGGAAGGGAACGTCCAATTCGGTTTCTTCCTCGGATCCGTCGCCATTGATACTTATCTGCTCACCATCGTCCCCATCCTCTCCATTAGTTCTCGTCACTCAGTGTGACCCCTGTCCCAGTCCACGCCGGTTACTTTAAGGAATGTGAGGTTTCTTGCTGACGTCTCCCCCCTCGTCTCTCTTATCGATATTGTGTCTGAGCCTCCTGGTCCTCTGTCTCCTCTCTACCGGTTCAGACTGGAGCAGCACAAGGCCGCTGTGTGTATCTATGTCTGGCGTTGTTGACCCTTGTCTGAGGGAGAGAGCTGTGTGTGCCCTCTCAATCATCTTTGTAGATGTAATTTAAGCCTAATATAACACAATGTAAAAGTTTAATACACCCTATTGTTGTGGAAGCGCTAATTTGAACCATTTAACCAGCACATTCCCCTTGGGAGACAGAGGTCTCACCAGATCGAAAATGTTGTTGCTCCTGTGACTCTTCTGGTTCATGTACTTTGCGTACAGGAACCGCTCATGCATCAGGTCCCAGCCCCTGGTGGATGAATGCATGAACTGCTGCAGGTCTTCTTAGGGTTGGGTCCTTTGGGGTGTTATTGCTTATATCTTGTTATCGATTATTATCACAACACATGAAAACAAATGCCCTTTTATAAGGGTTACACTCTACTAATGTCAGTTAAGGCAACTCGACTAGTCAATGGCAGAATATGCTGTTTTCTCAGGTGGTTAGACCTGATAAGAAATGCAAGCCACAACAATATTAGGTTATAAAACACATTTATCAGAATCGCAGGGTTCTCTAGAGACACCCTGATGAACGACATCATCGCAGGTCAATCTGACCTTTAGTCTGATAATGGCTGTTACCTCCTATTGCTAGGGACCACGTCTTCTTCTTGGGGTTCCATGAGACGGGCATTGTTCTTTCAGCTGGGCCTCCATCTTGTTTTCCTCCTTTCTGTGAGTGTGTGAAGGTCATCCCCTCTCCAGCTCCCTCAGCCATCTGCTGGTGTTCTGGTGTGGATTAGCCACGCCTTGCTTCTCCCTCTCCTCTGTGGCCGGCGGGGCTTTGCCGTGATGGTCTCCTCTCCTCTGGCCTTCCTTTGGGTGCTTCTGCCTCGGTGCAGTGTGTGATGTGGCTCCAGTGTGGTTTCTCTCCACTGCGTTGTGCGTGGCCAGTCCCATCAGGTAGGGTCCAGTCTGACGTGGCTCATCCCGCTTCCTCGGATGGACCTCCTCCTCCTGTGGGTCTGGTCCCATGTGCCTCTCCTCCGTGGCTCCTTCCACCTGTTGAAACAGTGCTTCCTGCATACCTGCCGCTTCCTGGAAATAGCTTCGTATTTCTTTGGCTAACAGATCCCATGTGGGACCTTTATGAGGTCTCTTCTGGTAGCGTATCGGGCTGAGGGTTCGGGAGGGTTCGGGGCTGTTATCTGGAATAAAGGGGCAACAACTTTGGCCAAAGCTGGAGCAGAGTCCTCCATCTTGCTAACAACATATCGAGTGCCATCTTGTTCTAATAAGTCATTAGCTGTCCTTACATTCCTGTCGGTCATGTCAAGTTTGTTGAAATGCACATAGTTGAGACCTACTGCTATCTGATCTATTGGTCTGTACTCGTCTGGTCCTCCTCTGCATTCACTGGCGTCAACATAGATTGTCGAGCCAGCTTCTAGGTCAAAAACAACCTTTTCTTTCTGTCCTTTTATCTTCATGGGAAAACAAACAGTCGCACCTGGTGGTGCAGCTAATGGCAAGTCTCACACAGTGAACAGTGAGAGTTGATGTCGTATGCGACAACTTTCTGTGTTGCAGTCTTAACTCGCTCCTGCGCCTAGGCAGAAATGTGGAAGTGACCTCACATCTGTTAGTCAATTACCCTGATGAGGCAACTATTCAGCGGCTGGTTGTGATTCTTCGCATGATCTGCAAATGTACAATGTGTTATACGGTGCTCCTCTCTTGGTGGAAGCCTCTCACCTGAGGGCGCTGTGAAGTCCCTTGCAATGACTTCAAAACACCCCTGTCCACCTGGGCTCAGTCCACTTCCTCTTGTGAACCTCGAGTCTTACCCAGTCACCTGGTTCCACTGATGACTCATCAGCTGGCTCCTAGTGGGCTTCAGCAACCTACTTGGAAAAACTTAGATCTGGTCAGTTATTTTTTCCCAGAATATTCTCTGAAATATGTCAAGTCTAGGACTGTCTCCTAACTCTCTGTAGACCCCGCATGGGTCTTCATGTCAATAACTCATGGGAGAGAAATGTTCCCTCCTTGAGGATAATTTAGCCATCATTGTCTCAATTGCTTCAATTGTTGATTAGCTCGCGACTATCACCTGTGATTGGGCAATAGACTGCTCCTGTGAATGTGCTCTCTAGAAATATTTCTCAACTTCTTGTGGTGCTTGTTTCTAAATGTGGTAAGTGTTTGGTTGCAAAGCTGTGCCAGCCAGACATGATCACTCCTCGAACGCCACATCTCAGTACCAGTCACAACTGTCTCTGCATCTTCTATCCCTCCTTTTCTGAAACAACCTTTGATTCAGAAAACTCAAAGGTGGATGCATGTTGCAGTCAACTTCTTTCTTGTTAAGGGGATCAGGTGCTGAGGCTTAATATATGTAAGGAAATGTAAATGTAGAGCACAGAAAACATTTACAAATTCAAGTTCAGAATTTTTTCAAAAATAATGAAAAAATAATTTTTTTAAAAATTCTAAAATCCAATTATTCTACACTGTGTCTATACGTGGGTGCGGTGCGGTTGGGATAAATTTCAAATTAGCAAATGTACAGTGTACACAATTATACAACGTAGTCTCAAATATGGGAAAAGACTGTTACTTTTATGCAAATCTTTTTCTTTTTTTCAATCTTTCGTAAACAAGATGGCGAAACTGTTACTGGTTAAAAAGCAATCACAGACAATCAAAACAGTCAAGCATCAAGACTTGTTACAGCCTGCAGCTGTCAAAAATGGGAAAAGGACGTTATTATTACACAAAACATTTAACAATATACTGTAGAATGGGAGAATATTTGTTTCTTTAAACAAAACTGCCAATTTAGCACGTCGCATACATAGGTGTCAGTTTAACAGCTCATGAGAAATCGATTGCACAGACGTCCAACGGATGACTGTAATAATAACCACTATTTTCCAAAAAAGTAAACCCAAAACTATCCTTTGAAACCGACTAAAATAAAAACTCAGTTTTGAAACAGTGATGAGAAATCAATTACCGTAGCCTAACGGCATTTACTGTAATAATAACCACTGTCTTTTCCCAAAAAACAGTAAACCCAAAACTATTCTCTAAAAGAGCTGTCCCTGTCAAAAAAAAAAACAAAAAGATAAACAAATAAAAACTCAGTACTGAAACAGTGATGAGAAATCATTATCAGACGCCTAATGGCATTACTGTAATAATAACCACTGTCTTTTCCCAAAAAACTGTAAACCCAACACTATTCTCAAAACTCTGTCAGTCAAAACAAAAAGATAAACAAATAAAACTCAGTACTGAAACAGTGATGAGAAATCAATTGATAACTCACAGCCTAACGACATTACTGTAATAATAACCACTATTGTTTATCAAAATCAATAGTAAACCCAACACTATATCTTCAACACTGGCAATAGTACTCAAAGAAAATATCTCTTAAATCCAAATTGTCAAATGTGTGTGTTGGTGAAAACAGCAGCGGCGTATGTAACTCTGTGTCAGATGTAATTTACAACAACAACCACGTAATGGCGTCTTCTACTATGCTAACGTGTCTCACCCCACTGACCTCGTGTCTTCTCACAAAGGAACAAGAAAAATTTAGTTTGACCTGGCCCTTGGTTAATCCGACTAGCACTTTTTACCCCATGTGTATTACAGTATTGAAACAAAAATTAGCACGTTGATCTGATCATAATAAGTCGGCCTAATTATTAAAGAACGGGTTGCACAAATTTATTTATTGGCCCCAAATCAAGGCCCATTTTCAAGGTTTTAGAAATTAATTAATTAATGTATTCCAGGAGCCCTCGTCCTCTAGTACACTTGCTCATAACAGCCATTCTATGGTTTAAAAAATATATATCTACAGTCTGTTCCATCCTGAAGGGATGCTGGTGACGATAAATTGGAATCGCACGGTTTTAACTCTATCTCTACGGGAGCTATCGGAATCAGTCACCCATCAGTTCACCCTTTAGTCCACAAAGTGTCTGGAAATAAGTTTAGCATGTTGTCAGTGTCCCCATGATCAGTGTTCTCTCTACTATGTGTGCGTCTAAGCATGTGTCTCTAATATTAACTGGACCTCCGATGTGTGTGCAGTTCTGTACATGTTCTCAAATGTGGAGTAATGCCAGTGTTTATTTTGTGTGGCCTCAACCTCTGCTTCCACCCTTGTTCTTCTCTGTGCCTCCACTCTGGACCAACACTGTGACGTGGAGCTGCGGTGTCAACGACTGCATACAATCTGCAACTCTGGTGTTCATTCACGAGCCGCTGCTACTCCTTGCTTCTCTGCATCGATCTCCAAGCCTCCACAGTTGAGTTTTCATGAACCTCTCTCTCGTTGCAGGCCTTCCCCAGGATCTCAGATCTCTCTAAGCATCTTGTATCAAGGTGTAGTTAAGGGCACAATGTCTTTGGTCCCTGGTGGCGAGTAGGATGCAGGACTTTGAACCAAAGTCTCAACTGCTGGCTGTTGTCATGCAGAGGTGTGATGTCATCATCATCTACTCTGTCCCACCGGATGCTTTGCTTCCTGTTCAGTGTCTCTTTAGTCTCCAGTTGAATCATTGGGTGACTCGTGGGTGTGGCACATTTCTGTTCAGTGGATACAGTTACTGTCAGCTGTTGGATCTGGGCACGCCTAATTTTGTGTCTCTGGTCCGGGCCTGGTGCCGTGGATCACTGTTGCCTTGTGGCTGTGGCTATGTGTTGGGTGCTTGTTATGGCGTGGTTAGACATTATGGGAGTACTGAAGCGGTCCTGACAGACTGCTAACCCTTGGTGGATAAGGACAACATTTTGCCCAATGTCCAGCCTGGCCGCAGTTGAAACAGTTATGTCTACCTCCTCTAAAGCCCCAGTTATTAGATTCTGTTATTATTATTAATGTCCAATATTATTATTATTGTGTGTGTGTGTGGGTGGGAGTGTGTGGACGTTCCAATAGTGCGATACTTGTTCTGATGCCGACATACAGGTTCTAGTCCTCATTCCTCTTCCTTTAGTGCTGTTCTCCCAATGATGTGAGGCCCCATTTATGGCTGTTGACCCGCCTGTTCGGATAATATGGTTGTGGGAACTGGGCTTGAGGTGGTGCTATGCTTTGTGGCTTGCTGTCGATAGACCAGTGCATATGGATCTGGCGGAGGGGCTGGATACGGACTATACGGGACGTAAGGTCCATGTGGTTGTGCTGCTGTCTGCTGCAGTTTGTGACATTTGCTTTAAGCTTCTGCTGCTTTTGGTCAATGTTCATCTTTTTCCTGCTCTGGGTTATTATTGTTATCTATTTGGCGTCGACCTGAGCTTCCCAGTCATAGAAGTTCATGTATGCTTGGAGTCCTACTATCCCTTTCAGCTCAGTCTTTTTGGTCATAGTCACAGTTCATGATTCTATTGACATCCTGAATAACTGTTCAGTCATGCTATCCTCAAGAAAATCTTCCCCTAGTTTGTTGTTCCACAACTCTCTGATTCTACCTAAATAGGCTGCTCCTCCCTCACCATCCAATGGTGGCATCGTCATTAGCTTAGAAACATCAACCATTGTCTTAGTTGTCTCCATGTCTTAACTGCTTAGGGAGGTGCCTTGTGGCTGAACAAAAACTGCAGTTGCGCCGTGCACGCACGCGCACGGCAATGATTGAAAGGGTCAAATCTTTGAGAGACTAGAGGAAAAAAATTATAATAAAAATATCTTTTAATTAACAATTCATATCCCTAAAAATTTTAAAAATAAACATATGGTGGAAGTGCACTCTCTCAATTAATAATTATCATCAAGCGTGATGTCTTCAGTCAGTCACTGTTCTGGCTCTCCTGTCCTGCCGCGGTGGTGCGCAGAGGCTTATTACGACAGCCACGGACTGGAGAGGAAGCTCAAGCTTGAACGGTGGAGGCGGGGCTGCTCTCTGACTTGTGAGTGCGGTAGCGCGCAGCTGTGAAGTGGGTGAGGGCTCTCCGTCCTGTGAAACCTTGTAGCAACGCGCTGAGCATGACATAGTGTGCAGCTGAGCACTTTTTCCGGATTTTCCGGTTTGGAGCATGCATCGCCCATTATTTTCAATTTTCTAGCTTTTCTGCTCACCCACACGGCTCTATTTATTTTTGTCTAATAACTTTTCTCACCTACTCTCTTCCATTTATGGCCTTGGTTGGTTAATGAAGTATGTGTGTGTACATTAATCTTGTTATTTTTATATACCTAACCTTTGGCAACATGATGGTGTCACATGGGTTACTTCCCCTGCAGTAGCTCATCTGCCCACTGGGGTATGAGTCTCCCCTACCTCTAAGGGAGCCCTATCTCGTTTTGTGGTGCAGGCCACCACCCCTGACTTGCATTGTGTGTTCTTCTATCACCTGTAAATTTTGAGGCACTCTTGTCTGATCTTTCCCTATGTCCTGCCTCGTCCAGCCTTCCACAGTGTGGGTTAGCTGAAGCTAGCCCTCGTGCCTCAATGCTACTATCTGTCCCTTCGGCTCCTGTCTTATCAGCTAGAAGTGCATTATTATTATTTATCGTCGTAAGGCATCAACAGAACATTCACTGAAATGCCTTATTGGTTTTATATATAATGATATTTAATTGTTCCCCAACAATGAACTTTTATTCCTTTTAATTCCATCTCTCCAGCTTCAGAATCACATTGTTTTTAATGTATTAATAATATAGGTAGCGAATTCCCAGTTTTATCCAAATCTCCCCTTGTTAATCACGCTTTTCCCTTTTTCTCGAAATAAAGTAAAACAACAACACACCGAGTTCACAACAAGTGACATGCTCATGCTCCAAGAGGACGCTACTCACTGCCTCACCACACACACACACACACTGTCAGCCCACACACTCCTTGGCTTCCCCAAAGGTTCTGTCTGGGGTTTTGTGACACAGTTCTGTCTTTTTATTTGATACTTCTAATCAATCGGTCCCGTTTATTAACAATTCATATCCCTAAAAATTTTAAAAATAAACATATCGTGCACTCTCAATTAATAATTATCATCAAACGATGTCTTCAGTCACTGTTCTGGCTCTCCTGTCCTGTAACGGTGGTGACAGGCTGCACGGCGGAGAGCTCAAGCTTGGGTGGAGGCGGGCTGCTCTGACTTGTGAGTGCAGCGTGGGTAGGAGGCCGCCTCCGTCCTGTGAAGGCAGCGCTTTTGAAGGGCGCGCAGCAGTGTGCAGCTGAGCACTTTTTCAGTTTTAGTTGAGCATGCATCTTCATTATTTTCAATTTTTCTAGCTTTTTCTGCACGTAATCGCTCTATTTATTTTGTCTAATGCTTTCACCTACTCTCTTCCATTTTATGGCCTTGGTTGGTTAATGAAGTATGTGTGTACATTAATCTTTATTTTATATACCTAACTTTGGCAACATGATGGTGTCCATGGGTTACTTCCTGCAGTAGCCTATCTGCTCACTGGGGTATGAGTCTCCTACCTCTAGAGGCCCTATTCTGTTTGGGTGCAGTACCACCCCTGACCATTGTGTCTCCTTCTATCCTGTACCTTGAGGCACTCTTGTCTGATTTTTCCCTATGTCCTGCTCGTCCTTCCACGTGGTTAGAAGGCTAGCCTCGTGCCTCAATGCTATCTGTCCTTCTCCTGTCTTATCAGCTAAGAAGTGCGTATATATTTATCGTGAGCGCATCAACAGAACATTCACAAAATGCTCATTGGTTTATATATAATGATATTTAATTGTTCCCCAGCGGAACTTTTATTCCTTTTAATTCCATCTCTCCAGCTTCAGAATCACATTGTTTTAAGGTTATAACTAATATAGGTAGCGTTCCCAGTTTTATCAATCTCCCCCTTGTTAATCTTTCCTTTTTCTCTAAATAGTTAAAGCACACCCAACAAATGACACATGCTCCAAGAGCGCGCTCGGACGCACACACACACACTCACTCACACACACACTGTCATACACACTCACTTGGCTTCCCCAAGGTTCCTGTCTGCAGTTTGTGACACAGTTCTGTCTTTTATTTGATACACTTCTAATCAATCGGTCCCCGTTTATTTTATAAGCTATTTCTAAACTATGGGTAGAGGCTTATTTAACTGTTGACAACAACATTTAGTTTCTCCAATCACAGACAGTCTTAAGACAAAGGTCGCCTGCACACCTGTTGTTTATGAGGCCTCTGTTGTCAATGTCAACAGCCAAACCGCCGCAGACCCTCGTCAGGGGTCTGTGAAACGTCTTTACTCTTTATCTTAAACCAGGTCACTAATCTGAGTTCGGGGTCCCCTAAAGTCATATATTCAGTTATTTATCTACCAAGCTATAACACGTTAAAGCAACATACACAGATCAGGGTGAACGTGAGTTAATGGCCATAACTCACGACAACTTCATTTCACGAAGCACGCAGTTCATCAAGCACAGCTGGGATTTAAAGAAAAACACACGTTTCACAGCTTCAACATAACAGGAGCTTTTCTCACACACTCTCTAATCTTTATCATGCGTTACTTATATTGCAGAATATCTTTTTATGTACCTACTACTTGAGCTCAAGATTTTAAACTCTATATCCTTTATCAATTATATTGGTTTTACCGTCATATATGTATCAATATGTTTTGTTAACAAAATCGTTTTTCCCTTTTTCTCGTGAGAAGGAGTGCGAGCACCCCAAGGTCACAGCAAGTCACACACACACATACAGAATGATCCGTTTTCCAGTTGTCTTTTAAACAAGCAAAAATTTGATTTTTTTACACGTATTCCTTGAAGCTAGGAGAAAAGTTGCAATAACCAATACGATGAACTCGGGCGAGAAGCTTCTACTGTATTATAAGGAAACAGCGCTCGTCCGCTTAGGATTTGATAACACCAGTTCACAAATATTGTTTTGTTTCTCCTTCACTTTAGTACCCTTGTCAATGAATTTCTCCGTTTTCCCTTCAATGCCCCACAAAGACGTAGTCTGGCCGAGAACCCTCTTCCGAGGAATTCTCAGGGCACTTACGTGTCCTGATACACTCGGTGTTCAGGTCTCGTTAAAATCAGCTACAGCAAACCCCCCACACAGTTTATTGAAAACAAAAAATCTCTCCCTGTGTCCATCGCATCTCGCAGAATACACACTAGATAAACTGTATTCTCTAATTTCCCTATCACTAGGTGACTACATCCAGCCACACGGAATAAACTGTTTTACGGACTCACCCCCTATCACTAGGTGACTACATCCAGCGCATACGCATTAAACGGAATTACCCTGTTTTAACACGGACTCACCTTAAAATATAGAACATTTCACTACACTGCCTCTTTACCAGCAGTCAGGACCAGCGGTTCTCTTTATTTTAGTGGACCCTCACACTTAAAATATGGAACATGGATTTCTACTACACTGACTCACCCAGCAGTCAGGACCAGCGGTTCTCTTTATTTTAGTCGACCCTCACACTTAAAATATGGAACATGGATTTCTCAGCTACACTGACTCACCCAGCAGTCAGGACCAGCGGTTCTCTTTATTTTAGTGGACCCTCACACTTAAAATATGGAACATGGATTTCTACCGACTGACCGACCCAGTATCAGGAAGAGTGTTCCTTAGTCTTCCGAAACTCTATTCATTTACCTAAAGGCCCTAGTCTTCAAATTCCCTACTGTTAACACAACTACAGCTCTAGATTCCCTAACTATACCCTATCAATGGACACTCCCTATATCCCTAACAGTGTATTTATGTGTTTATACTTTACATGTGATCAGTTACCATTTCTAACTGTCTATATTTTTAATTTATGGGTAGAGGCTTATCCGCCGTTGACAACCTAATTTAGTGTACTCAATACAGACATTTTATTAAAAAGGTTGTCTTTACCTGTTGTTTATGAGGATCCTTTGGTTGTCAACCGCCGAACAGCCGCCGACCCTTGGTCGGGAGTCCGGGAAACGGACGTCACCACTCTGGTCAAAAGCTCTCTGTTACCGTCCAGGTCAGTCAACCAACGTTCGGGGTCACCAAATTGTACTGTAATTCAGAATTGACAGCCTGGAAGAGCTTCTACAATAATACGAGTCTGCTGTAGTTCTCTCCATTAGGGAGACATTTATTCACTGATCAAAAGCAAAGTACAAACCACGGGGAGCTCTCCTCAACATGCAAGTCGAGGCCCGAAAACCACACCTTCTTTAGCACATCAAGATTCCATCTTTTATACCCAGATCTCGTCACAGGTGCATATCCCATCCCTCGTACCCCCGGGTGGGGGCTGTCTGTTGGCCGTGCGCCCCTCTTGGTATGTGTAAATACTGATAACAAGTGTGAATGTTGAATACGGTCAGGCGTGTAGCTGCCCTTGAGCTGCAGACACAATATCTCTGTCTCCTCACAGGCAAAGTGCCGTCTCTTCTGATGTTTTGCCGGAACCTAGACATTACGGTCCCTTCAATAAATCAGATTAATATTAACAGTAATAAAACATGATTAAGCATCATTGTTTTACTGTGTTGTTAGTGTGCGTGTTTGTTTGTGACTTGCTGCACCACATATTGTCATGGTCTGGGCTGTGCTCTTCCCACTAATTGACCGGTGTAGCTGGAAGTTATTCCCTAATCAAGCTCCAGGCTTGATATTATCCATCCCTGCACTCATTCCTTGCCAAATTGTCAGTTCGCAACCAGGAACTAATGCTACAGCTCGAACACTCATTAATCTCTATTGTCTAACTCAGCCTGCTCCTGCCTGCCGATTATTCCTCCAGCCTGCTCCCAGCCTCACAACTTGATTTTATCTTCTGAAATATTCTGCTTCACTCAGTACATATACACTTCCTTCAAAAGACGGTTTGCTCTTTTTCATGCTGCACACAATTAAAGTTGATATAAAGAAAATTAAAAAAACTATCAACTTAATTACATTGTTTATTTGCCTCTCATCCTTTGCATACTTGCCCCACCAACACACACATTCAAGGGCAGATATTCTGCGGAAAACAAAGATATGTTTAGTTGAGATAGAGGAGTTATCAGTTTCTCATCTTTCATAAACCCTTCGATCATTGCTATTAAGTGTTCATTCCATTTCCATAGTTTACCAACAGGGCAGGGCAATATAATAAAACAATATATATACACTACCGTTCAAAAGTTTGGGATCACCCAGACAATTTCGTGTTTTCCATGAAAACTCACACTTTTATTTATTAAATGAGTTTCAAAATGTATAGAAAATATAGTCAAGACATTGACAAGGTTAGAAATAATGATTTGTATTTGAAGTATTCATTTTTTTCTTCAAACTTTGCTTTCATCAAAGAATGCTCCTTTTGCAGCAATTACAGCATTGCAGACCTTTGGTATTCTAGCTGTTAATTTGTTGAGGTAATCTGTTGAAATTTCACCCCACGCTTCCTGAAGCACCTGCCACAAGTTGGATTGGCTTGATGGGCACTTCTTGCGGACCATACGGTCAAGCTGCTCCCACAACAGCTCAATGGGGTTGGGATCTGGTGACTGTGCTGGCCACTCCATTACAGACAGCATACCAGCTGCCTGCTTCTTCCCTAAATAGTTCTTGCACAATTTGGAGGTGTGCTTTGGGTCATTGTCCTGTTGGAGGAGGAAATTGGCTCCAATCAAGCGCTGCCCACAGGGTATGGCATGGCGTTGCAAAATGGAGTGATAGCCTTCCTTATTTAAAATCACTTTTACCTGGTACACATCTCCCACTTTACCAGCACCAAAGCAGCCCCAGACCATCACATTACCTCCACCATGCTTGACAGATGGTGTCAGGCACTCTTCCAGCATCTTTTCACCTGTTCTGCGTCTCACAAATGTTCTTCTGTGTGATCCAAACACCTCAAACTTGGATTCATCTGTCCATAACACCTTTTTCCAATCTTCCTCTGTCCAATGCCTGTGTTCTTTTGCCCATACCAATCTTTTATTTTTATTGGCCAGTCTCAGATATGGCTTTTTCTTTGCCACTCTGCCTAGAAGGCCAGCATCCCGGAATCGCCTCTTCACTGTTAACGTTGACACTGGCGTTTTGCGGGTACCATTTAAAGAAGCTGCCAGTTGAGGACCTGTGAGGCGTCTATTTCTCAAACTAGAAACTCTAATGTACTTGTCTTCTTGCTGAGTTGTGCACCGGGGCCTCCCACTTCTCTTTCTGCTCTGGTTAGAGCCGTTGTGCTGTTCTCTGAAGGAGTAGTACACACCGCTGTAGGAAATTTTCAGTTTATTTGCAATTTCTCGCATGGAATAGCCTTCATTTCTAAGAACAAGAATAGACTGGCGAGTTTCACATGAAAGTTCTTTTTTTCTGGCCATTTTGAGAGTCTTATCGAACCCACAAATGTGATGCTCCAGATAATCAACTAGCTCAAAGGAAGGCCAGTTGTATAGCTTATATCTCCAGCATAACTGTTTTCAGCTGTGCTAACATAATTGCACAAGGGTTTTCAAGGGTTTTCTAATCATCCATTAGTCTTCTAATGCGATTAGCAAACACAATGTACCATTAGAACACTGGAGTGATAGTTGCTGGAAATGGGCCTCGATACACCTATGGAGATATTTCATTAGAAACCAGACGTTTCCACCTAGAATAGTCATTTACCACATTAACAATGTATAGAGGGTATTTCTGATTGATTTAATGTTATCTTCATTGAAAAAAACAATGCTTTTCTTTGAAAAATAAGGACATTTCTAAGTGATCCCAAACTTTTGAACGGTAGTGTACATAGCAAATTATTCATACAATCTGTCATACTCATTGAATGTGTTGTAACTCTGTAATGATTCCTTCTGTACACATGACATATATGGGGGTGTGTGGGGGTGTGTGTGAATGTGTTGGTGTAGTGACATGTCTGAGGATATCTGTGACCCCCCTCTCTTCAAAGTCTTTCTATATTTCCGAAACTGTGAGTGGGGTTTTCAGTAAAGTTGCACAGTGCAGGTCATGTTAAGGTATTATGAGGAGATGAGAAATGATTCAGATAGCTTTCTAAAGTTTCTGATGTTGCTGACATTGGTTTTGAAATATTCCGAAACTTTTTTGATCTAGCCATCAACTAATAATGCTGAGATGTAGGGCTGAGCAACATAAATCCTGTACCATCTTTCTGTTCTTGGCACACGTTGGTCCATCAGGTTTGCCCTGCAATAGTCTGCTCCTGAAATAATTAAGACCTTAACATCATGTAGTTTTTGGTCTGACAGGATTAGGCTTTTCAAAACTTGTGATAATAGTTTTTGGTCTGTATACTATTGAATGTATTTGACTTAAAGCACGTGGTAGTTCTGTTGGAGTTGACAAGTTCAAACAGCCCACCAGGCATCCATCGTATTAACTTCATGTGATAGCGTCTTTAAGCTAAAGTAAACCTCTTTAGCATACTTATCAGTTTCCTCAACTTTCCTCATGTTTTAGACAAGTCTGAAACCTTATCACCTGAGAAAAAAAGCAATGCTATTTTCATCACGGTTGCTGCCATGTCCTTCTGTGATCCAAGGCTTGTTATTCAGATATTATCTCCTCTTATGTCGGGATTGTCGCGTGTGAACAGGTTATGTAGAAAACAGTCATTATTTATTATGACAGTCAGTTTTATCTGTAGCATAAAAAGATGGCTCAATGTAACAGGATGACAACACATACATTTATGGGTACCTGTATACAATAATTGTTGTTTTCATGAACTTAAAATTAATTGTTTAGATCTATATACAGAGCTGGTCCTTTTTTAGGGAGTCATCCACGCATCGCCACTGTAGTTCTACTCTACTAAATGCTTGGTACATAGGAGAAGTTTGCAACCTGCAACCTGATAAACATGCACATGCACAAAAGCTAATTATGGCGAAAGGCTGAGAGGGCACATCGTTGCGGGGAAATGGAGACAGTGAGAGTATCGCAGTTGATCACAAAAAACAATATGCTACTTCAATTGCATCATCGTTCTTGCATAATATATTGTTGCTGTTTGTATTTAGGGGGGATACAATCCATGAGTATGGCCATTCCAAATTCAAGAAAAATATGTCAAAGAAAACGACATGATTTTTGAGGTTTCTGCTCGAAATAAAATACCCAAACTAAAAAGGCTGAAGCTCTGCAACCAGAAAAGCTATTTAAATATTGTTGGTGTTTTAATAAAGGCAACCTATGTGAGCTTTTGTTCAGATGTGTAAATATGAGTATAAATGGTACCAGTGGCGGCTCCTGAAAAAATTCTCAGGGGGGGCAATTTTTTTGATAATGATTAACCCAAAACCACAGACCTTCAGACAGCTGTCTATGTGTAGCTTCGTCACAATGCCATCAAGTCATGTGACTCCAGTCAGTGTGACGGCTGTGACTGAACTCTGTCTGTGAGCTTGTGTTAGTTCATAAGCAGACAGACAGTCTGAGGCAGTCTGTGAGCTGTCTGTCAGTAATCCAGCTCCTGGTCTTTGATTTGGTGATTTTTTTCAACAAGATTTAAATAATTATAATAATAATAAATATGAGTTGTGACTCCTGCATCTGTGGTTTTTCAAATAATAGAAGAAATACAATTGCAATCACTTTCAAGTAAACCAGATTGCTCCACCAGACAAGAAAAAAGCTCAATGTTGAGCTTTTGTTTTGAAGGGCAACAGCAGAAAAGCCGAACTCACGGAGGTTAGACCTGGCAAGTCGCCAAGAATCTCGGCTGTCGCGCATGCGCAGGCGCAACTTGTTAATGCCGTAACGTAAACATGTACACTAAGGTACAGGCATCTCAACATTTATTTATTGATGACTTAGTTTTATGTCTTTGACCTTGTGTAATATGTGAAGTTATCAATAAAGGTCTTTCTGCATTTCCCCTGCACCTCACCTGCAGTGGTACGTTCCTCTTTCAGGGAGCACAGCTGACAACACGGCTGTCAGAGAACCCGTTTCCAGGCGTTCATTAAAATCAGGCGGAGATCTTTTCTGACGTCGATCGTCAGGAAGAAAACGTTTCAGAAGAGAATTTAGAAAATGTTCGAGAATGAGGAACAATGTGTTTCTGATTTTATTTTCATTTTATTTTGGAGAGTGACAGCGAACGTCTCCGAGATCGACCGGTCGATCAAGATCGACGTGTTGGCGACCGCTGCTCTAGGAGGTCCTACTTCTATTGTTGCCAATGTGTCTTCATTGTTACGCCGACCGAAAGGAGTCTCTTTCAAAGAAAGAATTGAATCGCTGCTGTTGCCTTGAGCACCGGCCATCTCGACTGAATACGCCTCTGTCGAAGCTGTATGACGTACTGATACGCTTTTACGTCGATTACTTATGACAAGACCTGGAGGGGCGAGTCCTCCCGGAAGCCATAGAGAATGCATTGAGAGCTCTGTTTTGTGAAAAAAATGGGTTTAACATTGGAGTCAATGGGAGAGGTCTGGGGCGATTTTCATTCCGCCCAAAGTCGCCCCAGAAGGGTCGGGGCCATTTGAAGCACGACTTTAGGCTGACTGAATGACTGTTACCTCATTGGACAATGACATACAGAGGCAGATCAGACGTCTTGTGGTAGAATGCGACTTTTTTTTTTTCTTTTCCCCCTAGGCAGTGCGTCGCCCCAATCGCCCTTATGGACAAGCCGCCCCTGAATGGTACTGGTTAAGAGTAAATAAAGATGAAACACAGCAAAAATAGAAGTTTCAGGTTCGCCTAGAAAAAAAATGCACTTTCAGGATGATTATCTTTTGGAAGGATGCACAGCAAAGTCGTAAGAACACCCATATAAGAGCACAATCTGTGAACAGTTTAAAAAAGTAAAGCAGAACAATAGTAAGAGAGTTTTTAGTTAACAGAATGTAGGCGAGGTTTTCAAAATGTGCATTTGGGCACATTTGAGCACCAAAGACAAGATTGACACCACTGTGAGCCAATAGGATACAGAAAGGCATCGCCATTTTTTAAATATGAAATCCGATTCGCTGAAATTGAACTTCCTCACAGCTGACTTTG
The DNA here is from genome assembly GCF_029220125.1 of Pseudoliparis swirei. Classification (NCBI taxonomy): domain Eukaryota; kingdom Metazoa; phylum Chordata; class Actinopteri; order Perciformes; family Liparidae; genus Pseudoliparis; species Pseudoliparis swirei. Next base: position 8,519,135 of record NC_079407.1, read on the forward strand.
ACGTATTCTTCAAACGTCCGCCTTGTTTTTAAAGGGACATACACATACACGGAACATATGTCAGTTTTAATGAATGGGGGAAAATCGTATTTTCTTCTTCTAAACAACAAAAGTAAGCTGCATTTGCTGGCTGCAAAGCTATGAAGCGATTCATGTGTACCTGTACTCTAGCAATGACTATAAATTGAATCCAATCCAATCCAAATGTGGCTCATATCTCCATGACTTTGGTGCAGAAGGATTCTGTAAAGATATTTAGAATCTTTGTGAAGTCCTCTTGCTTTCTCTGTTTAAAGCGTACTGTACACCTCTTCATGATATGATATGATATTCTTTTATTCGTCCCACAGTGGGGACATTTCAACAATCACAGCAGCGAGGCACATCAGAGCATCAATCATCTTTACATGGCACACTCGTGGTCTAACTACAAAAAAGCAAGCCTACGGAGACTGCAAGTGGCCTACAAAGATGCCATGAGAATATAGTTAAAGAGACCGAGGTGGACTCGTGCAAGTGAGATGTTTGTGGCTGCAGGAGTCAATACATTGAAAGCGCTATTAAGAAATCTAATGTCCAAATATATCTGCCGGGTTGACTCCAAAAATGAGATGATCATGTTTTTATCAAATCTAAAATTGAGCACTTCACGCAACCTGTTCCAGCTGTGGAGACACTGGTAGCTGCCTATTTATAAAGCATGTGTAGTTCTCTGTTTGTTTTTCACTTGTGGTTCTCTCTGTATTTTAATAGATTGTATTGTTTTGTACTACCTGGACCTTGAGTCTGTAATAAAAGTGTGATGACCTTTTGTTTTTTCCGATAGCACAGAGCTACGTGTCGCTAGGGTTAGAAATGTTCAAGTGGGCCGACTCCTGACAAAATTATGATTATGATATTTTAAGGATTATTTGAGTTGTGTTAAAATGGCTTACTAATTCTTATAACCAACATTGTGTTCTTTAATTTGATCTTCAACTTCATTATATTTGCTCATGATTATTATAGTGTTTTACACAGTTTAACCACAATGTCCAAAAAGTCCTTCAATTGGGTGACTCGGAGCTTAAAGGGCTCATTCGTAAAGATGGGACGATGCTATGGTATTCTGATTTCCAACAAAATATTTCTTGTTTCATGTAACCTATTTATCATAAATAAAGCAATTACGTGACAGGATAATAATGTAACCATTGTATCCCGTGTTGTGTGTACTTAATAACAAATTAGACTTCCTAGAAGACAACATGTGAGAAAAAGCATGAGAAAAATGTGTACAATGATAACAATTTCACAGCTGAACACATTTGACTGTATCTGATGTTTTTTGGGGGTCAAAAAAGAGATGTACTATTCACACTAACTGATGTAGAGTACTCGTTATCAAGCCATGTACCAAAAACGACCCTATTGCCCTTTACACAAGATATGTTGTCTCTATAAGGGATCTTGTTGTTGCGACTGTATTATTATTTGTATGAGGCAATGACAACACTGTCACTACTCCAGCTACATCGACCTCAGGAGTGTGTGTGATCACGTGTGTTCCACTTATTTAAGTACCTTACACCTACCAAGGTTAATTTGGTTAACCTTATTGCTAATACCCATAAAACCATCCATGCAATATGATGAATGCAGGGCCACATTGAAGGAAAAAAAGGAACCATTTTTCTCTGTCAAGGTCATTGTGTGATACTGGGCTACAGTCCAACGTGTTTGGACATTCACATCGACAAACTTGCTCACATGATTGACCAGGACCACTTGGCTCAACTCACAACACAGGGACATTAAATTACATTATTGCACTTTGCAGATGATTTGATTTAGCTGTCTCCATCAGAATAAAGATGGAGGCAGCAACATGGAGGTTAAAAAGGACATCATAAAACTCATGGCAAGAGAAATCTCTGCGGCTCTGTTTGCGCTGCAAGCAAAAAAAATAGATAAAAAAGGATCTATCTCCTATTGCACTGCTCACTGATGGAGGCACAATCACTTTGTCAAAGATAGATGTATTACCAGCGAGTGTTCAGTTGAAGAAACAATGTAAACAGTGCAGGCATTAATTACTTATGGATGAATTTGTATCTCTCCATTGCACACTATTAACTCAACTTCCACCTCGGAGTCTTTGTGACTTCACGTCACATGAAGTCCATTGGACCTGGCTGTGTCTGATGACTCCTGCCATGGCCCTGCATACTGATGCGCCCCGCTGAACCCTCCTCTCTACCTCCATCTGTCTCATGAATTGTGGAGGTCTGGATTGTGGTCCATGCCTATTACGAACTATTCATACACTCTGTCATATTCATTGAATGTGTTTATGTAACTCTGTAATGTTTCCTTCTGTAACACATGACATCTATCGCTTCTTTCCATCCGGGGAGAGGGATCCTCCTCTGTTGCTCTCCTGAAGGTGTCTTCCCTTTTTTACTCATGAAATGTTTTTTTCTCATTCTTGGAAGTTTTCCCTGATCTGATGTGAGGTCCTGGGACAGGGATGTCATATGTGTACAGAATGTAAAGCCTTCTGAGACAAATTTGTAATTTGTGGTATTGGGCTATTCAAAATGTTATTGAATTAATGAGTAAATCATGTTCAGTTTGTACCACTGTAAATTGGTGGTAGTCGTTGAAAGGCTGTTGCATGCAGTGCTAAATACTGTATATATATGAACAACCGACTGAAAGATTGATAAGCCAAATTGATCAATCTTTCCATGCAACATTTCCAGACATGTTGTCTTGCAAGCAGTAAGAGTGGGATACTAACATAAATGCTAGATGCTGTGCAATGGAAGAGAATGCGAAATACCCCAACCCGTCACTTTTAGGAACCAAAACATAAGCTGCACTGGAGGATGCTTGTTGCATGGCCGGCCTGTGATAGTGATTACCAGTACTATGCTATTGACCTGGACAGAGTCAGCAACATCTGTGCTTGCCTGCTGTGGTGGGGGCAGTCATGAGGAAGCAGCAATCCATTTTGAGAGTTCCACAAATCCATTTCCCCTTGAAAGGACGGGGTGACACCACAACTGTTGGGAAGGAGCACTAAACAAGTCTAAAACTAAAACACTGCAATGGACCCCGACACAGCTGCTGTCGGTCAACTGTTGTGACAAAAGAAGGAAAGTGATAGTAGATTTAAAAAAATACTCCTTGCCTTTTAAAGGTTTCTTTTCCCGTAGATGAAGAGAAGTGAAGCTAGTTAGGGGATGTATAAAGTATGAAGATTGCATATGTACTCTTTGCATTTTTGCTGTAGATTTCCCATAAATGTTTCATACCATGAATTCATCTTTTTTTGTCTTTTGCTGTCACTGTCAGGATATGACAGGCAAGTTAAAAGAACATAAGCAGTCTTACACTGATTTGAATAAGCAACTCATATATTTTTGGAAATCAAGTATTTTCCATTGGCCAAAAAGAAGTTAAAACGCTGGTGTGTTGTGCTTGTATCCTACAATGGCAATTCATTTATTCATAAAAAATGCAATTTCACGTAATTTTTCTCTTTTTATCTTTTGTCAAGATCAAATGAAACAAGCTACTATTATGAAAAGCTACTGTTATAAAAAACATTCACTAATACGCACAATTACAAAAATGCTTTGCTGTAAGAGAGAAAGAGACAGAAAAGTCAAAAGATAGACAGCGTCATGGTTAGAAAAGTACTTTAGCCAAAACACCTTGAATATATCACAAATATATTTAAAATGAGTTCAGAATAAGTTTTGAAGACAATTGACTGGATATGTAACTGTTTAAAATCAAATTAGGTGAATACATTTATGTATTTCATTTCTGCTAATGAACATTATTCTACAGCTCATCAAAAGATGAGAGTCCCATCAACACATTTATTGGAACATAAAATAACAGTGCATTCCTAAGAGGGAACTTTCCTGAGAATGTGTGCAGCGGCCTACTGCCAGCTGGGACCTCTGTGAAGCCAACTCCAGCCAGAGCCTCCTTTGCAACCTCACTATGCGCTGCCAGAGACCCAGTTGGTCCAGCCAGCCAGACACCTGAGAGCTGCGAGAAGCTGCCAAAAGACTGCAGGATTTGGATACTGGACATTTGCATGCACTCGGCCGATCACATATAGCTGAGAAAGGGCTGAGAAACCAGTAGTGTATAGTACCAAAGTAGAAATATTTTGTTATTGTACTTTTTTGGGGATATCTGTACATTACCTTATTTTTTGCCAGTCATTTTTTTTCTTTGTCGCTTATTTGGGCCCTACAACATTGTAATGTGTATGAAGGAAAGGGGGCACATTGTGATGTATAAGGATCATAATCCTTTGACCTTTTTGCATTCTATCAGATGCCCAAATCAGAGGCTGACACGATGGTCTTTGTTCCTTCAGGTTTACAACCTCGACATTAAACATGTGAAAAGTAAAGACAATGTTATTGTGAATGCCTTATCACGAGCGCTGTTGTATTTAGTACCAGTATGGTGACGGTGTTACCTTCGTACACCGACTTTAAGGGGTTGAAGGGGTGACGGTCCCTGCCTCTAATCATGAAGTATGCTTTTTTGTCCCTAGAGAGCAGATTGCCTGATGCAGAGCACCTGGTCCCAGAACAGGGAGGGGCATAAAGCCTTGAGCTCTCACATTTCTTGGCTCAGAATTTCTCTCTGTCATAGGTGGAGTGGTCCCAGAATCTTGCTGCCGGTTACTTTGGTTTTGGTTTCCTTCAGTTTGGCTGGCAACACCTACACTCCATTACCTCACCTTGACTCTACTGATGTTAGTGACTGCCAGACTCCATAACATTAACTATTTCTTTATCAAGTTAAATAAACAATTTACTTTACAAACAACTGCTGTGCCTGTGCCATATTTGTCATGGCCTCGGAGGACATACACTTCTCCTGAAACCTTCGTCACTCGCTACTAAATCAAATCTATCTTTAGAAAGAAAATGAATCATGAGACCAACGTTGGGGACTGTTGCGGAACACAGACTCCAAGCAAGCAGGTTTGGCGAATCAGTGGCCCTAGCTTGCAAGTTAAATCATTGGATAATCACGCTATTGCGCAATTGCAAACAAGTGCTCTCAAAGATTCCCAGTGATGCCCAGGATCCTAACTTAGCTAGCGTGTGACTGATTTCATGATGGAATCAGAAATGGAAGCACCTGCTACTCCCGCAACATACCACGGTGTTGACAAAGACCAACACCAGATTGCCGTATATCTGTGGTGAGGAGACAGGGGTCTGATCTTCTAATTCAGGTATACATGGTGTACATTAGGCTAACGTTTGCAAGCTACCGTAAATCAAATGAGACAATTAGTGTAGTAGACAGATCGCTAGCGAGTTAGTGAGCTAAGGAAGTGTTGAGTTGTGAGATTTCGGATTTGAGTCATCTTAGCTGATGATATCATTGCAGCACTAGTTGGTTAACGTCAGCTAAGTTAACGTTAGCTATCCACAGGGCTCTCAAGTTTTGAAGACAGGCAAGAGTGACATTTCCATCACCCCCCACCCCCCGCAGAACGAAATTTTCGGATATCAGTCAGTCGCAACCAATTCCAGGATGCTTTATTTTCATTGGTTGCTGGATTAAATCATACCCAGATACAACGGATACGTTTTTTTTTCTGATTGGCTATTGTGTAGCCCATTTCTTTTTTTTGATCGGCTGATAAGTGGCTCCTCACAGCAGAACTCCAGGGGAGCGCTTGATTCCTCCACGGTGAGGGCAGCGCGGCCAGCTCATGTTGGCGCGCTGCGGCACATTAAAACATTAAATAGCCGAGAGTTTTTTTCAGCATGAGAAATACGATGTGTGGCGGTGACTTAAGACCGAAATGCGTGAGTGTCACGCTCAATGCGTGACACTTGAGAGCCCTGTATCCATCACACCATAGGATTGACAGGAGCTACGAGTGCAGCATTACGATTTGAACGTGCAGGTAGTGCGTAAACTGGGCGCACATAACTGTCTGTGAAGCTGAACACACCTCTGCCTGCTTCAGCGGCCTGTGAAAGGCTATGTAGCATCGCAGGACCCAACAAGTTATTTTGAAGATGAACACGATATTTTTCAGTTTAAAGTAGCCTAATAACTGGGTTGTTACTTTTGGTGCTGCTTTAGTATTGATCATTTTTTTATATTTGATTTATTTTGTGGATGATCAGATCGAGTTATGATGGTAGTTGTCGCCCAATTGCAGATTCAGCTTGAGTGAACCTTTGCCTTTTGTGTTCAAATCAGGCCCATATGAGTGTATAAGCCAGGTGTCTTTTCTCAAAACACTGACCTGTTGCATTAAGTCAATGTTATTTTCTGAAACCCTATATTATGCATTGGTCCTCTACGTCCTCTAGTCCGAATGAGCATACTTATAAACGCACTGTTACAACTCCTTCATAAAGTCATATTGCTTTTGGGGAATTATGATGATAAGTAGTAGATGCAAAGGTATACTTTTTTAGAATGATTTTCAACACAACTCCTTGGTCATGGTGGCCTCAAAGGCAAATTACAAGAAGTGGTAGTCAGATTCGAGAAAACAAGGTCTTTACTTGGCAAAACATTAGAAAACCGAACTGACAGAACAACGGGTTGACACAGATTAAATACACAGGGGAACGAGGCACAGGTGGAAACAATGACGGTGGGGTCTGCAATCACACAGGAGGTCTGAAACGAGAGAAAAGGTGAGTGACAAATTCAAAATTTGCCTCACAGGGCATTACAATCTGTGCACATACGACATCCCTGTCCCAGGACCTCACATCGGATCAGGAAAAACTCCCAAGAAATAGAAAAAAAACTTTCACAGGGAAAAAAGGGAAGAAACCTTTAGGAGAGCAACAGAGGAGGATCCTTCTCCCAGGATTGACAGAAGCAATATATGTCATGTGTACAGAAGGAATCATAACAGAGTTAAAACACATTCAATGAGTATGACAGAGTGCATGAATAATTGGTAGAAGGCCTGGACCACGATCCAGACCTCCGTGATCCATCAGGCATATTGATGTAGAGAGGAGGAGTGGGCGGGGCATATCAGCAGGGCCATGGCATCAGACCCAGCCAGGTCCAATGGACCCTATGAGACGTGAAGTCACAAGGACTCCGGAGAGGAAGCAGAGTTAATATGTATTATTGACCCCTAAAAGTGTATAAGAGTATGAGCAAAATATGAAATCATACCTGCCACCCTTGACATTTTAAAACATTAGCCATTATACAGTTATATGCAGTTCTTGGGGAAGCATATTTATGATTTTGACTGTAAAAATGTCAATGCAAACTAGCAGGTTGTAAAACACAGACTACCACCATTCCCTAAGGAACATTGATATGGTTATTGTTGTGTAAAGTAGATAGCATTGCAAATAAGTATAATAGCTCTTAAACAAAAAAAGGAAAACCTATTCGAAGTGGGTTTAGAAGAAAAGAAAATCCCCGTCACTGTCTGAAATAAGCCATAAATACTGACATGTAGGTACTTAGATTTCCCATTTCAAGATGTGTCCATGTTGTCTGTAAATGCATTTATATATGTATTATTGTATGTGTGTAAACGTTTCTGTATGTCTGTGAATACACGTGTGTGTGTTGGTCTTCTGAGGTGTGTAAATGTCAGCCTGTCAGAGCAGATGCATCAGTGAGAGCAGGTGTGTTGTGACAGACAGGTGTGACATTTAACTTCAGTTTTTATTCCAGAAACTCCATCAATCTCTGTCTCTCTCTCTCTCGCACGCACAAACACAAACACACCCCTATACACATACACACACAAATTAAACTCGACTACTATACAGTTATATTTCATATATACAGGTTGATTTTTCATGTCAATTAACATAAACATATACATCCTTTTCATAATTAATTTGCTGAGGAATTGCATAATCAAGGCTGATACAGAGATGCATCTAAATTAAAACATGTAGTCTTTGTTCACTCCTGCTAAAACTACAAGTGTGATGTTGTTAGTGTAGTGGGGAACGCTCCCCAAAGAAGGAAGGGTAGGCTTTTGAACGCAGCCCTTAGGCTGACTCCGCCCCAACCAGGGGCAATATATAAAGCCACCTGTTGCCATTGCCTCACTCCCCCTTGGCCTGTCCTTGCTCTTGGTGAGTTCAAAATGCAATGTAGTTGCACGCCTTGTTAATGTTTTGCACCATGAAAGTACCTTTTTAATCTCTGTTTTGCATCCACAGGTTCACCTGCTGCTGGTTTTGCCCCACTTGTTTTCCTGCTATTTTACCTGTTTTTGTTATTCATTATTTATTTGGTTTCCCGCTACTATTTTACCTGTTTTGGCTGCTACTATTTTACTTGTTTTTGCATGGTTTGTTTATGGTTAAATCTTTTTGCATGTTTTTGGCTTTTCAGAATCAGAATCAGAATCAGAATCAGCTTTAATGGCCATGTAGGTTTGCACATACATGGAATTTGACTCCGGTTTCACTTTGCTCTTCCGTACTTATACACACACACAATATACAATAAGCGGGATAAATATAAAAAAGACATTAAAGACAGTAGTCAAAAAGTGCAGATAGTGCAGATGGAAGAGTCTGATTAATTGTTCATCATGGTGACGGCCAGTGGAAAGAAGCTATTTCTGTGTCTGGTGGTTTTGGCGTACAGTGCTCTGTAGCGCCTACCAGAGGGCAGGAGTTGGAACAGCTTGTGTCCAGGGTGTGAAGGGTCTGCAGTGATCTTTCCTGCCTGCTTCCTGACTGGCGGTGTACAAGTCCAGAATGGAGGGGAGGCTGGAACCAATGGTTCTTTCTGCAGACCTGACGATCCGCTGTAGTCTGACTCTGTCCTGTTTGGTGGCCGATCCAAACCACACAGTGATGGAAGAGCAGAGGACAGACTCGATGATGGCGGAGTAAAAAAGTATCAGCAGCTCCTGAGGCAGGTTGAACTTCCTGAGCTGGCGCAGAAAGTATAGCCTCTGCTGGGCCTTTTTGCGGATAGTGTTAATGTTGGAGGCCCACTTCAGGTCCCGGGAGATTGTGGATCCCAGAAACTTGAAGGTCTCCACCGCAGGAACAGTGCTATTTTGTATGGTGAGCGGGGGTAGTGTTGGGGGGCTCCTCCTGAAGTCCACTGTCATCTCCACAGTCTTGAGCTTGTTCAGCTCCAGGTGGTTCTGTCCACACCAGAGGACCAGCCGTTCAACCTCCCGTCTGTACGCAGACTCGTCACCGTTCCTGATGAGGCCGATGACCGTTGTGTCGTCTGCGAACTTCAAGAGCTTAACAGACGGGTCCTCTGAGGTGCAGTCGTTGGTGTAGAGGGAGAAGAGCAGTGGAGAGAGCACACATCCCTGGGGGGCGCCAGTGCTTATGGTCCGGTGCTGGATGTGGTTTTCCCAGCCTCACCTGCTGCGTCCTGTCTGTCAGGAAGTTTGTGATCCACCGCAGGTGGGGCTGGCACGGCGAGCTGGGAGAGTTTGGGTTGTAGAACCTCCGGGATGATCGTGTTGAATGCAGAGCTGAAGTCCACAAACAGAACCCTTGCATATGTCCCTGGGGAGTCGAGGTGTTGCAGTAAATGGTGCAGTCCCATATTTATTCGTCATCCACCGACCTGTTTGCACGGTAGGCAAACTGCAGGGGTCCAGCAGGGGCCCTGTGACGTCCTTCAGGTGGGTCAACACCAGCCTCTCAAAGGACTTCATGACCACAGACGTCAGGGCGATGGGTCTGTAGTCATTTAATCTTGTGATGGAGGATTTCTTGGGCACCGGGATGATCAAGGAGCGCTTGAAGCAGGAAGGGACTTCACACAGCTCCAGTGATCGGTTGAAGATCTCCGTGAAGATGGGGGACAGCTGGTCAGCACAGACTTTCAGGCAGGAGGGGGACACGCCGTCTGGGCCCGGAGCCTTCCTGATCTTCTGCCTCTGAAAGAGCCGACTCACATCCTCTTCGCAGATCCTCAGTGCCGGTGGTTGGATGGGAGAGGTGAGGCAGAGAGTGGAGGTGATTGTTCGATGATGGAGCAGTTGGGCGGGGTGGAAGTGGGCTTGTCGAACCTACAATAGAAGACATTCAGGTCGTCAGCCAGTCGGTGATTGTCCTCAGTGGGGGGGGATGGTCTCTTGTAGTTGGTGAGTACTTCCAGGCCTCTCCAAACTGACGAGGGGTCGTTGGCTGAAAACTTTTTTTCCAGCTTTTCAGTGTAGCTCTTCTTAGCTACCTTGATCTCCCTCCCTTTCAATTGTTTTGTTTTAAATTCATTGAACTCTCATAATAAACTTCTGTTTTAATTATACTAAACACGTCAATGGCCTAATAACGGTAAAACGAATCTGTGTCCTTACAATTAATGTAGATATTTTATTTGTAAACTTGTATTTCTTGGGGTGCCCCAGGTGGCGTTGTTGGTCCCTTTCCAATTTCCCCTCCCGTAAGGCCTCACCACATTAGCAATGTTAATATACTATACATTTTAGTTTTGATGACTAAATGTGTGCAATAAAAACATCAGTCAAAGTGTAATCATCACCTTATCCTAACAAAGCCAAATGTCCATCTATATTGTCAGCTGATAAGGAACAGTAAGTCAAGTCTTTTATTGTCAGATACACAGAATGACACAGGGTCAGGACTGGGCACTGAAATTCTTAGGACAAGGCACCACACAACAACTACCATAGCCTAACATAATATAACATAACATAACATGACATACACACTGTACAAGAACTCTGAACATAATACTAACATATATACATATAATACACATAATAACTAGACTACAGACAAATGGGAGTAGCAGGAAGTGAAAGCAGGTAGTGCAATAGAAAGTGTAAGTGTAAGTACAAGGCTGAAAGTGACAGTGTATGTAAAGTGACGAGTGTAAAGTGTCGAGTGCAAAAGTGTCGATCGTGTGTCAGTGTCCATTGAGCAGCCTGATGGCTCTCGGAAGAAACTGTTCTCCAGTCTCTGTGTGCGAGACCGGATACTACGGTACCGCCTTCCAGAAGGCAGCGGGGTGAACAGGCTGAAGGTTGGATGATGGCAGTCCTTTAGGATCCTGCCAGTCTTCCTGAGGCATCGTGCGGTATGTGTCCTGCAGGGCTGGGAGCTCCCTACCGATGATGAACTCCGCAGTCCTGACCACACGACGTAGGGCCTTGCGGTCCTTGGCTGTGCAGCTCCCATACCACACTGTGATGCACCCAGTCAGGATGCTTTCTATTGTGCATCTGTAGAAATTGGTGAGGATGACTGAATCCATGCCAAACTTCTTCAGTCTCCTCAGGAAGAAGAGGAGCTTCCGGGCGCTTTGACCACCTTGTCTGTGTGAGCAGACCAGGTGAGGTCGTTGCTGATGTTGACCCGAGGAACCTGAAGCAGCTGACCATTTCCACTGCAGAACCGTTGATATGCAGGTGCGTGCTCCTCCACCTGCCGTCTCCTAAAGTCCACAATCATCTCCTTTGTCTTGCTGATGTTCAGAGAGGCTATTATCCTGACACCATGTAGTCAGGGTAGCAACCTCCTCTCTGTAGGCTGACTCATCATTGCCAGTGATGAGGCCCACAATGGTTGTGTCATCAGCAAACTTGACAATGAGGTTGGAGCTGTGCGTAGCTACACAGTCATGTGTGAACAAGGAGAACAGGAGGGGCTGAGCACACAGCCCTGGGGGTGCCTGTGTTGGTGATGACTGTAGATGAGGTGCGGTCACCGATTCTCACCACCTGTGGCCTCCCCGTCAGGAAGTCGAAGACCCATTTGCATAGGGAGGTGCTTAGTCCCAGGTCCACGAGCTTGAGACGAGTCTGGAGGATGATGGTATTGAATGCTGAACTGTAGTCAATGAACAGCATTCTCACATATGTATTCCCTTTGTCCAGGTGGGTGAGGCGGTGTGCGTGGTCAGAGCTATGGCATCATCTGTAGACCAGTTGGACCGGTATGCAAACTGCATCGGGTCCAGGGTGGGAGGCAGCAAGGAGCAGATGAATGATTTGACCAGCCGCTCAAAGCACTTCATGATCACAGAGGTCAGTGCTACCGGGCGGTAGTCATTCAAGCAGGTGACCTTGGTGATCTTGGGCACAGGGACGATGGTGGTCCGTTTGAAGCATGTGGGGAGTACAGACAGGCTGAGGAGAGGTTGAAGATGTCGCTGAAGACCCCGCTAGCTGGTCAGCGCAAGCTCTGTGGGTCCTAGCTGATATGCCATCCGGGCCAGGTGCCTTGCGAGGTTGATCTTATTGAAGCAGCGCCTCACCTCTGCTACAGTTATAGTAGGCACACCACTGGTTGGGCCTTCAGGTAGCTCCGCTGCAGGGGGGTCACTGTCCCTCTCAAAACGAGCGAAAAAAGCATTCAGCTCGTCTGGAAGAAGTACAGAGGACTGGGTCTCACTGCAGCCCCTCCCCTTGTAGTCTGTAATGGCTCTTAATCCACTCCACATGCGCCTGGGGTCAGAGCCATGGTAGCTAGACTCCACCTTGCTCCTGTATGTCCTCTTTGCAGCTTTGATGGCCCTCAAAAGGTCGTATCTGGACTTCCTGTACTGATCAGGATCCCCGGAGTTAAAGGCAGCAGACCGGGCTCTAAGGTGGGTCCGGACCGCGGCGTCAACCCAGGGCTTCTGATTAGGGAAAGACCGGACAGTCTTCTTCGGGACAGTGCATCCAACACATTGAGTCTTTTTCTCCCACTTCTTTTCACCAGCCCTAAGTGCAGCCTGAGAGAGACTAAATTGCCAGGCAGGTCAGATAGAGTTATATGCCTGTACTCCCAGACCACACAGCACTGCACATAGCAGTGTACAAAGTCAAAGGATAGGATAAGTTACTGACAGCAATTTGTTCTCTCTCCACACCGTGGCTGCGAATGTTCAGACCGAAACTGGAAACACAGAACATCTGTCTTCCATTCTTCTCACGTCGCCTCACTCAAATGGGTGTTAAGGTGACTGAGGTACGTGATGTCTAGCATTATCTTCATCCTCTCATGGTGCAAACTGCATCAGCAGTGTCCTGGACAGTGGGAGCGCTGGGCATGAGAATACTCTTGCCATGCAATATACTGATATACACTGGTGCTCTGTAAGGTTGGAAGGATTTGTTGCATTTCTTAGGGCGGAACCTTGCTGTCTATTCAATATAGCTGGTAACTAGGGTCAGTCACCATACAAGAGGAGGAAGGGCAGTAACTAAAGAAAGCTTTAGTCATCACTGAAACGCTTTACACACGCTTTCGATCACATAAGTTCATCGGATTGACGCTGCCCAGTAGGGGTGCAACGGATCATCATTGATCCGTGATAATCTATTTCGGTTCGGCACGCGCATGATCCGATTGATTTTTATGAAAAAAAAAAAATTGCGCTCATGTCGTGCACACAGCATGGCCACGATTTTACAGACATCACCGGTGTTTCACTGACGGAGTGAAACCAAAGCGGTCAACAACCGCTCATCACCGCGGCATTAAAGCCCTTCCTCCACAATCAGACCGGGCTAAGCAAATCACAAACGCTATCGGGTCTGTTTGACATGAGGCCATATTCCGTTGTGCAAACAAAGTTCAAACACATGCTGAACGTGCTCGAGCCCACAGACATCCCCCGTCGCGCACCCACTTCGAATATATAATGCCAGGTCTGTATGAGCAGGAGAAGAAAAGGTGGTGGATGAGCTAGCTGTAGCACCTCTGTTGCACTCACAACAGGCGACGGGCGTGAGCTATGTGACAATAACGCACTTCATCACAGCAGACTGGGAGATGAGAAGTCCGTGCTGCAGACACGCCCCCTCGGAGTCACACAGGCAGTCACCTTGCGCAGTACTGACACAAGCAGTGGAGGAATGGAAGATAAAAATCAAATAAATGCAGTGAATGAGGCAGGACTGGGCCCACAGATAGGGTGCTTGCACATGTAGTAAATTTGGCATCACAGAAGGAATCTCAGTCAATAGGATGGACCGCCTCCTTGGGAGGATCAGGAAGGTGGTTTCCTACTTCACAGATGATGTCCCAACAAGGTGGAACTCCACTTATGATATGTTAGAGCGTTATCTGGAGCAGCAGGCAGCTATATACTCTGCATTGACCGACAAGACCCTAAAGAAAATGTCAAAGACATCATAACCCTTTCTGATGATGACCCTTAAAACTGTTACATCTCTGCTGAGCACTGAAACGTTACCATCTGTGTCAATGATCCTTACAATCCATGGCTCCAAGTGTGGAAGACAGCACCATCACTCAAGATGTCAAGACACAGATCTACTGCCCTGGATCCAAGGTTTAAGTCCCTGTCTCACATAGACCCTGACCTACGCCAGAGGACATACAGTGACCTCACCACTGAGATTGTGAGCAGTCTGGCCACTGAAGACTGTGATGAGGTAAAGGAAAAACATTATTTTAAAATGATCAATTTAAATCTTCATACATTTTTATTTTCAGTAATAATGGCATTCATTTAATGTTATTGCCATTTTTCATGTTTATGAAACATGAAAATAAATAATAGGTTTAATTAATGACCTATTCTTTTCTGCAGGGTCAAGCTGCAGAGCCAACAGGAGCAAACTGACACATCTCCTCCACAAAAGAAGTCGGGCGGCAGAGCAAGACATGGACAGCAAGACTCCTGCTGACATCAAAGAGGAGGTGGCATTCTACCTGGCAGCAGCGGCATTGCAGTGGATGGTGATCCACTGACATGGTGGAAAAGCAATGAGTTTAAATACCCTCATATTGCTAAGATGGCAAGATGCTATCTCGCTGTGCCAGGCTCTTCAGTTCCTTCCGAGAGAGTGTTCTCAACAGCAGGGGACATAGTGACTGCAAAGAGGTCCACACTCCCAGACAATGTAGACACCCTTGTCAATTTAAAATTATAAGCTCATGTATGCTTTGTTTTCTTTCTTTAATTCTTCTTTGATAATAATGCTCTTGTTTCAAGGAAGATGATAATTTGTTTTTATTAATGGTCATTGGTCCATGTTTAAAGGAAGGAGATATGCCTTTTATGTTGCACTTTAAGTTGTTTTCATTGATTATGTTGAAAAGAAGATGTTAATTGTACACTTTAAGTTGATTTTATATATTTCAATTGAATAATTTAAAAGTGTTAATAAACAAAAAGACAAAACATGTTTATTTGTCTTGTCTATTTTTTTTTTTTTTTTTTTTTTGCTGATCCGAAAAATGATCCGATCCGTGACTCTGATCCGAGGAACGATCCGAACCGTGAGTTTTTTGATCCGTTGCACCCCTACTGCCCAGTGACCATTAACATGTACTGTATATGTTGAAATCTCCATTATTGTGTTCACTCAAAAGCATTTGCTGACGTTATGGCCGAAACATAGAGATTTAAAGTTCCTTGTCCTCGGAGAGCAGTAGTCAAAACATTCACACCACAAGGTCCACTCAGAAACTGTTCTGGAGTCTGCTGATGGAGCCCAGTAGCATGGCAGCTCATTAACTAATGATGAAAAGCAATTTATTGGCGCAAGAGGGAAGGTGAATAGTTCACACAAACATAGTACTTTCACCCACGAGACAGTGTCCGAACTGTCCTTATAGTTTTGTTGCCTTAATCCAGGGGTTGGCAATCTTATGTATCAAAAGAGCCATTTTGGCCCCTCTCCCACAAAAAAATTTATAGTTTGGAGCCGCACACTTCCCCCCCGTGTTTGTCATTTTAGCGGAACAAACTCAATAACTTCTTCCTGCGGCCCATCAGGAGTTCATGTACTTGCATAACAGCGCTATCTGTTCAATATCGTTGACATCACTTGACTCATCATAGGCGATGGAGAATGCTGGAGCTGAATTAATTAATGGTCCTGTCCTTGACTGTCTTTGAAGAGAGAGGCATATCTGTAATTTTCTGAAGAATTTCATTTTTGTTTTTGAAGTCAGAGAATAGATGTTCTGATATTTTGATGAACAATTTTTTAATGTATTCTCCATCTGTGAAAGGTTTTCTATACCTTACTATCTCCCAAGCTGCCGCAAAACTAGCAGCAGTAGTTGAGTTTGGAGACTTGATCTACTTCTTGAAAGTGTTTTCGCTCAGCTCACCTTTTCGCAGCAGTTCTGAAATCGCTCTTTTTCTTTCATCTCCTGCTTGGTACTTTTCAGCAAATGCTGTGCGTTTGTTCTGGAAATGTCTTTCACATTGTATTTTTGGTTATTTGCTATTTTCTCACTGCATATCAAGCACACAGTAAGCCTGCATCAGTAGCACTGAAAGCAAATGTATCTGTCCACTCTGAATTAAAATCTTGACTTTCCTCTGCCACTTTTCTTTTCTTGAATTTACAGGGGTTGGAAACTCAAGATTAGCCACGTGCAGATGGCAGAGTGATTGGATGAGCAACGTTTTATGACTTGACCAATCACAGGCAGCGTCTTGAGGCACAGAGTAGAGCGGGTCATGAAGCAAAAATCAACGGAGCTTTGTCATACTCCCTCCCCTTACCTAAACCTAACTGAGTCGTTTTGTTACCTAAACCTACAATCAGTTTTTGACTTAAGAACCTAACTGTACCTAGTTATTGCCTGGCTACAATTAATTCTATAGCATGTTAAATAAGTCATCATGGGTGACAAAAGAAAAGGGACAGTATTTGTCTTTGTACACAAAATCAATAGATTTTGAGACAACTTCAAAAACTATTGTGAGACTGTGCTGGCTGATGAGGATAGTATGATGTCATCAAAAGCTGTGAAAAAGCAACTAATGTATCCTATTAATTAATTAATATACTTTAAAACATTTTAGTTGTCAAATGATAGTCAGTAAATGTGCAATGCTTATTCAAACAAATTCCTAAGTTGCCAAATCCAAAATAGAACATCCAAGACACATTGTTTGTACAGCACCTTTCAGCAACAAGGTCATGTAAAGAGATTTACTTAACACATAATAAGCTGTAAACAACATGTACAATGTAATATAAGAAAACACTGTAAAAAACACATCAAAAGGTTGTAGAAAAAGTAAAATAGAAAATACAGGTAAGGTGAAGGACAAATAGTATAGTACCACAACACTGCAATGTAACATCTGAATAAACATTTGGCAAACAGAAATCAAATACTGATTTCTATGAACCTCAAGTAATTTGGGGGTTTGTTCCAGATATGTGGAGCATAAAACGGAATGCTCCAACATCTGGAGTTTTTAGGTGTAAGTCCCTGACTACAACAATATTTCTCCCCATGACATATGTGCATGCTCAGATGTGTAGTCACTGATCGACACACAAAGTATTCCCTGTCCTTCAAATAGAACTTACCCACCTAGAAAGTCCCACACCGTTTCTTAGTCTGTTTTGTCAACCGTGTCAAATACAGAACTGAGATCTAAAAATATGAATTAAAACAATATGTTTCTATCATGTAAAGCAGGGGTCCCCAAACTTTTTCCTGAGAGGGCCACATCACGTTTCCCTTGTCTGCTGGAGGGCCAGCCGGGGGGGGGGGGGGGTGCTCACCTGTGTGCGCGCATCACGGCTGAGCAATGCGCGCGCCACTCGCTGTGAGCGCTGTGCGTGCAGACAGCATTTAGCAGAGCGGAGCAGCGCGTGCGCTCTGATCGCTCTTTTAATGAAGTATCGATACAAAAAATATGCTAAATCACATCGTTTTTAACATACGGGTACTTTGTTAGTATCGCTACACCGTGCAGCGTGACAGCAGCAGATGTAGCGGACTAACATTCAAGCTAACCTAACTTCCCAAACGCTGTGGACATCTGAACGCTGATTGGCCGAGACGCGACACGTCACATCAAAGATGTTCTATTGCGAAGAAGAGCACCACTTCACATTTTCTCCGCGTCTCACTGTAATCTCAACGGCAGCGGGCCAGGTGAAAAAAATAATAAATTGGAACGCGTCTCTGGTATTGTTCAGGGGGCCGGTCCAAATGTGGAGGCGGGCCGGATTCGGCCCGCGGGCCGCAGTTTGAGGACCACTGTGATCACATCACAATGTATTTCCAAACCCAACTTTCTCACGTATAGTTGAAAGGCTGGTGTTAAACTGTGGGTGGTACTACCAGTGGTATACAAGACAAAATCTCAGTTTGGAATGGGACGGCCCTTGGTGAGGAACAGTAAAGCTGGTTTGGAATGCTGCCGCTAAGACAGCTAAGCCACTCAGATGCTTGAGCACCAAACCTGACACCACCATAATGGGAATTATAGAGGGATACCACACAAATCTGGGCTGTAGGGAGGAGGAAGTAGGCTAAGAAGGATGGAGGTTTAACGTGTGTATTTGTGTCGAGGGTAAACACAATACATATCCGTGAGTGAAATACGTTTTGTCTAGAAAGGGGAATACAGTATGTGTGTCTAATGTTACTGATGTCTGATATCTCTTCTCAAAATATATCTTGTGTGTATAGGACTTCACATCCCGGACCTTAATCATCCACTGTGTGTGTTGTATGTGTGTGTTGAACATTGTATTCACAGACATAGTGTGTGTATGCATTAGTCATATTTAGTTACCATGTTGTAGAGACAGAGTAATCTCTCTCGTATCAAGAACCACATCATCTAGATTGTGAATCATGGTGCTACGTTCCTGCTTACTTACATGGTCAAAGTGACAAAGCTCCTTTATAAAAAAAATTCTGGTGAAAGCTCTTAATATATTCATCGAAGTTGTCCTTAAATGTTCCCATTCTGATATGGTATTTGATTTGTATTACTTTGTTGAGAAAGCACATTAATCTAAGACGTTAAACTGAAAGTGCAAAGGTGTTCGACGTCATAGCTGTATTTCTCAACGTCACAGGACATGTACAATTACGGCTGACTTGTTAATCGCCTTGTCCACACAACACTCAAGATAATATTTTCCAAAATGACAAGAAGCCATCACATGAAGCACACATGATACTGGGGATATGACTGTTCTGTGGATTCTTCCAATGATTTATCCAGTCTTCACATCCCAAGCCAACAATATGCGTAAGATGAATGAAACAAGATTTAAAAAAACAGAACATGATAGAGGTAACATACTAACATTCTATAGATATGTCTTTGTCATATGTCATGTAACGACGCTCAGCATGCCGTTGAAGTAGCCAACTTTCACATATTTTTCAATGGGAATATGTAAATATGTAAATGTCTATGAACTATAACTCCTGAGGTCGATTTATTGATTGAAACTCTTTGAAAAAGGTGACATTTTGGAATTTTTTATCTTACCTCCGATACTCCCACAAAAAGACTGATTACAAAGAAAATTATGCAATTTAAACATCTATTCTAAAAAGACTGCAACTGATTATTTTCTGTTGTATTGCATCCTAAGTAGTGTAGGCAGGTATGGAGGACTCAAAATGACTTAAGTATAAATAAATAAATGCATAAATAAATGTATAAATAAATAAATAAATGCTTAAATAAATGTATAAATAAATAAATATAGGAATTAATAAATATAAGTTATAAATCAACAGGACATCATTAAATAAATATATCTCTACATTTCTGTATTTCTTCATTTATTTATTTCTCTATTTACGTGTCCACACGTATTTCTTCATTTATTTATGTGTGACATTTACGTGTCCGTATATTCAAATGAGCTGGGGCGGTCCGAACCTCTGTCTAAAGCATGATTGGTCACAGGAGTGTGATGCACCTGGTGTGTTGTGCTCTACTACTTCTGCCTGGCACATGAAGCTGAAGTTGGCTCACTCAGCTAACCGTTAGCAGAAGTTAGCCTAGACAGCTTTTTGACTTCAGCCCTTTATCAATTCCAAGTACACTGAGTACAGACTCGTGTTTTCTTGGACTCTGGTCTTGGGAGTCTGGTCTTGGGAGTCCAGACTCTCGAGGACGCAGGACGGTCTTTCTGGTCTTGTGACGTCACCACATCAACTGTTCTTGCTCATGAATTTACTCCAATTATTCACTGTAAAATACTTTACAGTGGAGTAGAATGTGTTGCGGTGTTCACTGTTGTTTGGTGTAGGCTACGAATAAACGGTAATAACTATACAACGTCTCGTAGCTTTCCTGACCCAGGGTCGCTACAATATGAAGTTATGAATCTTAACCCTCAGTCAAATTGACGTAACGTTATCTTTTAATAAATAATAAACTCTTTGTGCTCTTTAGATCCTCCAAAACCTAATTATATCTCATGTTTAGCCGCTACGGAGACGTCAGAGCCAGCGGAGCATTTCAAAAAGTCCTGCCGAGATCAGGCTGCTCTCGGCGGCCACACAGCGTCCTGAGCGCCCGGCGCCCGGAGCTCAGAGGTCCCGCAAGCAGGACCTCAAATCTCCGTCGCATATCCTTATTAGGCTGAATCTCAATAAACCGACCACAGATTTGATGCTTAAACTACTAACTTCTCGGCTGAAAACATCCTTAAATTACATTCCGTGACTCAACAACAGTAGTATTTAGAATGTACAGACAAGAATGCATAATAAACACTGTTCGTCTACAGGTCCAAGTGCTAGGGATCGATTGCTTCTGTCTTGCTCTCCGACTTGACCAATCTTGTTCAACAATGAGGTTCGGACCGCCCAGCTCATTTGAATATACGGACACATAAATGTCACACATAAATAAATGAAGAAATACGTGTGGACACATAAATAGAGATATAAATAAATGAAGAAATACAGAAATGTAGAAATACATTTATTTAATGATGTCCTGTTGAGTTATAACTTATATTTATTAATTTCTGTATTTATTACATTTATTTAAGCATTTATTTATTTCTTCCTGTATTTATTTATTTATTTATACATTTATTTAAGCATTTATTTATTTATTCTTGGAGTTATTCATGCATTTATTTATTTATACTTAAGTCATTTTAAGTCCTCCATAGGCAGGCAGCTCGAGTTACATTAGAATGTCCTTCAGTCAAACAAACCACATAACCAAGTCTCCAAAAGTTTGCTGTCAGATCAGATTCAAGTAATTTCCAGCTGACTCCCATCTTGTGCACACAGACTCACAGATTGTTAAAGTACTAAGAGCTTCGACTGTTGAGCATCATTTATTAAATTTCAGCCCAGAGGGAAAGGAAGGAGACATCTCACTTAACCCAGGGTAGGTCTCGCAAATCTCAATCAATAGCTTCATAAAAGTGATTCATGTCTCAAGTGAATAATTTTAACCAGCATTATTTTGTGGTTCAAATTAAATGATTACTAGGAACATACAATAGCAACTGAAATTTATATTTAGCCGAACCTAAATCAATCCATTATCAGCCCTCCTTTAAGAAAACCCAAGCTATCTGATGAGAAAAAAGTAGTTTTTTGCCTAAACATCTCAGAGGCTTGGACAAACTGATTGTCTGTGTGTCTGACTTGACAACCCAGTCTTCAAGCATGATAAATAAAGCATGTAAATCTCAAACAAATACAGCAACTAATGGACTGTTTAGCTAAAATACCAGACCTGTTATTTGCATAAACAAAGCTAGTCTTCCACTGTTGGAAATATATTATAGTACAATATTATATTATCACTGTTATTTTCAGGTTCCAGCACCAACATCACAATACACAAAGAGACAACTCTCTAGATGGTGTAACTGTAAACAAAAAAAGTCTGCAATTATGTGAACGTCAGATCTTCCTAATAGCGAGGCCTAATTTGTCACTTATTCGTTGTCCCCTAAAAGCTTTGTGACACACTGAGTTTCATCATTACTATTGTATTCTTAAAAATAAAAAATTCCAAAGATAGTTGTAATTGTGTCCTACAAACACAGTGATCAAAGGCTTTAAAGTATTAAACCAGATGCATCTCCCCAATCTAATCAAAGGTAAACTCCTTATTGACGACAGTTCAGAGTCGCTGGGTTTGTTAAAGATGAAACCTCTGAGTTTTACCTCACGCCGGCATCGCCCTCCACTGAAATCTATGCCAATCAGGATTGGCTTACACGAGTATGTAAAGACTATTAGCGTCACTCAAAATTGGATGTCTGGTAAGGTAATAATTCAGCCAACGACCTTCTCTCGTTCTCTCCTTTCCAACGGGAGAATTTATTCTCTGATCACACGTAAAATACAAGTCTCGATGAGATTACCATCACAGCTGGAGTCCTTTTCGCTCAGCACATGTCGAAACCCAAAACAACGCTCCATTCCCAAGCCAAGTCCGGCTCTTCAAGCACCCACATTCGGTGACATCGTCCTGACCTCGGATCTGCTCGTCTGCTCCATCTGCCACCCCATTTTTCACAGGAGGGGGGCCCTTGTCCCCCTTTCTCATTGTAACAACACAATGTGTGTGTGTGTGTGTGTGTGTGTCGCTTTATGTGAGCCGGAATAGCTAAACTTGGAGAGGCAGACATAATATTTATCATCAGGCAAATACTTTAGCTGCTACGTGCTGTTTATTCTGAGGTTTGAAGGGACCTTGACAGGCCAGTCCCTTCAATAATTTAGATTAATATTAACAAGACCCCACAGTATATAAGGCAGCACACCTTTTTGCTAAGATATCCCTATTCTTTTAAGTTAGAGTTGGCAAACCGCAATTTGCAGCAGCCACTAGTCTCCCTGGGCTGCTGAGCACTGTCCAAGATTGGACACAAGCAGCAGTTTGATTACCTCCTTCTCTTTGATCTTATACTTCTCTGCAATAAGAGTCAGAGATTGATATAGATGCCGTTGAAGTGCCCTCTCCAGCTGCCAATGTTCTGCTGCTGCCTCCTGATCATCCTTGCTGAGCTCTGTCAACGGAAAATAATGACGACATCTCACTTGTCTCCAGTACATCCCCCACTGCCTCGCACAAGACCTGCAGGACTCTCGTCTTTAGTGGCTGCTTTCAAATTTGTCTCGGAGTGCTTTACAATCTGTACACATAGACAACCCTGTCTCAAAACCTCGCATCGGATCAGGAAAAACTCCCAAATAACCCCTCAGGGGGAAAAAAGGGAAGAAACCATCAGGAGAGCAACAGAGGAGGATCCCTCTCCAGGATGGACAGGTGCAATAGATGTAATGTGTACAGAAGGACAGATTTAGAATACATTCAATGAATATGACAGAGTGTATGAATAGTTCATAGTAGGCATATTCCACGATGAAGACCTCCACGATCCATCAGGCAGATGGAGGTAGAGAGGAGGAGTGGGCGGAGTCTCAACAGTGGTCGGAGTCTTAACAGGGCAGTGGCGTAGTTGGTAGCAGGAATTCCACGACCAAGACCTCGATGATCCATCAGGCAGATAGGATCTATACCATCTCATAGGGTCCGATGACCCCATGAGACGTGAAGTCAAAAGGACTCCGGGGAGAAAGCAGAGTTAGTAATGTGTGATGGAGAGATGAAAATTCATCCATAAGGAGAGAGAAAAGAGGAGATAGGTGCTCAGTGCATCCTAAACGTCCCCCGGCAGCTATAAGCCTATAGCAGCATATCAAGGGGCTGGACCAGGTGAACCTGATTCAGCCCTAACTATAAGCTCTGTCAAAGAGGAAAGTCTTAAGTCTACTCTTAAATGAGGTGACTGTGTCTGCCTCCCGGACTGAAGGTGGAAGCTGGTTCCATAAAAGAGGAGCTTGATAACTGAAGGCTCTAGCTCCCATTCTACTTTTTAAGACTCTAGGAACTACAAAGCCCGGCATTTAGTGAGCCCAGCTCTCTAGTGGGGCAATATGGTACGACAAGCTCCTTAAGATATGATGGTGCATCACCAATCAAGGCTTTGTACGTTAAGAGAAGAATTTTAAAAGTGATTCTTGATTTTACGGGGAGCCAGTGCAGAGCAGCTAGTGCAGGAGTGATGTGATCTCTTTTCTTAGTTTTATTGAGAATACGAGCTGCAGCATTCTGGATCAACTGGAGGGACCTAAGAGACTTATTAGAGCAGCCTGATAATAAGGAGTTGCAGTAATCCAGTCTCGAAGTAACGAACGCGTGAACCAATTTTTCTGCATTTTTTTAGACAAAATGTGCCTGATTTTTGTGCCTGCATGGCAGGGAAATGCTGAAAAAATAAATGTAATGGTCCATTATACAGGTATATATACGGGTTGATGAGGACCGACAACCGGACCATCAACAGGCAAAGCAGTTTGGTCCACTGCCATGTTGGCAAGATCCTGTGGATTTTGGCCCCAGAACATCTGTTTGCCAACTGATGAAACACTGCCCGCAATTGACCATCCCCCAGTTATGCTTGTGATTGGAGGAGGTTAGTGCCCACAGAGTCCACCAGAGGGCTTCACCTGTGCAATAGAAGTGGTGTAATAATGTAAGATGACATGTATTGTAGGGTCATCACAATTATTGTGCCATTTAAGTTACCATACTTTTCATGATGTGTAACAATAGTACAAAAGATCCAGACAATGATATTTCTACATCTCTTCACTATTTTCTGCAAACATTATCCTTTAGTGGAAGAATTATGTTTTAGTTTGACCTATGATCGTGTCTGTTAAGTACTACAAACAGGTTAACACTTCTACTTGTATGTGATTGCCTCTAAAAATTTAATTGGTGTTGAAGACAATGATGCCTCACAATGGTGAATGAACTCTTGTAATGTTAAACACTTCAAGACTTTGCTGTACTGGCATTACAATTCAATCACACTGGCTTACTTTGGCTGGAATAGACTAAAATAACTTCAAAAATGCCAGGGATGCCTTCAATGCATCAATCAAAGGCCCCAAATAATAAGTAAATAGAGTAACTATGCATTGCAGCATGTACCACTTTTGCCAAATGTTGCTGACCTTGACATTTTAAAAAAAAAAAAAAAATTGAAGAGATTCATGCAAAGATATTTGGATGTAAAGAGGGATATGGAAGTAGAAGTGAGGAGGGAAAGAGAGCATTCACATAGATTAAATGTGTGGATGAATGTGGGGATTACCAGTGAATTCTTATTGGAGCTCTATAATTACTTAATTCTATTAGAACTGGAGACTATAATAAACTACCTATTTGGATTAGCATAGACACAGTCATTGGTAGAGGAAAGAGATACACTAAAAAAGAAAGAAAGAGCAGAAGAGACATAGCACAGATCAAACAAGGGGAGCGTTGTGAGATGTAGGAGAGAAAGTGACAGGAAGAGAAATATAAAGAGAATTAGAAGTAAAAGTCAGGTATTGAAGGCTATTTTTTAATTCAAGGAGCGCAGAAATAACATTAAATGCCAGCCAAAATCACGCTTTCTATGCTCATACTGTCAATGCTCCTGTCTGTGTGTGTATCGATTAAAGACAGAGAAGTTGATACAAGTTATATTTCATATTTGTTTATTTGCTATATAGCCATTTGGCACTGGCTCAAATATTTCATAATGAAAGGCCATAATATAATCGTCATACATCTGCTATGATTGATTTGGACCTGTCCTTGATGAAAGAGATACATTCACATGGTTTAATGATGGGGGGACCCTACGACAGAGACATGTTTGGTTAATGGAGAGAATGGTTAGGTGAAACTATAGTGAAATGATGCTGATATAGAATAATCATCTGCTCATTAGACCATGGATCATGGGCGAATGATGCAATTGCATCGCTCAAGGCTTCTATTGAAAGAGACAGCGTGGGTTAATTGAATATGAAGTTCTGTATGAATCCAGTACTTTCAGTTTCCATCTCATTTGAGTATTACTTGATGGTTGCAATGCATTACTTATAAACATAATTTATCTGTTTAGAAAATTGTGAGAGCCTTCATTGGGGACTGCTTGCCTGCGTGTGTGTAGGTGTGTGTGTGTGTGTGTGTGTGTGTGGGGGGGGGGGGGGGGGGTCGGGTGAGACAGAGACCCATAAGCAGACATGGTAAGACAGACAGGGAGCGAGGGGCAGGAAAAGAGACAGAAGGAATTAGTGAGTGTGTTGAGGTGTGACTGCCCTGCTCTACTTGACTAATGAACTGGTGGTATCTCAGTGGAAGTCAAGGCTCATTCCGGCTATGCTTGACCCCGGTGCTAACAC
Organism: Pseudoliparis swirei; assembly: GCF_029220125.1. Classification (NCBI taxonomy): domain Eukaryota; kingdom Metazoa; phylum Chordata; class Actinopteri; order Perciformes; family Liparidae; genus Pseudoliparis; species Pseudoliparis swirei. The sequence continues at coordinate 8,545,105 of NC_079407.1, forward strand.
TTAACGCTGCGTGACAGCTACATATACACTGACTGCCACCATCAACCCCAACTCTGTTCATTAACTACATTGGCCCTAAGTGTGGGTAGGAGTTTGTGTGCTTCCACATATGAACCTTCAAGTCTTTAAACTGCATTGTCAAGTTCTTGCATTCACCGTTGAGATCGAAGAAAAACATTTGTTTTATTTGACTCAGTCAAATAATGTGTTTGTTTATTTTAACACTGAAGATGTGTACTTCTGACCTGACAGACAACACATTATTTAAGTTGCATAGTAGCTGATGGGCAAAAAAGTGAAAATACTTACGTTTGTTAGAAACATGACTCCTAATAAATGCTCATGTTGCTCTATTCCTAGAGCTCTTTCCCTCCCTTACTGGTAAACACATGAGTAAGAAATCCTCCCATTCAGAGTACATTTAAAGACCTAAGATAATTATAGTGTGCACAATTATTTACACCGGTCTTTTGTGGCGTTTGTTCCATTTACACATTCTTATCTTTCGGCATTCAGAGACAAAACAGATTTAAAATTGTGTGTGACATACTGTCAAATGTTGTTTGAATATCACATGTACAAGTAAGGGAACAAACAGGAGGTTCCCTCTGTTAGCTGAAGAGACACTTTATTTCTACCACATGAATGTTGTGAACTTTGAGAGCCTGGGGCTAGAGGCCACATGCCATTCACTGTGTGTTCATTTGAACTCCCCCATCGAGCAACTGTGGGATGAACAGAGAAAGAAGCCCGGAACTGAACAACTGTCAAAGAATACTGAATAAGATAGGCTTGCGTTGGTGTTCATTGTATTTTATTCTGAAAGGAATGTTTTTTATGTTCCCATTGACATAAATGGTGGCAAAGTATTAAACAATTAAACAAACTCTCATTTACTGTGATAATAAATCAATAGAGGGAAGATTGGCAAATCTGTTGAAGAACGGTAAAATGAAAAGTAATGCCAATCCAGGGCCTTGATATTAATTTGTAGATGGAGCAGCCCAGAGGTAGTGGTGGCAGGCACGTGCACAGACATTTTGAGGGGCAGGTGCTCAAACCAAAAAAAAAGGGCACCCAATGCCAAAAAAAAATTCTGACAGAGTTGAAGCATTAGCAGCAATAAACTGATAGCTGTCCTCGACCTGCATTTCCTCTGGGCAGCATCAGACAGCTAGCTTACATTTTCTTTATGAATAAAGATGAATTATTATATAGCAACAATAGTACAAGCGTTCTGATTGGCTAATGGGTCATCATGCCAGCCACGTATCGCCCTCCTCGCTGGTCTGATACGGATCCGTATTGCCCTCTTATGTCATTTTCAAAATGAGCGATATTGATAGACATCAAGAGCCAAGAGCAGTGGTCCTCAAACTAAGGCCCGCGGGCCGGATACGGCCGCCTCCACATTTAGCCCGGACCTCTGAACAAGAGAGGCCTTATGATTTGTTTTCAGTCTGGCCACGCAAATCCTAGACTAGCCCATTAAATAGAACGGAATAAGAATTCTCTCTCTCTCTCTTCTCTCTCTCCCTCTCTCTCTATTCTCTCTCTCCTCTCTTTTCTCTCTCTTTTCTCTCTCACCTCTCTCTCTTCTCTCTCTTCTCTCTCTCCCTCTCTCTCTCTTCTCTCTTCTCTCTCTCTCTCTCTCTCTCCTCTCTCTCTTTTCTCTGTCTCCTCTCTTTTCTCTCTCACCTCTCTCTCTTCTCTCTCTCCCTCTCACTCTTTTCTCTCTCTTTTCTCTCTCTTCTCTCTCTCTCTCTCTCTCTCTCTCTCCTCTCTCTCCCTCTCTCTATTCTCTAAACATAACTAACGTCAGTAAACAGCTGGGCGAGGCTTTGAAATCACGGATTTCGTGAGTTTTTGTTTATTTTTTTAGGAAATGTCGGACCAGTTGTGACGTCATGTTTTCAGCAGCGTAATGTTGTGGTTGATTTATCACAAAACAACGTCAGGGGACAAATACCATCATGACCTGTTTGTCTGGTGCTGCGGGTCAGAGGAGAAGGAGGTGCACCCGTTTGGTGGCGCGAGGAGACCTGCGCGGAGGAGGAAGTGGAGGAGGGAGGAGCGCGGGGGGGGGGGCTCGTGAGCGCCGCGGAGCAGGTCGGGGCGAAATTCTCACAAGAACTCAAATAAATGCCCCGTCGGATATTAAAACACATTTGGGGGGACTTGATGACAGAAAGAGTAACTTTTATTCTTAAATATGGATGAATAAAAAAATGTGTCTCCAGCAAAAAGGGCACTTTTCTCATCCAGGGCAAAGGGGCTGGTGCTTGAGCACCACTAGGGCTCTATCTGTGCACGTGCCTGAGTGGTGGTGCTTAGAAGACAAGAATGGTAAATTGTGAATGTCTAGTCGTGACTCCCCTGCATCTGAAGTAGGTGGTCTTCTGTAAAAGCTCTGACAAGGGATTGCTGTTAGCTACTTGACCTTGCTAGTCGTGACAGTTCCTTTTTTCCCTCGTGTGCCATGTGCCTTTGGTTTGACTGCGCCCTGTGCTTGGTGCTGTAGTCGTAATGCAGGCACAATAATGGTACCGTGCTGTGCAAGGCATCACTGTCACAACACATACATACATACCGTACATACCAACAGACAGCTTAACTAAATGACTCAGTGCGAGAGCGAGACAAAGAAGTAGACATATATACGGAGAGGCATTCTTACAGCCAGTCAGTTGTTTGATGATGAGTCATGTCACGACTTTTCCCATATGGCTTGTCTTGTCTCTCTCATCTGTACCATGGGACAGTTGTATCGAAGCTGGGGATACATAACTATCAGGCTATGCATATTGGAGCTGTCTGTTCTGGATAGCCCTTGGCACATCAAAGCAACAGAACATACTGAATTCAATTCAATTCAGTTTATTTGTATAGCCCAATTTCACAAATTACAAATTTGTCTCGGAGTGCTTTACAATCTGTACACATAGACATCCCTGCCCCAAAACCTCACATCGGACCAGGAAAAACTCCCAAATAACCCTTCAGGGGGAAAAAAAGGGAAGAAACCTGCAGGAGAGCAACAGAGGAGGATGCCTCTCCAGGATGGACAGATGCAATAGATGTAATGTTACAGAAGGACAGATTTAGAGTTAAAATACATTCAATGAATATGACAGAGTGTATGAATAGTTCATAGTAGGCATATTCCACGATGGAGACCTCCATGATCCATCAGGCAGATGGCGGTGGGGAGGAGGAGTGGGCGGGGTCTCAACAGTGGGCGGAGTCTCAACAGGACAGTGGCGTAGTCAGGAGCAGGAATTCCACGACCCAGACCTCGATGATCCATCAGGCAGATAGGATCTATGCCGTCTCATAGGGTCCGATGACCCCATGAGACGTGAAGTCAAAAGGACTCCGGGGAGAAAGCAGAGTTAGTAACGTGTGATTGAGAGATGAAAATTCATCCTTAAGGAGAAAAAAGAGGAGATAGGTACTCAGTGCATCCTAAAACGTCCCCCGGCAGCTATAAGCCTATAGCAGCATATCAAGGGGCTGGACCAGGGCAAACCTGATTCAGCCCTAACTATAAGCTCTGTCAAAGAGGAAAGTCTTAAGTCTACTCTTAAACGAGGTGACTGTGTCTGCCTCCCGGACTGAAATTGGAAGCTGGTTCCATAAAAGAGGAGCTTGATAACTAAAGGCTCTGGCTCCCATTCTACTTTTTAAGACTCTAGGACAGACATGGGCAAACTACGGCCCGCGGGCCACATCCGGCCCGTTAGGCTTTTTAATCCGGCCCGCCGAACTTGTCCAAATCGCGACTTTGTTTACTTCCGGTGTGCGTTGGCAACTCGTCACACGAAACCCTTCACCGTGATTTGTCAATCCGTTTGTCTGTCAAAATTTCTCGAAAAAAACCAACCAATGAACACTCAGTAAATCACAAAGGACCTCCCACCACACAGGTAAGGCTCATTTAGAAACAGCCGCAGTGATTTTGGCGAGCAGCGCGGAGCCTCGGAGGGGCTGCAGAGCCACGAGGAGGAACACGCAGCCAGAAGAGAGCCACTTGGACCGGGTAAGAGTCTTTACTACACGTTACGTGTCACGGTGTCCGTAACGTGCGCGCGGTGCTGACTAGTCTTGTATTTTACAGAGAGGATTCACCAGCGCCTGCAGCGCAGCCTGCAGCTCCACCTGCCCGGCCAGCAGAGAGCTCTCGTGACACGATGACATGATGTTATTATAGTGAAGCCATATTGTAAATAGTCAATAGTTGTGTTCTGTTTTCTATTTCTCAACATGTATATAATGTAGGATTTTTTTTATTTTTATGTACAATACATATTTCAAAAAAAAAAAAATGTAATGGTCATTTTTTATTTGCACACACCCCATGAAACTTTATCTGCAATATGAAGTCATTTCTCAGTCCCATCTTTATCATTTTGGTGAATGTGTGACAGACACATCATTTTTACTCAAAAAACGGTAATACAAAATAGTTTTCCTCATTTATTTAATTCAATTCAGTTTATTTGTAGAGCCCAATTTCACAAATTACTAATTTGTCTCGGAGTGCTTTACAATCTGTACACATAGACATCCCTGACCTTTGACCTCACATCGGATCAGGAACAACAGAGGAGGATCCCTCTCCAGGATGGACAGGTGCAAGTACATGTATCTAGCATTGTATTCAGATATTTCACTGCTTTTGTGAACCTATGACCTTTGGTAAACCAATTTCAAACACCAAAACAGTACGTCCACATGAGTAAAGGTGTGTTTTCAGAAGAGATATGAATAATTTAAAAAAATAGAACTTCAATTGTCAGCTTTAGGGTCATATTTTCTTGAGTAAAGCGCTGTCAGTCTGTTTGTGACGGGTTCATACTAGGGCTGTCAATCGATTTAAAAAAATTAACTAATTAATCGCACATGTTGAAATTGCGATTAATTAATCGCGATTAATCGCGCTTAAAAGTGTTTTCCTTCTTTTTAAAGACAAAACTTCACACAGAGCTGTTTTCAAAGAGGCTCCTACATATACAGTGCCAGCGAGGTATTTAATATCGTGGATGATAAATTGTTTCTTCAGTGAAACATCAGATTAGTAAAAAAAAAAAAGTATATTGAGACCCCATTGGTTCTGTCATCTTTAACACTGAACACAGCAGAACCAGTGGCCTTGGTAACTGACTGACATTCACATATGTCACGTTAACCCTCTGGAGGCTGGGGGCATTTTATACATTTTACAAAATAAATTAAATTCACCGTTTAAAGTCTTTCGCATGTGACACACCCCCACGTGTTATACATCAAACATTCCAGAACAATCTCAGCTCTGAAATAAGGCTCATTGTCCTCGCGCCGTGTTCTCTGGTTCTCTGACTGACAGGCTGCTAAATGAGCCTTACCTGTGAGGTGGGAGGTCCTTTGTGATTTACTGAGTGTTCATTGGTTGTTTTTACCGAAACGGATTGACAAATCATGGTGAAGGTTTCGTGTGACGAGTTCTTTCCGCGCCGCGTCACCCGACGCGTCGCCCCTTCGTTCCTCTGTGTATCAGAGGGGGAGACGGGAGGAAGGAGAGCAGGAGGAAACCCGACTGATTCATCCACGAGTTAAACTGATTTCTGCTCCTTATTTTCGCGGAGAAATAATTGTTTTAAAAACGGAAACAGTGTCAAACCGTACTGCCGCGGTTTTTAAAAAAAAATTAAAAAAAATTGCGTTAATTGCGTTAAAATATTTTAGTGCGTTAACGCGGCCAAATTAATCGCATAGATTAACGCGTTAACGCTGACAGCCCTAGTTCATACACATGCTGACCAGATGATGACGCACATCGCCCTCACTTTAAAGACCCCTTTCTAGTTTCTGCTGCAGGCAGGATATTTAACACAGTCTATCTCTCAGGACAATCCGTCCATTATTTTGCGGGGTTTAAAACAATTAGAAATTATTGAGCTTGAGTATTTCGTTGGGTAATTTGTTTTGAATGTTGAAAGTGATTTCATTGATCTCTTTCCAGTAAATGTTGATTACTTTAACTTTGCACCTTAAATTGAAATGTATAAAAAACAGACGCAATCTCCAGGTTTAAAAAAATTACATTGCGTGTCCAAATGCTCCTGGCCCGGCCCCTCTGTCACATTTTAGAACAGAATGTGGCCCGCGAGTCAAAAAGTTTGCCCACCCCTGCTCTAGGAACTACAAGTAGTCCCGCATTTAGTGAGCGTAGCTCTCTAGTGGGGCAATATGGTACTACAAGCTCCTTAAGATATGATGGTGCATCACCAATCAAGGCTTTGTACGTTAAGTAGGGATGGGTATCGTTTGGGTTTTTTCCGATACCGGTGCTAAACCGGTACTTTTAAAACGATACCGGTGCCTAAACGGTGCCTGAACCGATACTTTTTTTTTTTAAACGCACAATGAGGACATTAAAAACGTGATGTGTGTATATATATATATTGTCATGTGCAGAACTTATAGGCAGGGGTGAACATAACTGGTACACAGGTACGCATGCGCGAAGATAATCAACAATGCGTAATATGTAATATGTACTTATGTATGTGCATATCTATGTATTTATGAATGTATATTTAGAGGGTTAATCCTGTCACTGTTTTGATGGGCAAAGAGAACAACCAATTAGAGGTACTGAAGATGACACATGACAAATAAAGTGTTGCTTCTGATAGCGAGAGTTACACTGAAACAAAGTGATGCCCCACGGTCTTTATTCCTCCGTCATTATATTCCCGGTAACACCGGGTATACAGCCGGGATCGCTGTACATCAACACATCTGATGACAGACTGTCACGCTCGTAGCTAGCGCTAGCTACGAGCTAGCTTAAACATGGTTATAATGGCTAATTTATTATTTCTTGGCCTACTTTTATGAATGCAAGACTTGCAATCAACGTTACGGTACTAATCTGAGTTAAGGCTGCTCGTCATCATCGGGCTCCACGTGTTCAGGGGGACCGGTGACAGTCTCCCCATCCCGCCCAGCCTGTGTGCTCCACACGGGTTCACGCTGTCACACACGGCCACGCCTCCGCTGTCAAAGTTAAATATGATAGGCTATCGTAACCTGCTGACAGGGCGGAGTCACCTGAGAAGTTCACAACAATAGTTTTTTTCAATTTCAATCGGCTCAGGCACCGGAAAGAAGCACCGAAATGTGCGTTGCTTTTCGGTCCGGGTAATACCGGTTGTATTGGAACCGGTACCACATTGGCACCGGTTTCCGGTACCCAACCCTAACGTTAAGAGAAGAATTTTAAAAGTGATTCTTGATTTTACTGGGTGCCAGTGCAGAGCAGCTAGTGCAGGAGTGATGTGATCTCTTTTCTTAGTTTTAGTGAGAACACGAGCTGCAGCATTCTGGATCAACTGGAGGGACCTAAGAGACTTATTAGAGCAGCCTGATAATAAGGAGTTGCAGTAATCCAGTCTCGAAGTAACGAACGCGTGAACCAATTTTTCTGCATCTTTTTGAGACAAGATGTGATTACGTAGATGAAAGAATACAGTCCTTGAGATTTGCTTTACGTGGGAGTTAAAGGACAAGTCCCGATCAAAGATAACGCCAAGATTCTTTACAGTGGTGTTGGATTCTAGGGCAATGCCGTCTACAGAAACCACATCACCAGATAATTGATCTCTGAGGTGCTCAGGGCCGATTAAAATTACTTCGGTTTTGTCTGAGTTTAACATCAAGAAGTTGCAGGTCATCCATGTTTTTATGTCTTTAAGACATGCTTGAATTTTACCGAGTTGGTTGCTCTCCTCTGGTTTTATCGATAAATATAGTTGAGTATCATCTGCATAACAATGAAAGTTTATGGAGTGTTTCCTGATAATATTGCCCAAAGGAAGCATGTATAAAGTAAATAAAATTGGTCCAAGCACAGAACCTTGTGGAACTCCGTGATTAACGTTGGTGGTTATCGAGGCGTCATCGTTTACAAATACCAACTGAGATCGATCTGATAAATAGGATTTAAACCAAATTAGTGCCGTGCCTGAAATGCCAATCGACTGCTCCAGTCTCTGTAACAGGATGTCATGGTCAATGGTGTCGAATGCAGCACTAAGGTCTAACAAGACCAGGACAGAGGAGTCCTTTATCTGCTGCCATTAAGAGGTCATTTGTAATTTTCACCAGTGCTGTCTCGGTGCTGTGGTGTTTTCTAAATCCTGATTGAAATTTCTCAAATAAACTATTATGATGTAGAAAGTCGCACAACTGATTTGCGACCACTTTCTCAAGGATCTTGGAGAGGAAGGGGAGGTTAGAGATCGGTCTGTAGTTAGCCAACACCTCTGGATCCAGAGTGGGCTTCTTCAGGAGAGGTTTAATAACAGCCACTTTGAAGGAGTGTGGTACGTGGCCTGTTAGCAGAGACACATTGATAATATCTAATAGAGAGCCGCCAATTAAAGGCAAAACGTCTTTAAGCAGCCTCCTCGGGATGGGGTCCAAGAGACAGGTAGACCTGTTCGAAGTAGAAACCGTTGAAGATAATTGGTCACGGTTGATGGGAGAAAAGCCCTTCAAATATACACCAGGGCATACAGCGGTTTCCAAGGCCATTCCACTTGAGGACAGATTGGCACTGATTATGGGCAAGAGAATATTAATCTTGTCCCTAATAGTTAAAATCTTTTCATTAAAGAAGTTCATAAAGTCATTACCACTGAGGTTTATAGGAATGCTCGGCTCCACAGAGCTATGACTCTCTGTCAGCCTGGCTACAGTGCTGAAGAGAAACCTGGGGTTGTTCTTATTTTTTTCTATTACTGATGAGTAATAGGCAGCTCTGACATTACGGAGGGCCTTCTTATATGTTTTAAGACTATCTCGCCAAACTAAGCGGGATTCTTCGAGATTAGTTGAACGCCATATGCATTCAAGCTTTCGTGACGTTTGGTTCAGTTTGCGGGTCTGAGGGTTATACCAGGGAGCAAACCTCCTCTTCCTCACTGTCTTCTGCTTCAGAGGGGCTATTGAGTCCAGTGTCATTCTCAGTGAGCCTGTGGCACTGTCAACAAGATGATCAATCTGGGACGGACTAAAGTTAGACCAGGAGTCCTCTGTTATATTGAGACGTGGTATCGAATCAAATACAGAAGGAATCGCTTCTTTAAATTTAGCTACAGCACTGTCAGTTAGACATCTGGTGTAGAAACTTTTGACTAACGGAGTACACTCCGGTAGTATAAATTCAAAAGTTATGAGGTTGTGGTCTGACAGAAGAGGATTCTGTGGGAAGACGTTCAAATGCTCAATGTCAACGTGTGGCCAAAGCTGTGAGTGGGTTTCTGCACTCTCTGACAGAAGCCAATCGAGTCCAACAAGGAGATGAATGCAGCACTAAGGCAATCATTATCAACATCCACATGGATATTAAAATCTCCAACAATAATAACTTTATCAGTTTTAAGAACCAAACTTGATATAAATTCTGAGAATTCAGATATAAACTCTGAATATGGACCTGGTGGCCGGTACAGAATCACAAATAGAATTGGCTGTAGTGTTTTCCAGGTTGGATGTGAAAGACTAAGAACAAGGCTTTCAAATGAGGTGTAGTGTAATTTTGGTTGAGGATTAATTAATAGGCTCGATTCAAAGATGGCTGCTACTCCACCTCCTCGACCGGTGCCTCGAGGAATGTGAATATTAATATGACTTGGAGGAGTCGATTCATTTAGGCAGACATATTCTTCATGGCTCAGCCAGGTTTCAGTTAGGCAACATAAATCAATGTGATTATCTGATATTCAATCATTTAGTAACACAGCTTTAGATGACAGAGATCGAATATTTAGGAGACCACATTTAATAGACCTGTTTTGTTGCACTGCTGAAATAATGGTGTTAACTTGTATAAGGTTATTGTGTACGACTCCTCTTCTGCTTACTTTTGATTTATTTAATTGAAGTGGCCGTGGGACAGACACAGTCTCTACTCTAGAGTCATGGGTGGGTAACTGCTCGAATGGAAGAGCAGAGAAGGGTGTTAAACTACAACTCTGCTCCCGGTTCCTGATCTGAACCCTGGGTTGTCATGGATTAAGTCCGGTGATCAACTTGGTCATATTCGCAGAAATGAGACGCGCTCCGTCCAACGTGGGATGAATGCCGTCTCTCCTCATCAGATCAGGCTTTCCCCAGAAAGTCTTCCAGTTGTCTACGTAGCCCACATTATTCGCTGGGCACCACCTCGACAGCCATCTTCCCAATGCTGAAGCAGCAGAGAAGAGAAGTAAAGACTCACCGCATATGTACTGGCGGATGCATATGTATTTTATGGATACAAATGATGGCAATGAAAGTGCTTAAGGAGGCATATAACCGGGACTTTTTACTTCGAATGAGCACAGATGCATTTAATTATTTTATTACAATGTTGCATCTAGCATTTTAAACAAATAAGACTGATGAGACATTGGCTGGGCTGTAACTTTATTCCCTTTCTGCTATAATCTACCCATTTATTTCTCTCGCCATACCTTCCGCTTGCCTCACCTCCCCACCAGTCTAAATACACCATTTTGTATGCACATTGATTCATAAGTGCCCTGCCAATCAGAGACCAAGTTCATTTTGAAATACTGCCAATTGCCAAATATGTCCAGTCTCTATTTGCATATAGACAGAAATAATCTCTGGTGTCAACACACACCTGATTGGTGACATCTCACTCAATTTGGGAAATAACATGCAGTTTACGTGGGGCTAAGGAACAGTGCACATACTTTAATACTATTTCAAATGTATATTTCAGGAGTGCAGACAGTCAGGATGAATTGACTAATCAAATACATAGGCCTTTGCAGTATATGATACAATAACAATTTACATTAGGTTAGGAAGGTCAATTTCTCACAGTAGAGACTGAATAATCAGCTGTTCAACATTTTTAAATATAATTTTAATTGACTACTATCGTCCTAGTGTATCTGGAGGAAAGGGAACATGCACATCTATGAAAGGGAACATGCATGCCCTGAATTTTGAGTTACTTCTATTTGTTATGCTTCCATGAGATTGGTACTGTATCTCATATGCAAACTGTGCTGCTCTATTGCTATTGTGCTGACCAATCAGAGCCCTTTGGCTAATTGAGCTTTTAAACTCTAACTCGTTTTATCTTACAACTCCTCACTGATGCAGATCTTTGTGGCAGTTTTTCACTCCCCTATCTTACAATGAGATATATTTAACTGGGTCAACTGGGTCTTGTAAAGGAACCCTTATCCCTAATCCCTGAAGTATTGTGACAGTAACAGGGTATTCTGATTTGGCCCACATTCACACACAAGTGCAGATAAGCGCATACTTTGCTTAAATACATTCTGCACATCTATGCATGTAAATCCACACACTCAATAAAACCCCTTTGCTGAGGCCAGCGTATTTTTTTAAATAAATAAATAATTAAAAAATCAAGCATGTTTTGTGTTTTCTCTGGTTGGCACAAGGAAAAAAAAAGGTTTCCGGCTTAAAAAATCAATGAAAAAATAACCATGCAAATCGACCTAATCAAATGTTTTTTTTAATGAGTCTGTTGTGGTTTAATGTCTATGCAATGCTTTTGTTTCCATTGTTTTTACTGTGCGTTAATGTCAGGAGTACTAGGACAAACGATTCCCCTATCTAGGATAATAAAGTTGATCTGACTTATGTTACTAGCCCACACCCACACAATCTCATTAGCCGCCGCATATAGTGCTTCATCCAGAGAAAGGGAATGTACTCTATCTCATGCCTGTATACTTCTGTGAATATTCTGTATTGTAGCAACCAAACACAACCAAAGCACCCTGCTGAAAAAAATGCTGCACCTCCTAAGCCCTCAAATCGCTCCCAGCTGGTCAATTTCCAAAGGTAGCTTGGCCTTCCGTAGACACAGCCTGTAATGGACTGTGAGGTGTCTTAACCCTTGTGTTGCCTTCGGGTCATTTTGACCCGATTCAATATTTAACCCTCCTGTCGCCTTCGGGTCAATTTGACCCGATTCAATGTTTAATGTCGGTGTTCTTTCGGGAGTCAACAAACAAACATAAAGTACCTCACACTTAAACTTGGAAAACAATATTAATTCTAATAATTTTCTGGAGATTTTAATAGCTGGGGTCATATTGACCTCAAGGGTAAAATATGTTAGTAAATATAAAGGTAACAGGAGGGTTAAACATTGAATTGGGTCATATTGACCCGAAGGCGACAGGAGGGTGAAACATTGAATCGGGTCAAATTGACCCGAAGGCAACACAAGGGTTAAAACACACTTCATTCAAACTCAAACTAACTTACTGGTTCAGAGAAGTGAGTGAGATGTCAGAATGCAGTCAACGGCAGGATAAAACAGGTAATAAAATGTGTTTCTAAATAAGTGTGAGTCACAGCAACCACGAGAGGTCCTTGAGCATACAGCTTATAAGGGCCACACGAAATAGTATGCAGTTTGCTACAGCAGAATGCATGATTAGCAGTGGACAAACAGAGAGATGCACTCCCACTCGCAACCCCACAAGCTATCTTTCTGAGAGATCTCAAAGAGTCTTTTATAATGGTAGATTATCAGACTGTAGACATGTCAGCTGTGGGGTTCCACAGGGGAGCTGCTTGGGCCCTTTACTCTTTTCCATTTTCACAAATGATCTCCCTTTGTCAATTAAAAACTCCAACATGGTAATGTATGCTGATGACACAACACTGTACAGTAATTCTTCAAACAAACTGGAACTTGCTACCATTCTGAATCAGGATCTGGAGAGAGTGTCTGATTGGGTGAAAGTGAATAAGCTAGCACTGAACATTTCTAAAACTAAATGCATTGTGTTTGGCTCTAGGAATACACTTAACGGTGACACAAAGCTTCACCTGTCAATGTCAGGTTCAGCGATAGAACAGGTCCAGAGGGTCAAACTACTGGGTGTAGTGTTGGATGAACAGTTGTCGTGGTCTGAGCACATCAACAGCATTGTCACTAAGATGGGAAGGGGTATAGCTATGACCAGAAAGTGCTTTGCTTATTTAACACTCCCTATTGTTTGTCAGGTGTTACACTCCCTGGTCTTTTGTCATCTGATGTACTGTCCATTCATATGGGCAGTGGCTGCTAAGAAGGACATACATAAACTACAAATGGTTCAAAACAGAGCTGCCAGATTAGCACTCCAGTGTTCAATTAGAACTAATACTGCATATATGCACTCTCGCCTGTCATGGTTCTCAGTTGAAACTCAACTTCACTTTTGTCTTCTCATGTTTTTCAGGAAAGTCGTATTTAATCAGACACCGGTATATTTCTTCAATCAGTTACAATACACATTTAACAGACATAACCATAACACAAGGAATGCTAATTTAGGTCAATTGATACCGCCAACCCCAAGAACTAACCTCCTCAAATGTACTGTTATCTATCATGCAATTACCGCTTGGAACTTACTACCTCCTCGTTTAACTCACATGAGTAATAATTTGTCATTAAAAAAACAATTAAAGGCGCACCTAAGAACATTCACCACTTGACGTATTCTATTGCTTTTTAGTCATCTGATTTTCTTTTTCTTTTTCTTTGTATGAATTAAGTTGAATTGCATAACATATATCTTATCCTTCGACTGTACTGTGCATCTGACTGCACTATGTTTTACTTTGTTGTACTATTTTTAACTGTTGGTTTCACGATATGTTTTGTATGTTTTTGTATGTATTGTATTTTGTCCTTTCTGTGGACCCCAGGAAGATTAGCGGTCGCTAAGGCGTCAGCTAATGGGGATCCAATAAATAAACAATAAACAATAAACAACTCACGGACGAATGCACACACGCACTCACACAAGCAACCGATTGCATGATCCTCCTGGGGGAGATAATCGTACAACAATCTGTAGCTCCTTTCAGTCTGCTGCAGGCTGCACTATTTATTGCCATTCTCTTTACCTGCTGCACCTAATAGAGTGTCATTGCCAGCTACCAAAGATCAGCCTTCATCAGTGGCTGTCAGGCATTATTGATATGTTGATAGAGTGAAGTTGCTACAGTTTTAGAGACATGCCGGCATGTCAATAAGCAAGACACATGAGCCTATTTATTGATGACTTTGTGGGGCAGTACTTGATTAAGATAGATTTATCTTGTCTTTGTGTATTTTTCACTGAGAAGTCACCAGTAGATTGGGAAACAAACGTTTCTTCCATTTCAGACCCCAGTAGGAACATTTTATTCTCTTCTCTCAAGACCGGGCACTTGGGATTTTTCTGGCCTGATTTGTTTTCTCATTACCATCAGTCAAGTTGCCCAACTGGTGGAGAAAGCGGGCCTATAAAACCCATCAGATGTAGCCTTTAGGAGTGGAAGTTTCTGACCAGCTAACCTCAAACCAGCAGTTCATTTTTTTAAATTTGTATATCTCATTATTCCTTGGTTGTCACAGAAGCAGGTACACAGCCACACAGTCACACACACACACACACACACACACCTACACACTCACAAACACACACAAACACACTGATCAGACAACTCTCAAAGTAACTCAACACCTCTTTTATCTCTATCTCATATTCTCTCCTCTGTCCTCACCCCATCCTCCACTCCCTCCCATTGCCCCTGTGCCTGCTGTTAATCCATGTGTGATTGATGGAGGAGTGCATCCTTCCCTTCCTCCACCACTCAGCCTCCTCTGTCCCCAAAGCCCCTCCATCTTTCTCTCTTACCTGCCGTCACCAGATGGCCCACCACCTGCTTCCAAAAGTCAACAAAAGCTGCAATTACCCTTCATGTCCAACAAAGGCAATATCACACACAGACACACACACACACACATGCATGGTGAGACACCCAAATAAGTAACCCACGCATTAAAAGTAAACTATAATCATTTACGAAAATATACACTGCGCACATTTTTATTATTTCATTATTGTTTACCGAAAATATTACTCATTGTCATATATCCCAGTCTTCGTAAAGATGTTCAACTGGGCTCATCATATTCTTGTGTGATATGATAATGTTCCTTTTCCACTACTCGATTAATAATCAGAGGAAATTGACCAGGCTTGAGTTCGATTGAGCAGAAACCAACACAGCACACAAGCACAGGAGAACGCAACTATTACAAGTTCCTTCTTGTTCACAGAGGAATCCATATGGACCGACATCATAGATCGTGACATCTTATAAGTTATTATTTTTCAGTATGGCTCTCATCATGTAGAAATGTTACTGACTGCTAGTTATTTTTCTCGTTACACCATAATTACACATGATTGATTATGCGTGTGACGCATGGTGTGTGTAGGCAGTTCCCTATTGCTGCTGATAATTACAGGGATGACTGACAGCTGTACTAAACAGAATCACTACTATACCTAACGTATTATGTTGCCCTTAGCTGCCAGAAATCAAGATAACACCTGAAAGAGCTCTGAAGTATTCAAAGCTTCATGACTGTTTTTTGCTATTGAAGTGTAAATGAAAAATAAAAGACCAGAACCGTCGTTCAATCTGATATGCATAATCACCTTTTATACAGATCAGCCTCTTTCATTTCCTCGCAGTGTTTGAAAGGATTTATTCTCCCTGCCAAAAGCATAATGCTCACTGTGCTATTGATACAGTATACAAACCTGCTGTATTCATTAATAATAATATTGTTATATATTAGTTGTGTTCATGTCATAGTTCTGAGTTTTATTTGTTGTGAGAAAGCAAACCAAAGGCACATACATTTTCATATTGAATTAGATCATCAATAAGAGGAATCTTACACTGTCAGAGTTACTTTATTTAAAAAAAAAGGTAATATTATTTTTGTGTAATGCTGCAAAATACAGGATTGGGAATATTTCAGTTGGCTCTCAACATGGCAACAATGAGCCGGCAGCTTACAGTTAACAGTGAAAACTATGCGCAAGTGGGAAGCGGAGGGTGGGTTCTACACCTCCAAAACAACACCAAGGGTTGGGTTGGCGTTATCAGCTGTAAAAGCAATATGAGAGCGATGCAGACCGGCAGCCGTGAGTTAACCTGTCCGGCAAGCTGACATGCGCAGGCACAAGCACTAAAAGCACATGCGGCCTCCATTCTCTGCTCATGTAGATATTCCTCCATTATATCATTGCTGAGAAAATATGTCAATGCTCTGAATGTATAAACAGCTAATAAACTTTCATTGTTATGCAGATGATACTCAACTATATTTATCGATAAAACCAGAGGAGAGCAACCAACTCGGTAAAATTCAAGCATGTCTTAAAGACATAAAAACATGGATGACCTGCAATTTCTTGATGTTAAACTCAGACAAAACCGAAGTAATTTTAATCGGCCCTGAGCACCTCAGAGATCAATTATCTGGTGATGTAGATTCTGTAGACGGCATTGCCCTGGCATCCAACACCACTGTAAAGAATCTTGGCGTTATCTTTGATCGGGACTTGTCCTTTAACTCCCACGTAAAGCAAATCTCAAGGACTGCATTCTTTCATCTACGTAATATTTCAAAAATCAGGCACATCTTGTCTCAAAAGATGCAGAAAAATTGGTTCACGCGTTCGTTACTTGAGACTGGATTACTGCAACTCCTTATTATCAGGCTGCTCTAATAAGTCTCTTAGGTCCCTCCAGTTGATCCAGAATGCTGCAGCTCGTGTTCTCACTAAAACTAAGAAAAGAGATCACATCACTCCTGCACTAGCTGCTCTGCACTGGCTCCCAGTAAAATCAAGAATCACTTTTAAAATTCTTCTCTTAACGTACAAAGCCTTGATTGGTGATGCACCATCATATCTTAAGGAGCTTGTAGTACCATATTGCCCCACTAGAGAGCTACGCTCACTAAATGCGGGACTACTTGTAGTTCCTAGAGTCTTAAAAAGTAGAATGGGAGCCAGAGCCTTTAGTTATCAAGCTCCTCTTCTATGGAACCAGCTTCCAATTTCAGTCCGGGAGGCAGACACAGTCACCTCGTTAAGAGTAGACTTAAGACCTTCCGCATTGACAGAGCGTATGGGTAGGACTGAAGCAGGTTTGACCGGGTCCAGACCCTTGATATGCTGCTATAGGCTTATAGCTGCCGGGGACGTTTTAGGATGCACTGAGTACCTATCTCCTCTTTTTCTCTCCTTAAGGATGAATTTTCATCTCTCAATCACGTTACTAACTCTGCTTTCTCCCGGAGTCCTTTTGACTTCACGTCTCATGGGGTCATCGGACCCTATGAGACGACATAGATCCTATCTGCCTGATGGATCATTGAGGTCTGGGTCGTGGAATTCCTGCTCCTGACTACGCCACTGTCCTGTTGAGACTCCGCCTACTGTTGAGACTCCGCCCTCCTCCTCCCCACCGCCATCTGCCTGATGGATCGTGGAGGTCTCCATCGTGGAATATGCCTACTATGAACTATTCATACACTCTGTCATATTCATTGAATGTATTTTAACTCTAAATCTGTCCTTCTGTACACATTACATCTATTGCATCTGTCCATCCTGGAGAGGGATCCTCCTCTGTTGCTCTCCTCCAGGTTTCTTCCTTTTTTCCCCTGAAGGGTTATTTGGGAGTTTTCCTGGTCCGATGTGAGGTTTTGGGGCAGGGATGTCTATGTGTACAGATTGTAAAGCACTCCGAGACAAATTTGTAATTTGTGAAATTGGGCTATACAAATAAACTGAATTGAATTGAATTAATTTGACAATATACCAGGACCACCAACAACATTGTAGAAAATGATTGACCTGAAAGGCATTTACCATTCAATATGTAACGTTATCTGTTACTTATGTTACATGTCCATGCTCCATGTTAAACATATATGAGCCAGTAATAACGTTTTGAACAATACAAAAGTCACGGTGAAATCTCTTGCATACTGTATGCTGTTTGAAATGGAATTAATTTTGCAACACTTTAGGTGCCATTTTATTCATTATTTCATCAAGTGCCATTCGTAGCTGAATTGCCAGCAGATTTAGAAGCAATCATTGGCGTAAAGACCTACAAATAATCTTAATTTTGTTGAAACTTGCACATTACTTTTACGATAATAGTAAAATGTCAAACACTAAAAAGTAAAAGTTTTATTTCTGATCATATTGTTTTGATCACATGGTCAAACTTTATATCAGCTATCACTGAAATTTTCCAAGGAGGATTTGAGATATTCAGCTTACAAACAAAAGCAAACCTACAGGACTGAAACAGAATCTCTTTGAAGAAGCTAATATGGTTGTCACGACCTGGGCCGCACAGAAATGACAACAAAGGGGGATACACACAAGCAAGTAGTTAACATATAAGTGTTTTATTATTTTAATAAACTTAGGTAGCAAAAACATAACTTAGGTAGAATAAACAGTGGTGTGTGGAGTCGGTAGTTTCAGTAATGGAGCTGAATGCATACATGTAAAGTGTGTGATATGTTGTATACTGTCGGGTCATAGCATACTCTCCTATAACTAGCCAAACGGGTGTCTCAGGACGTAGAGGGAGACCAGAGGGCCTGTTAACAGCAGCACTGGCACACAAGGCCCATGTGTTGCCAGTGCTGCTGATTACCTCAGGTGTTTCCACTCACCTGATGATCCTTGGCCACGCCCTCCTGCAGGGACACGAGCCAGTGGCAGAGAGGGTCAGAATGGTAAATACATACACAGGGATTGAATTGTGTAAATGTAGGTAGAATCTGACTGTAAAAGAGAATAAGCAAGCCTTCTTTAATTAAGACTGCACACAAACAAATTATGGAAAGACCAGTTCAAAGCTAATACTACTACAGCCCTTCTGTAGTGTATCATTGCTTATACTATGACAATATTATAATGTTTGTAAAGGATATATTTAGTAATGAGTTTTTCCAACATTGTCACATGGGCAAAACATGTCCATACAAATATAAACCTACATATGCACAAGCTTATCAAAAGGTACAGTCCATGGTCAAATAACAATTGCAGCACTGCTTTCACAAGGTATACCACGCGTATTGTATAATCCAGTGAATAATGAACTGAGTTGTGTTTATGAGAGGCAACATAGATGTAAGTGTCACTGTGTGTTTTTTTTTGCTCAGTCAACAACGTGCTGGACCCTTCAAGATAGACCTGATCCCTATCATCCTACTTCTCTGGTCCCAATGAAACACTTTGTTTTCACACTTTACATCAAAAACACTACTTCCTGAATGTTGAATATGGGCATTGGAAATTGTTAGGGATACATAACTGAATGTTTTATGACCATCAGAAGAAAATTAGCTATATGGTTGGTTTGGTATATACTATATGTGTGCATCAAATTTGTTATTATTTCACTCTGCATATAACATTATCCAGAAATCAATAAAGTGCTTTTTCACTGACTTGTATGGAACTCCATACTGGAGTCTTACATACTCAAGTATGTCTTAAAAACTTAAGAATATAAAAGTGCCCAATAAGTAAAGTGTGCACCTCCAAAACCCTTACTTTGCCCATTGTAGGAGTTTATTGGCCAACTTTATTTTGTACTATGCATGAGAACCTTCCTGTATGCACTAGTGCTTTTCAATAAACTCACTTCTTTGAATTCATACCCAAGTGAACATTGAATTGGCTTTATTGAAAAGTGGATCCCTTATTTGATGCATGGCCTCACGATGGCTTGCACTGTCAGTGAAATATCCATAAAGAAGTAGAGCAATGAGAATTACAGCACGGAAGATAAAATGAAAAATTCCTTGCTCATCCATGCATCACACTGCCTTCCTTCTCACTTATTTAGTCAATTTCTGGTTATGATGGATATATGAAATCTGATTTATTTCCCTTTCATATTTCACATTTCTTCAGAATTTATATTACTCCAAAGTGCTGTTATTTCTGCTTGCAGATGTGAATGCACACACACGTAAACACATAGCAAGGCAATGTTTCTCTCACAGGGAGGTCAATCAAACATAGCTCCTGGTGCAGAAATCAACAATGACAGGCAGTAAATCATGCAATATCAATTATTCCACTCAAGAGATCATATGCCAGCACGTACTACACGTTGTACAACCAATTTACATGTATGGGCCCAGTAAACCATAGTTGCATTTAGATTTTTCTCGGAAAGTGAGGTGATAACATAAATAGATCATTCTAGTTAACCATTACTGCCATTTTTTGTGTTACTCCCCTTTGCAGCCAGTGACTCTTGGCGCAATTTTATTATTTACATCTCTACTTGTGTCAACTCCATTCGATCTCTGTGAACACTGCACCAGCACACATTCACTTATCACTACTTCATCGCATCAAACATCACATGAATGCAGCCAACCTCAAAACCTTACCCACATCCTCCCATCCAATCAGTATACACTATTAGAAACCTGCTGTGTTCAACACCTGGTCAACAAAAAATGACATTGGTATTCTCTGAGTCACTTACCAAAAAACCCTGGTCTACATCTCTCTCAAACAAAATATCCAGAATGGATATCAATACATGGAAAACTCTGCCGTGATTATCTGCAGTGGTAGAATTGCTGGTCTTTACCACCAACACAGAAAAACCTACCATCAAAACTCCATCCTCATTAAAACACATGACATTCAAAGTCTTTGATTTCAAACCCCTGGTCATTGCAATTATATATTGCTCCCTTAAACTCAACTCTGATTTCCTCTTCGACTTATACTAATTTAAAATAGCCAAACTTATTTTTGGACATACTTAATTGCTTTAACTTCAATCAATTTCCCAACACCATCTCCGACCACCTAGCCATCATCATTGACATTGAAATTGCCATCCCAGAACCCAAACACACACGCAACTTCACTCTCTTTATTATCAAGTCCATCTGTCCCTCAGTTTCACTGAAACATGTTCCAGCCTCAACCCTTCCCTGAGCCCCTGGTCAGCCTTAACAACAACACAATTTACTTATGTCATACCGGAATACATGCAGCATTATAAAGATTATTGTATAGTGTGTATTTATTAGCATTTTATCATTATTTTATGTTCATTTTTAGTGAAGGAATCCTCTTTATATATTGAAATCTTTATCATAATCATCTTGTTTCTCTATTTTAATATCTTTGTAAATTACTATAAGAATGATTATACAATATTATATGATTATTATAAGAAACAAAAGAGCATAGTGGAGGCAATCTTTAAATCTCCAAGAGACTGGAACATTTGGAAATATTTCGAACCAGCATTCTTTTTTGTTCTGCCAAAATAGGAAATAAATGATAAAAAATATAACCACAATATAACCACATATTTACAATGCCCCTTTAAGTTTACCAGGCTGTAGTACAGTGTGTACTGGGGACTTTGCCACCAAACCCCAATCTCCCCTCTGACAACTCTATAACAACACAATTGGGAGGGGGTGTCATGGCAAGAATCCCACCCAGCTGAGATGGCAAACAGTAATTCTACAGAGCAAATTGAACTTAGAATCCAATTCCATGGACAGATTTTATGTGTTTCTGAGACCTGCTGCAGAAATGAACTAGTAGAGTGCAGCATAGCAAATGAGGAAATACATCAGTTGTATTTCTTTCAGAAAATCCTACACACATTTATATTGGTTTTACTTTTATGTACAGTACATCTATTTCCCTTTGGAATGCTAAGCTTGGGCATGTGTGTCACAAGCCAAATCCAGTCTTTCTAATGTATTCTAATATTTTTTTGCAGACAACAGCAACTGCAAACGCTGAGAGAATTCTTCATTTCAAATTCAACTTTTCTCAAAATTGACATTGCATGAAAGCATAAGCATTTCTAAAATGTACAAAGGATGTAGCCTTCTTCAACACTCATGTTGAGTTGCATACATTAAGAAATGATAACCAAGAGTAACACATGCGCAAATTAGTTGTTCTGCAGCACTTTGAGACAAGATGTACCTGATTTTTAAAATCTTCGTAGATGAAAAAATGCAGTACATTTGTCGAGATTTGCTCCACATGGGAGTAAAAGGACAAGTCCCGATCAAAGATAACGCTGAGGTTCTTTATGGTGTTGTTGAATGCCAGGGCAATGCCATCTCCAGAAACCACATCACCAGATAATTGATTTCCGAGGTGTTCAGGGCCAGGGAAAAAATAATTGATTTTAGCCAGCCCTTGTATGGAATTATAGTTCCCTGGTGATATAGCTATTTAGAATTGTGTGTCATGTGCATTATTGTAATAACACACTTCATTGTTTTTCCTGATCTGAGCCAGTGGGAGCATGTACAGTAGATGTTGAACAGAAGAGGCCCCAGTGTTTAACCTTGGGGAACACAACATAGTCAGCCCTGATGTGTAATTAGCTACAGACACAAGGTATTGTCGGTCCTTCAAGTAGGATTCAAACCAGTTAAGTGCTGCGCCAGAGAGTCCTACCCAGACTTTTAGTCTGTCATGATCGACCATATCGAATAGAGCACTGAGATCTACTAATACTAAAACTAAAGTTCTGCCACTTTCTGTGTTTAAATGGATGTTGTTGATAACCTTAGCAACATACACTTCTTGTTTATTTTGGAGAGTTATTTATGTTATATGGGGGATGTTGTAGTGCACTGTTAACATGGACCAGGGAGGAGGATGTCCCGAACTCCCCCTACCTATGTGTGTCTTGTAGAGCAAGTACCAGGTTCTAGAGAAAACGTTTGTATACCCTGACGGAAAAGTATACTATAACTGTCCACTTGCATTAAGAAGAGTTCAACAATATTCTTAGAAAGTAACAAGCAGGGAAATAAATATACATTGGGAGATGGCAAAGACAGTTGAGTTATTTCGTTAATTCACCTTCAATGAACTGGGTAATCATACATTCACATTTGCTCAAGGCGTTTTCTGCATTTGACTGCTGTTGCTTTATTTACTAGTGAGACATGTCCTATATTAACACCATCTACAGCGTCCACTAACTACTGCAGAGCCCACACTGCTGTGTCTGACTCATTCTCTGCTTTCTCATCCAGTGTGGTGACTTCAATGCAGTTTTCAGTCTATTTCTTGTTTTCTTATTATGTTATACATATATTCTTTTTTATGTTTGTTTAGTTTAAATTAACCTTGTCACAGTAATAGTACGGGTGCATTACACTGATTTGTTTTCTCCAGAGGAGCTGAGGTTTTAGAGTTTTCTTTCAAATAATGACTACTTCTTTGGGGCATTGGGACATTATTATGTATTCTTTTTATATGATATCAAACAAATTCCACACCCACTGGCCCCTCCTGTTTTTCAGAATATTCCTGAAAGAAGTTTCCAGTTGTTATTTGAATGGCAAAGTGGTTCAGGCAATTTTAGTACATGCTGATTGTGAGGAAAAATTGGCAGCACAAATTTGAATTGTAATTTCCTGTACATACGTATGACACTCAGTGTGAAATAAACAACCCCCGATTACTTTTGCGAAGTATGCAGAGTATGGACACCTATTCCTTGTTCACCTATTTGCATTTAGAGCTGAAATTCAATTAGTTGTCCATTGTTTTTGCGTAATGAATCAGTTGAAACTAAAGTGCCCTCTCCACAAGTCAATTAAATACATTCAAAGGCTCAGTAATTGTTTAACACTGCCTCAGGTAAAAATGCCATATCAAAATACAATCAATGTCACCAGAAGGGCCAGTATGTTTGGCAGGGGGGTCAGACACTCTTTGATGGGGAATAGCTGCTTGCAGCTCAATAATAATATAAATGATCTCAAACTATGTGTTTGTGTGCCCTTTTGGTATCCAATGATGACTGCATGTGTATGTTTCTAAAGTCTCGCATGTGCTAGCTGTGTGCTGACTGCCAGAAGAACAGACGCCATGGAAAACCAGGGCTCACTGCAGGAGATAGCATTGTTTAATCAAGATTCAAGATTCAAGATTCAAGATTCAAGATGTTTTATTTGTCACATACACACACAGGGTGTGCAGTGAAATGAAAGTGGCAATGCTCAGCAGGAATGTGCAAGGGCAACAAGTACACACTATTTACAAATAAAAAACAACCCAATATTTACAGTAAGTGTGTGTGTGTGTGTGTGTGTGTGTGTGCCTAAGAGGGGCAGTTGTGTGGGTCTATGTGGGGGTCCTGGTGAGGTCGGAGTTCACAATCCTGATGGCCTGAGGAAAGAAACTCCGTCTCAGTCTCTCTGTTCTTGCAGCGTGACTACGGAGGCGCCTGCCTGACCGCAGCAGCTGAAACAGTCTGTTGTTGGGGTGGTGAGGATCCTTCATGATCCTGCCGGCTCTGGCATTTGGCTGGTGTGTGTACCCACTCTAGCACACGCACACACACACACACACACAGTTTAGTTTGTGTTTCAGAGTGTAAGTATTTGCCAATTTTTCCAGGATGAGTTTCTAGATTTGGCTTGGTGGAAGAGCAGAATTACATTGCCTCCTTGTAAGTTGTTAGAAGTGGGACAAATAAATGCGAATTTTTCTGGGATTAGCGAGAATAGACCAGGCCGGGAAAAGTAAATGCGGAATGTGAGTAATAAAACAGATCAAAGGGGACCCCAGTTCCATTAGACTACAACAATAGGAAAGCAACAAGGAATCCATCATGCCGGCCGACAGGGAGAGTGGCTGTAAAATCAGATGAAAGCATCGAGGCCATCGCTGGGACGAGAAGCAGAGGGCCAGGTGTGACAGAACACGGGTCCTGAGGGGTCAGCGGAGGTGTTTACAACCGGCTCGACACGACAGGACCATGGCACCTCTTGTGATATTCAGATGAAGACCTGGTTGATTGTGTGTTCAGGAGCCCAAATCCTGACCAAATGGGCCAGAGAGAATGTTACTACGAAAGTGAATAAACACAAGCCTGGATTCATGTGTGTTAACCTGCCTGTAGATCAATGGTCATTGATATGATAATGTGATATATGTCTCCCAATATGTTCCGTATCCTGACCCCCGGTTAGAGTGTGTTTGATGTCACTGGCATCGGGAAGTCTCACCAGGTCTGAAAGGGTCATAAAGAGGGTACCCTAAATGCCTGAGAGATAAGAGAAGACAACGGTCCCCCTCTTTGAAGTGGGACAGAGAGTCTCTCCAGAACCTCTCAGGAAGAGAGGGGGGGGGATGAACCCCCCATCAGCACCCCAAAGAGGGGGACGGATATCCGGTAAAAGTGGGAGGAGCCGAGGGTATAAAGGTGACGAACAGAAGAAAGAGGGGGCTGAAGAAAAAGAGTTTTTGAGTTCATGTGACTTTTGCGTCAGGCTCCCGAGAGGGAACTCACTTATAATTGTACTTTGTTTATTTCTTTCTTCCTTTTTTGAATAAAATACTTGGCTGCCTTGCAGTCTTAAACTTTACATTCGGTTCGTGGACCTACTTTTTTGTGAGTCCTATTTCTTCATCCGTCGACCCACCCGAGGAGACCAAAGGCGGAGACCCGAAAGCGGACCCCCGCCGCCCCCGAGGTGAGTCTGAGCGACATCTGCACGGCTACACCCACTGATCTCCGTCACTCAGGGCACATACTGATTCCTCACACACTGGTAACTGACATTTTGTACTAAAGAGAGATATCGCTGCAGCCGGTAGACCTCCGTCTCTCCGCCGAGCCGTGGTTGGTTCGGGGACCAAGAGAGGGACTCGTAACACCGAGTCCTCGTCGCGGAGTTTGTCCTAAGAATAAGAATATTAATAAGTGTCCCGCCAGCCGCTCTACGAGCCTCGTACCCTCCGAGCGGGCTGGGAGGAGACCAGATAATTGAATACCCAGCGTTTCTCTGCGCGGAGATCGATCGGACATCATCTAGGGGTGTCGCGCGCTGAGCCAAACAGCAACCACTGTCGAGGTGCACGCGCGTCGCTCATCAGGCCCGAACGATCGCAGAATCATATAGAGGGAGTTACTGATCTCCGCCTCCTCTCCCCTTAACTCGGTCTTCGCCTCGCCGAGTTTCCTCTCCCCTCGAAGCGTCGGCGCGGAGACCGTGACCGGGCCGTTCGTCAGAAGAGGCCGGGCATCGTGACCCGTGTGGACCCGTGTCCTGTCCAGTGCGACAGGTTAGCAGCGCGCGGTGACGCGCTGCGCCTGGGCGCCGCCGACGGGCTTTACGACAGTTATCTACACGTCTGTCCTTAGAGCACGATTATTTCCCTCAATAAAGTACCCGGTGTGAGCTGACTCGCACCTCAAACCTTTCCCCCTCCTCTCCATCTCTCCTCTCCCGTCTCGTTCCGTTCCCCCCCTCGCTCCTCTCCTCCCCCGGTTTCCCCTACCCGAGAAGACTGCGGCGTGCCTTTTCTTTCCGTCTCTCACCCGAGGCGACAGAATTCGGTTCACGTACGCGTCTCTCTTAACAAAGTGCACACACTTTGCCCCAGGGAGGGGCATCAGTGAAAAGTGGTAGAAGATGGTTTGATTGAATCTGAGAGAAGGTGGTACTTGGAGTACTTGGGGTGTTGTGCTGTAGTGCCATGTGGAGTTTATGGTAGAGGGTGACAAACTTTTGACTTGGCATTCTCGAGCAATAACCTGAGAGCCTATTGCAACGATCCCAAGACTTCCTGACCTAATTAAATGATGACATGAAATTACTGAAATTTACTTTTGAATATCGATTTTTTTTCCTGTATTCAATTCAATTCAATTCAATTCAGTTTATTTGTATAGCCCAATTTCACAAATTACAAATTTGTCTCGGAGTGCTTTTATCTGCTGTATACATAGACATCCCCCCCAAAAACTCACATCGGACCAGAAAAACTAGATGCAATAGATGTAATGTGTACAGAAGGACAGATTTAGAGTTAAAATATTCAATGATGACAGATGGCGGTGGGGAGGAGGAGGGTGAGTCTCAACAGGGAGTACAGTGGTCATCAGCAGGAATTTTCCACGACCAGACGCCATCAGGCAGATGGGATCTATGCCGTCTCATAGTGTCGATGACCCATGAGGCGTAAAGTCAAAAGGACTTCGGGAGAAAGCAGAAGTTACGTGTGATTGAGGAGATTGATTCATCATCCTTCAGAGAGAAAGAGAGAAAGGGTATCAGTGCATCCCTAAAACGCCCCCGGCAGCTATAGCATATAAGCATATCAAGGGGAGGCTGGACCAAACCAAAAACCTGATTCAGCCTAAACTATCTCTGTCTCAAAGAGGAGGGGTCTCTCTACTCTTTAAGAGGACTGTGTGTGTCTCCCTGGACTGAAGAAAGAGAGCTAAAAATAAAAAGAGGCTTGATAACTAAAGGCTCTGGCTCCCATACTTTTTAAGACTCTAGGAACTACAAGTAGTCCTAGCATTTAGTTTAGTAGCTCTATAGTGGGAGCAATAGCAAGATACAAGCTATAGATATGATGGAGGATCAAGGAGCATCACCAATCAAGGCTTTAAGAGAAAGAAAGTGATTTTTTCTTAGTTTTAGTGAGAACGAGAGCCAACTGGAGGGACCTAGAGATTTATTAGAGCAGCCTGCTAATAAGGAGTTGCAGTAATCCAGTCTCAAGTAACCAACCGTGAACCAATTTTCTGATTTTGAAATATTACGTAGATGAAAGAATGCAGTCCTTGAGATTTGCTTTTGGGGAGTTAAAGACAAGTCGATAGAATAAAGATTCTTTACAGTGGTGTTGGTGGTGTTGCAATGGCATGCCACAATATCACAGAATCCACATAATTGATCTTCTGAGGTGCTCAGGGTGTTTAAAAAAATTAAAATTTTTTGAGTTTTTTTAAAGTTAAAGTTGCAGGTCATCCATGTTTTATGTCTTTTAAGATGCTTTGATTTTTTTTAGTTTTTTGCTCTCTCCTCTTTTATTTATGGAGTGTTTCCTGATAATATTGCCCAAAGGAAGCATGTATAAGGTAAATAATTGGTCCAAGCACAGAACCTTGTGTGGAACTCCGATTAACGTTGGGGTTGTTATCAGGCCATCGCTATAAATACAATACAAGAGATCGATCGATTTAAACCAAATTAGTGCCGTGCCTGAAATGCCAATCGACTGCCATGGTCAATGGTGTCGAATGCACACTAAGGTCTAACAAGACCCCAGGACAGAGAGGAGTCTTTATCTGCTGCCATTAAGAGTCATTTTTAATTTTCACCAGTGCCCTGTGGGTGCTGTGGTGTTTTCTAAAAAATGATTGAAATTTCTCAAATAAACTATTGAATGTACTGATTTGATTTACTTCACTCACCACCACTTCAGAGGAGAGGAGGAGAGAGGGGAGGGTAGAGTTAGAGTCTGTAGGTAGCCAACACCTCTTTGGGCAGAGCTTCAGGAGGTTTAATAACTTAACAACAGCCACCTTGAGTGTGGCAAGTGTGGCCTTTATTAGAGACATCTAATATATAATATAAAAAGAGAATAAAGGCAAGCAAAAAACGTCTTTAAGCAAGAAGAGACAGGGAAGGGTCCAAGACAGGTCTTGGTAAATAAAGTGAAAAAAATGTGAAACGGAAAATCCTAAAAATATACACAAACCATATATATACACCAAAGGCCATTCCACTTGCCAACCATTTTGAACTGATTATGGGGCTGGATTTGGGCATTATTAATTATGATTTTTCGGATGAATAATACAGGTATGGATTGTGAGATATTTGATAAACCACGCCTTACCATCTTACACTACCCACATTAAATTGTTCCTTAATGATCTATTCATGTTATTGCAATCATGAGAAACATCATTCGAATTTAACAATAACTTATTACATATGCATCATTTTTGAATAGTGCAAAGTCCAAGGCGATTGGACTCTATCCAGAATTAGGATAATTTTTTTCAGACATAGAGCTTGAGCAAAGAATTGCGAACGGGAGAGTTGCTGGCTGTGATGAGTGACTGACAAATGTTTTGTGTGATGAATTGACTGTCAGGATTTGGGGAAGTGCTAGTGGATATCCTACAAACAGCACTTTGTCCCCATTGGCCAGTACCTTAATGATCTGAGCCAATTGTAATGTTTCCAAAGATAACAATAATAATTTGGCGTGGACAGCGGATTAATACAGAGTCTGTGTTTATTTGAGTTTGTGTGTAAGTGTGTTTGTGTGTTATGCTTCCTTTTGTGGTGAGTTAGCCTGAGGGGATATAAATCAATGTGTCACGTAATTGCTTTAGTGACCTTTGCTGATAAAAGACGGTAGCCTTTTGAAATCTCTATCTGTCTCTGTCACTTTGGCCATCTTCAACCCTAAGCCATTGCTTTCTCTGTCACATGCTTTCACATCATTATACTCACATACTCCAACTCTTAATACATCTCTCGGCTCGTGAAGGCTTTGTTTCAATTTGCTTATTGTTAAACTATGCAAAAAGTAAATCTAATTCTGACCACTGATCCAATCACATATACACAATTTGCTAGTGGAAAGGCCAATTGAAGAAATTATCATGACCTTTAATAATCCAACCATCTTTGCCATTTGTCAAGTAGATCTCATAAAGTATTAAGCCTTTATAGGTAGAATAGTGTTAAAATATATATTCAATCATGTGAGAAAAACTTGTAACCATTTCCTTTCATCAAAACTCAAACTCAAACCATCAATTTGATATTCCAAAATCTAGATGAGAAGGGCCTCCTGAAATTTGGTTGACTAAAGCATTTTCAGTTTCTTTGACATTACCTTTCATAAAAATACAGTTCAGATAATTGTTATAATTCAAAATGTTGTATTAATATTGTTTATGATGTCTGGCTTGAGCAACTCGTACTTATCGAATCATTTTATAGACATTTAATCATTTCGTATGGAGTTTCTAAGCTTTTGAAGGGGTTTGAGTGACTTCTCTGCATGCGGTTCTCTTTAAAAGCCACAAATTGCACACACAGACGGCACAGTTACTGAATTTGACCGCGAATAAAATGCTGTTTTTTATGCTTTAAAAAAAAATGGAAGCTTCTGTTGTGGCTGGATTTCTTCCTTCTTGATCGATGCATATAAACTTGTATCTCTTTCCTATCTGACTCCTGGTGAGACGCCACATGATATTCAAGCACGAGACCTCAGGAATCAAACACCCA
Source organism: Pseudoliparis swirei (assembly GCF_029220125.1). NCBI lineage: Eukaryota > Metazoa > Chordata > Actinopteri > Perciformes > Liparidae > Pseudoliparis > Pseudoliparis swirei. The sequence continues at coordinate 8,575,109 of NC_079407.1, forward strand.
CAGGACACAGAGAGTTTGGATCAGAGTTCAATTCACGTAGATTGATTTGTAACCAACAGTTTTACAAATAAACCTGAGTTGGGTCCGGCATTTAGACAACAACCTCCCTCCAGATCTGTCTTTCCCAACTCCCGAACAAACATATTGATATCATATTTATACCATCACATTCAATGCATGTGCCGCCGCCGCCGCCTCCGACTCTCTAATTACATATTACTTCTCGTCACTCAGTTTAACCCCTGCCCAAGTTCAAGCCGGTTACTTTAAGGAATGTGGAGGTTTTTGCTGATGTCTCCCCCTCGTCACTCTCTAATCGTTATTTTGTCTGAGCATCGCAGACCTTGCTATACAGTCTTCTTTCCACCGGTTAATACTGGAACAGCACAAGGCCGCTGTGTCTTTCTACGTCTGGCGATCTTGTAACTCCTGTCTGGGAGAGAGACGTGTGTGTGCGCTCTAAATCATCTTTGTAGATATAATATAAACCTAATATGTAATTATGACCTATGATAACACCCGCTCCTCTATATTGTCGAGGCAGCACACAATTTAAAAATAAATTTCCACCACACTTACCAGAGACCTATGCTTTCTTTTTTCAGGATGGCCTTTTTCACACTCACACGTTGCTGTTGCAAAAACCCCAAGTATACCATATGTTATCAGTTGCAGACATTATGAAAATTGTGCCTCTCCCTTTCTTTTTTCATGTTTTCCATCCCTTCTTTATATATCTTCTTTCCTGGTTCTTGCACCATCTCTTGCTTGTATTCATTTCCAAAGCTGCACCCAGTCTTTTAACATAATGCATAGACTGTAGTTATCTTTGGTTTGACGTCTTACTCTGACTTTCACTCACTTTCTATTTTACCTCTCTCTACCACATCTGCCAATATATCTGAAGCCCTCCACAGTTCGCCCTACCCATCCGCTTGCCTCCAGGTTCTTTTCTTCACATGTACCTGACGGTTTTATCATTTACAACGGTGCGTCACATTAAATCTCTCCCCTGCTGTTGCAGGAGCCTGTGGAGAAGGAAGGAAAAAAGGAAAGATGTGAAATGAACAGAGGAGTGATTTGTCGTTCCAGGTAGTTGCTCCTTTGGGAAGTGTAATGGCCAAAGGCTCTTCAAAGTGTCTCCTATCTGTCATAAATGTTCACTGCAGATGGACACATACAACAGCGTGCTTCCTGGTTGGGGCGCAGCTGTATGTCAAAGATCGAGGCAGCATTTGAGCATGTGAAAGAGATTTGCGTCTGCTGCAGTGTGTGTGTGTGTGTGTGTTTGTGCAATTGTTAGCTTGTGTCTGTGTGTTTGTTCAGAAAACTAGCATTATATGGATCTGTGTGCCTACAGTTTAAGACTACATGTGTGTGCTAAAGTTATTCTGTATGTATGGCATTTAAGACATGTACATGGCTGCATGGCTGAGATGGGAAAAAGGCAACATTGAGCTCTATTACAGAGTTATCAAGAGAATTCTTGATAACATTATCGATGTGCTCTATACTAAAGCTCAAGTAAGTGCTCTACAGCACTGTTGTCGCTCACACTGCTCTCTCCGTGTAATGCTATCAGTCTTGTGTCGCACATACTCCCTTCCCCATTTTTCCCTCTTTCTTCCCTCTGATTTTCTTGCTTTTTCTGTCTTTTCGTCTGCTGTGCTACCTTATTTCACTCTTCATTTCAGACCGTATCTGTCTGTTTTTTTACTGCCTATGGCCAAGTTTTCATCACAGATGTAAAATACACTTTGTATCATTTTGCCAAAAGGAGCATAGGAAACTCCCTGACCCTTTGGAAAAGATCACATAAGTCTGAAAGTCTTTGAAGGAGCTGAAATTGGATCTTGGATAGTGTTTTGCTCAATCCAGCCAACCGAAATGAGTACCTGAGAAACGTATGCATATGCATTTGTCTTTTTTTTCATATTGTATTCAACCACTATGAGTCTTCTTTACACCACCAGTGTTGTGGAAGGCAGAAACCTATCTGTGCATGTAAGAGGTAAAGTACACCCTGGACAATTTAGCCATTGCAAACCGGGTTGATACACACACACACACATATAGAGACCCGACAGATCCCAGAGAGGGGTCAAATGTAAGATTTGGTTTCAGAACAGCCTCTCGGCAGTTCATTGAGAATTGCTCAAAGACACACAAGGAGGAAGGACGCTTGCAGTCAATGTTGCTTGAATTACTGGCCCTCTAGTTGAAGAATGTATGGACATATAGCAATAGTTTTAAATTCATTACTCCAGTCCAAAACAAAATATAAAATATGTTTTCAACTTCACGCAGCTTTGAAAGACACTTGAGAAACATATTTCTGGTTGTAAAAAGAAAGTTTACTGCCTGAAGGATACTTTCTTGAAATACTCTGATTGGAATTCTTTATTAGCACTTGTGTTTACCAATGCAGGGAGGATGTCATTTCAACATGTAATTAACTGCATTATTGATAGTCTAAAAAGAAATGTTACACTATTCCTTTACGTATAAATTTAACATCACAAGTCTCAGTCCTCTGAGGTGTGCACAGGTTTTCTGTAAATAGTTGATGAAGTCTCATTGTGATTGGTGTGAATATTTCATGGATGGTAAAAAGGACTGACAGCCAGGAACACAACCTGCTTTCTGCACCTTCCAAGGTTGAACACATATAAATAATCCCTGAAAAATATCGTATAGTAATGATATTCACTCACACATACCTGCAGATACACAGAGATGCACACATACATAATCACCCCGAGGATGTGCTCTAAATGCAGCCTATTAAGCTTTTGGGATAGTATTGTGAAATGTCGGTAATGTGTCATGGGACTTGAGTGCACAGATGTGAGTTCGGGAAATTAACTAAAACACTTATGGCATGTCTTTTTCACGTATATGGGACTCAAGATTCTCATGTTGTTGTTGTCTCTGATCAAATAGGTTTTTAATGATTTTTAAAGCCGGCTTACTTAAAATAGGGCCCTGGAATGGGTTCGTAAATATCACATTTTGGTATAGCCATAAAATACATGCTAACAACAAAACCTTTATTAGACAAAACTCTCCGAATCATTTTTGCAAACTTTAGAATGCATAAAAGATGTCAAAGTATGTGAACAAGTCAATTTAGTCCCCAGGGTTTTGATTACAAACAAAGGATAGATGTCCATTGAGTGTGTGTCCTAGTGTGTCTTTCAAATGCCAATCAATAGGGTATAAGTGTTTTGAAGTACAATTTCCTTTGTTCTTTTATTTGGGCTGGTGTTTTCCGACATTTTGTAAAGTGCATCTAAGATGTAAAACTGAATCATGCATCTAAATGTGTCAGTCTATATTTCTATCATGTCGTTCACAAATTCCTCATTCAAAATCAGCCTTTTATTCTTTTTTTTCTTTAAATATTGTGTATATTGGAAGAAGTAAAACTATTAGTAGTCTCATTCTTTGTGCATCAGCACCTTTATAATTGTAACTAACCACTTGCATTTAAAGTGATTGTATAGGGCCCAAATTTAAATTTGTACTTGAGTGAATATTTGACATGCTTCGTCAGGATATTACTATGTATGGCTGCAACAGGTGTGTGGCTGTCACCAGTAGGTTTCTCCCCCAAGCATCAAAGAACGAGCATACAGGAAGGATATTTGGTGATATAAATTATTAAAGATTGCAGACTGTGCCTCTGCTCTTCACTTTCTCGCTCCTCAGTCCCTACTGGTCCTTTATGGAGACAAATGCACACACACACCAGCTGAGGCCAATAAGACACCGTTTCTTAAACCAGATCCCCGCTCCAACCACTCTGCAGCCGAGCCTAAACACACCCCGCTGTCACAATGGCATACTTCGGTTTTGTTCTCAAATTAGGAACTACACTTCTTCAGAAAGGAAAAAAAGAAAAGGAAAATATTATAAAAGAGCCACATCAATGGGGATGGAAGTAAAAACCAACATGCCACGATAACTTTGGTAGCCTACATACAGTACATGCAACTACACACTATGTGTGAGAAAGTGTGTAGTTACATGATACAGACCACCTGTATGGGTGTTTGGGGAACTATTTAGGCAAGTTGAGCAACGATCTGTCATACCATCTCTAGCGTAAACAAGAGCTGTTGCCGACGATCTGCTGGCATAGAGCTCTGAAGACTTTGTGTGTGAACAGTTGTTTTGCGTTTGTTTGCATGTGTGCATGTATGTGTGTGTGTGTGTGTGTGTGTGTATATGTGTGCAGGAATCAGGAAGTCTGGGACTGAGAGAGAACAGGAAAGAGCTTCTAGACACACATCTGAAGCACATGAACACACATCCAGCAGCTATTAAGTAAGGAGTATCTTTTTTTATGGATTTGCAGACGCTTTTCATACAGAGGCATTTTAAACAAAGACACACAAATCAATCCCATTCACACAAATCAATTTTCTGTTTCCGTTTTTAAAACAATTATTTCTCCGCGAAAATAAGGAGCAGAAATTAGTTTCAGAATCAGTCGGGTTTCCTCCTGCGCCTCCTTCCTCCCGTCTCCCCCTCTGATACACAGAGGAACGGAGGGGCGACGTGTCGGGTGACGCGGCGCGGAAAGAACTCGTCACACGAAACCTTCACCGTGATTGGTTAATCCGTTTGTCTGTCAACATTTTGGGAAAAAAACAAAGGACCTCCCACCTCACAGGTGAAGCTCTATAGCAGCCTGTCAGTCAGAGAGCAGAGAACACGGCACCAGGACAACTGAGCCTCATTGAATAGAGAGCTGAGATTGTTCTGGAATGTTTGATGTATAACACACGTGGGTATGTGTCATATGCAAACGCCTTTAAAAGGTGAATTATTTTTTTTAAATAAAATGTATAAAATGAGCCCAGCCTCCAGAGGGTGAACAGGACATATTTGAATGTCAGTCAGTTTACCAAGGCCACTTGTTCCGCTGTGTTCAGTGTTAAAGATGACAGGACCAATGGGGTCTTTTTACTAATCTGATGTTTCACTGAAGAAACAATTTATCATCCACAATATTAAATACCTCGCTGCCACTTTATAGGTAGGAGCCTCTTTGAAAACACAGCTCTGTGTGAAGTTTGGTCTTTAAAAAGAATGAACTTTTAACTTTTAACTAGTGCTGTGAAAAATAACGCGTTAACTCAGTTAATCCAATTACAGGTTTAACTAGTTGTTGTTTTTTTAACGCATTTAACGCATGCGCAGAATGAGCTTCCAATCCGTCTGTTGTTGGTCGTTGGGACGAAAAAAAAGTCACTTGCAAAATGAGCTTCCAATACACCACTTCAATCTGAATTCTGTCCGCTCTCATGCAGACGGTCTGTTCATCGGTAATGATCCTTCCGCAGGTTCACCTACGGAAACCTTGTTACGACTTTTACTTCCTGTAGATCAGGGTCTCAACACGTCGATCGCGACCTGCCAGTCGATCGCGGCGTAGTGTCGGTAGATCGCATGACATTAAAAAGATTGGCCCGCCCCCTGACATGTTCTCTATAGCACGTCTTTGTTCTTTTATTAAACTAAACGTCTGTTGTTGATCGTATCTCCACAGCAGCATGTCATCTCTGTCTCTACGCGTTGCGTTAACACTTATCGATCTCCGTCTGGCGCGCCACAGAGCTCCGTGCGCGCGCATCGGGACCGAGCAAAAAAAAAGTTACTTGTCAATCTGTCCACCTTTAGATTGTATCATGGTGGAGTTAAAGGGTACCTGTAGTGCAAAACAACAACGTGCTACATCCATTCGGCGCATCAAATAAATCATATTTACCCCGCCGCTATTGTCAACAAGTCACGCATAGCCCGAGGATTTACATTTCTTTGTCAACATTCCGAGTCCGTGGGCGCAGCCATTTTGCTAGTTATTTACTCCAGCTCAAAGCTAACTATGACGTAGAGTCGTTGAAAGGAATTCAGCCAATCCGGAGCCACTTCTACACGCGTTGCTTCTTGGGATGGATCGGTGGCCTCAAGAATTACACAATCTATATCAGGGGTGCTCAATACGTCGATCGCGGCGACCTGTCATGGTAGATCGCATGACATAAAAAAAAATTGGCCCGCCCCCCTGTCACTTTCTCTATAGCGCCACATTACAGCAGAAGCACGTCATTTCTGTCTCTACGTGTTGCGTTGACAGTCCTCTGCCCGCCGTCTCGTGCGCCGCGGAGCTCCCGACACCGGTTTGCGCGCATCGGGACGGACGGAGCAAAGAAAAAGTCACTAGCACCCCCGAACATGTCGGCCGAACATTGCATCAATGAAAGACATCTCCAGCGCTGGCTTATGCGCGATGTAGCTATCAAGCTCACTCTTTTGTGTGAAGCAGATGAGGTCTAATGACACTATATCAGGGCTCTCAAGTCTCACGCATTGAGCGTGAGACTCACGATTTCGGTCTTATCTCACGCACTCCGCCACACATCTAATTCCTCACGCTGAAAAACCTCTCGGCTATTTAATGCTTGAATGCAGGGGTGCTCAATACGCCGATTGATTGTTGAGTAGAAATAGTCACTAGCACACCCCGTCGACAATTCTTTTCGGCTCGATGCGGCGCGCAACAGTCAGCTGTATCGGGTGCTGATGGAAATCTCACGCTTGCCTGTCTTCAAAACTTGAGAGCCCTGCTATATCATCGGACATAAGTTCGTGCTCTTTACAACAAATGCACTCTATGTCTGTTTTCTGTGGCACACATTTCCCACAACTGCACCAAACGTCCGCCGACTTGCGTGCACGGTCCGCACGGTGAAGCATCTGGACCAGCGGTCCTTCGGCATCAACTTCATCAGAATCATCGCTATCATCGCTGTCACAATTCACTAAATGGGGATAGTCTGCTTTTAAAGGTTCAAACAAGTATCCAGTTGCTGAATCAGACAATCTTTCATCGTCCATATTATCAATCTCTCAGCATTTGTTTGCGCGCTCGGACGTTGTTTATATTGGTATCTGAACACATCCGCTGTGGCTGGCTGTCGATCTATCAACGATCTGACGTCACACCACCCGCGACATATTCAAGCTCCAGTGCAATGTCGCATGTCGGAGTTGAGGACTTTGAACAGCCTAAACTACGTATTGTTATTGAATACTGGACCGTCAGTGCATGAATAACCTTTAGAAACACATTATCTTTTGATCTGGCTACATATTGTTTTGCACTACAGGTACCCTTTAATGGTTGACAAACAAGAGAAAAATGCTCTGTTTAACCCTAACCCTGTTACCTTTACATTTACTAACATATTTTACCCTCGGGGTCAATTTGACCCCAGCAATTAAAACCTCCAGAAAATTATTAGAATTAATATTGTTTCCCAAGTTTAAGTGTGAGGTACTTTATGTTTGTTTGTTGACTACCTAAATAGCCCTTTAAATAAATAAAAAAGTTGATATTTCTGATATGTTTGACACAGTGAAAAACAGCCTGGGGTCAAATTGACCCCAAAGAACACCGACATTAAACATTGAATGGGGTCAAATTGACCCGAAAGGTAACAGGAGGGTTAAACATTCTGTTTAGGATGAAGATGTATTAATGTTCCATATGGAAGAAAACTGCTAAATAACTGCTGAGTTGCAGCACCATTGTATAGAAGAATGTATAAATGTATATATCCGTCTTTTGTCATAAATCTCTATGTTCTCACAAAATATACCGAGAATATCGGTAATATGTGATTAATCATGATTAATCCACAAAAACCTGTGATTAACCCGATTAAAAATGTTAATCGTTTCACAGCCCTACTTTTAACTTTTAATTGCGATTAATCGCGATTAATGAATTTCAAAATGTCCGATTAATTCGTTAATTTTTTTTAATCGATTGACAGCCCTAATTTATTTTCATTGATGCTCTGATGTGCACCGCTGCTGTGATTTTTTAAATTTCCCCACTGTGGGACGAATAAAGGAATATCATATCATATCATATATTAGTTACATATTGCAACTTTATGTTCTATGAGTATAAGCATAGCCCCTCTAAGAGTTGTCACCATTGGATTTAACCCTGCGAGGTCATGAAGATTTGTAATAGTTCTGCTATCTCACCCTCTAAGAGCGGTCACTATTTGGTAAAGGGTGAAGTTGATGTTGTCTCTGTCCCACAGTAATACCACGTTCTACAAAAAGACAACATAAACCAGCTCACAACCAATTAAAGCGATGTATCCTATGGCAGGTAGGCGCCGACCCAGTTAACAACATGTCAACCCTGTGATCAGTGATGACCAGATTATATGTAAACCGTGAGATACGTGAGTACAAATGCTAGATTGTGCATCTGCTGTCTAGCACATTTATAACTGACTGAGTCAGGAAGGTTACGGTCTCGCGGGAAAAGGTGAAAGGGGTATGGCCAAGCACAGGATGCTGCTGCACATATGTGTGCATCTTGCACCTTTTGCGGAGGGCTATGGAAGAGAGTTTATCTGGGAGTGGGGAGTGTTGCCCGGCAGATGTTTGAATTTTGCTTCCCTTTAGGCATCACACTGCCAGTGACACAAAGGCTGTTTTGACACAGCCACGCCTTGTGAGTGCTCTTTGTAATTGCTATGCGTTCAACATACGAAGAGAAAAGAATGCACCGGTTAAATTATTCTCGCCCCAAAAGGAGGAGCGAAAGACTTCAAAGTGCAAATAAGAGATCTGGCAGTAAAGTTACTGTGTGTCCATCTTCTAAAAGAGATGGATGCAGTTTGCATTGCGCTTGCTGCTGGATTCAGTACATAATGATACCTGGTTTCAACTGGTTGAAAGAACAACTGTAGTGCTGTGCGAGCCATTGGAAATAATGGGTTTCAATGCTACCATTGTTGTTTCTGTTATCCAACTCCCTTCAAATGGTGCTTCACCAAGGTATGCACATATAACAATCTCATTTCACAGCCTCTGTGGCAGAACAAACTGACTTCAGCATATTATTTAGCTGATAGATTCATGTTTTCCACCATGGCTAAAGGTAAGTTAACAAGAGAAGCAAAGGGACATGTGGGGAACAGAGCCTCTCTCCACACATTAAGGCTGACAAGCAGACCACCTACTTGCGTAACACTCTTTAGTAGATGGGGCTCTAGCACACTGGATAATTTTCACCACTGCATTGGACAACCCTACCCTAATTTACCAGCCAATCTCTGGGAGATGGGGGATTGCACTGTTCAGCTGTGATGGTGCATGTCAGCACCATGGGAGCTGCCATGGGTTCTCTACCAGCAGCTCTAGCATGATCAGGAACCAAGACACACTTGGGGGAATGCGTAAAGTAGAGCTCTGGGCCACGGTCAATGCAATAATACATTCACTCCTACTGGAGGGTGGTCTTCTGTGTTAACAGTGTGCTTATTCACTGGTGATGCGAAAAAATCCACTTATGCCTTCCAAAAGCCTGTCCCACAACATCTGAAAGAGCGAGGGACACAATGTTCACTAAGTTTGGGATGGACCCCATCACTGGATTATGTAGCCCCTCTAAATGAGCTTTGACATCATGTATTTAAGGATAGACAAGCATTGCTATACTAAACTGTGCTCTATTAGAAGGCACACGCATTTCTGTTTTCTTGCCACTATATTTGCAGCCAGCTTGTGGCCTTCTCTGCCACTGCACGGTGATGACAACGCATGCCACCTTCAGTGTTTCAAGCGATGCGTACAAAACCAGACACCAGACGTGCTGGGATATCCCCACTAATTTATGTGTACTAATCATTTATTGTCAGAAATACACATTTTAGACAAGGATTTGTTACTTGTGAAAACTTAAGGAAGTGACTGGGCTGTATGTGCCTGCTGCATTGTGACTTGTGTGAAGCAGCAAGCCTATAATTTGTGTGGTGAGCATGTATCAGTGCCGTCAAGACTGAATAATGGCAGCAGCAGCTGAAGGGCGCCTCAACTTCGAGTGAGTGTCTTGCCATCTGTAATCCTGCAGCTTTGTTTCCTGACCCTCTCCACTTCCTCGGCTGCTTTGTGCAGATGAGACATGGCCTGATGCAGGACTGATCCAAACAGCCCATTGGGGATTACGGGATGACAGCAGCTGCTCCCCTCTGATCTGAATCACCCTTGAAGCAGTGGTAAGGGTCAGTACAGCAGCCCTAGTCTTCCCACTGTCCACCTGGTGAAGAAAGGTTAAGACAGCAGTGAGATGTTGTTGTGTGCTGCAGCCACCTTAGTGGCACACTGGTTCGAGTGGTCAGTAAGGAAAGTATAAAGATGGTCCTGATTAGTTTTCCAGGGTGTAAATACACTGCCTCTGTGAAGGACAGGGCCCTGGGAAGGACGTCTGGCCAACATCTAAGAGGCTATGAGGAGGTGCAGGTAGTTTTGCCTGAAAAAGTAACAGAGAAAACCCGTCACTTGCAGGGATCAGCATCCACTGCTCCAGATTGAGAAGGGGGAGAGTCAGGAAGATAGCTAGCCCATCGTGCTATTGAGAGAAACGCGTACGTTAACCGATTCGGTCGCCTCGGGTGGGAGACGGTGTAAAGAATATATATTTTAGCTTAGCACAGCCTAGTATTGTTTGCATAAATATTATGTGTAAGATGAAAAACACTGAATGAGAGTTGAATACTTCGGCAGGGCGCTCTGGCGCCTGAGCTGATCTAAAGAAAGATAACAGTGACACCTAAGGAATTTTGATGCAACCCCCCTTCTGCACTGCACTCATCCAAGAATATGACTAGAGAAAGTGCTCATTGTATTCATAGTTTAGAAAGAGCAATCACAGTCCTTACCTCACCGGGAAGATAGATAAGAAAGGGTCCAGATGGGGCCATTATTCTCCTTCTAGACACTCGAGGCTCCTCACTGACCCCCCCCCCCCCCCTCACTGATCTCCCTCACACGCTCACACACTCACACGTGGGAAGAGGCCCCCCCGGTGTATGGACGACCTTCGGAGAAGATCCAGGCCCCATCCCTGAAGAGATAAGGCCCCGAAGGGAGTCTTCTTACAAGAGAGGAACTATTAAATCAACTATCTCCCCTTCTCACACTTCTTTTCATAAACATGTGCACTCATTGGCAGACCACAAGAACCAATGAAGGAGCGACAACGGCGGAAGCAGAGGAACAAGGGCCAATGAGAAAACCCCACCCCCTTATCTCCTGACCAATCAAAACTGGTCCGATCGGCTATTTAAAATGGCCGAACACTCCGAACCGGCATCCCTTCTGCAGCGCTGGGGCCATTGGTGACAGCTCTGGATTGGGGTCCATGCGCATGATTGTCTGTTTGTATCCTGATTTTGAATAAACGCTTTATAGAGTTAAAGTAAAAGTCTACCTCTGTTTTTCCCAGTGAGTACCGTCCAGGTGGTGTGACGCTGTCCAACTCCAACAAATGGTAGCAAGAGAATGGTTGTGAAAACCGGTCCAGAGACCTGAGGAGGACAGCACCTGAGATCCCAGACGGTCCACTGCTTCCAAGGCCCACTCCAAAAAAACTGATCAAACCGCGGTTTACAAATAAGGTAAGACTGAACCTTTTTATTTCAAATCAGTCAAATTGAACACTCTAAATTTGATCAGGAGTATTGGATGTGAGTATTGGAACTGCCACATGTTTGACTTAATTTAAATAATAGAATAAAGCGTAAAAAGGGAAATCACGATACAGTGTGACACTAAAGTCCTCTAACATAAGTGAGGCCAGCGAGTAACGCTGGAGAGACGACCCCGAAAGGAACTGGGGCCGCGTAGCCTAAAGTCCTCTAACATAAGTGAGGCCAGCGAGTAACGCTGGAGAGACGACCCCGAAAGGAACCGGGGCCGCGTAGGAATTAAACACATGTGTATGTATAATCTGTGAATGAATGTTGAATACCGGTGGTGAATAAAAGTTGTCAAAGTGGAATCAACAGAGCAGAGTCGAAACCTCACGGTGTCAACGCAAGCTCTAGTCTGTTGAATTGCACGAGTGATAAATGAGGATTTATTGTTCTGAAAGGCACGCTGCCGAGTAAAGAACACATTGTATGGCGATTATGTACTACGTTTAAGAGCAGGTACGAGTTTGAGATTGAGGAGAATACTGAGAAACAAAGAGGTAACTCCGCTTAACACGCAAAAATACAAGAGCAGAAAGGAGGGGGGACAAGCAGAGCGCGGCTGCACCGGCCCCGCGGGGAAAAGCACGCGCTTTTCACACAACAGAGCAGCCCCTCCCCTACCCACTTAGCTGCGCGCGCCGCTCTTCACCCTGCAGCCACTCAGAGCGAGACAATAACAGAGAGAGCGGAACAAAGCCAGAACAGTGACTGAAGAATTCTTTTTGAAGATAACTATTAATTGATAGAGTGTGTGACCATCATTTTCCTTTCTGAAACATAGTTTTTAATAAATACGTATTTGGACAATACTAACAGAAAACGGACATTTGTGGACACCCAGATAGAATAAAAAGAACACAACAACAACAATTAGCCCCCCTTATCTTGTTAGCAGCCCCCTTCCTCCCGTCTACCCTCCCCACAGATGAATCCCCAGCCATTGAATAACGGGTGGTACGGACAGACTGACGACACAAGACACCATAACGACTCCAACTATGTACCTGGTAGAGGAGACAGGACAACAGGCCCGTACTATTGCTACAACTGTGATGAGCCAGGGCACTTTGCCAAGAACTGTAAGAGGCCAAGAGGTGGCAGAGGAAGAGGAGGAAGAGGAAGATACAGAGGAGGAAGTTATGGAGGACCTGGAGGGTACAATGGACCCCAGGGAACCCCTGTTCAACAACAGCAGCATACTCCCCCTCAACAGCCCCCCCCTCTACAACAACAGCAGCAAACAGCAGCACAACCACATGGACCTTGAGTCCTGCATAGTCCGTATCCAGCTCCTCCTCCAAATCCATAAGCACTGATCTATCAACAGCCACAGCACGCCACGTTTGCACCGCTTCAAGCTTAGTTCCCTCAAACCTTATGTCCTGCAACAGGCGGGTCAGCAGCCCATAAATGGGGCCCCACAACAGAGAGATAATATGCATAAAAGAAGTCCGTTCAGGAGTAAGAGGAGTAACAACTGGGGCAACGGAGGCTTTAGACGAGTATTAATAATTTTTTAATTATAGTCAGGCTGGACATTGGGATAATTTGTGTCCTTATCCACCACAGGGTTAGCAGTCTCAGTCAGGACCGCTTCAGTACTCCCATAATGTCTAACCCCGCCATAACAAGCATCCAACACATAGCCACAGCCACAAGGCAATAGTGATCCACGGCACCAGGCCTGGACCAGAGACACAAAATTAGGCGTGCCCAGATCCAACAGCTGACAGCGAACTGTATCCACTGAACAGAAATGTGCCACGCCCACTAGTCACCCAATGATTCAACTGGAGACTAAAGAGACACTGAACAGGAAGCAAAGGGTCCGGTGGGACAGAGTAGATGATGATGACATCACACCTCTGCATGACAACATCCAGCAGTGGAGACTTTGGTTCAAAGTCCTGCATCCCGACTCGCCACCAGGGGACCAAAGACATTGTGCCCTTAACTACACCTTGATACAAGATGAGATCTGAGATCCTGAGGGACTGCCTGCAACACGAGATTGAGGTTCGTGAAGACCCAGCTGAGGAGGCTTGGAGATCTATGCAGAGAAGCAAGGAGTAGCAGCGGCCGTTGAATGAACACCAGAGTTGCAGATTGTATGCAGTCGTTGACACCGCAGCTCCACATCACAGTGTTTGTCCAGAGTGGAGGCACAGAGAAGAACAATGGTGAAAGCAGAGGTTGAGGCTACGGACTGGGTGCACAAACAAAATTAACACTTGCATTACTCCACATTTGAGAACATGTACAGAATTGCACACACATCGGAGATCCAGTTAATATTAGAGACACATGCTTAGACACATGCTTAGCCACACACATAGTAGAGAGAACACTGATCATGGGGACACTGACAACATGTGTACCTTATTTCCAGACACTTTTAGGACTGAAGGGTGAACTGATGTGTGACTGATTCCGATAGCTCCCGTAGAGAGAGTTAAAACCGCGTGCGATTCCAATTTAATCGTCACCAGCATCCCTTAAGGATGGAACAGACTGTAGATGTATTTTTTAAATCATAGAATGGTTGTTATAGGCAGGTGTACTGGAGAGGACGAGGGCTCCCTGGAATACATTAATTAATTAATTTCCTAAACCTGGAAAATGGGCCTTGATTTGGGGCCAATAAATAAATTTGTAACCCGTTCTTTACTAATTATGCCGACTTATGACATTCCTTACCCAAGCACAATGATGATGCTGTGAGTTCAGACAAGACATGGTTCTCCTATATTGATTTGACAGACACATGCATTTTTGTTTTGTTTCTCTCTTTTCTTCTAGAGGTTGACCGTTTATTAAGATTAGTTTCAAGTTTCAAGTTTCAAGTTTCAAGTTTTTATTGTCACATCCCCTTTTATACAAGTATAATCGGTTCGTGAAATTCTTATGTGCAAAACACCCGACAGCAGTAGCAGACTAAAAAAAGAATAAGAATGAGAATAAACTATACAATATCCACACAAAAAAGAAGAAAGTATTAACAATATATATATAAAACAATGTAATAGAATATACATCATGGCAATATATATATATAAAACAATGTAATAAAATATACACTTTTTTGAGACTATATATATATATATGTATATACATACAATATATATATACAATATATATATATAAACAATGTAATAAAATATACACCATGGCCATAGATATTCACAGAATATGTTCTGGTGTGTAGTGTTAATGAGGGTCTCAGTCCTTGTTCAGCAGCCTGATGGCCTGACTGAAGAAGCTGTCCCTCAGTCTGTTTGTGCGGCACTTGATACTGCTGTATCGCCTGCCTGACGGTAGAAGGGTGAACAGTTTGTGGCCGGTGTGGTTATTGTCTTTCATCATCCGTTTGGCCCTGGCCACGCACCGCTTGGTGTATATGTCCAGGATGGAGGAAGCTCACCTCCAACGATGTACTGTGCCGACCGCACCACCCTCTGTAGTGCCCTACGCTCCAGGGCGGTGCAGTTCCCGTACCAGACGGTGATGCAACCTGTCAGAACACTCTCGATGGTACTGGTGTAGAATGTTCTGAGGATGCGGGGGGCCATGTTGAATTTCCTCAGTCGCCTAAGGAAATACAGGCGTTGTTGGGCCCTTTTCACCACGTGAGTGGTGTGCGTGGTCCATGTGAGGTCCTCGGAGATGTGCACGCCGAGGAACTTGAAGCTGCTGACCCTCTCTACTGCAACTCCGTCTATGGAGATGGGGGTGTGCTCTCCTCTCCGCTTCCTGTAGTCCACGATCAGCTCCTTGGTCTTCTTGACGTTGAGGACGAGGCTGTTCTCCTGGCACCACTGTACCAGTGATCCAACCTCCTCCCTATAGGCTGTCTCGTCGTCGTCGGTGATCAGCCCCAACACTGTTGTGTCGTCAGCAAACTTGATGATGACGTTGGAGCTGTGCATGGCCGTGCAGTCGTGGGTGTACAGGGAGTAGAGGAGAGGGCTCAACATGCATCCCTGAGGGGCTCCCGTGTTGAGGGTCAGCGGCTCTGAGGTGGTACCGCCCATCCTCACCACCTGGCGGCGGCCCGACAGGAAGTCCAATATCCAGCTGCACATGGTAGAGTGCAGGCCTAGACCTCTGAGCTTGGTGTCGAGCTTGGCGGGAACAATAGTGTTGAACGCTGAGCTGTAGTCCACAACCAGCATTCGACACAACAGTTCCTCCTCCAGGTGGGAAAGGGCGGTGTGAAGTGCCATGGCAATTGCGTCGTCGGTGGATCTGTTTTGACGATATGCAAATTGCCATGGGTCCAGCGTGGCAGGCAACATGGAACAAATGAAGTCCTTGACCAACCTCTCAAGCATTTACTGACAATCGAGGTGAGTGCTACGGGTCTCCAGTCATTCAGGCAGGTTACCTTGGGGTGTTTGGGGACAGGCACAATGGTGGACATCTTGAAGCTCTCAGGAACAACAGCCTGGGACAGGGAGAGGTTGAAGATGTCTGCGAAGACTCCTGCCAACTGGTCTGCACATGCTCTGAGGGCGCGCCCCGGGATGTGGTCGGGACCTGCCGCCTTCCGGATGTCCACCCGCTTGAAGGCTCTGCGCACGTCAGCCTCTGAGATGATCAGCAGGCTGGTCTCCTCGGGCGGCGCTGCCTTCGGCGGGCTGCCGTTCACGTCGAACCGAGCAAAGAATGTATTTAGCTCGCCTGGGAGGGAGGTAGAGGAGTTCTCTTCACCGCTGGTTTTCCCTCTGAAGTCCGTGATTGTCTGTAGCCCCTTCCACACCTCTCACGTCATGGCTCTTGAGCTTTTCCTCCACCTTGTTCCTGAACTTCCGCTTGGCAGAGCCGATGGTCTTACGGAGGTCGTAGCGGGCTCATTTGTATTCCGCCATATTCCCGAGTCAGGCGGTGTTACGCGTGGAGTGCAGCGCGAACATCGCCATTTATCCACGGTTTCTGGTTGGGATAAATCCGAACCGACTTGGTAGGAACAACGTCATCTATGCATTTCTTGATGAACCCGGTGACTGAGGACGCGTACTCACTGACGTTGTTGTCCGACGCGACCCTGAACATATCCCAGTCAGCACGTTCAAAACAGTCCTGTAGCATAGACTCCGATTGGTCCGACCAGCGTTGCACTTCCTTCACAGCGATTGGTTGCTGCTTCAGCCTCTGCCTGTAGGCGGGGAGTAGTTGGATGGAGCGGTGGTCCGATTTGCCGAACGGTGGGCGGAGGAGGGCTTTGTATCCATCCCGGAAGGGAGTGTAGCAGTGGTCGAGAATCCGCTCCCCCCTCGTGTTGCTTTTATGTGTTGGTAGAACTTGGGAGAACTTTGTTCAGGTTCGCTTTGTTGAAGTCCCCGCCACCATGCAAGCAGCCTCCCGGTGTGCCGACTCCTGCTCGCTGATCGCCCCGTAGAGTTCCTTCAGCGCTATGTCCGTGTTAGCTTGAGGCGGAATGTACACAGCAGTTACGGTGACTGCTGTAAACTCCCGCGGTAGCCAGAATGGTCGACACATGAGCATTAGGTACTCCAGGTCCGGGGAACAGAACGACTTGAGAGTATGTACATGACTTTGGTTGCACCAAGATCTGTTTATCATGAGACATACCACCTCTCCACGATCTTTACCAGAGAGAGTCTTTGTTCTGTCCGCGCGGTGGACGGAAAATCCTGCCGGCTCGATGGCTGAGTCGGTAACCTCCTCCGACATCCATGTCTCCGTAAGGCAGATGATGCAGTTGTCCTTAGTTTCCCGGTGGAATTGAATACGAGCCTGTAGCTCGCATAGCTTATTGTCCAAAGACTGTACATTTGCCAGTAAAATGGTGGGTAGTGGGGGTCGATTGGCTCGACGTCTCAGCCTAACCAGCACGCCAGCTCGCTTCCCCCTCCGTCGGCGACGTTTGCGTGAGATCGCGCCTAAAATGGACGGAGATAGTTCCGCTACTGGACGGATTTAGGAATTCCATCCTATTTCAAAAGAGGGGTATGTTGATGCCAGACTATTAAGAAGAGGACCAGACAAGTACAGACTAATAGATCAGATAGCAGCAGGTTTAGAATCAGTGACCCCAGAGAACCATAAAAATAATTTTTTGAAATCATAATATTCTTGATAAATGAAAAGATGTAATCTTATTTGTGTTCCTTCCATAGTTGTGGTGATAGTAGATGGGGTTCAACGTCGACTGATTCGAAGAAGAGCCGCCACTCCTGTACACATAACTTGCGAGTGTTTGACCACATCCCATATAGTGCACACATGCACACACTTAAGGTACAGATTTACAAGACGCATCAGGTCCGACAACGGAACACATTTTAACAACAAACTGCTGGGGAAAGTTGATATGCACTGGGCATAACCCACAAGTTTGGGTCCATATATCACCCTCAGTCTCAAGGATTGGTCGAGAGAGCCAATCAAATAATTAAGAGGAAAATGTGCGAAGGCGCTTCCACTAGGTACTGATGACCATGAGATCATTACCAGGGGGGAAGACGTCACCAAGTGAGTTGTTAACAGGAAGAAGTATGCCAGAGCCACCCAGAGATGGAGGTCATATGCCACCTCTGGATGTCTGTAAAATTGAAATGTCAGAATACATAAAAGCTCTAATTTCTCTCTCACCAAAGCTCTCTCAAACCAGGTTGTTCGAGCCCAGACGATCGATCAGGAGGCAGCAGAGCAACCAAAGTAAAAGTAGGTGACTGGGTCAGGGTCAGGGTTCACAAGAGGAAGTGGACTGAGCCTAGGTGGACTGGTCTGTACAAAGTGAAGGAGGTTACTTCACACATGGTCCAGGTCAAGGGTAAGGCAGAGGCACCTTGACACCACCTGACACATTGTGCCCCAGCTACCTGTCCAACAAGGACATTGACAGAAACACGATCGGATCTAAAGATGTTGATGCCACAGAGGCCGTTCCGTAGGTGTTTCGGGGAGCCTGATAGCCCAGCTAGAAGGTCCCCCCCCCCGCAAACCGCTATAGGAACAGCTGCAAGTCAGACAAACTGTTCTAATGGTCATGGGACTAACTCTTGCCATTATCGTAGGATTAGTCATGTGAGGTTTAGAGAAGAACCTGCCAAAGTACACCTAATCCATTAGCTTTCGGGACTGGAAACTCCTTTAATCCTGGGGGACTGACAATAGATAAACCAAAACCGTCCGATTAATAGTTCATTTTGATAACATCTGCGGAGGTCTTGTGTTTTAAATTAATACAGATAGAAAGACATTATAATAGAAAAGATTAGGGAGAATATTGTTTTTAATGTATGTTGCATGAGAGCGACTGTATGTTAATATTATAGATTGACGAAGCCAGTTGAATTACGTGAAGTGACTTAGAATAACAAGACAGGACGTTTATGATGAAAATGATTTTAATGCGGACAATAACAAGGACAAAACTCTTATTTTGAAAATACTTGGTTAGCGACTTGACGGAAGTGACGTTTTGACCGTGGGTTAGTGACATTTGACCCCTCCATTGTTCTAGCAGAACTTTGAACTAATCACTAGGTGTTAAAAGCTGGACTCACCTTTGAGTGAGGATTGGCAGATTTTGAGTCTAAGACTCTGGGGATTAGAGATAGCGGGGTCTCATCAACAGATATCTCGATGCTGGAAGGCTGAGGAAGCAGAGGAGCCGGGAGCCAATGAAGAGCACGCTCTACCACCCACGATGCTGCCCATGTAGTCCAGGCAAACTAACTTTTGAAATGGAAAAAATTGCAACAGAATTTATTTTTGCACAGAGGTCTTCTATGAAGTGTCCTGAATAACATACTAAAAGTCCTAAGAAATTAATGTTGCGGAAATAGGTTAAATATGCAAAAATCCAAGATGGCCGCCATAAATCTATAATGTCTCATATCTTCGCTATCACAAGAGATATTTTAATTATTTAAAATACTATTATACAGTTTTTGGATATAAGGAATCATCTAGAATAGGTTACGAGTTGATTGGATGCAATCGTCATGGAAACAAATCTGATATGACCACCAATTGGTCAGTGGCGTGCTGCAACGCAACACCAAAGAAGAACAGAAGCATATTCCAAAAGCAATGTGACCGCTGCAGACATTGCTGCTGTTGGTCGCATCAACATTCGATACTTCAAGATCACTCCAGCACTACCATCTCTTACATATCTACCCCTTGTATTGTTGGAGGCAGAAGATCCAACAGCACAGCTAGATGTCTTATGGAAGAGCTCACGACTCCTTCATTCTCCAAGACAAGCATGGGCTGGTATGATGCAGATGTTGCATCATTGTCAACACCCAGGAAAGGCCTCAACGATGTTCTTGCCAATGATTTCAATTCAGTATATTTTAAATAGCCCAACATCACAAATTTGCCTCAGAGGACTTTACAATCTGTACACATAGACATTTCTGAGGAGCGTAAAGCCGCACGGAGGCCTGACACGAGGAAAAAGCATGACCGAAACTCAAAGCCTACTGTGGGTCATGTCCATACCAGCAGTCAACATCGCCAATGGCATGACGGCCCAAAAAGGAGTCAACGTTGACCGATCAAGAGAAATTGGGGAAGATATTCTAGACTCCTTTGTTGGGGTATCTGTAGAGGATTATGTCTTCAGGAAAGCTGACCAGGCCACGACACCTGGATCAAGATCAACAGTGGAGGTCAAATGACAACCTGTAACGGTGGATCCACAGTTGATAATTCAGAGGTTAATAACTATAGGACAGCGTTCAGAAGATGTTTTATCCTTATTTAAGTATGAGCTCTGCACTCCTCCACCTGCACTGTTTGAATTAGCTGCACTCCCCCTGCAGGCAAATAAGGCAACACTGGCCGATGTGCTCAGGAGTTTATGAAGGGAGAGCAACGAGAACCCAATGCAAATGTCCAGTATGCACTAGATGGTGGTGTTCTACTTCATTGCATGCCATGAACCTCATTGGTGATGTTGAAAGTGCATGGAAATTCTTTTATGATGGTTTTATTGGAATTGTTGACAAGCATGCTCCTTTCAAAAAGTGCAGGATAAAAGGCTGTGATACTCCATGGTTCAGTTCAGATTTATCCAAGATGCTACATGAGCGGAATGTGGCTTGGGCCAAGGCAAGGGGTTCTGGTCTGGAGTCAGATTGGCTGCTTTTTAGGCAACTGCGCAATGCTTGTACAGTTGCAATTAAAAAAGCTAAAGCTGAGCATTTTTTAAGTGAAACGTCAAACAACCTCAACAATCCAAGACTGTTTTGGAGGACAATAAAATCTTTATCTGGAAGTAGAAATGGTATTGAGCTTCCCGCTTGCATTGTCAAGGACTCTAATGACATCTCTGACAAAGCCATCATGCTGGACTGTTTTAATGAGCACTTCATTGCCTCTGGTTCCCTGTTTGACACTCTAAACCATCCTCATGAGAAATCCTCTGCTTGTTTGGGTTGCCAGGAAACTGTTGGTGAGTCTTTCAGTTTTAAGCCTGTTACTCTTACTGAAGTGCACAAAGCCCTTAAACTTTTAGACACAAGAAAACCGGCAGGTCCGGATAACCTAGAACCATATTTTTTAAAGTTAGCTGCTGACATATATTTTTATTATTTCCTTACTTTCAAACGAAATTCCCCTTATATGGAAGTCTGCCTTTGTTCTCCCCCTGTTAAAAGGAGGAGACCCCACACTTTTAAATAATTACAGGCCTATCTCCAAACTGTCTGTTTTAGCTAAGACACTAGAATCCCTTGTGAGTGAGCAACTTAAGGAGTTTTTAATCATAAACAATATTTTATCTGTCTATCAATCAGGTTTTAGAAAAAAACATAGTACAACCACAGCAGCGTTAAAGGTAGTAAATGATTTTATTGAATCTTTGGACAATAAACAACACTGTGCAGCCCTTTTTATTGATTTGTCCAAGGCTTTCGACACTGTCGATCATGCAGTAATGAAGCAGAGACTTCTTACTATTGGACTGTCAAAACATACTGTCTGTTGGTTTGAAAATTATTTATCAAACCGATCACAGTGTGTACAGGCTGAAGGCATTACCTCGAGTTCTCTTGATATAATAAAAGGTGTGCCACAGGGTTCAGTCCTTGGACCACTTTTATTCATAATTTATATTAACAGTATCGGTCAAAATGTGCCAAATGCCAATTTTCACTTTTATGCAGACGATACTGTCATTTACTGCTCTGCTCCTACACAGCATCAGGCTCTCTTACACTTACAAACAGCCTTCGATACTGTGCAACACTCTTTTAATGAGTTGAAATTATTGTTGAATCCTGATAAAACGAAGTTGATGATGTTTACAAACTCAAAAACAAAGCCATTAAACCTTCCAGCTATGATTTCATTTCAGGGCAATGTGATTGAGTCTGTATCATCATATAAATACCTGGGATTCTTGATTGGTGACTCTCTCTTTTAAACCTCATATTCAGCAACTTGTTAAGAAGTTGAAAGTGAGGCTGGGTTTCTATTTCCGAAATAAGTCTTGCTTTTCTTTTAATGCTAAAAAGAGACTTGTTGCTGCTACTTTTATGCCTGTGATTGATTATGGTGATGTCTTATATATGCATGCATCTTCTCAATGTCTCCACTCCTTAGATACTGTCTACCATGGAGCATTGAGGTTCATCACGAATCTTAAGGCTCTGACTCACCATTGCTCCCTGTATGCGAGGGTTGGTTGGACTCCTCTGTCCATCCGGAGACAAAATCATTGGCATGTCCTTATTTATAAAGCTATTCTCCACGTACTTCCATCGTATCTTTGGACGCTAATTCAGCTGAAAACCCCTGGAAGCTACCATCTTCGCTCTGTGACCTCTGCTCAAGGCCTCCTCTTGCTCTCCGTCCCTCACGTCCGTTTGGAAATGGGGAAAAGAGGTTTTAAGTTTGCTGCTCCTGCGGCTTGGAATGTGCTGCAGACAGACCTGGGTCTCCGAGAGCCGGTCTCCTTAGGTGTTTTTAAAAATAGATTGAAAATATTGGAGGGAAATTCATCTAGCTGTCGATGTTTTATATGACGGAGGTATGTGCTCCTGTGTGAGCTGGATTGTGTTGGCTTGAGACTTAGTTTTGGTTTTATTCATGCTGTGATTTAGTTTTTCGTTTTATATATTGTCTGTCACTGTTTTATGTTTTATGTTGTATTGTATAAACTTTGTGTGACGTGCTGCTGCTGCTGTCTTGGCCAGGACACTCTTGTAAAGGAGATTTTTAATCTCAATGAGGCATTTCCTGGTTAAATAAATAAATAGAAAATAGAAATAGAATGACCAAGCTGATCTACATCTGACAGTGTGTGTCAAATGTACGTTGCGTACGTCACACATACGTATGGAGCTGCTGTCGTTGTCTTTTATGGGTACAAAGATGAGTCCGCAACTAAAGATGCTACACAACTGAGATGAACAGGGGCTTGTGCTGGTGTGACAAGACACTTTGGTGGTGACATAATGATTAAATCAAAGAAAGAAGATTTCCTGAACACCAAAGCAAACAAGCAGCGATGCATCCATTATCTAAGCGACAAGCTGGATGGAACTGGCTGTAGCATAGACCAGGCAACGCACGACGGCGTTGCGTTAATTGTTCAAACAGCAGTTGCTTCTGCCCAAACAAAAGACACTGTACTGAGCAGGGAGGACACAGACTCGCTGATTCTCCTACTGCACCATGTCAAAATGGACGCACACATGTTGTTCATGGCACCGGAGCCGAAACACTCCACCAAGTAGAAGAGAGTCTGGTGCATAAAACAATCCAGGGAGTTGCTCGATCCTAAACTTTGTGATCACCCGCTCTTTGTCCACGCAATTTCAGGCTGTAATACTACCTGTCGTCTGTTTGGTCTCGGGAAGGGCGTGGCACTCAAGATAATCGAGAATGACCTTGTCTTTTACAATCAGGCCAAAGTGTTCAGTCAATCTCATTCAGCAATGGAGGCGATCATTGCAGCAGGAGAAGGCATTGGTGTCAATGTATGGTGGTGCCGAAGACGAAGGAATAGACGGCTTCCTATACCGGCGGTTCTGTGACAAGGTTTTAAAAGTCACCGCCGCTATGGAATCCCAAAGTCTACCACCAACCTCTGGCTCCTCTTAGTATCACAGCCTTTGTGTATACTATTAGGTTATGGAATAGGAAGATGCCTGCATCGATATGAGCCCAGAGGACTATGGATGGAACTTTGTTGACGGGCGATATCTGCCAATACAGATCGACCAACCAGCCGCTTCATCAGAACTGCTGGATGTCAACTGTCATCATAGCTGTAAAAAGGACTGTACCATCCGAAAGGTGCACATGCCGAAAATATGGCCTGCCTTGCACAAATGTGTGCAGAGAATGCCGTGGTGTAAACTGCACCAACTCAGTTACCAGATTTGTCAAATGCATATGATGACGACGGTTGAGTTGGACCCATTCCAACAGTGTATCATCTACAATGATACACTGTTGACACAACATGCTACTATTGACAATAGTAGCATGTTGTGTCACCTTTCTGCTATACTCTTCATGTGATGTGTAGAATTTATGTTGATGAGTATGTTACTCAAGTTCAATGTAGTTAATAAACTACAAAATACTTACCTGCCTTGATTATATTAGTATACAATTTAATTAAATGAAATGTCATAGATCAGTGCACATATATATGATAAGAAATGGATTTTTGGTGGCCATATTGGATTTTTTTCCATGACCATTACATCCGATCAAGTCAAAACATACTCTAAATGATTTCTCATGTCCAAAAAATGTGTAATCGTATTTTCAATCATTCAAATGTCTCTTATAAAAGTGGAGATATGAGACATTATGTATTTATGGCGGCCGTCTTGGATTTTTGCATATTTAACCTTTTTCCGCAACAGTAATTTCTTAGGACTTTTAGTATGTTATTCAGGACACTTCATAGAAGACCTCTGTGCAAAAATAAATTCTGTTGCATTTATTTCCATTTTTAATGGTAAAATTGGCTAGATTGCCTGGACTAATGGGAGTCATGTCGGAACCAGGGCCCATGCGACACCAGTGGAAGAAGAACAACAAGCCTGACCAGGACGATCCAGATGAAATCAAGTTCAAGACCACCGGATAAAGACCCCATCGACAGCCGGAGGAGACGCTGACGCTGACGCGGACCAGAGGACCAGAGGACCAGAGGACCAGAGGACCAGAGGACCAGAGGAGCAGAGGAGCAGAGGACCAGAGGACCAGAAGGACCAGAGGGACCAGAAGGATGAAGCAGATGACGCAGACCAGACAGGGTTGAAGCAGATGGATTGCAGCGGGGACCGGATCGTCAACTGGTTATCAGGATGCCAACCTGCTACTCACCAGCCGCTAGGATACAAGACCCAGGCCTGCCTGACCACTCTCAATTTCACCTCTTTCCTTCGACACCTGCACATTATAGATTTAACGCACACAGACCTACTGACTTCCCTAGGATGGAAGATCTGAGAGGGTGGATCGGGGTACCACATGACAGAAACCACGCCCCTGTTTCCAGCCCTAACAGAGAGAGACTCTCTCCCCGAGAAATAGGTATCTTACAGGTCTTATGGGACCTTAATCTAGGCAACGAAAGATCATATTTCAGGAGACTCATTCACGTCAAGTGGCAGAGCTAAGACAGGACGAGGAGACCAGGACACATAGCCACTTAGGGAGGCCAGGCCATGACAAGATCTGGAACAAAGAGGGAAATAAATATTCCCGGAGTAAGGGTTCACATCCAGCGGATGTGAAAAGAGGGATTTGTAAAGAATATATATTTTAGCTTAGCACAGCCTAGTATTGTTTGCATAAATATTATGTGTAAGATGAAAAACACTGAATGAGAGTTGAATACTTCGGCAGGGTGCTCTGGCGCCTGAGCTGATCTAAAGAAAGATAACAGTGACACCTAAGGAATTTTGATGCAACCCCCCTTCTGCACTGCACTCATCCAAGAAGATGACTAGAGAAAGAGCTCATTGCATTCATAGTTTAGAAAGAGCAATCACAGTCCTTACCTCACCGGGAAGATAGATAAGAAAGGGTCCAGATGGGGCCATTATTCTCCTTCTAGACACTCGAGGCTCCTCACTGACCCCCCCCCCCCCCCCTCACTGATCTCCCTCACACGCTCACACACTCACACATGGGAAGAGGCCCCCCCGGTGTATGGACGACCTTCGGAGAAGATCCAGGCCCCATCCCTGAAGAGATAAGGCCCCGAAGGGAGTCTTCTTACAAGAGAGGAACTATTAAATCAACTATCTCCCCTTCTCACACTTCTTTTCATAAACATGTCCACTCATTGGCAGACCACAAGAACCAATGAAGGAGCGACAACGGCGGAAGCAGAGGAACAAGGGCCAATGAGAAAACCCCTCCCCCTTATCTCCTGACCAATCAAAACTGGTCCGATCGGCTATTTAAAATGGCCGAACACTCCGAACCGGCATCCCTTCTGCAGCGCTGGGGCCATTGGTGACAGCTCTGGATTGGGGTCCATGCGCATGATTGTCTGTTTGTATCCTGATTTTGAATAAACGCTTTATAGAGCTAAAGTAAAAGTCTACCTCTGTTTTTCCCAGTGAGTACCGTCCAGGTGGTGTGACGCTGTCCAACTCCAACAAAGGAAAGAAAAGTCACGGCGCTTCTTCTCGTGTAGGGGAAACGGGGGAGGAGAGGAGCGGGGAGGGGGGGGAACGAGACGGGAGAGGAGAGATGGAGAGGAGGGGGGGGAAGGTTTGAGGGGCGAGTCGGCTCACACCGGTAACTTTATTGAGGGAAATAATCGTGCTCTAAGGACAGACGTGTAGCAAACTGTCGTAAAAGCACGTCGGCGACGCCCAGGCGCAGCGCTTCACCGCGCGCTGCTAACCTGTCGCACTGGAGAGGACGCGGGTCCACGGGTCACGATGCCCGGCCTCTCTTCTGACGATCGCCCCGGTCACGGTATCCTCGCCTTTAGCTTCGAGGGGGAACGGGAAACTCGAGCGAGGGCGAAGACCGAGTTAAGGGGGAGGGAGGCGGAGATCAGTAACTCCCTCTATATGATTCTGCGATCGTTCGGGCCTGATGAATGACGCGCGTGCACATAGACAGTGGTAGCTGTTATTCTCGGCACGCGGCACCCCGGATGATGTCGGAACGATCTCCGCGGAGAGAAATGCTGGGTATTCAATTATCTGGTCTCCTCCCAACACGCTCGAGGTTACAAGGCTCGTAGAGCGGCTGGCGGGATACTTATTAATATTCTTATTCTTAGGACAAACTCCGCGACGAGGACTCAAGTGTTACGAGTCCCTCTCTTGGTCCCAGAACCAACCACGGCTCGGCCGAGAGACGGAGGTCTACCAGCTGCAGCGATTTCTCTCGTCAGTACAAAATGTCAGTGGAGAGTGTGAGGGCTCAGAATGGTCCCTGGGGGACTGAGGTCAGTAGGGGTAGCCGTGCAGACTCACCTCGGAGGCTGCGGGGTCCGCTCTCGGGTCTCCGCCTTCCGTCTCCTCGGGTGGGTCGACAGGTGAAGAAATAGGTCTCACAAACAAAGTAGGTCCACAAACCGAATGTAAAGTTTAATACTGCAAGGCAGCCAAGTATTTTATTCAAAAAAAGAAAGAAGAAAGAAACAAAGTACAATTACAAGTCAGTTCCCTCATGGAAGCCTGACGCTAAATCACAACAACTAAAAAACTCTTTTTTCTGACCCTCTCACTTCCTCTGTTCGTCACCTTTATACCCTCGGCTCCTCCCACTTTTACCGGATATCCATCCCTCTTCGGGGTGCTGATGGGGGGTTCATCCCCCCCCCCCTCTCTTCCTGAGAGGTTCTGGAGAGACTCTCTGTCCCACATCAAAGAGGGGGACCGTTGTCTTAGCTGGTTTAGATGAGCTCGGTCACCTCGGTGACCTGTCTCCGGGTGTCTCCTCTTATCTCTCAGGCACTTAGGGTCCCCTCTTTATGATCCTTTCAGACCTGGTGAGACTTCCCGATGCCAGTGACATCAAACACACTCTAACCGGGGGTCAGGATACAGAACATATTGGGAGACATATATTACATTATCATATCAAAGACCATTGATCTACAGGCAGGTTAACACACATGAATCCAGGCTTGTGTTTATTCACTTCGTAGTAACATCCTCTTGGGCCCATATGGTGAGGATATGGGCTCCGAACACACAATCAACCAGGTCTTCATTTGAATATCACAAGAGGTGCCATGGTTACCTCTCGTGTCGAGCCGGTTGTAAACGCCTCCGCTGACCCCTCAGGACCCCTGTTCTCTTCGCCCCTGGCCCTCTGCCTATTGTCCTAGCGATGGCCTCGACGCTTTTATTTGATCATACAGCCACTCTCCCCGTCGGCCTGATGGATTCCTTGTTGCTCTCCTGTTGTTGTAGTCTAATGGAACTGGGGTCCCCTTTGATCTGTTTTATTACTAACATTCCGCATTCGCTCTTTCCCGGCCTGGTCTACGGATCCTCTTGCTAATCCCAGAAAAATTCGCATTTATTTGTCCCACTTCTAACAGTGCAAGGAAATGAAGCAGCAGCTGGTGTCCATTACCTGGTCCAGGATCTCCAGGAAATCACAGATGAAGATGGCCAACTCCTTCTTCAGCAAATTGACAACTGGCCAGCTGCCATTCCGCCACCTTCAACACATGTGGTCCACGAAATCCTTTGCATGATGCTGCAGCTCTTCCAAAGGTAAGCGAGCACAGACTGACAAGGCCACCTGTGGGTAGCCGCAAGCTAAACCGGTGTGAAGAGCTTCTTGGATGTTATACATTTGAGGAAGGAGGAATGTAGCCAACTCCACAGACATTACTAGACCATCTTCTTCACTTTTTGCCTGCTTGACGCTGAAGAGTGAGAATGGGAGCAGAACTATGGTTGCATATACAGGACTGTCTCAGAAAATTAGAATATTGTGATAAAGTTCTTTATTTTCTGTAATGCAATTAAAAAAACAAAAATGTCATGCATTCTGGATTCATTACAAATCAACTGAAATATTGCAAGCCTTTTATTCTTTTAATATTGCTGATTATTTTTTACAGCTTAAGAAAACTCTAAAATCCTATCTCATAAAATTTTAATATTTCCTCAGACCAAGTAAAAAAAAGATTTATAACAGCTGAGTGTTTGTCAAGGCTCAGGAAACCCTTGCAGGTGTTTCGAGTTAATTAGACAATTCAAGTGATTTGTTTAATACCCTACTAGTATACTTTTTCATGATATTCTAATATTTAGAGATAGGATATTTGAGTTTTCTTAAGCTGTAAGCCATAATCAGCAATATTAAAAGAATAAAAGGCTTGCAATATTTCAGTTGATTTGTAATGAATCCAGAATGCATGACATTTTTGTTTTTTGAATTGCATTACAGAAAATAAAGAACTTCATCACAATATTCTAATTTTCTGAGACAGTCCTGTATATATATATATATATATATATATATAGAAATATAAGTGTGACTTCATCTATGTGGAAATGAACCCAACAGTGAATTCAAACCTGATAAATGGACCTGGGCAACTTCCCGTTCAATTGTCTTTTCAATTATTTTCATATTACTCGTAACTCTTACACCATTTTTCTTTTTACAACATTTTATTCAGCTAGGATATTTGAGTAATAACTTCCAAAAACCTATAACTATAGGACACAAGAGCAGAATAGGCAGTCAGTACATAATCACAGAGATTACAAGCCAGACCGAAACTGTAGGTACGGATCAAGGCATTTCCAACAAATAAAGAGGTTAAATGAACTTGTAGACACATTATTTGTATTGATTGATTGCTAAAAGCGACAACTACCTCTCTGATTAATTTAACCTATGTGCATCCCTCTTGTCATCTCCCTGCATTCATTATAATCTACTGCCTCCTCTACCTCCAACCTAACCCCATATTCATATATATATATATATATTTATATATATATATATATATATATGCATAACTTGTCTTATTTTTCCCCCCTCTTCCCATCCAAAGCTCCAGTATTGTGGTGTTAGAATTCCTTACAACGTAACATAGTTTATGGGAGGATGAAGAGGGAGTAGCAAAGTGCGTAAGAGTTAATGGTGTCAATGTTTCCCTTTTCCATTCCCCTGTCACTCATCTATTTGTTTTACTTCCTCTTCCAAGTTGACTTTGAATTGTTTCTCACATGGAGACTGTGCCATCTGTCATAATATGCAACTACAATATAGAAACTTAGATATACACACACAGATCATGCAGAACACACACTCAAAAGACACATACATGTGCTTTTGATTTAATTTTTCACAGGGTTGTTTTAGTCACCTTTTTCTGAAGATGTTGATAACAAGGGGACAAATTCTAAGGAGGTGTTATCTGCCTGCAACCCTGTCAAAATCCTCACACACACACCCACGCTTCACCAGTTTGTGTGGCCGTCAAAACGTCTCTAACTGTCGCATGTAATAGATATTGCAGTACATAGGGTACATTTGTTGAGCATACCACACTGTCTAGAAAACTGGATGTTTCCTTCTGAATAACATTACACACAGCTTTGTAAAAGTAGCTTTCAAAGTGGCAACCATGGATTCAGCAACAATCAGAAATATCAAAATATCAGTCCACAGTAAGACACACAGTGACTTAGATTCCTGAACAGTCATAGTGCCCCCACCAGCCCCAACGGAACCGACGACACACACAAAGTCCACTTTTAACAAACCACACACCAGTGGCTTTGTTCTGAGTGACTGCCTTCATCTTTAATGTGTTTTGGTTGTTGGTAGCTGATGATGTTTGGGCCTTCAGATTGCTTCAGACTCTATTGTTGTCACACTACAGAGGTCAGCCCAATAACTTGCCTCCCCTGGGCTGAAATACACAAACCACGTCAGGCCAATTACACACACTGACACACAGATACATGGTCTGGGCACACACTTTGACAATCACAGTGTCACACCAACACACTCTCACACAATCTCCACCCAGTTTAGTATCTCTAATGCACTCCCTTTTTATAGTGTACATCAATTAGCAATGCTTTGTGTAAGTGTTTCCTCTGTCCTTCGATAGTGAAATTGAACGTTATGAAGAAAACTCTCCAAGGCATGTCACTCTGACCGGTCACACGGCTTTAGTTGAATATAATTATTTTCTAAGTGTTTTTTTAAAGTGCATTTTCCAGCTCTCACCTAGCATATAGATTTTCCTCACTTCCATTAAGAATCTAATTGAACACATATATGCATTCAGACAGAGGGCCTCATATAATCACTGAACCAGCATTACATGTTATTATAAATTCATAATTGAAAAATGTACAAAGAAAGAAGACACATGCACACATTAACCTTGTTCTATCAGGGAGAAAACCAATAAATGTCAAAGTCGTAAGGCATAAATAGAGAAAAGAACAAAAGAAAGCACAGCAAGGAAAAAATATTTAGAAACAAAGTGCTCTACTTTGGTAATAATTGTAAAGGAAAACAGAACCATGAATTGGCTTCAATGTTACTGGTTGGTTGGGTTAAAGTACTCTTGCATAAACATCCATTGAATATGTAATAATAAAACATGAAGTATATGAAAACAAGGCAAACATGTATACATTCAAAATGCGTTTGATAGATTACTCAGATACATTTACTCAAAGTTGCTGCAACACACTAATTTATAGCACTATATAGAGCGCGATAGGCCAAGATAAACTGATGTCTCTCAGTCCTACACTGGGCGTCAATACACAAACTAGTAAAACAGAAGACAAATGCTAGTTTAGTGAAGGTACAATGTTGTCTTGATGTGACAATCACATTCCAGAGGAGTACAACGTGGACCTGATGCAGTGGGTTGCACACTGCAATTTGTGGAGATTACTGGAAAAAGACCCACCGGTGCTGACAAGTACAGTTTTTCCGGTCCTATGCTAAGCTTGCTAAGCACTGAGGTGCATTAAAGAACACCCATTTCCAGTTATATTGTAAGTTGCTGTTACTGAAGAAAATTAAAAGAGAAATGTGTTGACCTTTTCCATTTTGTATGGACAACTCCCTCAGGTTTGAGTGGGCTCTGATTGGTTGGTCATATACATACACATGTTCACAGAGTTAAATCATTAAAGGACTAGCCTGTGTAAAATAAAACAAGAAAGGCCTGTAGACCCCAATCTGTCGTCTTATGTGTGCAAATGGCACCGCATTGAGCGGTGCTCAAGTCAAACAAACATCTGTAATCATCTCTTAGTCCATTAAGGATCACATTATGATGAAAGCAGCAGTTAGATTCTGATCAAAGGCTTTGCTAAAAGAGCATTTTCTCAAGTGCTGTGTATGGAGAGACCTTGTGACCATAACACTGCATGTATTCAGCTCACTAGCAAACAAAAGGAAAAGAAAATGTCACATGGCAGCCAGGCAATCACAAAGATAGGTCGTTTCCCCATCCCCTCCTCCTCACATACATACATTAGATAATACAGTTGAATCATATAACGTGGGTGTCTGCTCAAGCAACACATCCTCTCTCCCAAGTCGTCAAATACCTCAGCTTTGTCAGTGCCCCTTCATATCTGATACTGACGCATCGAGGCACCCTTTAGCGTCTGGATGAGACTCTTTGGGCTTTCGACTAACTCCAATGTAAACCTTTCCGCGTTTGTATTACAAGGGCAGTGCGACTGACATAGTATAAAGGATCAGGAAGTCTGCAGAGGGGCAGGTGGAAGGTGATATTGGATGTATCAAACAAACAAAGGGTTTTCCTTTCACCAAAAGAGATACATGCCTGTGTCCCATATGAAATCATGTCAAAGTAGACTTATTTTCAAAGAGTGTGTAATGTACGTTGCTTAACGTTCTTTGTTAAACTAAACACAACCTTTCCTGAAACTGACCACGCTGACATGTAGCCATCCAAAAATGAAGCCAGATGGTGTACCTAAAGCGTCATAGTTCAAAGCGTAGCACCGCTGACCAGGCTGCATTATTTGATGAGTTGGGAGTAAGAAGGTGTTGGCTCAGGAAAGATGTAATATATTTTTTTCAGATTAGGTCTCTCAGCCTATCATCAGTGAGCCTGCAGAGTAAAATAACCCAGAGACAAACGGATAGAAGGTACAAGGCTGAGCAATTAACTAACATTACTTCAACTTGATAAATGCCATCTTGAGGCTAACAATTGGCCGACCGGCTGAGTGCATTGACCCTACTCGATATTCATCCATGAGCATGGCACTTTGCAACTAGTTGAGCGTTCCTTAGAAATGCAGCCAGACATTTAGCAAATAAATAATTGCGACAACACTCAATATGCCAGTGATGCTGTAAGTGACGAAATGAAGCCATCGTTAAGACTCAAAAAAGAGGTTATTTTAGCTGTTAATTTTATTCATGATAATTGAAGCAGTTACGACAATATTTTCATGAAACAGGTTTCTAATCTGCCACTGCTGAGATCTTTCAATTGCAAAATAAATTGACAGGTAGGTCGAAAAAAACTAAAGAATTTGCAGATCAAGTATCTGCCAGTCTATCTTCTTATCGATTGATTGATTAATTAAACCTGCATATAATCAACTCAGCATGCAGCCAGTCCACCAAACCTATACATTAATCGATCGATTAATGGATTTAAAAAAATGTTTTATTGCAATTCTATGCAGTAAACACATCCACACAGATACAAAAATAAACAAATGCACACAGACACAGAAGAAACATTCTTCTCAAAACTATCTTGGATTTAGAAACAACTTCTTAACCACTAACTTTGCAATTCAATTCAGTTTATTTGTATAGCCCATTTTTACAAATTACAAACTTGAGTGCTTTACAATCTGTACATATAGACATAGTCCCAGAACCTCACATCGGATCAGGAAAAACTCCCAAACAACCCTTCATGGGAAAAAAAGGGAAGAAACCTTCAGGAGAACAACAGAGGAGGATCCCTCTCCAGGATGGACAGAAGAATAGATGCCATGTGTACAGAAGGAATCATTATACACAAATTAAAACACAGTAACAACACAATCAATGAATATGACAGAATGTATGAATAGTTGGTAGTAGGCATATTCTACGATCCAGACCTCGATAATCCATCAGGCAGATGTAGGTAGAGAGGAGTGGGCGCAGCATCAGCAGGGCCATGGCATCGGACCCAGCCAGGTCTGATTAACCCTATGAGACGTGAAGTCAAAAGGATACCGCGGAGGAAGCAGAGTTAGTAATGTGCAATAGAAAGATGAAAATTCATCCATAAGGAGAGAGAAAAGAGGAGATAGGTGCTCAGTGTATCCTAAAACGTCCCCCAGCAGCCTTTAAGCCTATAGCAGCATCTCCAGAGTCTGGACCAGGTGAACCTGATTCAGCCCTAACTATAAGCTCTGTCACAGAGGAAAGTCTTAAGTCTACTCTTAAACGAGGTGACTGTGTCTGCCTCCCGGACTGAAGGTGGAAGCTGGTTCCATAAAAGAGGAGCTTGATAACTAAATGCTCTGGCTTCCATCCTACTTTTTAAGACTCTAGGAACTACAAGTAGTCCCGCATTTAGTGAGCGCAGCTCTCTAGTGGGGCAATATGGTATTACAAGCTCCTTAAGATATGATGGAGCATTAGGAGAATAATTTTAAAAGTGAATCTTGATTTTACAGGGAGCCAGTGCAGAGCAGCTAATGCAGGAGTAATGTTATCTCTTTTCTAACTCTGAGAAACGGCATCAATACTACAACCTGACCCACCAGAACCCACCAGATGGTTTGTTATACAGAACCATCTGAGAAGCATGCAGTCTTTGGAAAAGGCCAGGTTCTTTCAGAAAATGCATTGCAAGTTGAACCAATTATCAATTAAATTATTGGGTGTAAACATCTTTTCCATTTCGAAAATCTTTCAGTGATGTTTTTTGTTGCTTTTTCAATAACAACATATTCTCCAGTTCTGACATAAGTGATGCCATCGCAGCATCAAGGCTCCCCCTTAAGGAGCCGCTATTCTTGTTTGGTACAAACTGTCCAATCTCGTTGTCGTCTTGCACACACCCGAGGCACGCTTGTATCTGCAAGTAGCTTCTCACAGAGGGCTGATTTATCCATGATCCGGCTTCGAGGACGCAAACACTTTACTGACGAGATGGATGTTTGTGTCATATGCAATTCTGATATTCTTGCATGATATTGTGAGGATCCAGCTGTCAAGGAAGGTAATGTAACTGAACTGGAGATCACCTATTCTTTTTAGAATTATACTGCACTACTACTTATTTTAGGAAAAGATATATCGTAATAATGTAAATATAATAATAATAAATTTATTTTTTAAGGCACCTTTCAAGGCACTCAAGGTCGCCGTACAACACATTAAAAACAGTTTAAGAAATATGTTCCTCATGACCACATGCAATTTTATTAAATCCAGTTGGATGAATTTATGATTCAAATATGGACCCAGCCCATGACAGGCTAGATGATGAAGTTATTTAAGCAATCAACCTACTAACAATTATCATGCTAGGATAGGAATTCACGATAAACAACCATCATAATATTGCACTTGTCATGATCTGGAGTTTGTGTCTCGTTTTGTGTCTTATTTTGAAGTCCTTGTGTCGTCTGTCTCCCTGTGATTGTCTGCCCTGGTCCTGATTGTTTCCTTCTGTGTGATTGCTGGTCCCGCCCTCATTGTGTTCACCTGTGTCTCGTTCCCCGTTGTCCAATCACCTCCGCCTGCCTGTGTATGTAAACCCTGTTCGTCTCATTCCCAGTGTGGCTTCGTACTGTTTGGTCCGCGTGTTTGTTGTCCTGTTAGTTGTTTGGATTAAAGATTGTTTTTTGCAGTAATGTTGGCATTTGGGTCCTCTCTCGCTGCGACAACCGTGACTTATTGTGACAGAACGAAGCCACCAATAATGGACCCAGCCTTCAGTTACCGCTGCACGGTTCCTGCCTGGCCAGCTTACGCTCATGTTCTTCTCGAGGAGATGCGGGAGTCCCTCCGGGCCCTGGAGTCAATGACGACGGCTCCAGTCTCCAGTGTTCCGTCACCGGTTCCAGTCCCCGGTGTTCCGTCGCCGGTTCCAGCCCCCGATGTTCCGTTGCCGGTTCTAGTCCCCGGTGTTCCGTCACCGGCTCCAGACCCCGAGGTTCCAGTCCCCGGTGTTCCGTCGCCGGTTCCAGCCCCCGATGTTCCGGTTCCAGTCCCCGGTGTTCCGTCACTGGCTCCTGTCCCCGGAGTTCCATCACCGGTTCCAGTCCACGATGTTCCGGTTCCAGTCCCCGGTGTTCCGCCTCCGTCCTGCCCGGCCCTGGTTCTCGCCGTCCCGTCCAGCCCTGGTTCCCCATGAACCGTCCCGTCCAGTCACAGTTCCCCATGGAATTCGTCCCTTGAGGGGGGGGTACTGTCATGATCTGGAGTTTGTGTCTCGTTTTGTGTCTTGTTTTGAAGTCCTTGTGTCGTCTGTCTCCCTGTGATTGTCTGCCGTGGTCCTGATTGTTTCCTTCTGTGTGATTGCAGGTCCTGCCCTCATTGTGTTCACCTGTGTCTCGTTCCCCGTTGTCCAATCACCTCCGCCTGCCTGTGTATGTAAACCCTGTTCGCCTCATTCCTAGTGTGGCTTCGTACTGTTTGGTCCGCGTGTTTGTCGTCCTTTTAGTTGTTTGGATTAAATATTGTTTTTTGCAGTAATGTCGGCATTTGGGTCCTCTCTCGCTGCAACAACTGTGACTTATCATGACAGCACTACCGTGTTTGAAACCTTGATTCAGGTAATACACATGAATCATGTATTGTTGGTGCTCTTAAATTTGTTTATTCAATAGTACAAATTTCTGTCAAAACAAAAAGAAATAAAGAAAAGAAAAAAGCCTTCACAGTTCAGAGAGTGCTGCAGAAAAATAGTATAATCCTGAAAATTTCAGAGAACAAGAGCACAACAGCTCAGCTTTTTTGCAGCCCCTTCCCTCTGCTGTCAAAACATAACAAAATATGTATTTTGTTTACACTTGAACTGTTTCCAACTTAGTGGCAAACAGCCAGTCCACCTAATTATTAGTGTTTTATCTGCAATATCGTTAAACTTAAGTAAATACATGTAATCTCAACTGCTTCTGTTGTGTATATCTCTTCATTCTTCTCATCTTTGAAGAACTCCTGACCCCTATATTTGCTATTGGCTCTGAGGCTTTAAAAGTCCTTTAAAATATCCCTAAAAAAAATCACAGCTTCAGTCATTTATTGCCATGAGTGACTTCTGTAGAAACTGGTTTGGGGGGACGGACTTGGAATGTTGGCCCCTTGAACTGTGGTGTGCCAACAGTACCTTTTTAACTGTTTAAACTTTTTTATTATTTACAAAAGCAATAGTATGGCAGTAATAATAAGCAGTAATGAAACTTTAGGCACAACTAAACTAACCTTGGAACAGGAGTATATGTGTTGGCTGATTTGAAAACCTATGGCAGTTGATGTAGGTGGCACCAAACAATGAAAAATGACACACAATGGACACATTGACTCAACAGTCCAGTTCAGCTCATTCATGGTGAATAGCAAAGGACATGCTATCAGTCTCCCCTGCTTTCTTTCCGAGACACATATAACTATGATGTACATAATGATTGCGACAGAATCAAATGTCAAAGTTGTGTCCACTGGACATGCATTGTATGCTCAAGTATACGGTCTCCGATTCCTTAAATTATCACAAGGAGGAAATATGTATGGCAGCTATGGTAGTTTAGTCATTGTACTTATGTTTTCTTTAACTGTGCTAACATTATGTAAGACTTGCAGAACAGTTGGCCAATATTCAGACACATGTTTGCACAAATTAAATGGTACACAATTACATGACATATAATTGGAAACATACTGAGGCCTATAAGTATATTTTTGTATCTCTCTAGCAGATAACTTCATATCCATCCCAAAACATCGATGAGAGACATGAAAAGAAGGTGCATTATCATTGCATATAAAAACTGTGGTGATTTATGACTTCCTACTTTTTAATCATTGAGGTGGTGTTGCTCCATATGTATAAGAGTGAAGGTTTTTATTATGTCTTTCCTTCAAACTTTCCTCTCCCTTTTTCATATGAATTCACCCTAAACAAGGAATTTCCATCTGTTTGATGTGTGTGCTTCCCTCTGTCTCCCTCCCACTTCTTGCATCTCACTTCCATATTACCAGAGACCCCCTTCTCCAGTCTACCTAGTGAGCTATTCCTGAGGGAAAGCATGGCGCTTCAACACCTAAGTTAAAAATAGTGCTCTTCTGCAAATGAAAAGGTTATCCAATTAAAAGTAATTGCCTGAGAAGAGGAATGGATGCACTGCTCTTCCAGGATAAATAAAGAAGAATTCACCGTGGTGTCCCCTAATCTAAATCCCGATGGTCCTTCTCAGTCTGTCTTTTCTCATATTTTAGCATAAAACATCAAAGATTTTAAACTTTTAAATTAGAGTGAGGCGTGATGATTTGAAACAGGATAGTCAGGAGACTGGCAGACTTTCAGAATGTGTTCTCCAAAAGGCACGGAACATAAAACAAAGCAAAAAAAAAGAAAATTGACGGTTGTGTTCCAGGATCAGAACAAAACACACGGTCCAGACGCAACTTAAACTACAGAAGGCACTTGTGTAAGATATCTTCATGGCAGTAGTTCACTTTATCAGCTGTTCTTCAGGCAACATAGACATATAAGTCATACTAAAACTAGTGCCAAATAGAGATAAAACTAGAAGGAATATCAATGATGAGAGTGATAATACATCCTAGCTTTCAGCCCCATGCTAATTTTCTGTAGGTTGACGAGTTCAACTCTGCTTGCGAGCAGCCAATATATAATTTTAACACAATTTATATATATTCTTTCTTTGTGTACATATGTGGCACACCGTAAAAAAAGAATGGGGAAACACCACTCTCAACCTTTAACTCATAACACATTTATTCAAAAATTAAAACATATTAAAATATTGATTTAATTAGCAGAGTGACATTATCTGTCAGAAAGAACCGCAACCATAATACCAATTGATGACACATTGAGTGATTGATTGAAACAAATACAGACTATTAGAAACACATTTCTATATTTTTGATCAACCCTTATTTGTGGGTTAGGTAATAATGACGTTTGACTTGATTTTAGAGATGTGCAGATAGTTTTCGGGACTCTGGACATGCAGCTTGAAATTCTGGACAAACTGGGACACAACCGGTGCTGTAAAATGTTGTCAAACAAATATGATCCGATATTTGAAGTTACAGAAGCAATGGGCAGGAGGTCGTCGTATAAAACGCGTCACACTGTTGTGTAAAAATCTAGAAAAGGTAAACTCACCAAGCTGTCTGCACCCTTAGCAGCAACTGAGTGGCGACAAGGTAAAGCAGTGTGTTCATGTCGTGTATTTGTGTTAGCTGTTAGCCAAACACATCATCAAAAACAATTAAAATGTGTTTAAACTGTTTCAGCCCCACTGTGTCTCTCAAAATAGCGGCCGGGGGCCGGCGATGCACTCAGCTGTGTCATCTCTCACCCCTCTCACTATTAACCAGCCCCATGAGAAAGGAGTCAGCAATATAAAAACATGTGTAGACCACAGCATATGTGTCTGCAACTCACTTGTATGTTATTATTTCATATACAATAAGCACTTTATATTGTATCTCTACCCCCCCCCCCCCACACACACACACACACACATTTAATTGATGATTTAAGAGCAATTCTGCCCATGCTTAATTGTCACTGAAGACAAGCTGACCATTCACTATATTCCTATTAATTATTGCACATTACACCTAATTCCATCCTCAGACTGCTGTGATTTGTGCAACACATGCAGCTATAACTGGGCACCCACGATGATGTGCAGTTTGCAGAAGCAGGACGCAAGATTAACTCTCTCACTCAGTCAAGGGCACACATACCTGACAGAACACATAACCTCTTCCCCGGCTTACGTTTGGCGGAGATAACAAAAGGCACACAGATGCTCGTACATGTAAAAGAACATTTCTGACACAGTCACGGTCTCTTATTTTCTTTCCTGCTTT
Source organism: Pseudoliparis swirei (assembly GCF_029220125.1). Classification (NCBI taxonomy): domain Eukaryota; kingdom Metazoa; phylum Chordata; class Actinopteri; order Perciformes; family Liparidae; genus Pseudoliparis; species Pseudoliparis swirei. Next base: position 8,614,738 of record NC_079407.1, read on the forward strand.
AACACACACACACACACACACACACAAGGAGGTCATCAAAACAGTGCTTACACCGTATACCGACAAACTGTATCAATGGATATCCAGCATTTTTGTCATCACAAAACAATGCATGTGAGGAATAGGAATGCAAAGCAGGATCACAATAGAGAGGAGGCACAGAGACAAGAGATGTGGAGTTAGCAAGGTTTAAAGGAAGCTCGCAAGATAATAAATGCAAAAGGAGATAGGGTATTGAAATAGCCACAAACAATAGAAAAAACACCAAAAAAGCACATCAGGAATGACGACAAGCTACAATGAGAAAAGAAGAGAACATCATCAATGATGTCCTCTCCTTGTTCTGTGCTCGGCAGTCTTGTTGCCAAAAGCCAAACAGAATTGTTCCCTCTTAGATTCTCTGCCTCCATCTCTGTTTTCCACTTCCACCATTAGTCTTACTTTCTCCCGCTTGCCCTTATTCCTTCCATTTATCTTGATTCTTTACACCCCATTTTTAACTTTGTGTTCGTCCTTCCCTCCATTTGCCACATTTCCTCTGCATTCCTCTCCCACTTTCCTTCATATCTCTATTTCCATCCCCCCTTCTTTTTTTCTGTTTACCCCTCTGTTCTTCCTTTTCAACCCTGTTTTGAATTCATTCCGCTTTCTGCCTCCATCTTTCCCCTCCCTCTGTCAATCAGCTCACTATATGTCTCCACATGTCCTCCCAACTGCTTCTTGCCCTCACTCTCTACCCTGTTGCATTATTCAGATGTGCAGCTTTCATTTTCCCCCTCCCTCTACCAGCTTGAGATTACTATTGGAGGCCAGAGGAAAGTGGATGAACAGTCTAGGTCTGTCATTTATCCTGATTTGCTGTCAAACACCTGAATTAGGCCTACAAGATGATGGAGTGGGTTGGGGGTAGAGCAGATGAAAGGAAAGAGATACCAAGGGTCAGGGAGCTAGGGCATCTTGTGTAGTTCTCTCTCTCCAATTTAAACAGGTGACTGGCAGAACCGTTGAGGCCCCGATAAGGCAGCATATGAAATGTATATATGCTTTTATTTGTCAAGTGGTTTTGTGAAACCGTTGGAAAAAGCACCTTGCCACTTCAGCACCATGGCAAGTGGCAGCCTCAGTGATACAGCCAACACCAAGAGGCAAGAGGAGCTTAACTCTCAGCGCCTTGGACAGCACTCACTCAAAAGCTTACAGGGTAAGTGCATGTTTGTGTATCTGTGTGTGAGACCAAATCATTTTTCTGTAAGCTGTTGTGACAGGCATGAATCAAAAAAAGTTTTTTATTCAACAACACATATTACACTGGTAGACAATTGTGCCTCACTCTATGAGGTTTGTGCCTAATGTAAAATGAAATTGTGGATGCTCACATAAAAGAGAATGCTTTTTTACTGTATCAAATAGTTGATATTTTTTTTCACAATAATTTCCTTGGTCCAAATTCATATGGGTTTATTCTCAGTGCAAAAGGGTAAATATCAGTCCAGTAGCATATTTTGGATATATAATATAAACAAATATATTGCACGTGTTCATACAGTATTGTGCTTTGATTATGTAAGCCTTAATAATTGTGTTACTGAGCCTTAACTTGATTCAAGTAAAAACAACTAAGATTTTCAAATCATTTATTGACTGCCTTTTTGCATTATTATACCCTTATTAATTATGTTTTATTGATGTTGGAGGAGTTCATCTTTCCTGGTCTTGATTCAGATTGAAAAAATGTATTCACTTTTAGCTGTTCACCTCTTTAACAATTAAATTGCTAAACTCATTGTTCCTCTCTCACTTAAACAACAGTTGCACGCACAGACACATTTCACATAAGAATGTCTGTGACACATATATTTGCATTACCCATGATCAGTTTGCCACCCTGTTGCCACTGAGGTTTCCATTAGTCCACACACAAGTCTGTCTCATTTCGATTCGAGTGCAGTAACATATGCTCACACTTTTTGTCACATCAACAATAATGTGGAACCCTACACCACCAATTCTTCACCCTGCAGCTAATTCATACTTCATTAAACCACTGTTCACTCATTATGAAACATATGAATAGAGTTCTCTGAATTCCCATGCTTCATTTGCACGAAGAAACGTCAAGCACATTGGGCAGATGGTAAAACACATAATGAGTAATATTAACACCAGAAAAGTAAACAATTAGAAATAAGCTTTGATATTGTTATGTCAGTTGTGCCAAATTGAAAGACAATAAATAGTCATTATACTTCCATTAGAACACTGTGTCATAGTGTCTGCACACATACGGACATACAACGGTGAATGAAGGATTTTTGTAAAAAAAAATTTAAGTGTTGTTAGATTACCATTAAAACACATATTTTCAGATATATATATATATATATACTGTATATATACTGTATATCTTCACCTATAAATACACTGTATATCTTCACCTAAGCTTAACCAACTAATTGTTTCGGCTAACCATAACCTTAACCAAGGAAAAACATAAAAAAATATGGTGTTTTAGGAATAAAGACTTTTTTGTTTTGTTTAAACAAACTATAACAGTAACCCTTGGAAACAATGTGATTATTATTCTATGAATACGATGAGGAGGATTTCAAAGAGCACAAGAATACACCCAGCATGTAATTTTCTCCTTAAGGTAATTGTGAGAGAATTATAGGCTAAATCTTTATTGTTTAGACAAGAGCTCTGAAGAAGGCTCTTAGAATTACTACCCACATTTTTTTGTACGTGTTTAATATAATTTGATGTATGATCTTGATCTTATATCATTACATGTTGTGGACTTTTGTTTTTCTCTCCATGGCTGCTTCCAGCATTATGCTAAGACATTTAAAGGCAGGGTCCTGCAGTGCAGAGTAATCCTTCAGTGAAGCTGCACTCCCTTAATGTGTCCGCGGGGCCTGCAACTCCTCCTAAGCGATCTATCTCTTGGATGACACCAGTCCCAAGTTTAAACCAGGATCAAATACAGGCCATACACTCACTTATACTTAAATGCGGGAGCACCCTCACACTAAACAGATCTGCACACACATGGAAAGTTTATTCATTTTACAATGTTTTGGGATTTGAAAATTCTTGATTCAAGAATTGTCACGGTTAAATAAAACTCTATGCTATGTATTTTCCTATAAACACTAGTAATAGTTAAATAATCAACTTAAGAACTAATGACATGTGCACACAAACAGCCTTATATAGAAACATAGCCCACTTCCACTGGCATTACAAACCATGCATGAAATCGCATTAACATGAGGAGAGCTGACCATAAACATACAAGGACCTCCATTGTCGCAAAGTAAAACCCACATATATCAATACACACAAAACCAACATGTCAATGGTCAGTCAAACATCGCCATTCTATAGAACTGTCTAGTCAGAGGATTTATTTACTTTTTCCATCGCCCTTTCGTGATTTTATATTTTGGGGTTTTGTAAATTACAATGAGCTGCTGCCTTTACAATTGTAATAGTTACAACATCCGCTTACACGGTTGCACATTGTATTATCAAGGACAGCAATTCAAGGTCAGCACAAACATTGACAAAACTATGTGTGACCTCTTTAACAAGGTTCAGAAAGTCTGTGTTCTTAATCCACAACAAGCACTTGTTCTAGTGTTCTGTCTTGTGACGTCACGGTGACATTTAGGAAGGATTTGTTTATTCTCCCCATCTTAGTTACTGCGGCTATTACTTTCATCAGGATCCGAGGCAGAGGGGGTTTATGTGATGAGAATGTTATTAGACTGCCCGTTGGAGGGTATAGAGGTATAGGACAACAGATCCTGCTAGGGTTCAATTCCAAGAATAGCACTGAATGCAAATCTCTTATGTAATGTAAACACAGAGGCGATAAGGACCACCATGTGCTTGCTGGCGGTGGAGATTTGTGTGATGTGAATGTCCTCTTGTCTCTGCTATTCTGCTTTTTCATAAGAGCAGCAGAGAGCCACATGCAGTATACCTCCATGACTCATGACAAGTCACAATCCGCTTCCAGCCAAGCATGAGATTTACAGCGAGGGCATGATGAAGTTTCCGGTTAATTTTTCTCTGTGTGCCACCCTCCATTGTGTAGGTGCACCTGCCATCTGGTGAGAGGCACTCGTATAGTGGCAAGGATGAGAACCCTTGATAGCTTCCCATCCCTGAACATGCCCGCAACCCTGTGTCTCTGCAGGGGTCAATGACAACTTTTCCGCCCGAGTAATGTTTCATTCATTAGTCTTGCAGTTAGACTTTGAGGCTGCAGCTGGTACACCTGGCCAGGAGCCGAGACAGACTTTGTAAACATTCAGGGCTCAGCCCAAACCTATGCTTGTCTAGTGGTAGATGTTGTTTCCTATTTACGAGCGCTACATGCACTATTTCTTAAAGCAATTGAATATGGCTTACAAATCTGTAATCATTCAGGAAAAACACGATCCTACTTAGTCTCTAATTGTTGACACATTTTTCTCTCCTATCATCTAAAAAGAGATTGTCTGTTGTTACTATTTTCATAGTTACGTGACATACAAAGATTAAAAAACTAATTAAAAAAAAACACCAATGAAACACACTGTAGTTGTAGACATGTAGTTATATCAAAGCGATCCCACATATGCCATCCTTCTACCAAAATAACTCACTTGGGCAGCAAATGCACCTTGTACGTAACATTTGCTAAAGAAATACGCAGACTAACTATTTTTTAAAGTACATGGCCTTTTGTTAAAAATGAGTGCTGCCTGCTAAAGCTCAGTGTTTAATTTTGAGTTAAAGCTCAGTAGGTGTCACTCCAGCTGCAAACATATGGGAGACCCCATGCTGCAACCGGAATTTTCTCATCTATTTCTCTCCCACTCTCTCTTATCTCTTTCTCTGTTTGCATATCTCCATTAGTGTCATTGAGTCAGTGTTGGCTGACTTTTCACTCAGTGGGCTTTTACTCTGTCAGTTTTGTATGAATACGGTGGGGTTCCCTCCACCTAAAATACCTAACAATCTAATTACATGGAATGAATACTTTTTCCAGAGCAGAAAGAAATCGACCAAACTGTCTTCCATATAGCTGTCTGAGATTGGACTGGCATGTTTGGCGGTGATGATCTAAATATTGCCTGCCACCACTTGCGTCCATGGCCATCGAGAAGGACCTGTTACTGGAACTGAAGCCACCGATGAACTGTACATTCGCTTAATTGAACTGTTTGTTAGCAAAATAGGTGGATGGACTTAGTCTTAAGTGAACAGCACTTTTGTTAGTGAACTGAGTTTTCTGTGTTTACATTGCAGCAGCGTTGTGTTGATGTGTCTATGGTTTTTTTGTGTGGAAAATACCAGGAATAACTAATTACATTGAACACACCTGAAAGGATCACGTGCCAAGAGCAGTTGCCATGCCTGTACCATGGAAGAAAGGAACATTGTTTTTCTCATATGCTAATCACACCACGCGGATACCTGAGAGACAAGAGACGAGTAATATGTGCCAAGAGGTGTGGACACGGCTGCAGACCAACTTTAAGCCAACCACTGACACGACTTTGTCAATGCGGAAATTATGCACCACCTGTATTCTTAACCAAAGGGGTAAAATAACTCCTTCTTCTCCGTCTACCTACCTGTCTGCGAGCTCAGCTTGAGTTCTTGTCGGTGAAAGTGTGAGACAGCTCACTACAAACAGAGAATTAAGTTTTCAGTTTATTTTGTATAGCCCATTCTCACAAATCACAAAGAAGAAGAGAATAATTTTAAATGTGATTCTTGATTTTACAGGGAGCCAGTGCAGAGCAGCTAATACAGGGGTTATGTGATCTCTTTTCTTAGTTTTAGTGAGTACACAAGCTGCAGCATTATGGATCAACTGGAGGGACCTAAAAGACTTATTAGTGTAGTCTGATAGTAAGGAGTTGCAGTAATCTAGTCTAGGAGTAACAAATGCGTGAACTCGTTTTTTAGTTTTTCAGCCTCTTCCTATCAGCCGCTGTCATGCTGCTGCTCCAAAATACCACTCCATAAAAGATGGCTGATGCCACCACAGGTCTTCAGGAGTGCTCCCTGTACTCCAAAGGACCTCAGTCTCCTCATCAGAAAGAGTCTGCTCTGCCCCTTTTTATAAAGTGCGTGTGCGTGGTCAGCCCAGTCCAGTTTGTTGTTTAGGTGAACACCCAGGTACTTGTAAGATGTTACAATCTCAACGTCCAGTCCCTGGATGCTCCCTGGTACCGGAGGAGTGCATTTACCACAGCGGAATTCCACCACCAGCTCCTTGGTCTTACTGGAGTTGATGTTGAGGCCGTTCCGCTGGCACCATTCCAAAAAGTCCTGGTTCAGTTCTCTGTATTCCCTGTCATCGTCGGCAGAGATGAGGCCGACGATTGCAGAGTCGTCAGAGAACTTTTACAGGTAAACGTTGCCAGAGTTGTGCTTGAAGTCCGAGGTGTAGATGGTGAAGAGGAATGGAGCCAGAACGGTTCCTTGTGGAGCCCCTGTGCTGCAGGAGACCCGGTCTGACTCACATCCCTGTATCCGCACATACTGTGGACGGGTGGTGAGGCAGTCCAGGATCCATGCAGTGAGGTGGTGGTCCACCCCGGTCTGCTCCAGCTTGTTCCTCAGAAGCAAAGGCTGGATGGTGTTGAAGGCACTGGAGAAGTCAAAGAGCATGACTCTCACAGTGTTTCCAGCCTTTTCCAGGTAAGAGAGGCAATAGTGTTGAACGAAGCACTAAAGTCTAAAAAGACCATTACAGAGATGAGTTCTTTATCTGATGCAATTAGGAGGTCACTTGTAATTTTAACCAGCGCTTCAGTTCCAAAATGCTTCCTTTTGTTCAGCACCTAGTTAGGTCAGTTCTGGGAAGGTCAAGGTCTGTGGGTTATGAGTGAGACTTGATTAGCTAAGCAGCATTACCTTGAATATTGTTGTTGGTGCCATTAGACGTTAATTGTTGGCTGGTCTAATATATGAAAGAACTAATTCTAAATTGTATGTAAGATATATGTGCAACATGTCTTTTTTAATTCAGTTGGATTGAAACGCCCAACTATTTATAATGCTGGTGCTGTATTAGTCAATTATATATAAAACAAAATTCTCCTTGTAACTTTGTTCCTTTGCTTCTCATTTTTCTTATTATAGATCGGCCTAATCTCTTATTGAGCATATCCCTCTCATGTTTTACATGTGCCTCTCTCGTGGTAATTTTGTGATTTCTCTTGTCGATATGTCTCCCTCTCTCTCCGAGCAGTGACTCTCCTCTCCCCCTGATGAGGCCAGCCCCTCCATGCCAATGAGACTGACAGACGGTGATTAAAGTGGAGTCTCATCTCGTGGGAAAACTGACCTCAATCAGAACTATTCTACCAAGAGGACGCTCTCCTCCTCTCTGTTTCCGTCCATCCATCCCTGCTCCTCAGGATATTCTTGACTCTTACACACCAACCTTTATTCTCCCCCACCCGCTTCCTCGGCATGTCAGTGTCTGCCTCTCTCTGATCATCCCCCTCTCTACTCTCATTTCTCATCTCCCCCATCCACTCACAGTGATCACTCTCAATTTGTCATCATCGGCTCTATTGTTCTGAGATGGTAATCTGTCCTCCCAGAGACTTCTCAAATTTGCTGTGTTCAAGAAAGCTCGTATTGACAAAAAAGCTAATTTTCAGGAAATTCTTTTTAACATATGTATGCAAATTTGCTGGAATTGTGAAAATAAAGTAATTGAATCAGTTAAAATAAAATATGTGAAAGTACAAGATGAGGGCCATATTGGTAAGAGTATACAACATGGCACTCATCTTGTGCTTTCAAATATAATATTTAGCTCACTGTGGTTTCTTTCCATTATGCTTTGAGTTTAATGAGATTGCATTACAGGTGTTAAGTGACTTTTTTCTGAATATAGAATGTACAGTCTTGCCATGAAGGTTTGGCCTAATGCACAACACTGGAACATCGACAAGTCATTGCCTGTTAGCTAGAGTCCCGTCGCCCTGACCTCTGTGGTCATGAAGTCCTTTGAGCGCCTAGTCCTGTCCCACCTCAAAATCCTCAGAGACCCAATCCTGGACTCCCTGCAGTTCGCCTACAGAACCAACAGGTCTGTAGACGATGACATCAACATGGCCCTCCACTTCAACCTCCAGCAGCTGGAGTCGTCAGGAACCTTAAGGTGCGTTCACACCAAAACGAAAACGCGGCGAAAAATATTGCGTCTATCGCAGCCACGCGCGTCTGTACGTTGACCTTTCATGGGATTCGGTCGCGCGAAAAAATAGTTTCGCTTTTTGTGTGAACGCACCTTTAGCCAGGATCCTGTTTGTGGACTTCAGCTCTGCCTTCAACACTATCATCCCGTCCCTGCTGCACGACAAGCTCTCTGAGCTGCACATGCCCAACTCCACCTGCAAGTGGATTATAGACTATGCAGCACGTGAGGCTGGGAAAAGATGTGTCAAGGACTCGGACCATCAACACCGGTTCCCCCCAAGGCTGTGTTCTTTCCCTTCTGCTCTTTTCCCTGTATACCAACAGCTGCACCTCCACTCACCAGTCCGTCAAGCTCCTGAAGTTTGCTGATGACAACACCCTCATTGGACTTATATATGATGGGGAATGCGTGCACCTACAGGGGGAGACTGACCATCTTGTGACCTGGTGCAGCCAGAACAATCTGGAGCTCAACCCTCTCAAGACAATGGAGATGGCTATGGACTTCAGAAAGAATGCAGCCCCACACGGCCTCCTTCACCCACCGTGGCACCCACCTGCCAAAGACAATGATGGTGCACTTCTACATTGCCATCATTGAGTCCATCCTCTGCTCCTCCATCACCGTCTGGTACGCCGCAGCCACTGCCAAGTACAGGGCAAGGCTGCAGCGCATCATTCGCTCTACTGAGAGGGTGATCGGCTTTAAGGACCCTGAAGCAAGCAAGGTAGATTACAGCTGACTCCTCTCACCCTGGACACAAACTATTCGAGTCCCTCCCCTCTGGCAGGCGGCTGAGGTCCGTCAGGATCTCAAGACGCCACACCACACCAACAGCTTCTTCCCGTCAGCAGTGAGGCTCATGAACAGAGCCCAGGTCCCCCACTGACTGACTGTCATCCCCAGGACATTTCATTTCGGTCACTCCCCTGCACATCACTTAACCTGCCTGCAATTTATCTAATACTTATATTAATATTTTTAATTATCGGATTGTATTTATTGTTTATTGATGATTGTTGTGAATGTCATTGTCTAATGTTGCACTACCCGCCATGACACATTCCTTGTATATGTAAATATACATTAATTTCATTAATTGAAGAACACTGCACACTGCTGGGAATCCTAATGAGTCACCTGACCAACGCCTCACCTTAGTAAACTGTGTTAGACTTAGCAAGTGAGTATCATGCTAATACCAGTGACAACCACTCTAATAAGCCAACAGAGCAGTTCAGAACCAAAGTACCTATTACTTTGGTTCTGAACTGCTCTGTTGGCTTATTAGAGTGGTTGTCACTGGTATTAGCATGATACTCACTTGCTAAGTCTAACACAGTTTACTAAGGTGAGGCGTTGGTCAGGTGACTCATTATCAATTTCAGGGAGAGTAAAATTCCTTTTTTTAAATGTTTGCTATAGGTTACTGCTTTGCTCTGGTAATTTTTTTTGGTGGAATAGAAATTAAAGTGGAATATTCTCTCTGCTGCCATCAGGGGCGTACTGGCCATAGGGGATACCGGGGAAATCTCCGATAGGACAATGGGGTTGGGCCGGCCCGCCTCTATCACCAACCGGCCGTCTGTCTGACATCGCCGGCCCTGACTACATTCGATGCTTCACAGAACACGTTAAATTTAGTCTAAAACATAAAATGGATATTCAAACTGGAGAAAAAGAAGAGATGTCTGGAGGAAAATGCATCAGATGGATGACCCAGCTTGCAACCCTACTGATACCACTGATGGTCACACCCCATCTTATGTTCTGTTCTACAATATAGTTCACACTAATTATATCCTCTGATTCCAGTTTCTTTATGTTGTGGTCTTTCTCTGCTGACATTAATTCCTCAAGGCTCTGTAGTTATACGTATTATCTGATACTGGCCCAGAGTTAAGTATATTCATCTCGCAAACTATACATGCCTTGGAGTGTTACAATAGCAGTATCATTTTATTTCGTGTGTCCATTCAGGCAAATTAGTACAGCCAAATGTTATTAAAAAAACAACAAACATGATGTGATTTCTAATCGTCCAAAAAAATGTTAAGTGTATGGGTATGTTTCTAAGTATGCCACTGACTGGTCGATATGTGGGATGCATTGAGTGGGCAGCGCGCCGTGTATCGAGTGGGCCGGTCTGACTGTAACTCCCGGGCCACTTTTTTGCCCCAGTCCACGCTTGGCTGCCACAGTTGGTAAACAGTATGCTCCTTGTGCATCCCAGGAGCTTGTGTTTGCATTTCTTATCATTTACAGTATATTGACCGGTACTGTGTTGATGTTTCAATTATACCATTAGTCAGTGGTGTATAGTAACGAAGTAGAAGTACTTCGTTACTTTACTCAAGTCGTTTTTTTGGGTATCTGTACTTTATTTTACTACTTATATTTCTGTTTACTTTTACTTTTACTTCACTACATTTTGCAATAAAAACTTGTACTTTTACTCCGATACATTTCCCCTGAAACAGTATCGTTACTCGTTACTACGGAAAAAAATAATCATGAGAAACATCGGGGACTGCGGGGGAACACACCGCAGCGCACCTGAACTCAGCACGAACACCAGGTTGGGCATCAGTGGTCCTTGCCGAAGTTGCCGCGTGTTTTCTCTTCCCAGTGATGCCCAGGATGCGAGCGAGCGAGCGGCTACAGATACGACTCGTTTCATGTGGAGCAGCAATGGAAGCTACTCGAACAACCATGGTGACCAAGATCAACGTCCGTGGCCATATTTGGGCGAACTCTTTACTTTTGTCGGAGTGAAAGTTCCTTCCTACCGGATGAAGTGCCTCTTATGCCGACCGAAAGCTACGGAGATATGGCCTTCAACAACTCACCAACCTCAGGAAACACATTGAGGTAAATTAAGATTAATCCCATGAGCCGCAACGTTAATGTTTAGTCATCATAAACCTGTTAAGATATCTAGCAGTGTTGCCCTCAGGATTGGAGTAAGTTATATCTTTGGCAGGAGAGGGGGAGTCAGGTGTCTGATTGTCCTACGCATGTTGTATGTTCGGCTAACGTTCGCTAGCTATTGTTAATATTAATCTGATTTATTGAAGGGACCGTAATGTCTAGGTTCCGGCAAAGCATCAGAAGAGACGGCACTTTGCCTGTGAGGAGACAGAGATATTGTGTCTGCAGCTCAAGGGCAGCTCCACGCCTGACAGTATTCAACATTCACACTTGTTATCAATATTTACACATACCAAGAGGGGCACACGGCCAACAGACAGCCCCACCGGGGTACGAGGGATGGGATATGCACCTGTGACGAGATCTGGGTATAAAAGATGGAATCTTGATGTGCTAAGGGAGGTGTGGTTTTCGGGCTTCAACTTGCATGTTGAGGAGAGCTCCCCGTGGTTTGTACTTTGCTTTTGATCAGTGAATAAACGTCTCCCTAAAGGAGAGAACTATAGCAGACTCGTATTATTGTATAAGCTCTTCCAGGCTGTCAATTCTGAATTACGTTACAATTTGGTGACCCCGAACGTTGGTTGGCTGACCTGGACGGTAACAGAGAGCTTTTGACCAGAGCGGTGACGTCCGTTTCCCGGACTCCCGACCAAGGGTCGGCGGCTGTTCGGCGGTTGACAACCAGAGGATCCTCATAAATAACAGGTAAAGACAACCTTTTTAATAAAATGTCTGTATTGAGTACACTAAATTAGGTTATCAACGGCGGATAAGCCTCTACCCATAAATTAAAAATATAGACAGTTAGAAATGGTAACTGATCACATGTAAAGTATAAACACATAAATACACTGTTAGGGATATAGGGAGTGTCCATTGCAAGGGTATAGTTAGGGAATCTAGAGCTGTAGTTGTGTTAACAGTAGGGAATTTGAAGACTAGGGCCTTTAGGTAAATGAATAGAGTTTCGGAAGACTAAGGAACACTCTTCGGAGATACTAAGGTCGGCTCTTAGTCGGTAGAAATCCATGTTCCATATTTTAAGTGTGAGGGTCCACTAAAATAAAGAGAACCGCTGGTCCTGACTGCTGGGTGAGTCAGTGTAGCTGAGAAATCCATGTTCCATATTTTAAGTGTGAGGGTCGACTAAAATAAAGAGAACCGCTGGTCCTGACTGCTGGGTGGGTCAGTGTAGATTAGAAATCCATGTTCCATATTTTAAGTGTGAGGGTCCACTAAAATAAAGAGAACCGCTGGTCCTGACTGCTGGGTGAGTCAGTGTAGCTGAGAAATCCATGTTCCATATTTTAAGTGTGAGGGTCGACTAAAATAAAGAGAACCGCTGGTCCTGACTGCTGGGTGAGTCAGTGTAGATTAGAAATCCATGTTCCATATTTTAAGTGTGAGGGTCCACTAAAATAAAGAGAACGCTGGTCCTGACTGCTGGGTGAGTCAGTGTAGCTAAGAAATCCATGTTCTATATTTTAAGTGTGAGGGTCCACTAAAATAAACTGAACCGCTGGTCCTGTCGTCTGTGTTAAAAGAGGCAGTGTGGTGATGAATTAGGGTGAGTCCGTGTTAAAACAGGGTAATTCCGTTTAATGCGTATGCCGCTGGATGTAGTCACCTAGTGATAGGGGAAATTAGAGAATACAGTTTATCTAGTGTGTATTCTGCGAGATGCGATGGACACAGGGAGAGATTTTTTGTTTTCAATAAACTGTGTGGGGGGTTTGCTGTAGCTCGTGGCGATTTTAACGAGACCTGAACACCGAGTGTATCAGAACACGTAAGTGCCCTGAGAATTCCTCGGAAGAAGGTTCTCGGCCAGACTACGTCTCTGTGGGGCATTGAAGAGGGGTAAAACGGGAAATTCATTGACGAGGGTACTATGAAGTGAAGGAGAAATAAAACAATATTTGTGAACTGGTGTTATCAAATCCTAGCGGACGAGCGCTGTATCCTTATGATACAGTAGAAACTTCTCGCCCGAGTTCATACTATTGGTTATTGCAACTTTTCTCCTGGCTTCAAAGGATACGTGTAAAAATCACATTTCTGCTTGTTTTGAAAGCTACTGCAGAGCGAATCATTCTGTGTATGTGTGTGTGTGACTTGCTGTGACCTTGGGGTGCTCAGACTCCTTCTCTCGGGAAAAAGGGAAAAACGATGTTTTAATAAACAACATATTGATACATATATGACGGTAAAACCAACATAATTGATAAAGTATATAGAGTTTAAAATCTTGAGCTCAAGTAGTAGGTACATAAAAAGATATTCTGCAATATAAGTAACGCATGATAAAGATTAGAGAGTGTGTGAGAAAAGCTCCTGTTATGTTGAAGCGGTGGAACGTGTGTTTTTCTTTAAATCCCAGCTGTGCTTGATGAACTGCGTGCTTATTGAAATGAAGTTGTCGTGAGTTATGGCCATTAACTCACGTTCACCCTGACCTGTGTATGTTGCTTTAACGTGTTATAGCTTGATAGATAAATAACTGAATATATGACTTTAGGGGACCCCGAACTCAGATTAGTGACCTGGTTTAAGATAAAGAGTAAAGACGTTTCACAGACCCCTGACGAGGGTCTGCGGTGATTTGGCGGTTGACAACAAGAGGCCTCATAAACAACAGGTGTGCAGACGACCTTTTGTCTTAAGACTGTCTGTGATTGGAGAAACTAAATGTTGTTGTCAACAGTTAAATAAGCCTCTACCCATAGTTTAGAAATAGCTTATAAAAAACGGGGACCGATTGACTAGAATTGTATCATATAAAAGACAAAACTGTGTCACAAACTGCAGACAGGAACCTTGGGGAAGCCAAGTGAGTGTGTATGACAGTGTGTGTGTGTGTGAGTGAGTGTGTGTGAGTGCGTCCGAGCGCGCTCTTGGAGCGTGTGTCATTTGTTGTGAACTCGGGTGTGTTGCTTTAACTATTTCGAGAAAAAGGGAAAGCGTGGATTAACAAGGGGGAGATTGATAAAACTGGGAACGCTACCTATATTATTAATACATTAAAACAATGTGATTCTGAAGCTGGAGAGATGGAATTAAAAGGAATAAAAGTTCCGCTGGGGAACAATTAAATATCATTATATATAAACCAATGAGCATTTTGTGAATGTTCTGTTGATGCGCTATACGATAAATATAATACGCACTTCTTAGCTGATAAGACAGGAGCGAAGGGACAGATAGCATTGAGGCACGAGGGCTAGCCTTCAGCTAACCACGTGGAAGGACGAGGCAGGACATAGGGAAAAATCAGACAAGAGTGCCTCAAGGTACAGGATAGAAGGGAGACGCAGTGGTCAGGGGTGGTACTGCACCCACAATACGAGATAGGGCCTCTAGAGGTAGGGAGACTCATACCCCAGTGGGCAGATAGGCTACTGCAGGGAATTAACCCATGGACACCATCGTGTTGCCAAAGTTATGTATATAAAATAAAGATTAAGGTACACACACATACTTCATTAACCAACCAAGGCCATAAAATGGAAGAGAGTAGGTGAGAAAGCATTAGACAAAATAAATAGAGCAGCTACGTGCAGGAAAAGCTAGGAAAATTTAAAATAATGAAGATGCATGCTCCAACTAAAAACTGAAAAGTGCTCAGCTGCACTCTGCTGCGCGCCCCCACAAAAGCGCTGCCTTCACAGGACGGAGAGCGGCCCCTCCCCTACCCACTTCGCTGCGCGCGCCGCACTCACAAGTCAGAGAGCAGCCCCGCCTCCACCCAAACTTGAGCTCTCCGCCGTGCGCGCTGTCGCTGTGCACACCACCGTGACAGGGCAGGAGAGCCAGAACAGTGACTGAAGACATCAGTTGACGATAATTATTAATTGGGAGAGTGCACGGCCATATGTTTATTTTTTTAGAACATTTTTTTAGGGATATGAATTGTTAGTTAAAAGATATATTTTTATTATCATTTTTTCCTTACCCTCTTAATGATTTGACCCTTTTCAATCATAACTGCAGTTTTTGTTCAGCCACAAGGCACCTCCCTAAGCAGTTAAGATATGGAGACAACTAAGATAATGGTTAATGTTTCTAAGCTAATGACGATGCCACCACTGGACGGTGAGGGAGGAGCAGCCTATTTAGGTAGAATCAGAGAGTTGTGGAACAACAAACTGGGGGAAGATTTTCTTGAGGATAGCTTGACTGAACAGTTATTCAGGATGTCAATAGAATCATCTGTGACTGTGACCATAAAGACTGAGCTGAAAGGGACAGGAGGACTAATAGACATGAACTTCTATGACTGGGAAGCTCAGGTCAGACGCCAGATAGATAAAAATAAACAGAGTAGGGAAAAGATGAACCTGTCCAAAGCAGAAGCAAAGCAAATGTCACAAACCTCGGTGCAGCAGACAGCAGCACAGTCACCTGGACCTTACGTCCCATATAATCCATATCCAGCCCCTCCGCCAGATCCATATGCACTGGTCTATCAACAGCCACAGCAAACCGCGTTAGCACCACCTCAAGCCCAGTTCCCGCAACCCTATTATCCGCAACAGGCGGGTCAACAACCCATAAATGGGGCCTCACATCGTTGGGAGAACAGCAATAAAAGAAAAGGAATGAGGACTAAGAGGGGTAACAACTGGGGCCACAGAGGTGGTAGATATAATAACTGTTTCAACTGCGGTCAGCCAGGACATTGGGTAGGTGCGTGTAGTTTACCACCACAGGGTCAGCAATCTCAGTTAGAACCACAACAGTACCCCTATAATGTCTATCCCCCGCCCCCACAAGCACCCAACACATAGCCACAGCCACAAGGCAACAGTGATCCACGGCACCAGGCCCGGACCAGAGACATAACATTAGGCGTGCCCAGATCCAACAGCTGACAGCGAACTGTATCCACTGAACAGAAAATGTGCCACGCCCACTTGTCACCCAATGATTCAACTGGAGACTAAAGAGACACTGAGAAGGAAGCAAAGGGTCCGGTGGGACAGAGTAGATGATGATGACATCACACCTCTGCATGACACCAGCCAGCAGTGGAGACTTTGGTTCAGAGTCCTGCATCCCTACTCGCCACCAGGGGACCAAAGACATTGTGCCCTTAACTGCACCTTGATACAAGATGAGATCTGAGATCCTGAGGGACTGCCTGCAACACGAGAGGTTCGTGAAAACCCAACTGTGGAGGCTGGGAGATCTATGCAGAGAACCAAGGAGGAGCAGCGGCTGGTGAATGAACACCAGAGTTGCAGATTGTATGCAGTCGTTGACACCACAGCTCCACATCACAGTGTTGGTCCAGAGTGGAGGCACAGAGAAGAACAATGGTGGAAGCAGAGGTTGAGGCTACGGACTGGGTGCACACACAAAATAAACACTTGCATTACTCCACATTTGAGAACATGTACAGAACTGCACACACATCGGAGGTCCAGTTAGCATTAGAGACACATGCTTAGACACATGCTTAGCCACACATAGTAGAGAGAACACTGATCATGGGGACACTGACAACATGCTTAACATATTTCCAGACACTTTTAAGACTGAAGGGTGAACTGATGTGTGACTGATTCCGATAGCTCCCGTAGAGATAGAGTTAAAACCGCGTACGATTCCAATTTAATCGTCACCAGCATCCCTTCAGGATGGAACAGACTGTAGATATATATTTTTTTAAACCATAGAATGGCTGTTATAGGCAAGTGTACTGGAGAGGACGAGGGCTCCCTGGAATACATTAATTAATTAATTTCCTAAACCTTGAAAATGGGCCTTGATTTGGGGCCAATAAATAAATTTGCAACCCGTTCTTTACTAATTATACCGACTTATTATGACATTCCTAACCCAAGCACAATGATGACGCTGTGAGTTCAGACAAGACATGGTTCTCCTGCATTGATTTGACAGACGCATGCATTTTTATTTATTTTTTATTTTCTCTGTTTTCTTCTTGATTTTGACTGCTTATTAGTATTATTATTATTGAAAAGGATGGATTTAGGAATTCCATCCTATTTCATAAGGGGGAAGGGAGCGACTTAACATGTGTTTTAGACAGTGAGAGAGAGAGAGGAAGATAAAAGGACAGAAAGAAAAGGTTGTTTTTGACCTAGAAGCTGGCTCGACAATCTATGTTGATGCCAGAGTACGCAGAGGAGGGCCAGACGAGTACAGACCAATAGATCAGATCGCAGTAGGTTTAGAATCAGAATGTGGACCGTCTCAACTATGTGCATTTCAACAACTTGACATGACCGACAGGAATGCAAGGACAGCTAATGACTTATTAGAACAAGATGGCACTCGATATGTTGTTAGCAAAAGATGGAGGCGTGGCTACATTTAAAGATTGATCTCATCAGGGCACCTGCCTTGACGAACCCTTAGGGGGGAGGTGGTGAAGGCTTTGCAGGCTCCCTGGTGGTCTCGATGCGGGTTACCCACAGTCAACAATCCTGTGCGATCAGGCGTAAGTTGCAGCGCGACATGAGAAAGTCGCACATCGCTCCGATAGGCCATATTCCAGCTCCAAGACAGCCATAGTGTTATTTGATTTCATTGATATAATCAGACCGGTAAGCAAAACAATATGTGTTGGTGGTGATTGACAGATTCAGCAGAGGGGGGGAGCCGCCCAGCAGCCAAAGCTGAGGCTATAACTGGAGCCAGGGAAGTAAGTCCAATAATCAGTTCTGATAAGGGGACCCAGTTTTTACATTTCAAGTCATTTAGCTGATGCGGTTCTCTAAGGCGACTTACAATAAGTGCATTCAACCATGAGTACAAACTCAGAACTACAAGAATCAAGTGGGTAACATTTCTTTAAGAAAGTAATACCATAAGTAAATGCCACTGAAGTGCTAATCTGTTTTTATCCAAGGTATTGTTGGAAAAGTGTGTCTTTTAGGTTCCAGCGGAGGATATAGAGACTTCCTGCGTTCCTGATGTCAGTGAGGAGCTCAGGCCACCACTGAGAAGCCGGAACAGCAAACAGTCTTGATTTTGTCAGGTGAGTAATTTGTTGTGTCTTTTGACAACACGATAATGAATAAATATGTCTGTCATTGAGGGTCAAACAGAGGTTAGGTTGGGGGTATCATGCCCAGTCCCAGGGACTGGTAGAGAGAGAGCTAGTGGTACACTGAAAGCAAAGCTATCCAGAATCTGCAGGGAGACTAGAATGGACTGGCTGACGGCTCTGCCGTTGGCATTAATGAGCATGAGAATACAAACTAACCGTAGTACACAGTTAACTCCCCATGAGAGGCTGACCGGACGGCCTCGGTCCGTACCGTACCAGGGAGACCTGATAAAGGTCCCCCGTTGAGTAGGTTAGCCCAAGAAAAACGAAGCTATGTCCAGGGAGCGGCAGGTAGGCAGGAAGCACTGTTTCCACAGGTGGAAGGAGCCACGGAGGAGAAGCACGTCAGCCCAGACCCACAGGAGGAGGAGGTCCATCCAAGGAAGGATGACGAGCCACGTCAGACTGGACCCCACCTGATGGGACTGACCACACCCACCGAAGGGGAGAGAAACCACACTGGAACCACATCACACACTGCACCAAGGCAGAAGCACCTGAAGGAAGGCCAGAGGAGAGGAGACCATCACGGCAAAGCCCTGCCGGCCACAGAGGAGAGGAGAAGCAAGGCGTGGCCAATCCACACCAGAACACCAGCAGACGGCTGAGGGAGCTGGAGAGGGGGATGACCTTCACACTCACAGAAAGGAGGAAAACAATATGGAGAGCCCAGCTGAAAGAACAATGCCTGTCTCATGGAACCCCAAGAAGAAGACGTGGTCCCTAGCAATAGGAGGTAACAGCCATTATCGGACTAAAGGTCAGATTGACCTGCGATGATGTCGGTTCATCAGGGTGTCTCTAGAGAACCCTGCGATTCTGATAAATGTGTTTTATAACCTAATATTGTTGTGGCTTGCATTTCTTATCAGGTCTAACCACCTGAGAAAAACAGCATATTCTGCCATTGACTAGTCGAGTTGCCTTAAGTGACATTAGTAGAGTAACCCTTATAAAAGGGCATTTCTGTTTTCTTATGTGTTGTGATAATAATCGATAACAAGATATAAGCAATAACACCCCAAAGGACCCGACCCCAAAGAAGACCTGCAGCAGCTCATGCATTCATCCACCAGGTGCTAGTAACCTGATGCATGAGCGGTTCCTGCTGTACGCAAAGTACATGAACCAGAAGAGTCACAGGAGCAACAACATGTTCTGTCTGGTGAGAGACCTCTGTCTCCCAAGGGGGGAATGTGCTGGTTAAAATGGTTCAAATTGTGTGCTTCCACAACAATAGGGTGTATTAAATTTTTACATTGTGTTATATTAGGCTTAAATTACATCTAAAAGATGATTCAGAGGGCACACACAGCTCTCTCCCTCAGACAAGGGTCAGCAACCACAGACATAGATAGACCCAGCGGCCTTGTGCTGCTCCAGTCTTAACCGGTAGAGAGGAGACTGAGAGGACCAGGAGGCTCACACACAATAACGATAAGAGAAGTAACGAGTTGGGGGACGTCAGCAAGAAACCTCACATTCCTTAAAGTAACCGGCGTGGACTGGGACAGGGGTCACACTGAGGTCACACTGAGGTCACACTGAGTGACGAGAACTAAGGGAGAGGATGGGGACGATGGTGAGCAGATAAGTATCAACGGCGACGGATCCAAGGAAGAAACCGAATTGGACGCTCCCTTCCTGTACATATAACTTGCGAAGGTTTGATCATATCCCATATAGTGCACACAAGCACACACTTAAAGAGGCGGGAGACTGTCCTGATAGGGAGTTTTTTTCATACTGTTTTTGTAGTAGCATACTATGTGCTCAGAGGAATATCCAGTAGAAAGGAGAGGGTTACAAATACCTGGAGACAACGGTTCTCTAGTACGAGGAATATAAAGATCCTGGATATAAGAGGGTTCAGCTTAGCTTCTTATGACATCTTTCAAGTTTTTGGATATCACACAACACTTATTTCTACTTATAATGTTCAGATCTCCACCCTGTCACTGATCGAGCCAGTTCTTCTACACTGTAAAAAAAGATCCTAATTTTACGGAAAATAACTCTAAATATTTACAGTATTTTTCTTTTTTTTTGAATTACATGCAAAACTCTGTGAAATTACAGACATTATCTTTAAATTAACAACCCAACTGTTAATTTAAGTTTTATGCTCATAATACAAAATAACATGTTTTTCCCATTTTTGTAAAGAAAAATGACTGTATTATTAATACAGTCTTTTTACCGTTTTCTTAAATGACATACAAATTCATGTAAAACAACAATTATTACCTGTAATTAAATGTGGAGCTCCTTATATGAAGGTTTATGTCCATACTAACAATTTAACGATTTTCTTTGTAATTTTAAGGTAGATCATATTATATTTATATTAATGTGTACTTTTACATTCAAACTCTGTAAATCTGAATCTAAATGTAGCTAACTTTTGTCATTACATTAAACATATTGCATTTTTTAAAAGAGTACAAAGTAGAAGAAATAATAGGTTTTGATACTTGTTCTTTATAGGAGCATTATAGGGCCGTGAGTATTTGTCCAGTGTCGGTGTCCCGGAGCGAGACATCTAACTTCTAACTGTAAGTCGCTTTTGGATAAAAGCGCCAGCTAAATGCATGTAACATGCTTGAAAGTTTCAACCTCAAGAGAGCAGCAGCAGAAACCATATAGGATTATTTAGTGTTGAAATGAAATAAGACCGTCACAATGGCAATGACCACCACGAGCGGAGTGCGCATCCCAGATAGCAGTTGGTCCTATCCGCCTCCTGTCACACTCGGTTTGGTCATGCCACGGATCCGCGCACCATCAGACAGCGTTGTAACTGCGGTGGATGCTCCAAGTTGTTGCCCTTCGACTTTGCAAACTGGCCTTTTCAAACCTGCAGCTCTTTGCACCAGAAGTACTAGTTAGGTGTTGAATTGTGTTGCTACTGTCGAATTATGGCTTTTCTTAAGAGTTCCCTCTTCTTTTGGCTGCCGCTAACATTCCTTTGTAAAGTTTGAGGTAATGTTAGACTTCAACGTAAATAAGTTATTACCGTAACATCCCGGTTTTAAAAGAAAAAATCGTATTTAATCACACACAGTTGGTGATGGTGTATAAGCTGATGTTGCTACTGCACGTGTCCCCTCTGCCAGGGCTGGTCCAGCTAACTACCAGGTGTGGTTCTCATGGAGCTATCTTCTGCAGCTAGCTGAATTGTCAGTGGTGGTTACTTAAGCTCCAACCCAAGGGTGCGCGATGGAAGCTGAGCGAGCTAACCGCTAGCCCGCGAGCTAATAGCGAGCGCCAGCACAGACCTGTTTTAATTTAATTCTGCATGTATTGAGTTCTCAACACGTAACTTAGAATTTGCAATGTCATCCTCACAGTTGTACAGAAGTGACAACACTGTTGATCGCCATCTCTACAATTCAGGTAAGCACACATTCTTTGGAAGGAAATGTTTTCACAGCAACAAGACACATTTGAGAGGGAACCGTATAACCTGTTTAACTTTATAATGACCAGATTTGTATTAATTCATTAAAATACTATCTTAATAGCGTAGTGTTTGTTAGGATCTGTGTGTTTCCTGTTTTATGTTGAAGTCCCTGTCTCGTTTCCTGTTTCCCTGCTCTTCCCTCCCTGTGCTTGTCTGTTTCTTTCCTGATTGTTTCCAGACACGCCCTGATTGTTTCCACCTGTGTCTCGTTCCCCTGTGTATTTAATCTGTGTCCTTCTGTTTGTCTGGTGTCAGATCGTCTTTTTTCGTTCCCGTGTGGTGTTGTCCGTGTTCCTGTCCTGAGAATAAACTCAGTTTTTCGTGAAACTCCTGCTGCGTTTGGGTCCTCCACACCACCTCAAGTTTCAAGTTTCAAGTTTCAAGTTTTTATTGTCACATCCCCTTTTATACAAGTATATATAATGTTAAATTCTTATGTGCAAAAAAACACAGCACAGGCAGCAGCTAAAAAAAAAAAAAATGAGAAATAATATAATCACACACACACACAAAAAAAAGAGTATTGTCACATCCCTTTTATAAGTATAAATCGGTTCGTGTGATTCTTATGTGCAAAACCCGACAGCAGCAGCAGCAGAAAAAAAAGAATAAGAAATGAGAATAAACTATAACACATCCACACACAAAAAGAAAAAAATATATATAAAACAATGTAACAGAATATACATCATGGCAATATATATATATAAAACAATGTAATAAAATACACTTTTTTTGAGACTATATATATATATATATGTATATACATACAATATATATATACAATATATATATATATAAACAATGTAATAAAATATACACCATAGCCATAGATATTCACAGAATATGTTCTGGTGTGTAGTGTTAATGAGGGTCTCAGTCCTTGTTCAGCAGCCTGATGGCCTGACTGAAGAAGCTGTCCCTCAGTCTGTTTGTGCACTTGATACTGCGGTATCGCCTGCCTGACGGTAGAAGGGTGAACAGTTTGTGGCCGGGTGGTTATTGTCTTTCATCATCCGTTTGGCCCTGGCCACGCACCGCTGGTGTATATGTCCAGGATGGAGGAAGCTCACCTCCACGATGTACTGGGCCACCGCACCACCTCTGTAGTGCCCTACGCTCCAGGGCGGTGCAGTTCCGTACCAGACGGTGATGCAACCTGTCAGAACACTCGATGGTACTGGTGTAGAATGTTCTGAGGATGCGGGGGGCCATGTTGAATTTCCTCAGTCGCCTAAGGAAATACAGGCGTTGTTGGGCCCTTTTCACCACGTGAGTGGTGTGCGTGGTCCATGTGAGGTCCTCGGAGATGTGCACGCCGAGGAACTTGAAGCTGCTGACCCTCTCTACTGCAACTCCGTCTATGGAGATGGGGGTGTGCTCTCCTCTCCGCATCCGTAACAGTGTTTTTATAAAAATGACTTGACATGCTATATAAGCACTACAAATTAATACAATTGAGAACAAATAGATATTGTATATTTCCTGAAAGAAAAGATGCATTTCAAACATTGTTTGTATTTTGGTTTGTTTTAGATAAAATGAACAGAAAGAATGGGCCTGTCTCCAGCTCCACCATTAGACGGAGGGTCCGTCAAGATGTTTTGACTACATCACTGTGATTGATGGGAAACTGAATACAACTTTGACTGTTAAGTAAAGTTTCTTCTCTTCAATGTGTATAACACGCCTATTATTGCCGTTTAATCTCTTTTTACGGTATACCTCGTGTTTTCAAACACAAATTTTCATACTCCTGGTTATAAAGAACTTTAATAGTTGCAAAATATTATTTTTTTCAATGTTCTTGGAACAGAAGGTTATATTTCTGTGACAAGTGACACTGTTTGTTTCTTTCCTCTGTAATTCAGGATGTTCCACTTCATAGAATTCTTGACTAACAAAGTAGTGCCAAAGCTATACCAGCTTTGTGGCACTACTGCTACCGCTTTGTATCCGAGGGACGAAAGGGTGGACAAGGCTGTCAGAAGCGCCAACAACCTGGACCAGACTGGCAGACACGTGACGTCAGAGTAATTGGATCATGCGGTATTATATTAATATTGTATTAATTGGCGTTTTAAGCGGATATAAAAATCACTTTTATATATGTTGGAAACAACATTTTATGCACATTGTTCTGTTTATAATTCTGTACTTTTCATTGTGTTTATGTGACTTAATTTTTAGATAATTACTTGGTGGAAATATATGTCTTGCACTTACATCAGATCTCCAGTCAGAAGAGGAGGCAATTCCTAAAAAGAGGAAGCCAATGCCGGTGTGAGTAAATGTGTATACATTTTATTCTTTAGAACACTTTTACCTTAATAAAATAAAGCGTCTGTCATTCATTTTTATAGTATGACCAATTAGTTTTTTTCTATCTCTTTCTAGCCATTTCTATGGAGACTCGGATGGAGACAATGAAAATGAAAATTCCCCCCACAAAACAGGGGTCCAACCACGAGCGGGACAGTTGTCCCTCCAATCATTGCCTCCTCCTAACTATTCCATGTACTCCATCACCAGCAGGACAGCGAACACGCCAGGGGGACACGCCCACCTGGCGAGTGGCGAGGTGGTTCAGACACCATTGCCTGCTGTGGTGAGCAACACCTCAAACGGCTATGGGATTCAAATTGAACCTTTTAATCATTTAATTTTTTTAAATGTTAACAATTGTTAATTGGATACAAGACATGCAATACACACTGTCACATTGAATCCAAGTGAATATGATTATTATGATTGCATTAATGAAATTGTATAAAACTTGATATTTCCATATTTTATGTAAAATCTCTTAATCGTTACATTTTTTAACTGTTTTTCTAATGGTTTTTTATATAGCTGTTCCAGTTCAAATCCTAGGCATGCTGGAGACAATTACAGAGGTGAGAGACCCGGTTCCGTTTCCGTGTACCACAATGGAGGAAGTGGAACTTTTTGAGCAACGGCTCAAAGATCCCGTCAACATTCTAATGAGTGGTGAGTTTTTTTGTTTTAAGAATCTCACGCAAAGCTGATTAAAATCTATTGTATGTAATTTACACTAGACAATACCATGTTTGATGGAAATGTTTTTTCAAACATTCTGTAAAGTATCAAATATTAATCGTACTTTTTCGATCCATTTTCGATTTCCTCCCTGGCAACGATCGGACGACATGATGCCAAACGTGGAACATCCTCGAATGAATGGAAAAAAATTATTCAGTCAAATAACATCTAAGACTTTGCTCCTGCGTAAGTAACTAATATTTAATGAAAACAATTTGGATTCACCCAGAGGTCTTGATTAGTGTTCAAACTTACGAATAACCATCTTTCCCAGATCTTTTTTTAACAGTGCTAAATAAAATGTTTGAATTGCAACTTTATTCTCTACTTGGGTAAATGTTACTCGACTATATCTTTACATAATAGTTATATGATATATTGGCTCTAAATATAGCATAGCACACCTTAAGTGCCAGACAGCTACTAGATTTTAGGCTGCATTTCTGCTCTATGTTGCACTGAGGATTCATGAGATTTTGTATCTGCTTGTGTGATTACAGATGCCGTCAGAAAGAATCATGCCACACATGCATCCACTGATGAACAGATTCTAAAGCATGCCATTAGGTGTTCAACCTGGCAGCAAACCGGGGTAGCTCCAGGAGGCGTGCTACTGTCGACATCCCCCACACTGAACAGAATTAAAAATATATATTTATATTTTTATATATAATATATATTTATATATATATTAGGGCTGTCAATCGATTAAAAAAAATTAACTAATTAATCGCACATTGTGAAATTGCGATTAATTACAAACTTTTAATCGCAATTGAAAGTGTTGACAGATAAACGGATTGACCAATCACGTTGAAGGTTTCATGTGACGAGTTCTTTCCGCGCCGCGTCACCCGACACGTCGCCCTCCGTTCCTCTGTGTATCAGAGGGGGAGACGGGAGGAAGGAGGAGCAGGAGGAAACCCGACTGATTCATCCACGAGTTAAACTGATTTCTGCTCCTTATTTTTGCGGAGAAATAATGGTTTAAAAAACGGAAACAGTGTCAAACCGTACTGCCGTGGTTTGACATTCAGAGGAGTGTAACAACTTCAACGAACACCGGAAGCAAGTCGAAGTGTCCTTGAGCAAGGCACTGAACCCCCAGTTGCTTCCCGGGCGCATCACTGCAGCCCACTGCTCCTTAATAACTAAGGATGGGTTAAATGCAGAGAACTAATTTCCCCTTGTGGATTAATAAAGTATATTCAACACAAAAAAAATGCGCTAATTGCGTTAAAATATTTTAGTGCGTTAAGGCGGCCAAATTAATCGCATAGATTAACGCGTTAACGCTGACAGCCCTAATATATATATATACACACACACCAGTTCTCAGTTGGAAGTTCCACCATTCACTTGAGGCCACTGCGACCTATTCTCTGGGAGAATTGTGGTATTTGGGTTAGGTGGTCGGTATTTATGGTTGTATTAGTTGTAGCTCTTGTGTTCTAATGTGAGCTATAGTTTTTACTCTATATGTATGTGTGTATATATTGTCTCGAACTAATTATCAATAAATATGATTCATACATGTACAAGAAATAATTTGATGTCCTTTTAATAAACTGTTTTTGATATTATTTCCGATTGCATTTCTTTTTTCCCCATTGATGCATATTAAATATATGTCGGTATGTAAAGTAATTGATCCGGGCCAAATGAGCTGCTTTATGGAAGGATCCAAATTGAATGAATATGGGTGCATACGGCTGTACATCTAGCCACTGATCCGGAGCCTATGACGCATCCGGGAGGGAGTCAGTCTGCTATCTGTGATATTAATTGTGTTACATTGAACTGGAATAGGCCTTTACTGTTCAAAATATTGAAAATGACAATGCTATTAAAAACATTTGATTTCCACATTCCAAGTTGTGCAAGTAAAAAATAGAGGGTGAGTTTGGCCTGTATTATAGAGATTTATGCCCACATGGACACTTCCAGGCCGGTTAAATTAACTGGGTTTGCCCTAACGACGGAGGCCCGATTCTGCCATAGTTGCTTGCTACTTTGGGCGTCCTTTAGCCGGCAAAAGACAGTAACCTTTGCCCATGTGATTGAGGCCCAGTGCTGCTATAGTGCATGCAGTCTTGGGCATCCACACAACGGTGAAAGAGGGGGAGTTTAGCCCTAAGAAAGTAGGCCTTGTGCTGCTGCAGTGCATGCTGTCTTGGGCATGCGTAATTCAGCCAAAGACTGTGCATTTAGCCGGGGGAATTGAGGACAGCAGTTTCTTTATCCGAGAAACAGCGTTGTTGGCTGCCTTTAATTCAACCTTTTCAGCCTGGACGCAGAGCTCAAGTAGTCTTGAATGTGCCTCCAAAAATGTATGGTATTTGCGGGGTTAAATCAGCCTTTTCATCGTTTTGACACAAATTGGCAGAGATCCCGAAGTTATACTCAGCCAATTTAGCCTGGAGATGATGCTGTAGTGCATTATCAAACTGCACAATTACTGTTGAATCTACCTTGCTTCCATAGACAACTAAAATACTTTAAAGACATTCACTGTTTACAGTGAGCAGTTGAACAATTAAAATGTACATTGTCCCATATAAAGGATGGCTAATGGCCTAACTACTTTGGCCAACACCTTGGATCTGCTGGATTTGAGCTATGCAGAAGAATAAAGACAAGAAGAGGGGGAAATGGCTTCACAATGGATTGACTTGCTACATGCGGTTAAAAGTTTGAAAACATGTTGCAACTTGTATGGGATAATGGCCATGTTGGCAAATGAGTGTTGCTGTGGGCAAAGGCTGAACTCTAAACCAACCTGCCGCATAACACTGCAACACAGTTAGGGGGAAATGACATTGTCATGTTTGCACAGTTGGCATTTTGGTGGTTCTAAAGGAAAGGTCAGGGATTTGTTAAAATGCAAGAGGGTCATACTATGGGCCATCTGAATGTAAATAGAATGTCACCATGATATCAATCCAGCGATAAGCAATATATGCAGTGATTATTGTTGATTGTTCCATCTCAATTGCCGTCATCAGTCCTCATTTGGGTTATTGTGCACTAAAACTATTGGCACTAAAACTTTTTTTAAATATTTGGGTGCTTCATTTTCTTTAATTAAAGAACCACTAAACACTGGGCCTCTACTTGTGTGTTCTTGTGTTGAGGCTAACCGGGGAAATAATAGTAATAATACAAATAATAATCTACCACTTCTGAGTAGACTCAATGTAGAGGAAACGCTTCATATGGATCAATGTGTTGGAGTTCTGTTGACTGTAGA
Source organism: Pseudoliparis swirei (assembly GCF_029220125.1). Lineage (NCBI taxonomy): Eukaryota > Metazoa > Chordata > Actinopteri > Perciformes > Liparidae > Pseudoliparis > Pseudoliparis swirei. The sequence continues at coordinate 8,642,747 of NC_079407.1, forward strand.
ATAGTAAGTATACTACAAAGGAATTGAATGACCAACCGTCGCCCCTCTCAGCCGGCCTTAAAAACATACTAAGTGTGGAAATATATATAGCCTACCATGTGTCTATGTGTGTTTGTGTTAACCTATAGGTATTATTACAACTTTACCATATAGTATTTCATTTGTATTCATACACTGCAATGGAAAGAGTTAATTGAATATACCAGCCTATAAATACAACTAAATACAGACATTTCTTTAGTTTCTTTCAAAACAAGTCATCTTTTTCTATATTAGTTATGTTACCACGCTAAAACCATTGCTATTGGCTGTCTCCCCACGTTGCTTTGAACATGATTGGATAATCTGCCTGTCACTCAGAGAACTGGCCAATGAGAAATGTCCGCGCCGCGGATTTGAAATTACGTCTGTTTGAGCGGGAAGCCGCAGCGGGGCAGGCGCTACTCGGCAGGTCTGCTAGTGTCTGCTGTTGACCTACCTGCATTATTACCTGAAGTATTTTACATATGCCTGCGATTTTAACTTGTGGGATGTCAACGGAGAAAGAAAGACTGGGACACAGAGGAAGGATCATACGGGATGTGGTGACCAGCAAAGTTCGTGAATTGATATCCTGCAAAATTATTGAAGATATCAGGTAAGAAAACATTTTCACTGTTACTTTCTGAAACAACCTAATGTAATTTTCTGTTTAGCATAGTTTAAACATATTTCATTTAGACATATGGAAACAAATTAATCATTTTACATGTTTAAAAGTAATGTTATTACATTAAAATCAGTTAATTAGTGTGTTCAATACAGTTCATAATGGATTAAATAATGCTATAGGTGGATAAACGGACTGTTACAAAGAGTTTGGTTAGCTAGTTAAGTAAACTAGCTTCAGGTAACGTTAGCTTGTTGGCATGATTCTGTCTCACAACCAGAAAACATACTTGAATGTGGTTTAGGTGGGTGACATGGATATAATTGACAGTATTCTTCACTTTTTCGAACCGTACTGCACACAGCACTGGACCCTGAGCAGTGCATGGCCTGCAAGATCATGAGAAGGCTGAAGAACCAGGAGTGACAAGATACCACTGGATGGTGGGGCACATAATTCCACTCAGGGACAGGTAAGCAAACATGCAAGACAGAGAGATAGGATTTGTTCTTACAAAAACAATATAAAACAGCAAACATGTGCATTTAAACAGAAACAATACACACATACATACTGTAAAATGTGTTGTGTTCATTTAAGAACCTGCTCAAAACAAATGCATGCATGAGTTACTCTAAGTCAGACTGGGAAATAAAGCCTCTAATTTTGTAAATGTTTCTGAGTTGGAAAAAGGCACCTTGGTGATGCTGGTGATATGATTCTTAAAACTGAGTTCACCTTCCATGGTCACTTATAGGTTTGTGATTTGTTTTTAGTGATCTGAAAATGTCTGTTTACCAACGGTCCCCATCCAACCTGACAGGCGTGTGAGGATCTGCAGAAAAGAATGGCAGAACATCCCCAAATCCAGGTGTGTAAAGCTTGTCGCGTTTTATCGAAGAGACGAGGCTTTAACCGTGCCAAAGGTGCATTAACTAAGTACCAAGTAAAGGGTCTGAATACGTATGTCAATGTGATAATTCAGTTTTCTTTTTATTACAGGGTATTGAGTGTAGATTGATGAGGTAAAATTAATTCAAATGATTCTATCATAAGGTTGCAACATAACAAAATGGGCAAAAAGTGAAAAAGTCTGAATACTTTCTGCATGCATGAAATATGTGGTGGCAGTTTTTTCCTGATTCATTTTCACATTACCCTTTTCAACACTGATAATAGCTAATTACACGAAACTTTCTTATATTTTTCAGCTCAATAAGGATTGGAACAACATTGACGGGGGGAAACACCCAAAGTCCATCACTCGTAAGTATCCACTGCAGCATATATAAAAGATATTAGTCCATTTGAACCACTATTGCAAAACCTTACATTGTGATTAATATTAGATATGATTTCTCAAGTACTTTAATGATCTTAGCAAAGCACTTTTTTAAGACAGTTCTTCCACTGGCCATAAAAAAAACTGAGGAGCTTTTCCTTCAGCCTTCCTTTGAGTTGTACGGTGGCCCTGAGAGGTCAGGGCACTGCAACTTAATAAAACATGCTAATAGACAAAACACAAGCAAATTAAGAAAACAACTTCATCAAATTGACAGCACATGTGCAGCATTTAAGGCGCTGCAAATTCAGACGACACAACACGGTACAGAAAAGCGCTGCAAATTAAGAAAAAGTGTTTCAAGAGGACACTAAATCGTGATGAACACAGCTTGGACAGGCTTGCTGTTGCTATGGTTTGTGACTCATGAAGTTATTGAAATCGGGTATTGTATCATCTGTTTACGTTGTGGACCTACAATATGCTACTGCTCTACTCACGGAAAGTGAGCTGCATGCACCTCGCAGGACCTTGCAGAGCGGAAAAGCTGAATTATATCAGTCATTCTAATTATTTCTGAGGAGATTTGACAGATTTTAAACTGTACTATCCGGTTTAACAGTGTGGACAGACAGCCTGTAGCCTGCATCATATTCATGTAGGCATTATTAGACAAAAAAAATATACAGACGTATAGTCTACAGTAAGCCAAGCATTCCCATGAGACTTCTTTCCTTGAAAATCCCCAAACAGACCACTATTACCTTACCTGAAATGAACATACCTCGTACTACTATCACCACCATAAAGTTATTGCTTATATGGTTATTATGCAAGCTACAGTTAACGTAACTTTTTCAATTTTGAAGATGAGGTCATATGAGATTGAATTCTGCTTTTCGCTCTGCAAAGTCCTATGAGTTGCGTGCAGCGGTCACTTTACGTGCAGAGTAAAGCAGCAGCAAAAGTCAGTTCCCAACATAAACAGATGGTATACGGAGCCGACGTCACTTCAATAACTTCACGAGTCTCAAACTAGCAGCAACAAACATGTTCAAACCGTGCTCAGCACCATTGTCCTTTGGAAACACTTCTGTTTTCTGTATTTGCGGCATGTTTTCTAAATACTGGACATGTGTTGTCAAATTGCTAAAGTTTAATCTTAACTTGCCTGTGTTTTGTCTTTTGCATGTGTTTTCTTAAGTGGCAGTGTGTTGATCTCTCAGGGCCACCGTAGAGTTAGCATACTTTTCAAAGACATGTCGTCATCATTATCATCATCTACCCTTTTTTATTTCTAAAGGGCATTGAGGAAAAGACCCTCAGACATGTCACAATATAATTATCGGTGGTTGGTTTGATCTAGATGTATCAATTAGCTTCTTTTTTTTGTTTAGCTACAAGTGTGTTTACCTTGCTATGATACATCTGTGAAACGTGCCCATTGTTGTGAATCCACATCTTTCTTCTTTTCGTGATTCACATGTTTCTGATGGAAGTGCTAAGACATGCACTGCGTGCAGCTTTAAATACGTAATCATTTAATTACTATCATTCTCAAAGCTGACTGTTCAGATTGACAGAATGTCAATTGGTACAGACAATTTCAAAATAGTTAGTTTAAGTTTGTTTAAAGGAATGGTAAGAAATGAAAGCCAACTTTCTCAGGACTTTCCAGTGAATTTGTTTGTCCTTCTTCCCTTTTTTCCCCCAGATGCACCGAGGATCTGGCTGATTACTGGAAATTTGGAAGATTGTTCTTTATCTGCACTGTCACTTCTGGTAAATATTTATGAAGAAGAAATATACTTTATTAATCCCCAAGGGCAAATTAGTTCTCTGCATTTAACCCATCCTTAGTTATTAAGGAGCAGTGGGCTGCAGTGATGTGCCCAGGAAGCAACTGGGGGTTCAGTGCCTTGCTCAAGGACACTTCGACTTGCAACTAATGGGGAGAGCGGGATCGAACCGACAACCTTGGGGTTGCAGGACGGCCCTCTTACCCCACTGAGCTACAGCCGCCCACAATTATGGACCTTTTGCGGTATGTTTTGCTTTCACTTATCAACTGATAGTGAATAATTGGTTGATTTTGAAAATGTACATTAAATAAAATGTTTTTAAATCAATATTGGTGTGTACTTTATATGTAATTCAGTTTCTAACCCCTACTTTAATTGAAACATTGAATGTTTTGTAGATGTTTCAATGTATTTAGATTTTTCACAGTAATCTCAAAAGCTTATATTTCATAATAATTGAACACTTGTAATAGTACAGGAGAAATCTGGAAAATCACAGTATTTCACTGCAAAACCTTTATAAATATCATTTTATTGAAGGTGTTTGATTGTAATAATATAGGAAAAATCTGTAACATCACAGTATTTCACTGCAGAACCTTTAGAAATATCACTTTATTGAAGGTGTTTGATTGTAATAATATAGGAAAAATCTGTAACATCACAGTATTTCACTGCAGAACCTTTAGAAATATCACTTTATTGAAGGTGTTTGATTGTAATAATACATACAAAATCTGTAAAATTACAGTATTTCACTGCAGAACCTTTAGAAATATCACTTTATTGAAGGTGTTTGATTGTAATAATATACAAAATCTGTAAAATTACAGTATTTCACTGCAGAACCTTTAGAGATATCACTTTATTGAAGGCGTTTGACTGTAATAATATAGGAAAAATCTGTAGAATTACAGTATTTCACTGCAGAACCTTTAGAAATATCACTTTATTGAAGGTGTTTGATTGTAATAATACATACAAAATCTGTAAAATTACAGTATTTCACTGCAGAAGCTTTAGAAATATGACTTTATTGAAGGTATTTGACTGTAATAATATAGGCAAAATCTGTAAAATTACAGTATTTCACTGCAGAAGCTTTAGAAATATCACTTTATTGAAGGTATTTGACTGTAATAATAAAGGAAAAATCTGTAAAATAACAGTATTTCACTGCAGAACCTATAGAAATATCACTTTAATAAAGGTGTTTGATTGTAATATTACAGGAAAAATCTGTAAAAAAACAGTATTTCACTGCAAAATCTTTAATGAAAATTACTGTAAATTTATGGTTTTCGTCCTTTATTTGAAGTAAGGTATTTTACCTGAAATTTACGGTTTTTGTTTGGCAGCCGTAGCTGCCACTCATTTGACCTTCTTTTTACGGGTTTTTTTCTTACAGTGTAGATTTATATTAAATTGAGTTACATAATGAATTATGTAAAAATGGGGATTGTTAATATTAATCTGATTTATTGAAGGGACCGTAATGTCTAGGTTCCGGCAAAGCATCAGAAGAGACGGCACTTTGCCTGTGAGGAGACAGAGATATTGTGTCTGCAGCTCAAGGGCAGCTCCACGCCTGACAGTATTCAACATTCACACTTGTTATCAATATTTACACATACCAAGAGGGGCACACGGCCAACAGACAGCCCCCACCCGGGGGTACGAGGGATGGGATATGCACCTGTGACGAGATCTGGGTATAAAAGATGGAATCTTGATGTGCTAAGGGAGGTGTGGTTTTCGGGCTTCAACTTGCATGTTGAGGAGAGCTCCCCGTGGTTTGTACTTTGCTTTTGATCAGTGAATAAACGTCTCCCTAAAGGAGAGAACTATAGCAGACTCGTATTATTGTATAAGCTCTTCCAGGCTGTCAATTCTGAATTACGTTACACTATCGTCAATTATATGAGACAATTAGCGTGAGTGGAGTAGACGGATCTCTAGCGAGTTAATGAGCTGAAGAAGTGTTGACAGTTGTGAGAATTTGTTGATTTGAGTCGTCTTAGCTATAATATAATGCTAATCATTACAGCATTATTATTATTATTTGTATTAATATTATAAGAGTGATGGTCCAGTAATGGCGACGATATTGATTTGGGACTGTTGTGTTTAACTACAGAGATACAAGTACATATTCACAAATCAACTCTGGATGCATGGACAGTGCATGAAACTAAATGTATAAACCTCAAATTAAAACAAACTATTTTGTACAAAACTGTTGGTTGGGGTCATGACATGTTAGGAAGTGTTATTAATTCTATCATGTCTATAATACTCTCACTTTATTTCAGGAATGGACTACATCAAGCAGCACATGGAAGAACCCTCCCTGCAGCTAGGTGATGCCACCAGGTCCAGTTCATCTGATGAAGAGGACTTCTTCTTCGTCATCTCAAGCCGTGACAGCAGCAAACAGCTGGATGGAGACATGGATCACGTTGACTTGCTGAAATGCTTCCCAACTGTGTGCAGGCTGTCTGTGAAGCTAGACACACTCTACCTGCATCAGGGCCTGTGAAGCTAGACACACTCTACCTGCACCAGGGCCTGTGAACGGCTCTTCAGCATCGCAGGACTCGTCTTCAGCCCCAGAAGAGCGACACTGAAATCTGTCCATTTTGAAAATCAACTTCTTTTGAAGATGAACAAGACATTTTTCACTTTAAAGTGCTGATTCTGGTTATTACTTTTGGTTCTGTTTTTTTCTGTGTTAATCGTGTTTTTATATTTTCGTAATTTCATAGTCTTCATATATTGCTAAGTTCATCCTAGCTCATACTCCTTGTTCATGGCGGCCACAGCACCCAAACAAATAAACTTCATAATTCTCAAAATTCTGACCCTTTGTTTTTTTTATTAACAGCATTTACTTTTACTTTCAATACTTAAGTACATTTAATATCAGAAAATTACTTTTGATACTTAAGTACAAAAAAAATCAGATACTTTAATACTTTTACTCAAGTAGTATTCTCATAGGTGACTTTTACTTTTACTTGAGTAATTTTCCAGTCAAGTATCTTTACTTTTACTCAAGTATGACTTTTTGGTACTTTATACACCACTGCCATTAGTACGTTATTACTCTTTAACAAGTACACTTATATTAAACACGTAACATTGACTTTTGGCATTACAAAATGGAAATATACATTTTGGTTTTCTTGATCTGGCCCGAGGGAAGAATACACATTTTCTGCATGTATGAAAACAAGGACAGACTTGAGTTTTTACATGAACAGTAAACTGTAATTTCTGTCTCTGTCCTATTTATCTCTTTCTCGTGTGTCACTGTTATTGCGAAAGGTCATTCTTAAACTTAGACCATCAGTTCCCCCTTGAGATTAATTGTCTCTGGTAGAGTAACAAGTTGAGCACTAATCAATGTTCACACATACATATTCAGCCTGTAATTGCACTATACATTCACGTATACGTCGCGTGTGTGGACTTAAAATAAAGGCGAGCAATCCTAGTGTGTCCTTTATAAATGTCTGGCATAATGTGTGTTGTCATGGCAACATTCATCCAAAAACTAAATATAACACTTTCCAGGTTTAGCTTTACAATTACTACAATACATCACGACTGTCAGCCTAGGCTACACTTTCTGACTTGTGCTGAAAATACAACATGCATTTACCACAAATGTGTGTGAATGAATCATGTTTGTGTCATTTTCTGGGGGTGATTGTAATCTATAGTGAAGCTAGTTATGAATGCTTCAGTCCCCTTGTTTCTATAGTGGTGCTGTGACCAAAAGGGGAAGAAAAAAAAGAAATAAATGGAGGCAAACCCAAAACAGAGAGATTTCACCCCACTCTCGTCACACAGCAGGGACTATGCATTTGTTTATTGGTCTTTTCTCTTGTCCCTGTTTTATGAGTTGACAGCTACAGGGAGCAGCAGTCACATGTTTTCTCGTATATTAAGATGAGGCAAGGTCACACACAATATTTGTATTTAGGAGTTAAGGGCAGTAAGTTTGACCCTTCGTATAGTTTATATGTAATGAAGCTGGTGTTTTGGAAGTCAAAACACTAAAGGGAAGAATGCGTTTAATATAACTGCATTTACCCTCGACGAAAATATTGAGTTAGCTTGATTTTAATCTTCCGTTTGAAATTAGACGTGCTATCTGCAGTATTGAATTGCTTCGCCACCAGAGGCATTTAAGTAGCTCTGCTGAACCGGAAGTGATGCAATCACACTGGCCCCATTTCCAGTGATATTTAAATCCTTTTCTGCGTGGATGGTCTGGCAAATTGGCAAATTGATCCATGTGTGCCCTGTTTTTTGGTGAAGATGTGTGCAAGTGGCCATCTTTTGGTGCTTAATCCCCAATCTGTCATCTGCCAGAAAGAAAAAAAAATTCTCACCTCACTGCTTTATTCAGAAGAAATATATATATATACAGTGCATCCGGAAAGTATTCACAGCGCTTCACTTTTTCCACATTTTGTTATGTTACAGCCTTATTCCAAAATGGATTAAATTAATTATTTTCCTCAACATTCTACACACAACAACCCATAATGACAAAGTGAAAACTGTTTTTTGCAAATTGTTGCACATTTATTAAAAATAAAGAACGAAAACATAACATGTACATAAGTATTCACAGCCTTTGCCATGACACTCAAAATTTAGCTCGGGTGCATCCTGTTTCCACTGATCATCCTTGAGATGTTTGATTGGAGTCCACCTGTGCTAAATTCAGTTGATTGGACATGATTGAGAAAGGCACACATCTGTCGATATAAGGTATCACAGTTGACAGAGCATAAACCAAGCCATGAAGTTCAAGGAATTATCTATAGACCTCAGAGACAGAATTGTATCGAGGCACAGATCTGGCGAAGGGTACAGAAAGATTTCTTCAGCATTGAAAGTCCCAATGAGCACAGTAGCCTCCATCATCCGGAAATGGAAGAAGTTTGGAACCAACAGGACTCTTCCTAGAGTTGGCCGCCCAGCCAGACTGAGCGATCGGGGGAGAAGCGCCTTAGTCAGTGAGGTGACCAGGAACCCGATGGTCACTCTGACAGAGCTCCAGCGTTGTTCTATGAAGAGAGGAGAACCTTCCAGAAGGACAACCATCTCTGCAGCACTCCACAAATCAGGCCTGTTTGGTAGAGTGGCCAGACGGAAGCCACTCCTCAGTAAAAAGCACATGACAGCCCGCCTAGAGTTTGCAAAAAAGCACCTGAAGGACTCTCAGACCATGAGAAACAAAATTCTCTGGTCTGATGAAATAAAGATTGAACTCTTTGGCCTGAATGCCAAGTGTCATGTCTGGAGGAAACCAGGCACTGCTCATCACCTGGCCAATACCATCCCTACAGTGAAGCATGGTGGTGGCAGCATCATGCTGTGGGGATGTTTTTCAGCGGGAGGAACAGGGAGACTAGTCAGGATTGAGGGAAAGATGAATGCATCAATGTACAGAGACATCCTCGATGAAAACATGCTCCAAAGCGCTCTGGACCTCAGACTGGGGCAACGGTTCATCTTCCAACAGGACAACGACCCGAAGCACACAGCCAAGATAACAAAGGAGTGGCTTCGGGACAACTCTGTGAATGTCCTTGAGTGGCCCAGCCAGAGCCCTGACTTGAACCCGATTGAACATCTCTGGAGAGATCTGAAAATGGCTGTGCACCGACGCTCCCCATCCAACCTGATGGAACTTGAGAGGTTCTGCAAAGAAGAATGGGAGAAACTGCCCAGAAATAGGTGTGCCATGCTTGTGGAATCATACCCAAGAAGACTTGAGGCTGTAATTGCTGCCAAAGGTGCTTCAACAAAGTATTGAGCAAAGGCTGTGAATACTTATGTACATGTTATGTTTTCGTTCATTATTTTTAATAAATGTGCAAACATTTGCAAAAAACAGTTTTCACTTTGTCATTATGGGTTTTTGTGTGTAGAATGTTGAGGAAAATAATTAATTTAATCCATTTTGGAATAAGGCTGTAACATAACAAAATGTGGAAAGAATTAAGCGCTGTGAATACTTTCCGGATGCACTGTATATATATATATATATATATCATTGCTTTCTTTCTCAATTTTCAGACTCAGAAATAACCTTAAAGTTTCACCCTCTTTTTCCACAAGGCAAACAGAATTTGATATTTAATTTTGTTTATTTGACACCTAAAGCGTATTGTCAGCTTTTTGTCTAATTGGTTTGCAAGTAATTTGAAAGAAATTGACCCACCAGTCAGTTCCAGCCATAAATACTAACGTTCAGCAAGTCAGTGTATTTTGTAGACAACACAACTTATCCATTTAACCCCAGTGCTTATCAAAAATGTTTCAACTTTATTCAAGAAATGTTCTCTTACCTTTGCTTTATCCATGTGAGTGAAGTCACAGTTCTATTCTTGACTGTGGCGTTTTAAGAATGATGACAGTGATGATCATGATTATGATGACGGTGATTGTGGCAATTATGATTCCCATACCACCTGAAGGGGTAGCGCTAGTGTCGACAGATGTGTTTTAATGTCATTTATTAATTGTAGTTATTCACCAAAAAGTCTGGTGCTCTCTCTAGATTTATCTTTGTTTATTTTGCCCCTGCGTTTGCTTATGTGAATTAAACTTGTCAAACATTTGTACCCGCTTTTTTTCTGAAAAGTTCTCCTTTAAATGTTCACTGTCATGTTTTTAAATCACTACGTCTGATGCACAATTCTCTTTGCATTGCTGCTCTCAGTATATCCAGTCAATCATAATATCAGTGTGTGTTGGGTTGTTACTGTAATGTCAATAATATGTATGACACTATCCCAATCCTATAGCAGCCTGCCCATGTGAAATATCATTAATCTCAATGTGCTTCAACTATAGTGTCAAAGCAAGCAGTGGAAATGAGGAAACAAAAACAGACACAGTAGTTGTCATCAACATAACATTTCTATATTCACCTAGAATATTTCAACAAAAGATAAAACAGGCATTTCTCAAGAAAGAGACAACAAACAAACATCTTATTTACTTCATGGACATGCTGACAAACAAAGGAAGGAATGGGATGACAATGTTAAGGAATGTCAGACATGAATCAGTAAATTGGGGGGAAATTGCAAAATAAGTTAAAACATTTTTTAAAGATTTCTTTGAAATGGTATTTCTTTCTTTTTCACCTTTGTCACCTTTCCAGCACAAGCTGTCGAGGGAGGGAGAATTTCTCTTTGAATTGCCTCTCCTGAGGTTTCTTCTTATTTCTGATTTATTTATCATTTTAGGAAGATTTCATTTCATTCTTAGTCAGGAACCACCTTTAATGCAGTGCAGCATCATTAGCATAGAAGGTTCCCAGTAGGTGTTTGACTTTTGACTGTGCATGAGCGGCAGATTAATGAAGGTGAAAGGAAAACTGCATAGCTGAGGCATGATGTCAACAGACATGCAATAGCTCATGGGGCCATGTTTAGCCTGTGTGTTGAGTGTGAGTGAGAGTGTGGGAGTGTGTCAACTGGTGAAAATGACTGTGATGTGTGGTCAGGTATGCTGCGACTGGGTTGTTGGCACAGTTGCTATGCTCACAAAAATGACAGGGTGACAGAAAACGATGGGTGAGAAGTATGTAATAGTGCAAAGGAATGGACAAGTGAGATTATATTCATATATTCTGTAATTCCTTGATTTATTTCAGACCTGTAGGTATTGTGTTTCAGGGAAGGGAGCAATTAGGAATTCAGGAGAGAAGAGACTGTATCATTTTGATTAGTTTTCACACTCTAAAGACTTGTTTTCGAAATATGAACGAAATCTAATTATTGTCGGTGGTAGCTTACGCACATATAATAATAATAAGAATAATGCATTACATTTCTATCGCGCTTTTCAGAATACTCAAAGACGCTTTACAACACATAGTTAAAATATCATAAAAGCTATGCAATAAAAGTAACTAAAATTACAATGAAAACAAACGATAAAAGCAAAGAACAAAGAGAGCACACATATATTACACTAGCCTGTAACCCGATGCACAGAAACACAACCACCCAATGCGTAATCATCTATAACTTAATATTTGGAACAGCATAAAGGCTTAAGGCTCTTGACATTTCAAGTAAAATACAGAAAGACACCAAATAATTCATACACATATATGTGTACAAGCATATATAAGTATATTATTATAACATTTAATGATGTATGTGAAATGTCTTCCTTACACTGATATTTCCTCTTGTTTCTTTTATATAAAAAAAAATTATATATATATGTATGCAATTCTTTTTTTATCCATTGTTAACTTGTTATTACCGAACTGCACTTTGGCATGACCTTTTCCTATTGGACACTCTATACATTATGGTAGGAGGACAGACAATAGAAATCAGCCTTGTGGCTGTAATTGGGTGCATTAACATCTTAACTTAAAGTGTTCATCAATGTACATTGTCGCTCTCGAAAAAATAAAACTTGAAACTTGAAACACATGAACAAATGTCAACACAATCTCTCTCTCTCTCACACACTCGCTCTCTCACAAACACACACACACACACACACAAACGTCACATCTGACAGTCTTTGAAGTTGTCAGTGATTTCCTACTTTTTTGCATGTTGTTTTATTCTTTTGTTTCCCCCTTCATCTGTGACAGACTTGTATCTGTCAGTCACCCCGGTAACAAAGACACATTGTTAGTGCAGCTCATTTAAAAGCATGTCAGCTGGTAAGACGTCCTCTTTTCGAAAGTCAGTGAAAAGCACATTGATCTGTGGACAATGAAATTTAAAAGAGACGCTCTGTGAGAATCGTTTTGGAAGAAGGGATCATTCTTTGAAATGATTTAATGCCATGATTACTGTCTGTAAATGCTGTACATGTAAACATAGCATAGCATATGCATCAGAGGTATATGTATATTCCCTGGGTTTTTCTAGATACCGTATACCAATTATATAACTGATGCGGGTACATTTTGTGATACTCTACAGACGACACATTACAGCCAAAACACCTCCAAGCACAAATAGATGTGAACTCCTGTTAATGTCTAAGAAGTAAGCCAGATTAGATTCCCTCTTGGTGTGTGTAGTCTTTCAAGGTGGTTTGTTTTTGGTAGGAAATAAAAGAGAAATCTAATTTTACATGATATAAAAAGTTTCTTTCTCAAGCAAAATCGGAGATATTATTTGTTTAGTTTTGTTATCTAGTTTAGTTGTTTTTATAACAACTGATAACACCAGTAACCACGAGTGTATGAATGTGAGTGGACAAATAAAAAGATTGTTTCAGAGTTTTCTTTCCCCTCTCTGTTATGACTTTGTCTGAATACAGGAAGAAAAACTAAACAGATCACCAGCTCAATTAGCCCCGCTGGCACTCGTGGGTGGCTTGCTTTGTTTTCCAATCGTAATACAACAAACTTTTTTTTTCGAAGTCCAATTATACTTGAAGACAAGGACTGGAAAAAATCGTCAACAAGAATCACAGAAACACGCAGAGACACGCAGTGACACGCTTACACCCACAACCACCATTTAGCAGTGAACCCCTTTATACGTTCTTACCCTACCAGTGGCGATTAAAGTGGAAATCAATTTCTGGTGCCCATGGTTAAATTGATATCATTATGTTTAATGCTGGCTGAATAATGGATGACTTTATCATTGTATGGGGAAGTAATGGGACGAGGCAAAGCACAGGTAGACAGCTCGCCGCAGGTGAGAGCTGTAATTAGTGTCTCGTTCCTGGCACACCCAGACATGTACTGATACATTCATAAGTGCAACTATGGGATCACGCAGGTGCCCATGCATACTAAAATGTGGCAATTCAAGCTGCATATAATAATTCTACGTCAGTCATTGTCACTCTGTTGTTGACTGGATTGCTGGAGAGAATCAAACTTAGCAGCGTGCATCTCTTGAATCGAAGCATTTCCAATTAGGCCAATCTAAAGCACACTTGTTGATATGTTGCATTGGTTTCCTCCCACAGGTCATTAACTCTGGCTGTCTTTCATTTCATTATAAACACCTGTTCACTCATTTTGCACAGCAGTCGGTTGCTCACTGATGTTTCTGTGTAATAAAATAAGGGCAATAAGGAAATAACACAATTTCATGAAATGACTCACTCTGCACGTGCTGTGGACACAAATCAGGTTAACGTGTCTTTCCTGCTCTATTAAATTATTAATGTGACAATAACTGAAATTAGATAATATTTCCCTGTGTCCGATCATAAAAAAAAACTGAATTTAGTCAAATAGAATGAGCACAAAAAGATTAAGTGCCACATGCAGGTTGTAATTTAAGCGTTTTAGTTGATGAAGAATATTTCCTGAGTCTAAAAGAACATTGAAGGTTTATAATCCTATTTAGGTTTAACTAGCTTCCAAGTGGCTTTCCTGCTTGGCACATTAAATCACAGTAGATCACCGGATTACTATGAAACCATTGAATCACCAATGTGAACGTCCTCATGCTGAGCTCCAAAGCTCTACTAGAGGTCAAATATTCTATGAGGAACCTTTTATGTCATTTGTAAAAATAATAATCAAGATTTATTTTGACATTACACTTTCACTTTTATAATTCAGGATTTTATTTTGAGGATAATGAGATACAAGGATTTGGGATTATTTCTGTAAGTATTTAATGTTTTAATGTTACAGTAATGTACAAAAAAGGATCATCCATGAGAGTACATTTAGGTGATTTCATGTTAAAAACAAACTTTATTTACTCATCAAAATTTATGACAATGGACTAGGTATATTTATTATCGAGTAAAACACAAACTGTACTCTGTTGATTAGACGCTGATTTTCCATGTGATGGTAAATCTCCGATCCACACCAACATTCATCCGAGAGGCATCTATTATCACCTCCTATAGACACAAAGAAAAGAGGTTAAAATAGTTTACTTAATAGTATATGTTGTTGTTGTTAGACCAGACATTGCCAATATTTCCTCAAATATCATATTGCCCAGATATAGAAGAACATTCATTACACAAATGCTATCATTTGAAAAAAGAACAAAGAAATGACTCGATATCTTAATTTATTCTTGGTATAATATCTTCTCTTCTTTCTTTAATATATGTATGTTTTACTTTTACAGTATATTATGATTGTTGTCAGCTGATTGTTTGTATTTGATGTCTGTAATTATGAACTTGTGAACTGGGATCGACTCAAGCCCCTCACGACCCTGTAAAGAACAAGCGCTTTCCAAATATAGGATGGATGTTATGTATTAATGAATGTAGTTTTTTCCAGCCAAACACTCATTTCTTTTTTCTTTTGTTTCCCTCCGGATGAGCAGAAGTGACCCTCAATCATTAGTGAACCATAACAGTGCTCGGGCATTCTGCAGTCTAGGTTTAAACTAGGATTTGTCAGTCCATCGTATATACAGCCGATATTCTGTGTTAGCTGATTACCTGCTGTTGTAAAGGCTTTGTATAAGTAATGTATGTAACAAAAAAATGCATTTGCAAGAGACATCCTGACATGAAAGTGAATAATCGACTGTCGACACATTTTACACGTTAGACTTGTGGCTTTTACAGGTCGTCGTCTGCCTCCTGCCCAATGCATTCTGCATTAACTAAGCTCCCTTCAACTCCCTTTCAGAAGCAAGTACAGATATGGATAATGGAACTTGCCCTTAAAAAGTTAGGCTGCTAAATGTGACACGTGTGAAAATGGACACTAAATTCCTCATGTCCCGCACCTTTTATCTGATTCAAAAGGAAAACAATCCCATTTCGTTCATGTCATTTAAAAAAAACATGGGTCCTCTATGAAGGTAAACATGCCTGCATTTGTACATGTGATCTTGTAAATGACAGTATAAATAGGCCTAAAATGGTTCATAATAAAATGTCCTGCACCAGACCGAAATAGGTTTCCTACCTCACTGTATTTAAATGACAGCGCCAGCTGCTTACTATTTCTTTCAAGTTGTTAACCGATCAGACAATACTTAAGGAGACGAATGGATTGTCTTGCACTGAAAAACCACTCATTACCATACGCACACTATGTCATCCTCATTCTCTCTATGTCCTTCCTCCTTCCCTGCGCCCATCTTTCATTCTTCTTGTTTATCTCTTTCACCTTTCCGTTCCTCTCTCCATCTGTTTTTTGTGATGCATTCTCTCTCTCTCTTTTCAGCACTGTTTGTCCTTCCTTCCCTCTCTCCATTTTAAAGACGGAATGACTATTCATTATTCTCTACCCATCCTTGCATCCCTCTCACACACACACACACACACACACATGCACACGCACGAAATCCCTCTGTCATTCTGACTTTCTTCATCTGCAATCCATGCCGCCTCGCTCCTTGCTGTCCGTCTTCTCCAGGAACAGTATAACAACTGCCACAAACACATCGGCACTAACAACATACGACCGCAGCACACTTTTGGACATAAACTTTTGCGCAAAACAGGGGTTTTTGTCCACTTTTTCCATCGATCCAGCGTGGCCGGCGGAGATTGTACGAGCGAACCGCAACAACAACAGTGGAGCCGCTACTACGGGGAGACGACGAAAACATCGAGGGAAACGGAGCGGAATTCGGAACAGACTGAGAGTTCAAGCCCACCGTCCACCTTTGCCCAGCATCCTTCTTGCTAACGTCCAGTCTCTGGAAAATAAGATGGATGATTTTAGGCAAGGATCAGATTTCAACGGGACATGCGGGATTGTAACATCTTTTGTCTGACGGAAACTTGGCTGACCCCGCTGGTGCCGGATCGAGTCATATGTCCAACCGAGTCCTTCTCTGTTTTCCGTGCAGACAGAACGGAAGAGTCTGGTAAATCTAAGGGTGGAGGGGTCTGCTTCATGACAAACAACATGTGGTGCGACCCCAAGAACATTAAGACTCTTTCTCGTTCCTGCTCGCCGAACCTGGAACATCTGACGATCTCATGCCGTCCATTCTACCTTCCCCGGGAGTTCAGCTCGGTCATCACCACAGCCGTCTACATTCCACCACAAGCGGACACCGACGTAGCACTATCGGACCTACATGATGTGTTATGTCGGCATCAGAACAAGTATCCCGACGCGGCTGTGGTGGTGGCTGGGGACTTTAACAAGGCAAACCTAAAAAAAGTCATGCCGAACTTTCACCAGCACATTACGTGTGCTACCAGAGGGGAAAGAACGTTGGACCACTGCTATACGCCATTCAAGAGAGGCTACAAGGCTGTCTCTCTCCCTCCGTTAGGCAAATCAGACCATGCCGCCATTTTTCTGCTTCCGGAGTATAAACAAAGGATCGCGCGGGAAGCGGTAGTGACGAGGAACGTAATGCGGTGGTCTGACCAATCAGAGGCTGAGCTACAGGACGCTCTGAGTATCGTTGACTGGGACATGATCCAATCCAGTTCCAGTGACGTCAGCGAGTGTGGGGAAGTAGCAATGAGCCCCATAGCAACGCTAACGGACACCATCGTCCCCACGGTAAAAGTTAGGGTCTTTCCTAATCAAAAGCCGTGGGTTGATAGATCCATCCGTGAAGCTGTGAACGCCCGTACTGCTGCCTATAACTCCGGTCTTGTATCCGGCAACATGGACGAGTACAAGGCAGCGGTCTATGGACTGAGGAGGGCGGTGAAGGAGGCCAAGAGGATGTACCGAGACAGAGTGGAATCACAGATGGAGCAGCGCGACACCAGGCGCCTATGGCAGGGGCTACGGACTATCACAAACTACCAGAGCAGACCCGCGCAATGGTGAGTGCCGACGCATCCCTAGCGGACGACCTGAACTCATTTTATGCACGGTTTGAGGCTAGCAACAACAGCGCTAGCTCGCCGGCTAACAACAACACCGTTAGCGTAGCCGAGGTGAGTTCTACCGCTGGGGATGAACACACACTCTCTGTGACCGAGCACAGTGTGAGGAGGGCTCTGTTGAGGGTGAACACCAGGAAAGCTGCAGGTCCAGATGGCATATCTGGGCGAGTACTGAAGACCTGTGCTAACCAGCTAGCTCCAGTGTTCACCACAATATTCAACCTCTCCCTGGCTGAGTCCGAGGTCCCCGCCTGCTTCAAGAGATCCACTATTGTCCCTGTGCCCAAGAATGCTTCTCCAGCATGTATGAATGACTACCGACCGGTGGCCCTCACCTCGGTGGTCATGAAATGCTTTGAGAGGCTGATAAAGGACTACATCTGCGCCTTCCTCCCTTCCTCCATGGACCCGCTGCAGTTTGCTTATCGCCCAAACAGATCCACGGATGATGCTGTCTCCCAGGTACTGCACACCACACTCTCTCATCTGGACAGCCAGAGGGGGGGCTATGTGAGACTGCTGTTCATTGATTATAGTTCAGCTTTCAACACCATAGTCCCCTCCAGACTGGCCGGCAAGCTGATTGAGCTGGGACTGAACACCCCCCTGTGTGCTTGGATCCTGGACTTCCTGACCGCCAGGCCACAGGTGGTCAGGGTGGGCAGACACACCTCCAAATCCCTCACCCTGAACACAGGATCCCCCCAGGGTTGCGTCCTCAGCCCCCTACTGTACTCCCTGTACACACATGACTGTGTGGCCAGGTTCAACTCCAATACCATCATCAAGTTTGCGGATGACACAGTGGTGGTGGGCCTGATCTCCGACAACGACGAGAAGGCCTACCTGGAGGAAGTTGCTGATCTGTCACTCTGGTGCCAGGACAACAGCCTCATCATGAATGTCACCAAAACTAAGGAGCTGATTGTGGACTTTAGGAAGGTACAACAACAGAGGACGTACTCACCACTGGGGATTAACGGGACTACTGTGGAGAGGGTGAGCGGTATAAATACCTGGGAGTCCACATCACCGAGGATCTGACATGGTCAACAAACACAGACACTCTGGTGAGAAAGGCAAGGCAGCGCCTACCACCTCAGGCAGCTGAGGAAATTTAAAGTTTCCCAGAGGATCCTTCATTCCTTCTACTCTGGAGCTGTAGAGAGCGTCCTGACAGGAAGCATCACAGCCTGGTTTGGCAACTGCTCCGCTCAGGACAGGAAGGCTCTGCAGAGAGTAGTGCGTTCGGCTGAGCGCACTATTGGAACTACACTCACCACCCTGCAGGACTTGTACACCAGGAGGTGCAGAACCAGAGCCGGCAGGATCATGAAGGATCCTCACCACCCCAACAACAGACTGTTTCAGCTGCTGCGGTCAGGCAGGCGCCTCCGTAGTCACGCTGCAAGAACAGAGAGACTGAGACGGAGTTTCTTTCCTCAGGCCATCAGGATTGTGAACTCCGACCTCACCAGGACCCCCACATAGACCCACACAACTGCCCCTCTTAGGCACACACACACACACACACACACACTTACTGTAAATATTGTGTTGTTTTTTATTTGTAAATAGTGTGTACTTGTTGCCCTTGCACATTCCTGCTGAGCATTGCCACTTTCATTTCACTGCACACCCTGTGTGTGTATGTGACAAATAAAACATCTTGAATCTTGAATCTTGAATCTTGAAATCAAAGGCTTGCAGGCTTTTTTAACCTACGATTATTTATGGAGCTGCTGTAGCTATCATTTCCATGCGTCCAATAAGTGCACTGACTACAGTACACAACCTCGACAGGAATATATTATCACAGGCCAAATGAGGAGAAGAAACGCATGCTATCTTCTCAAACGTGGCCTTGGTTTCCATGTTCTGCTTGTTCCCACTCTTGTAGCAGTACATGTCTGTCACCCATCCTCTGCCTCAAGTCACACTGCAATGTAGCCTTATACTCTCCCTCCCCTCCTTTTCAGTTTATCCTTGAAAGATCTTATCTCTTCTGGCAATAAAAAAAAAAGTGTCCTTTAGTTGAATAACCTCGGTTAACAATGACACCTTCTAGCGCCAGCTGAATGTTGTAATCGACCTTCACCCTCTGATCTCTATTGAGGAGTACACACAAGGAGGTTTACACACAAAACACTGCAGGAATTGTTCTTTGATGTAAAAAAAAGTGTTCTCACAGTGTCCACTACAAATGTGACTCTGGACAAATTAATCACATTGTGGTAAGTAGGCTACTTCGACCAGCCCAATGGCTTGGCTCCTCCTGATTCTCTATCACAGTTCTTTCCGCTCAACCATTGGAGCAGATGATGGAGCGGTCGAGAGAAAATGACAACCATTTTACATGAGCGGCCTTAAAATCCCTGTCATGAGTCAAATCTTCAGCTCTGTATTCATTACAAAACAACCATGTCAGAGTTTATTATAGCTATCAGGTGGCATAGTGCTGCACAGCAGGGGGTTGTGAACCTGACAGGTTGTTTTTTTGGATGTAGTGACAGCTTTTGACTGGCAGGGAAATGCTCAATCAACTTGAAGGCTTCTGCACGTAATGTTGAAGGAGGCTCAGTGAGCTCAGTGCATTAATGCTCAAAGTGAACTATTAAATGCAATGACAGTGATTGTTGGCATGTTGGACAGTGATTAATATGTTTATTTTGGGGTTTAATAGAGCATGAGTTATGGTGAACGCATTCGTGGGATGCAACGGAATATGTGTGCTTGCATACACATCCGTTAATAATGCTCCATCTACAACACAGTTTCCAATTCCAGCTCAGGGGCTGTCAGTGAATAAGACTTTGTAATTGTTTTTACAAAAAACAGTTGATGTCAAGCAAAAACTGTGAGGCGTTTACGGTCAATTGGAAACTGGAAAATGTTTTCCGTTTTCTTAAATGGTTTTCCTGCGACTTTGAAGCTGCAGTATAATGTGTTTCCATTAAATGAAATACTTCAACAAAACAAAAAAAAGGAAACACCATTACATTTCTGTCTGCAACTATGCATTTACAGGTCACAGCGATGTTGATGAGCTTTCTGCAAAGTTGTGATTATCATGATGAAGCCATTTTTTAAAGTCGGGCATAAGTAAGGCACTATGTGTAATAACTGATACAAATTGCACTATACCAAAGAACATTATCATATTTAGATAGATATTTCATAAATTGTACGATGACTACATTTACTGACCAGAGTGTCTGGGTTGATCTTCGGGATGAGTGTGTGTGACTTTCCATCCGCATCTGTCAGGGTTACGTTTGTCATCGTCACATTGCCTGCTCCCCAAACCCTCACCTCACCCAGGGTCAAGAGGTCACCAGGGAGCAGAGAGCTGTGGATGACCTGACTCGACAAGTTGTTCTGGAAGGGAAAGTGTCGTAGAAGGAAGAAACAAAGACACATGGGTTATTACAAATAGATTAAAAAAAGAAAATCATCTACTTGATTTATATTAGGTGAAATAAATTCTCCTCTATGCTTAATCTCTTCACCGAGACTGATTTAACATTTGAGTATCTTTTTCCATGTCATTGGTTTTATATCCACTATTATAATTTGTACTCTCTGCTTTGCTTTGAGTAGATAATCTTCTACTGGGAGAGTTTGATTGTTTTGCATGTGTGCCATTATTATGCTCACACTGTGAGAAACACACACATTTGGGCACACATACAAGAGTTGGATGTCTTGGATTTAACCCCTTGTTGACGATTGTCGCGACAAACTGCTTCTGGTCTTAATGCAGCCGAGGTGGCATACGTATCCCACTAATACCTGTTGATGCATAGTTTACCCATGCACCTTAACATTTAAGCTGTGATTGTACAGAAATATGTTGTTATTAAAAAACTAATAATTTATTAAACTTAAAGTACAGAACCCCCCCCCCCCCCACACACACACACACACAATGGCATACAATTTGCTAATCTGTCAGGCAGCACTGGCATCATTGCTTAATTTATCCTCATCTTCTCACATCTGCCTGTTTACACCCCCCCCCCCCCCCCCCACACACACGCACACACCACACACACACTCCCTCTCTCTCCTCTTTGTCAGACAGTGTGGCGGTTTTATCACAGTATGACATTGCTTTGGAATGAGCCTGATGGTAGGCAGAGGACAGCCACAGATGTTTGGCCATGGTAGCTCCATGTGTATGTGTATACTATAGATGTGTGTGTATATGTATATGTGTGCGTTTGTGATTAGGCGTGTGCTCGTAAATGTGTGTCTTTGTGTGATTGTGTGGCTGGCTAGGAAGCGGGCTGGGTTAGTCACAGTGATTGGGGGGTTTCAGTCATGTCTGACTCTAAATGTGGTCAAACTGTGGCCTGGTAAACACTCTTCTATTCAGGCATGTGCACAGATAAACCCCTAGTGGTGCTCAAGCCCTGAATGAGTAAAGTGCCGTTTTTGCTGGAGACACATTTTTCATTCATCAGTATTTTAGAATAAAAGTTACTCTCTCTGTCATCAAGTCCCCCCAAATGTGTTTTAATATCCGACGGGGCATTTATTTGAGTTCTTGTGAGAATTTCGCCCCGACATGCTCCGCGACGCTTACGAGCCCCTCACGAGAGAAAAGAGAGAGAGAGGTAGAGAGAGAAGAGAGAAAAGAGAGAGAAGAGAGATGAGAGAGAGAGAGAGAGAGAATTCTTATTCCGTTCTGTTTAACAGGCTAGTCTAGGATTTGTGTGGCCAGACCAGAGGGCCGGGCCAAATGTGGAGGCCTTAGTTTGAGGACCACTGCTCTTGGCTGTTGATGTATATTGCTCATTTTGAAAATGACGTAAGAGGGCAATACGGATCCGTATCAGACCAGCGAGGAGGGCAATACGTGGCTGGCATGACGCCCATTAGCCAGAACACTTGTACTGTTGTTACTATATAATAATTCATCTTTATTCATAAAGAAAATGTAAGATAGCGGTCTGATGCTGCCCAGAGGAAATGCAGGTCGAGGACAGCATCATCAGTGTATTGCTGCTTATGCTTCAACTCTGTCAGAATTTTTTTTTGCCATTGGGTGCCCTTTATTTTGGTTTGAGCACCTGCCCCCCAAAATGTCTGTGCACGTGCCTGCTCCTATTGCATAAATGTGCCTTGACTTGTGCACATATTTAGTGTATTTTTTTTCTTACTTTGAAATCAGTGTTCTTGCCTTAGACAACGGAACCCACACAATTACTCTTCGTGTTTGTGATAAGAGGTCGCCTCTGCAGGCAGATATGTAAGTGCAATTTCATGCCAAAACATATGCCCTGTGATCTGCATGAACACAGCCACAGCTGCTCCACTCCATCCACCTCTCTGCAAACAAAGATCGTTTTTTTGGAAAAATCCAGGTGTGCGCATTACAAAAGCCTTTCATGTGATGTGAAGATGACATTGTGACTTCATTAGGACTGTCCGCTTGGTGATACTAATGCTTTAGAGTTTAGACTCTTACTATTACATTTGACACGTCAAATTTCAATATAAATTTCTGCAAAATCAACTCTGCTAAATCAATTTTACCGTATCTACTTTCTTATTCCACCGTCTTAAAATTGTTAGGGTTGTAAATAATTCCAATTCCAGCCTGGCATGCACAAGATTGCTAAATTGTACATCAAAAGCAACGAGGAGAAATAGACAATACAATGATAGTAATTATCTCCCCTACCTCACCATTTCAGTTGTATTAAAGATTGTAGAATTGTCTTTGTTAACATTTGTATGTATTGTATTGTAATAAAATGTTAATGAAAATGAATCTACTCAGATGATTATATACTATTATGAAGTGATTTATTGATTAAAGTGTATGTCAGTATTTTGTTTGATATGTGTCAAAAGAAGTTTTTGGACGATAAGAACTTTTTCTCCTTCAAAAGGGATAAGGGCTACATTTCCACATTTGAGTTAGACATGAATTCTGCCTTAATGGTTTCCAACAGTTAACCTTTGACATTCACCTTCCAATGCCCTGTGGCATGGTAGAGCATGGGCTCATTGTCCAGTCTCACAGCATAACTAGCAATACTGATGAAGACAAAAAGAGACGCGACATGCAGTTGACCCTTGAACTCACCGATTCTGCTGTGAAGGAGGTCAGCAGATATCTTTCTTCCTTAACTGTGTCTGAAGAGAGAGAATAAGAGTAGATTACGAACTGAACCAAATGGATGCGATGGAGTGACAGAGAAAATAGATGTGTGACTGACTACCTGAATGAATGATAGGACAGAGAGATGGAAAAGAGAGGATTCATATCGACCACAAGACTGAGCTTGTATTCATCTGATTGACTGGATGGACAAATAATACATATAATTACCTTTAATGAGTGAGTCATGTACTGAAGGGTTGCATTAATGAATGAATGAAACACTCAGCAGCACCATAAATGGATCAAAAAGAGAAGAAAAAAATAACAACCGGCCATGTGACTGGATGCATGAGTTAACAAAGATAACTTACACATTACTAGACTCATCACAAAGCATTACTGGTTGATTAAATGAGCAAATAAAAATAATTAGGGTGGAGAAATGTATGATTAACTTGCTATGCTGCTTAGCTGTATGAGAGGCTGAATAATGAATTGGTTGCATGAATAAGTAAACGTAGGACTGTTTGGATGAAACTGGTTCTGTATCTCATGCAGACGAGTCAGCCTCAGTTGACAGCGGAGTGAAGAGCTCATCCCTCAGAAGTGAAACACGAACATGCAGGATTCAAGAGAAGCAGAGATAACACAGGTAAGCAGGCGAGAAGCAGCACAAACTAGAAAGACACCGGCTGGCTACGCTGGAGAGACAGGCGGGGAGACGCAGAAGAGAGGAGCGAGGGAGCAGATACACGAGGAATGATGGAGAGCATATCTCCAGGCGGCGACACGGTGAATTATTGTAATAGTATATGTCAGTGCTCTTCTATGTCATCCCTCGTTCTCTCTTTATCTCCCCCTCTTTTCTTTGTCCCAACACAAACTCAGAGGAGTGAACTTCTCACAGAGAGACACTGTGTGTTGTAGTTGTTTGTGCGTATTCACGTTCAGTAAAAAAAGAACTCCATGTGCTTTCGCAAAACTGTGTATGAGTTTTACAAAAAATAAATGCAAATCCCAACTTAAAAATGGAAACATTAACTGTTTTTTATTGGTGCTATTGCGTTTGCTGCAGGTGACCTTGAGAGGATGGTTCCAGGCAATTTAAGACAGAATTCAGCCTCCTCATCTATGGTTGACTCTCCGCTCTGCTGCTGCAGCTTTGCTTCTCTCCCATATTGTTTGGTTATTTTGTTTTTGTTTCTTGCTTCACTTTTATGTTTATTTTCAACCGTCATATCTTACACTCAAATTAGCTGAAGCTACACTCTGGTAGAATGCATCTGGAACCTGTTTAATCGTCACCTTTTTTTGTAACATCTGGAAATCACAAAAGAAATGCATACTACCTAATGTTTAGTCCTTTTTGTTTGTACGTTAAATGTCTTAATTAAAATGTTCGAAAGGGGGAAAGTATTATTATTATTTTTTTACTTTTACAAGGTTTGTGTTTTTGCTCTGTGTTTGTGTGTGTGTGTGTGTGGGGGGGGGGTCAAGGTCAACTTAATCATGGTACTTACTCAACTCTTTCCTTCAAAAGGCATTCAGCAATTTCAGTAATTAAATCTAGCACAATAGGCTTTTGAAAACATGACATTTATATTTTATGTAAACTGGAATCAGCTTCTAAAATGTGACCATCCATTATTATTTGATTACTCAAAAGGTGCCAGGCCCCACTTAATCTACAAACGTTATTCAAAGAGACACGTATTAACAAAAAAGAGACTAAAAATGTCCACGAACACACAAAAAACAACAACATAGAGATACAAAACGTATCCAAAAAAACTGATCAACGGCTCTGAAAAGGGGCTAAAAACAAAGAGCAAAGCTAATTAAAGTTACAGAAAAGACACAAAATGGCAACAAAAAGACGCATAAAAGACAGATAAAACAGAGTCACTATCACAAATAATCAGTCCATGAAGACATATCTATAAACATAAAATGACTTGCTATTTGCTCTCTCTCTCTGTATTGGTGTTTGAGAGTGACCTTTCACTTACTTATCCCTTCTCCATCATCCCAGAAGAACGATCCTTCAGCGGTTCCACTGTCGCTCAGGGCAACGATCAGTCCTAAAGGATTCTTCCGACTGACACAAAATGGGCGCAGAGGGTAAGAGCAGATTGCTACAGGATGGCGTCTATTTATACTTGCTGCTGAGGACAATTAACATTTACAGTCCACCTGATCTCACCTCTGCTGGAGCGTTCATCACCCACTAACTTTCATTCACTCTCATTCTCACCTCTTTCCCGATGCACAGGCAATGACAAACAAACAGATAGAAACACACGCACACACAGACACACACACACTTCACACTAGCCATGATGTGTGCACACTTACCTGTAATGTGTAGTGTTCTCTGGTTTCTGCCAGGGTACGATATATCCACCTCGGATATGGAGGTTAATATGGTCCAATGGTGTGGGCATGTTAAGCATTTTGCCGCGCACTTCAACTTCTTTGGCCTGATGACAGCAGCAATCATTCCATTCCATTAAAATACTACAAAATATAATTAGTAATTAAACTATGATTAATTATATTCAATAGTTCATTTGTTTGAAATTGGCATTCCTGCGCTGGTAAATCAGAAAGCACGCAGTAAAATATTTGACATCTATAAAGGCTACATCTGAAACATATAAGTAATTTATTACGTGCCAAAATAATTCTCTGCAAACTTCTTTCATCCGGTATTTTCCTGTTTGTCCCTGGTCTCTTCTCTTACTCTGTTTAATTTGCCTAATGGAGGTAACCACTCCTCTCCACCATCCCATGCCCCAGTTTAGTGGGGCTTTATGATGCCGTCTACCAGATGGGGAGTCCCCTTGCTAAGTGATTGGATGTTTGTTTTTGTCATCAAGGCACCTTCTGCCGTTGTTGAGCTGCTAGTCTGTAATAGTTTTGTCAAAGATGTCATTTTGGTTTTTGTTGACGTCCTGCTGCCTCTCCCTTATTTGGCTGTAATTACTGTTTTGTGTTATGCTGTACTGTTGCACCAGGGGTGTACCAGGAGTGCTTCATTTCAATCTACAGGATTGGTGTAATGCATTAGACAATATACTTTGTTTTCTGGCTGCTATAGCCTTGCACTCACCGTGTGGAAGTCATACCAGCGTGCATTGGGAACATAGCCATTCACACTCCTGGCTCCCTGTCAATCACAAAGTTAGTCTATCAAAAGAGCGAATCCAACCAAAATCAGAGAGAAACACAGGCAAAGGAAATAGACTGATGATATCCCTGAAATTATTGGAAAGTGGCATGTGTGATGTATTTACTAATGCAAAGTGATATAATCAAAAGAGAAGGGAAAAGAAGCTGTGTGTGTATGTGTGTGTACCTGTTCAAGAGCAGGGGTAATAAGTAGTGCAGGTCCCCAGAGGAATTGCTTGTAGATGTCCCATGTAGTTTTATCATTCACAAACCTGTGACACAACAGCATAGATGCCAATAAGCTTCACAAGAACAAAATATTACCAGCACTTTCTCTTGTGTCTTCAGCCCAGACGACTGCTCAAGTACTCATTCAAATTTCAATGGTTTGGAGATGCAAGCCAAATACCCCTGCCAGACTCACCCTGCCAGCTCCTTAAATACCATCTGTGACTTTGAGAGTCTCTTAAAATGAATAAATATGTTTTTTTGTCATACATTCACACACAGGAGCTGCAAAGTATAGCCACAGTCTATGGTTAACTGTTCACTGGAATTGAAATAGAAAGTGCCTTGCTCAAGGGCCATTCAATGGCAGCTTATGAGGCAGGAAAGATACTTCTATTTTAAAAAAACCTTTCAAGACATTCAAATGAGGAATAAATCACAAACCAGCTTGTTTAACCTCCCTGCAATGGGTAAAGATATGAAAATATTGAGTTGTTTTTCCTCCACCCATTTAACTTCATATTTGTAACTAATCAGCAAGGTGTTTATGTTAACATCCAAAAGCTAGTTGAAAATGAATTGGTAAATAAAATAATTCTCCTGAAAACGTGTTGGCGCTCATCTTTTTTCTTTCGTTCATGATTTGGTTAAACGATTACATGTCATGCTTGAGCCCCGATGTAAGAAGAAAAGATAAGACCCGTGTGTGTCATGAGTCCTTGCTTACTCATGCAAGAGCGGTCTGACTACTGTGTTTCCTTGGGCATGAGCCTCATACATCAGTGTGTACAGATAAGGCAGGAGGCTGTAACGGATATTCAAGACGTCCCGGGACGCCTCTGAGAATGTGGAATTCCAAGCAACAGGATCTTGTCTCTGAGAGAAAAAGGAATGTAAATGTTGATTTAGGACAGTTTAACCAAAATGAATGGTAACAGAAACATTATCTCTGGTTACATGAGCTGGACTTTCTAGCCACCAAACCCCAAATCCAATAAAGTGACATTCCTTGAAAAATGTACTTTATCAGGGATGCCCTAATTCAGTGGCTCTTAACCCTTGTGTTGCCTTAGGGTCATTTTGACCCGAATCAATATTACACCCTCCCCCCGCCTTTGGGTCATTTTGACCCGATTCAATGTTTCACCCTCCTGTTACCTTTATATTTACTAACATATTTTACCCTTTGGGTTCAATTTGACGCCAGCAATTAAAACCTCCAGAAAATTATTAGAATTAATATTGTTTTCCAAGTTTAAGTGTGAGGCACTTTATGTTTGTTTGTTGACTACCGAAAGAACACCGACATTAAACATTGAATGGGGTCAAATTAATCCTAAAGCGGGGGGAGGGTGTAATATTGATTCGGGTCAAAATGACCCTAAGGCAACACAAGGGTTAAACTTGTTTTCGACAATGTAAACACTTTGAAATATTTTTTTCATCCCAGTATACCGTGCACAACATTTATTTGGATAGGAATAAGATCCTATATACGTAAAGAGATCACAGAAACACAGCGCTGCACCATCATTGTCTGATTTACCAAGCAACAACCATGTAACTAAAACGCTGCGTTTCATATGTTTACAATCCTTCACAAAATTCATGGCAAACCCATTCTATATCATTCAATACGAATAAGACCACATTGTATTCTTGAAAAAGTTGTCCCTTGTTTTTCCCGTTTTTTCTGATGTATTGATGTTACATTTCAAACTCAAATTATTTATATGTGTACAAGAAAAGCGCTCTAGAAGTCTAAATTAGTATTATTATTATTATATTTATTCAATATCTGTGATTCAATATCCAAATGGTCTTCCTGGTCACACTAAACAAATGTTATCTTCAAAGTTATTGTATTTCTTAAAGATAACATGTGATTTATGGAACGTTCATGTACATATTGATTGAGTTTATTAAGGTAGCCTACATTTATGTAATTCATTATGTGTAATATATATTTTAAATAAAATCAAGAACATCTGAAGTATCCCCTGCAGTACCCCATACTTTCCCATGGGGTTCAAGTACCTCCATTTGAGAAACAATGCCCTCATTTAGACAATCTGTTTTATGGTTTTCCAAATGTAAAATTTCAAAACATGTGTACAACATCTGCTAACTGAGTTTGTTTACTTGCAACAAGTGAAAAGTGCTCCGTGTTTGAGGAAACGGATTCACTGCTTTCATAGATGTACATTTCAAAAGCTGACCATGTTTCATTCCTATTAGGTACAAACACAGATACCTGAAAAGTCTAGAGTATAAACATATTACTTTGACATGTGTGCATGTAATAAATGTACATTGCACACAGCTGCATCTTTCTTATCTTGCCACTGTGTTTCAAGCGCTGACTTTTTCCTGTTTGGATGTCACATGCTAAAAATGATACAAGGTGAAGAGAGACTGACAGGAACACTAGATAGTTTGTATCATGCCAGAAATACTCCAATGGCATTTATACTGATGCATGATGCCCAGACTATTCTGCCCCACACTCTTCTGGCATTTACCTCATTTTTAATTGCCAACAAGTGCAACGTCCCCTTAAGAGACAAGAAGAGGAAATAGAGGACATGGTGTGCTGTCATTTTATAGATATGGGCCAATCTAAATGTATTGGCTCTTTTTCTGGAGTTGTTGTGAGGGCGATCATCAATCTGGTCAAGTACTCACTCACACACAGAAACAAACACACACCACACACACACACACCTACACACATACAGTATCATGGGGAGAAGCATATGCTGATGACACGCTTTAGCTTCCTCCACAGTGTTTGTGTGTGTGTGTGTGTGTGTCTTGGCATCTACTTTATATGCATATCAATGTGTGTGTATGTGTGTGTGTGTGTGTTTGTGGGGCTTCTCGCAACGTTTTATGCAGTTAAATGTGAATCTGCATACTCCTGTCTTTTAATGGACAAACAAATAATCTGAATATATTATTAGAAAAAGAAACATTGCAGAGAGCAATAAAAGTGAGAGGCATTTTTCTCCCAGCTGCAATTTTACTGGGTCAGATTTAATAATAGTTATTAACTGTCGCCCAGCGGTTGCTCAGTATAGGTCTAGCAAGACACGATTAATTATGGACCATTTCTATTATTTTAGGATCTAAGGTGTTTACCAGATTATGGATTATTTTTCTGAGAAAATGTACAAGATTGGACAGGAGTTATTCTACATGTCTCACCTTTCACCAACCCTCTTTTGCGCCCCCATGTCTAAAAATAAAATGAGTGAGTAAGAGCTTATTTTGGTTTCACAATTAGAGAGAGGACATATACACTTTAGCCTACCCACCGTATAGTTTAATGAGTCCAAACAAAGTACCAGGGCCGCCTTCGGGACGGCTTTTCTGTGAAAAGCTTCAGGCTCAAATCAGGTTGGATTATTTTCAAGTGTAATTCATTAAGACATTCCTCTCTTTTTTTTCTCTAATTTCAACTCCAATCATCATCTAAATTTTGCCCAAGTGTATCATGTGTTAAGTAAATGTGCAATGCCCGGTGGGAAGTAGGAAGAGAGGCTGGCGGTAGCATTTAATTAGCCTGGAAAGCTAATCAGTACTGGAAGAAAGAAATCTTAAAAACAGCAAATCATTCCGTGCATTATGGATTATCTAACCTTGTTGTGAGGACTGATAAATATGCCACTGGCTATATGCAGTGTAGTATATACACAGGAAATGTACGCAAGGGGCTGGTGTAGGACGGGGAGAAGTGCCGTCTTGAGAGGTAACGCCTAATAGAGATTTGGGCTATTGGTTAAAAAGGGGGAGCCCCAAAGACAACCTGCAGTTTTTTTTGTTCATTCTGAAAGCTAGAATAAAAATGAGTGGCCAGTACACTCCTCTCCTACTGTATATGCCCATCATGTGCCCTGTACTCTAGTTATGCCCTCCTTCTTGATATCATCAGATCATTAAGATAGATATCTGACATTTTTTTGGTTTAATGAAATGTTGGGATCCGAGAAAATGAAAGGCATTTAAACCAACCGAATAATAAAATCATCTCCAAATACTAAATGCTTAAGCAATATGGATATGTTATTGTTGTTATGCATACAGAAATAGACATATGGTGTTCTTGCTTAAAAATGTATTGTTAATGTTAGTCCAGCATGCATAGCTAAAGGACTTTGGTGTAGATGCTGTCGTCTTGTAAGAAGTACTTTGACACTTTTTTAACAATCAATCGCACAAATCTTACATGACTTGGCAGTTATACCACTGTCTCTTGGGCCCTCAAGGTAGACTTTTCATTAGCGGAAAACCAGAGAAGGGATTGATGAAAAGATGAATGTGGGGAGTCCCGAGGAGTGAGAAGCAGAGAGAGAATCCATCTGATGAATTCACCTAATTTATGATCACAGTAATAGTGGGAAAAGGCCCTGTGACGCACACTGATTGGAGACAGATATGCATATCTGTGTGTGGGTGTGTGTGTGTGTTTCAAGTTTCAAGTTTCAAGTTTTTATTGTCACATCCCCTTTTATACAAGTATAATCGGTTTGTGAAATTCTTATGTGCAAAACACCCGACAGCAGTAGCAGACTAAAAAAAAGAATAAGAATGAAAATAAACTATACAATATCCACACAAAAAAAAGAAGAAAGTATTAACAATATACAGGACTGTCTCAGAAAATTAGAATATTGTGATAAAGTTCTTTATTTTCTGTAATGCAATTAAAAAAACAAAAATGTCATGCATTCTGGATTCATTACAAATCAACTGAAATATTGCAAGCCTTTTATTCTTTTAATATTGCTGATTATGGCTTACAGCTTAAGAAAACTCTAAAATCCTATCTCATAAAATTTTAATATTTCCTCAGACCAAGTAAAAAAAAAGATTTATAACAGCTGAGTGTTTGTCAAGGCTCAGGAAACCCTTGCAGGTGTTTCGAGTTAATTAGACAATTCAAGTGATTTGTTTAATACCCTACTAGTATACTTTTTCATGATATTCTAATATTTAGAGATAGGATATTTGAGTTTTCTTAAGCTGTAAGCCATAATCAGCAATAAATCAGAATAAAAGGCTTGCAATATTTCAGTTGATTTGTAATGAATCCAGAATGCATGACATTTTTGTTTTTTTAATTGCATTACAGAAAATAAAGAACTTCATCACAATATTCTAATTTTCTGAGACAGTCCTGTATATATAAAACAATGTAATAGAATATACATCATGACAATATATATATATAAAACTATGTAATAAAATATACACTTTTTTGAGACAATATATATATATATATGTATATACATACAATATATATATACCATATATATATATAAAACAATGTAATAAAATATACACCATGGCCATAGATATTCACAGAATATGTTCTGGTGTATAGTGTTAATGAGGGTCTCAGTCCTTGTTCAGCAGCCTGATGGCCTGACTGAAGAAGCTGTCCCTCAGTCTGTTTGTGCGGCACTTGATACTGCGGTATCGCCTGCCTGACGGTAGAAGGGTGAACAGTTTGTGGCCAGGGTGGTTATTGTCTTTCATCATCCGTTTGGCCCTGGCCACGCACCGCTTGGTGTATATGTCCAGGATGGAGGGAAGCTCACCTCCAACGATGTACTGTGCCGACCGCACCACCGTCTGTAGTGCCCTACGCTCCAGGGCGGTGCAGTTCCCGTACCAGACGGTGATGCAACCTGTCAGAACACTCTCGATGGTACTGGTGTAGAATGTTCTGAGGATGCGGGGCGCCATGTTGAATTTCCTCAGTCGCCTAAGGAAATACAGGCGTTGTTGGGCCCTTTTCACCACGTGAGTGGTGTGCGTGGTCCATGTGAGGTCCTCGGAGATGTGCACGCCGAGGAACTTGAAGCTGCTGACCTCTCTACTGCAACTCCGTCTATGGAGATGGGGTGTGCTCTCCTCTCCGCTTCCTGTAGTCCACGATCAGCTCCTTGGTCTTCTTGACGTTGAGGACGAGGCTGTTCTCCTGGCACCACTGTACCAGTGATCCAACCTCCTCCCTGTAGGCTGTCTCGTCGTCGACGGTGATCAGCCCCAACACTGTTGTGTCGTCAGCAAACTTGATGATGACGTTGGAGCTGTGCATGGCCGTGCAGTCGTGGGTGTACAGGGAGTAGAGAGGGCTCAACACGCATCCCTGAGGGGCTCCCGTGTTGAGGGTCAGCGGCTCTGAGGTGGTACCGCCCATCCTCACCACCTGGCGGCGGCCCGACAGGAAGTCCAGTATCCAGCTGCACATGGTAGAGTGCAGGCCTAGACCTCTGAGCTTGGTGTCGAGCTTGGCGGGAACAATAGTGTTGAACGCTGAGCTGTAGTCCACAACCAGCATTCGCACACAACAGTTCCTCCTCCAGGTGGGAAAGGGCGGTGTGAAGTGCCATGGCAATTGCGTCGTCGGTGGATCTGTTTTGACGATATGCAAATTGCCATGGGTCCAGCGTGGCAGGCAACATGGAACAAATGAAGTCCTTGACCAACCTCTCAAGCATTTACTGACAATCGAGGTGAGGGCTACGGGTCTCCAGTCATTCAGGCAGGTTACCTTGGGGTGTTTGGGGACAGGCACAATGGTGGACATCTTGAAGCTCTCAGGAACAACAGCCTGGGACAGGGAGAGGTTGAAGATGTCTGCGAAGACTCCTGCCAACTGGTCTGCACATGCTCTGAGGGCGCCCGGGATGTGGTCGGGACCTGCCGCCTTCCGGATGTCCACCCGCTTGAAGGCTCTGCGCACGTCAGCCTCTGAGATGATCAGCAGGCTGGTCTCCTCGGGCAGCGCTGCCTTCGGCGGGCTGCCGTTCACGTCGAACCGAGCAAAGAATGTATTTAGCTCGCCTGGGAGGGAGGTAGAGGAGTTCTCTTCACCGCTGGTTCTCGCTCTGAAGTCCGTGATTGTCTGTAGCCCCTTCCACACACCTCTCACGTCATGGCTCTTGAGCTTTTCCTCCACCTTGTTCCTGAACTCCCGCTTGGCAGAGCCGATGGTCTTCGGAGGTCGTGGCGGGCTCTTTGTATTCCGCCATATTCCCGAGTCAAAGGCGGTGTTACGCGCGGAGTGCAGCGAACATCGCCATTTATCCACGGTTTCTGGTTGGGATAAATCCGAACCGACTTGGTAGGAACAACGTCATCTATGCATTTCTTGATGAACCCGGTGACTGAGGACGCGTACTCACTGACGTTGTTGTCCGACGCGACCCTGAACACATCCCAGTCAGCACGTTCAAAACAGTCCTGTAGCATAGACTCCGATTGGTCCGACCAGCGTTGCACTTCCTTCACAGCGATTGGTTGCTGCTTTAGCCTCTGCCTGTAGGCGGGGAGTAGTTGGATGGAGCGGTGGTCCGATTTGCGAACGGTGGGCGGAGGAGGGCTTTGTATCCATCCCGGAAGGGAGTGTAGCAGTGGTCGAGAATCCGCTCCCCCGCGTGTTGCTTGTTATGTGTTGGTAGAACTTCGGGAGAACTTTCTTCAGGTTCGCTTTGTTGAAGTCCCCCGCCACAATGAAAGCAGCCTCGGGGTGTGCCGACTCCTGCTCGCTGATCGCCCCGTAGAGTTCCTTCAGCGCTATGTCCGTGTTAGCTTGAGGCGGAATGTACACAGCAGTTACGGTGACTGCTGTAAACTCCGCGTAGCCAGAATGGTCGACACATGAGCATTAGGTACTCCAGGTCCGGGGAACAGAACGACTTGAGAGTATGTACATGACTTTGGTTGCACCAAGATCTGTTTATCATGAGACATACCCCTCCACGATCTTTACCAGAGAGACTTTGTTCTGTCCGCGGTGGACGGAAAATCCTGCCGCTCGATGGCTGAGTCGGTAACCTCCTCCGACATCCATGTCTCCGTAAGGCAGATGATGCAGTTGTCCTTAGTTTCCCGGTGGAATTGAATACGAGCCTGTAGCTCGCATAGCTTATTGTCCAAAGACTGTACATTTGCCAGTAAAATGTTGGGTAGTGGGGGTCGATTGGCTCGACGTCTCAGCCTGACCAGCACGCCAGCTCGCTTCCCCCTCCGTCGGCGACGTTTGCGTGAGATCGCGCCTAAAATGGACAGAGATAGTTCCGCTACTGTTCCTGGCGGGACGTCCGAGTAAGAGTTGAAAAACTCTGGTAGGCGGCGAGCAACTGCCGATCCAATCTCCGGAAGTGTGCATCTGTCGTACGTTAACTGGCTGCTAACGTTTTGTGCAAAAATAGTCGCAATAAGAAGAATAAATAACAAAAAACTACTACAAAATCCGGGAGCTCGCAACACAGCAGCCATCACGTACGGCGCCATATCTAGTGTAGACATATTTGCACGCACGGCAGGAAAAATGAGGTTATCTGGTCGTGTCTCATCTTTTCTCCTCTGCATGGTCTTTCTCTTTATTTATCTGTCTAGATTCTAGTCCCTCACCCCACCTCATAAACCTTGTGAGTTTCTGTTTTGCATTGCAGAGCACACACCTTAAAAAGAAAATATTCAGACAAACACGAATATGTCCCTTTGGGGGAAAAACAAAGCGACAGCTCAAATATGACTACGCTGCTGAACTATTGTCTGAGAATATATATCTTGTTTAATTAATCTTGCATTGTTTCGATGAGCTGTGGACACTGCAGCATATTGCTGGTGCAGTGCAATTATCTCAAGGTCAACATTGAAAGTTGTCTGAGGGCAAAGAGACACTAGGCGTGACAAAGCTCTGGGTATGACACTGCTAAAAATATCCTGCCTCTTTCTCTCCAGCATCTCTGACCTAGTGTGCCCTCCGGTCTGGTTCGTGGTGGGAATACTTTGTTGTCAAATGCCTTGTTAAGCAGACGCGGAGGGTTACAGTCACTAACTGTCAGATGATTGGGGATTTTATGTGGCTGAGCCGAAAAAGAATACCGTTTTTACAGTAGACTCCACAAATACTTGACCTTGATTCCATTGTCTCCCATCTCACAGTCCTGGTTTGTGAATGTGTTGTTCTCCTATTGCCAAGCACCCTCCTTTCACACAATCCAGGTGTTTCAAAATCATCAATTTGTTTATTCCCAGATTTCATTTCCTTGTCACTACCCTTTGTCACCACCGTTTAACTTGCTAAATTGCCATCTTGTTTCACTCTCCGCCAATTTTACCTCTTCATCATTTTTTTCTTTCTCTGTCTCACAGCCTCTGAACTTTTCAAGCACACCCTAATCCTTTATCTGTATTTGCTTGACACTATTTCACCTCTTGATCCTAGTTTTATTGTATATATACCTACACTCTTCTATCTGTGTTACTCTCTTTAAATTGTCATGTAGAGCCCTGGGCTGCCGTGTGTGTGTGTGTATGTGTGTGTGTGTGTGTGTGTGTGTGTGTGTGTGTGTGTGTGTGTGTGTGTGTGTTTGTGTGTATGTATCTGTGTGCTTTTTCCTATACATTTTCTCCATGTTTAAACACCTATTTGCAATCCATTATTAAATGATTGGAATCACAGAGTGTATGTCTTGTGTATGGTGTGAAGGTTAGTTGATATGTAATGGTGCCCAGATCACCTTGAGAATTCAATTATATCCCCAACTCATGCTGTTAAAAAGCACATGCACTCACTCACACACACACACACACACATGCATGCACCCACACACACACACACACACAAGTGTGTCCTGTACGGTATTGCAGACTCCGGTGCAGAGAAAGTTCGCCTGGTGGGATCGATCTCCGGACGGGCGTTATTGGATTTTTCAGATGTGTTCCAACGCTAAAGGTTACCGCTAGAATGAATGCCACCGACACTAAACCACCAAACAGGTCTATCTTTTTGTGTGTTTGGGTATGTCCGACGCAGATTAAGAGAGAGTTGGGTGGAGAAAGACACCTATTTTCTGCTTCTTTTTTACAGACAATAAGGCTGATGATGAAAGTGTTTTTTTGTATGGTACATTCATATAGCGTGAGCCTCTATTTTCAGAGCACAAGAACATGCTACCTCGAGCAAAGTTAAGTTCAACTCTATCATTCAATGCAAGATTATTGTCAGCAGAATAATTTGACTTAAAAGTGCTCTATCTTTGAGTTAGAGAAAACACAATGGCGATCATATAGTGACATCATCCTATCCTCGGTTTTCATTGTTCTCTGTGAAATGGCAGAAACACATCTGGGACATGCAACCATTGTGGTGTATTGTTCTATAGTTAGAGGACCCCGGCATTTTCAAGATACCAATTGCCAGTATTATATACTGTATAGCAAACCCTAGAAAACATTTCTAGTAAAAAAAATAAGGCAAATTAGCTTGAATGCACCTGAGCAACAATGTTTAAGATATGGCTCCATGCCATCAGCATGAAACAAGCAACCACAAATAAGTATTTTAAGTATTTTTGGGGGTATCTTAATTTAAGTAGGTTAAGTGGCCAGATGGATCGTGGAGGTCTCAATCGTGGAATACGCCGACTACGAACTATTCATACACTCTGTCATATTCATTGAATGTATTTTAACTCTAAATCTGTCCTTCTGTACACATTACATATATTGCACCTGTCCATCCTGGAGAGGGATCCTCCTCTGTTGCTCTCCTGAAGGTTTCTTCCCTTTTTTCTCCCTGAAGGGTTATTTGGGAGTTTTTCCTGTTCCAATGTGAGGTTTTGGGACAGGGATGTCTATGTGTACAGATTGTAAAGCACTCCGAGACATATTTCTAATTTGTGAAATTGGGCTATACAAATAAACTGAATTGAATTGAATTGAATAAAGTCCTGTACATCTAAATTGTGAGTGTTTTTCTTCTTTAGCTTTTCCCACCTTGTTACCCTTGCCATTGTGGTTGCGTGAGAATGGATAAAAGGCACCCAGCTGCATCCAGCGAAGACACATCTCATACTCAGCGGCATTGAAGAACCCGCATATGTCTGCACCAGTCTGAAAAAGAGGGACAGACAAAAACGTGTTGTTATGTACTGTATGTGTGTGAGGAGAGACAGATGGACAGAAAGATGGTCTTCAGGGTGCAGGCGTGACTTTAAATAGTATTGAATTGATAATTAACTTCGCATTGAAAATGCGGAAGGTTATGTTTTGATCGCCATGTATTTATTTATTTATTTATTTGTATGCGTGTTACTCGCATAACAAAAAAAGTTTTTAACCGAATCGCATGAAATTTGGTGGGATGATTGGTTATTATCGGGGGACCATTTGATTATATTTTGGGATAGATCGGGTCAAAGGTCAAGGTCAAGGTCATGAAAAGGTCAACATATTCTTGAATCGCATGAAATTTGGTGGGATGATTGGTTATTATCCGGGAACCATTTGATTAGATTTTGGGATCAATCGGGTCAAAGGTCATGGTCAAGGTCATGGATAGGTCAAAATCATTTTTTTACCATAGCACGGCCAATTTCTATCCAATTGGCATGCAACTAATGCCAACATGTTCATAATTCAATGCCCAATCTTGTGATATGCGAAGGTATGCGCTCTACCGAGTGCCCGTTCTAGTTAACTTAGAGTTGATGAAGAATAAGCGTATCACTATGTTCTAGATTGCTACCCCCCCCCTCCACACACACACACACACACACACAAAAGAGCATATCAGGCCATTAACACTTGTACACAGGCTATTTTCGAGGGCCTGTTCAATTTTACAGTGCCGCCACCCCACGGGCCCCAGTGCAACAGCACATCCTGCACTCTCTATATGTATGCCCCTGGTCACTCTACTTTGGTTGCAAGCATCAAATTTCTTATGTGTCCTTGAGTCCGACGTCGCAAGAGTGAGCGATGTTGTGTATCTGACCCTCTGGCTGACTGGGGCATGCAAATGATTTACCATATTGGGATCGATGAGGTGTCAGATTAAGATTATTATTAGATGCACTGGAGAGGTGAGAGACAATCGAAGGACATCATTTGATGGAGAGAGAGAGAGCGAGAGAGACAAAAGACAGCGAGGCAAACAAGAAAAGTCAGCACAGGACAAGACTGTAAGGATGTTCTAAAGTTATATTTAAGTTTGTATCGGTCATGACGGACTAGGGTTAGGCTTCTTGTTTGAGATGGGGCTTGTAATGGCATGCTTCACATTTTATCTCAAGATATCCTTTGATGTAAGGGTCTGGCAAACAAAATAACATCACTCAGGCTGCTTTAATCTATTTAGAGACGACAAGGTCACATCAATAACAATATGGCTTGTCAAAACCAAGATCAAACGATGATACTTACGTAAGGGATGCCAAACAGACTGAACTCCATCATGCCTGTAGAACAGGAGCAAATGGGGAGTTATATCAAATTAAATTCCCTTCTCAAAGTTGCATAGTTTGCCACCAGTGGGATCGATCACATCTGCCTCTTCTCATAAGTGTGCAACAGCCTAATTAGATTACATTACTGAGGTTTTTATCCAAAAAGGTATTGACAGTATATGTCTTTACGTACCTATGATAGATTTGGATAGCTGGTCCCAGCTCGCAAAGTTATCTCCCAGCCAATGTCCTGCCCATTTTCCACTGGAGGGGTAAGTCGACCTGGTCACCACAATGCCTCGTTTCTTCGTCACTTCTTGCAGGGCTCTGCACAGAGAAGACAGGCTCAGGGATTTGTTTTACACATAGAAAGCCCACACAAACTTACATAACTAAGCAACAAATATATTGTACAAGTTTCCTTCCCTTAAGTAAATCAATCGGGTCAAAGGTCAAGGTCAAGGTCATGGAAAGGTCAACATCTTTTTTTTACCATAGCACGATACATTGTTGTCCAATTGGCATGCAACTAATGCCAAAATGTTCATAATTCAATGCCCAATCTTGTGATATGCGAAGGTATGCGCTCTACCGAGTGCCCATTCTAGTTACCTTCGCATTGAAAATGCGGAAGGTTATGTTTTGATCGCCGTGTATTTATTTATTTATTTATTTAATTATGTGTATGCGTGTTATTCGCAAAACTCAAAAAGTATTGAACCAAATCGCATGAAATTTGGTGAGATGATTGGTTATTATCCGGGGACCATTTGATTAGATTTTGGGCTCAATCAGGTCAAAGGTCAAGGTCAAGGTCATGGAAAGGTCAACATCTTTTTTTTACCATAGCAAGATACATTTTTGTCCAATTGGCATGCAACTAATGCCAAAATGTTCATAATTCAATGCCCAATCTTGTGATATGGGAAGGTATGCGCTCTACCGAGTGCCCATTCTAGTTACCTTCGCATTGAAAATGCGGAAGGTTATGTTTTGATCGCCGTGTATTTATTTATTTAATTATTTGTATGCGTGTTATTCGCAAAACTCAAAAAGTATTGAACCAAATCGCATGAAATTTGATGAGATGATTGGTTATTATCCGGGGACCATTTGATTCGATTTTGGGCTCAATCAGGTCAAAGGTCAAGGTCATGGAAAGGTCAACATCTTTTTTTTACCAAAGCAAGATACATTTTTGTCCAATTGGCATGCAACTAATGCCAAAATGTTCATAATTCAATGCCCAATCTTGTGATATGCGAAGGTATGCGCTCTACCGAGTGCCCATTCTAGTTGTTAAATGTATCAATGAAGTTTCACATTGGTGATTATTATGATGAGCATTTGATTAAACTGTATTTATGTCGATAGCTGGAAGATATACAGTTATTCATCTCCTGTTGCTGCATTTTTTTCTGAAAAATGTTTGCAATTTTAGTTTCTGACCTTCCTGTCCTCTTTTCTCTTCACTTACATCTGAATTAACTATGTTCAGAATATGCAACATTAGTTAAGTTAATTAGTATATTCAAAATATAGTTTTGGTTGATAATCCATAACATTTTAGGAATCATGCGCAATTCCCAGATAATCTGTCCTATTTACGGTGTTTACAATTTATGTTATCTATCATCTGTGTTTCAGGTTTCAGGTGATACACATACTTGCAAAGTGCAAATAAATACCAATTTATGTATCGAGAATTTGGCCCGAGAAAAAAATAAAAAAATACATAAATACACTTACTTATAGGTGGGCTCTGTCTGGGACCAGCCATAGAGGTTGTGGACGTCATAGTGGCTGACCTTTTTTCCATTACTAAGTATCTGCTCACTGTTCATGCAGATGGTCTTGTGGTTCAAGCCTAGCCTTTTAGATTCCAGTGCTTTTGGAGAGAAAAAAAACAAAAATAAACACAAAGAATGTTGACTTTAAAGTTTAATAATCTAATTACAGGGATAAAAACAATAACATAGAATCATGTGTGGCTTACGGGGCATATATGGAGGGTTCTCTAGAAGTGGATTACCGAGACAATTCCCATCAACTGTGCCGTGGACAAAACTGGCGGGCTCATTCATGTCCTGCAGATGAAGACAGTGTGCAGGAAGTGAAGGTGAGAAAATCCGGTTTAATAAGGGGATAAAGTCA
The DNA here is from genome assembly GCF_029220125.1 of Pseudoliparis swirei. Taxonomy (NCBI): domain Eukaryota; kingdom Metazoa; phylum Chordata; class Actinopteri; order Perciformes; family Liparidae; genus Pseudoliparis; species Pseudoliparis swirei. The sequence goes on from NC_079407.1 coordinate 8,684,220, forward strand.
TTTTATTAAAGCGTCTTCTTTCGTGTCACTCACAATCCAGAGGCCATCAAACTTCATTTTATTATAGAAATCCTGTATTTCTCGTTGCCACCATGCTGCTGTTTCAGTGCGAAAGAAGTCGGGGAATGCGGTGAATGCCCTATATATCTGATAATGGGACAGGAAATGAAATGCTGGAAAGTTAACAAACCCCAAACAAATCTCAATATCTCATGCAAATTTAACATGTTGCAAGCTTGAAGTGGTATATTTCAGAGTGATGAATACAAAACATAGTTTACCTTTACTTGGGTATCCCAGTCCAGAGATTCATTTACCGTGACATTGGGGTAATCTGGCCATACCTTTTAAAAACATGAACATGTCTGTTGGTTTCAAACTCTCTTTAATAATACATGCTTGTGTGATTTCCCACTTGTTTGTTTGGCCTTTCGCTCTCGCTTACCTTCCCCCACACAATTTCATCACTGATGTTTTTGGGCCATTTAATGAAAACATCTGCTTCTTGACCTCTCTTAAAAGCAGGGTAATCCGTCTCATTTCCAGAGATCGCAGGATCCTGGATTTAAATACACACCATTATTGTGTACTTAGCAGAACAGAGGCTATAGTGATTCAGAAATATAACATGGATATAACATGTACTCATGCCTCGTGGATTACTGATCCGTCCGGGGCCCAAATGTGTACATTATCAATACTTTATGGTGAAATGGCATTACCAGAATGAAGATGAACCTCATGCCCTCTCCCCTCATTTCGTCAACCAGGGCAGGTAGTCCTTCAAACTCTGGGTCCAGAACAAAGTTCAGCTGACGGTCCATGTAGTCAATGTCTGCATACTGCACATCCTGCAACAGAGGAAAATTTGAACATTCAGAGCATATTTTTTGTCCCCGCAGAAATCTCAACATGGTAACGGCTCAGTGTTAATTCATTAGCCATGTGCATGAGCGCAGTACAGTAGGGCACGCTCACATGCACAAGTATGCACTAAAAGGCACATGTCCCAGCTGGCTGGTAATTTTAAAAAAGCATTAAGAAATTTGGATTACAACACACACAAAATGAGGATGCCTTATTCTCTGCTCAGTTTAGACATTATTCTAAGATATCTTTATAAAGCAAATAGTTATTTGATGCTCTGCATATTGTTTGGAGAACCTTTTAAGCTCAATTTAACTGAATTTATTAAAGATATCAGAACCATACATAAATAAAAATAAAAAGAACAACACAGTCATTTAAAGAAGAACATTTCCCTGCATTACATTCAGGTATTTTTTGTGCTACTGTATATGAGCATGAGATAATCACCACAAAATACATAGCTAATTGTTTAAGTAATGCATTCCAGGACATTAGAACTGTTTACTGCATATTCAAAATCCATGCTAAGAAATGTTAGACTTTGTTAATGTAATTCAAGTTTGAATGAATAAATACATTCGATTGTATAACGCTCTTGTCATCAGCTGAACAAAAATGAATTGCACATTTTACTTTAAACATTTTGTGTTAAATGTTTGGATTCTTATTAAATAAATATGGAAATATGCCTTCACATATGGCATGCAACACCTGAGATATGAATAAAGGGAGGGGTCACACTTTTAAGATGTGAAAACAACTTCAACTGCTTTGGTTGCTTGGTGTGTCAATGTCAGTTTACGGTTGGTTAGTTTGTAAAGCTGGCTGATGTTCAGTAAGTAACTCTTCTTTCGGTCATCTCTGTACTGGTCTTGTTAGACCTTAGTGCTGCATTCGACACCATTGACCATGACATCCTATTACAGAGACTGGAGCAGTCGATTGGCATTTCAGGCACGGCACTAAGTTGGTTTAAATCCTATTTATCAGATCGATCTCAGTTTGTATTTGTAAACGATGACGCCTCGATAACCACCAACGTTAGTCACGGAGCTCCACAAGGTTCTGTGCTTGGACCAATTTTATTTACCTTATACATGCTTACTTTGGGCAATATTATCAGGAAACACTCGATAAACTTTCATTGCTATGCAGATGATACTCAACTATATCTATCGATAAAACCAGAGGAAACCAACCAACTAAGTAAAATTCAAGCATGTCTTAAAGACATAAAAACATGGATGACCTGCAACTTCTTGATGTTAAACTCAGACAAAATCGAAGTAATTTTACTCGGCCCTGAGCACCTCAGAGATCAATTATCTGGTGAGGTGGTTTCTGTAGACGGCATTGCCCTAGCATCCAACACCACTGTAAATAATCTTGGCGTTATCTTTGATCGGGACTTGTCCTTTAACTCCCACGTAAAGCAAATCTCAAGGACTGCATTCTTTCATCTACGTAATATTTCAAAAATCAGGCACATCTTGTCTCAAAAAGATGCAGAAAAATTGGTTCACGCGTTCGTTACTTCGAGACTGGATTACTGCAACTCGTTATTATCAGGCTGCTCTAATAAGTCTCTTAGGTCCCTCCAGTTTATCCAGAATGCTGCAGCTTGTGTTCTCACTAAAACTAAGAAAAGAGATCACATCACTCCTGCACTAGCTGCTCTGCACTGGCTCCCAGTAAAATCAAGAATCACTTTTAAAAGTATTCTCTTAACGTACAAAGCCTTGATTGGTGATGCACCATCATATCTTAAGGAGCTTGTAGTACCATATTGCCCCACTAGAGAGCTGCGCTCACTAAATGCGGGACTACTTGTAGTTCCTAGAGTCTTAAAAAGTAGAATGGGAGCCAGAGCCTTTAGTTATCAAGTTCCTCTTTTATGGAACCAGCTTCCAATTTCAGTCCGGGAGGCAGACACAGTCACCTCGTTTAAGAGTAGACTGAAGACTTTCCTCTTTGACAGAGCTTATAGTTAGGGCTGAATCAGGTTTGCCCTGGTCCAGCCCCTTGATATGCTGCTATAGGCTTATAGCTGCCGGAGGACATTTTAGGATGCACTGAGCACCTATCTCCTTTTTTTTTTCTCTCCTTAGGGATGAATTTTCATCTCTCAATCACACGTTACTAACTCTGCTTTCTCCCCGGAGTCCTTTTGACTTCACGTCTCATGGGGTCATCGGACCCTATGAGACGACATAGATCCTATCTGCTGATGGATCATCGAGGTCTGGGTCGTGGAATTCCTGCTACCGACTACGCCACTGTCCTGTTGAGACTCCGCCCACTGTTGAGACTCCGCCCACTCCTCCTCCCCACCGCCATCTGCCTGATGGATCGTGGAGGTCTCCATCGTGGAATATGCATACTATTCATACACTCTGTCATATTCATTGAATGTATTTTAGCTCTAAATCTGTCCTTCTGTACACATTACATCTATTGCACCTGTCCATCCTGGAGAGGGATCCTCCTCTGTTGCTCTCCTGAAGGTTTCTTCCCTTTTTTTCCCCCTGAAGGGTTATTTGGGAGTTTTTCCTGATCCGATGCAAGGTTTTGGGGCAGGGATGTCTATGTGTACAGATTGTAAAGCACTCCGAGACAAATTTGTAATTTGTGAAATTGGGCTATACAAATGAATTTCGTTTTCATTCATTTCAATTGATGATGCAGAATTATTTTTGGCTGGCGTCAGCACCTTGCAGATGAGGGCTTTGTAAAATCATATTCAGGGGATTACTTGATTATTGATGTAAACTCTTAGGTTTTGTATGATCATGATAAAAAGGAATGGATCCTGTTTTCACATGGCACAGTCAAACACAGTGCTCACGCATATGAACATTAATTATTATGTTTTTCCAATGTGTTCCCCAGATTTCATTATTAGAGAAAATCAATGGTATTGGTACAAACTGGAAACAGGTAGAAGCTGTGGAATCTACATCAAAATGAATTTCAAATACATTTAGAGGTCACATTTCATCAGGCTATGTAAAGTGATGTATTCCATGAAGTCTCAATTTGGCTTTAAACCACTCATGTATTTAGTTATGTGATGTTATTGTATGCATACAGTAAATCCTATTGTAAAACATGGGTGGATATTGTATTGGATTTAGCTTTGTCCATTTCACTGAGTGCTTGCATCCTGTAATGTACAACCTAGCAGACAAGAAGAAGCTTTCAGATTGCATTTGTAAGTATGAGGGCAATACGTTGAAACCTTGAGGTAAGACACTGATTGAATGAAATCAATGTTTTGCAGAGGCAGGAAGACATACTGGAAATGTAATTGGATGAGATATGTGTGTGCTACATCAGCATTGTGTCTTTTGTCAATCTTTTTTTATAAATAACATTTCTGAAGGTATGAAACATGAGCTTTGAGATTGTTTTCATCATATATATAAACATAGTACATATGTTCTTGTATTTGAAAATAAAATGCTGACATTATCATTTCCTGCCATTATCTTGAATTTAGATATCATCAAAAAATATATATATATTTTGTGGGAACTTACATAGGGTATGCCCGCTGCCCTCATCTGTTTGTATAGATCCGCTATCTCCGTATCATTAGCGTAACCATAGCGACAGAGTTGGAACCCAAGGGACCAATAGGCAGGTAGAACAGGTCGTCCAATCAGCTGTTAAGAATAAAAACAAGAAAGGAAGTCAAAACAGTTCAGCACAGAAAAAGTTGTTTTGCAGGAAAAGATGGCGTCCATAAAGTGTGTATTTGATTGTCTGTGTGTGTGTATGTGCTTGTGTGTGTGTTTTGATAGGCTAAATGAGAGAGTGCAATGAAGCGAGGAACTCCCAGCTGCTGCAGTCCATCAACAGCGGCCCAGGGCCAAACACAAAACACACACACAGGTATAAAAGCACACAAAAATGCACTCGGATACACACAACGCATAAAAAAAGTCCAAGAAGACTTACTGAGGTGTACTGCTGCACCACCATTTCAGGCGTAGGTCCCAGGACCATATAGAAATCCAGGATGCCTCCAATAGTACGGTAGGTTAAAGCTGGAGTAGGCTGGAAAGTCACATCTGGAAATAAATACATTTATGTCCCATAAAAATGTAGAGGAAGTGTGTGTTCAGTATGTGTCCCTGCTCACTTTATGTGTGTGGCTTATGCATGTTTCAGTACCTTAGGAAACAGTGCAGGAATGGAAGAAAAAAACGGGAGAACAACAAACAACAAACAACTGAAACAGTTTGTTCTACATACGTATGCAGTTTTAGACTCTTTATATAAACTGGTTGGAATACATTAAAAAGTAGGTATTTCATTTCGAGTACAACAGTATGAAATAGCTTGAGAAGGACATCGGTGCAGAATTAATCACTCAGCTCTGCAAATTGAGAAATGGATATAGAAGTACATGTGTGTACATGTACAAAAGTACCCATATGAAAAAGTGCTCATTGTGCAGTGCCGCCTTACAAAATACTCCCCTTGAATGGACATGTGCTCAAGACATGAGGAACTGCTTCGCTTATTAATACATACATTTTCACTGCATATGTAATTTAATGTATTCAAGTGTGCATCGGTCAGTTGGTTGCATTTGCATGTGGTGTAGTGCATGTACTGCCAATTAATTTGTTCAGGATGCACAAGCATACGTGTGACTCTCTCACCCATGGCGTTGCTATTTAGTAGCAGCACACCGTGAGCCTCAGCAGTGGTCTCTAGGCCCATGTAGAAAGGATGCACTCCATAGCAATTCATCTTGTACTGAAACAGAGCAACAGAGAGAAAGAATGAAAGGGAAGTGTGAAATAGGTGAATTTTGTAGAAATAATTGGTCGGTTTTGTTGCGTGTGCTAATGTCTGCTTGTGCGTCACTTTATTTATTCAAGACCATTTTCCTTAATACCTGACATGTCATTTCTCATTGTATATATGACAACAATAATGGGAAATGGGCTAGGGCATTTCCAAAAGTAGCAAAATAAAGTTATCAGCTATCCTGTAAGCAAATTAAAGCATACAAAACAGGTATTTAAATATACACTTTCTGTGTTATACCACCCAATAATGCTCTAAAATCCCACAAATCCATCTTGTCTGAGTTTATTAACGTCAATGGACAACTGGGATGTTATTTCATGATTTAGTTTACTGTGGGGTGCTTTCAAAAAAAATTAGGAAGTCTTAAAGGTAGAATACAGATTATTAAAAGCTGGAGCTTGGTGGTTGGCAGGCTTCTTCTTTTTCGTGCGACACTTTATTTATTAAATGTTTTGCAATCGCTTGCATTTGTTTTCCACATATATCACTGCAGTGTGCAGTAAATGTGCATCGCCATATATTCTTCTAGTGGGAATAATTGAGCTTCAGAGTGTGTTTCTTCTGTAACTACTGTGGGGCTACAACTGCGGTCTTCAGTGTTTAGACATGAATCGAACTAGACACACCGGACTAAGAGGAACAGATAGAAAGGTGGCGGGGGATAGGACATCTGCCACTTTTAGATGTTACCATTCTGCAACTAAGACTCATAGGTACATCGCACTCCATCAGCCTCCTGTACTTCTGGTTCATAAGAGATTGTTGAACTGTAAAACCATGGCTCTTAGGACTGTCTCTGCGTCATCTGTGTCTGGATATGTGATTTTCTTGCTACGTGTGCGTCCTTGTTTCAGTGTGGCCCTGCTACATGATGTGATCATGGCCTGACTCAGGAAGAAGAAAGGTCATTAACTTGTCCCCTTATAACAAAAAGTGACGGCAAGTAACAATGTTCTTGTGGTCCTTCTCTCTCTCACTTCCTTGACTTCTCTCTCACAATAAACATGTTTGGACGCACACTGTGTACATTTAATGGTACATTCTAATGGAAATTAAATAAGCCTAGTTACCCTCCAGAGTTCACAACAAAGTCAGATTTTCCCTCAACTATCACGTGTTCAACCACAAAACATATCTCTCTTTCATGTTGCTGCAGTTGAGTATCCTTTTGGCTATGACTGTGCAAGTTTTGAACAACAAAGACCCACGAGGGAGAAGCAGACGATATTGCATTGCGGTGTTGTTGTTTTTTTTCTTCATTTTGTCTGCTCCTTTTAAATGATCTATGTAACTGTTGGTTCAAACTCCCACAGGCTCCACCCTCTGTTGGACCATGACGCCTGTTTTGAGTGTTTTTTGCAGGGTGCAGGTGAAGAAAGGTGTTGAGAAGCCACCCGTCTGACTCCATTAAGACTCCCCCCTTGACCCCTGAGATCATCCAGAGGTGAGCAGATTCAGCTGATGCCCTAATAGCTGCAGACCTAGAAGAATAGCTGATATATGTCTATCTATTGAGGTGCGGCGTGAGTGTCCGGAACACTAAAGTTGATCACCACTACTAGTCTAGCTCAGTAGTAGTAGAACTAGTAGCTGCACTACCTGTCTCGGTTGCACACGAGCAATGTCTTTTCTTTGTGCAAATCCATGAACTTGCCTTGTAGTAACGGTGTAATAAAGAGACTTTACACAGAAAATACTTTTGCAATTCTTTAAGTTCTGTGTATAAAAGTTGTTACCCTATATATTAATGTAGCTATGATGAAATGCATCAATATATATAGATTAACTAATCAAAATTGCATTCATGATACTTTATTTCATTCTGGTATATTGCTTAAAATGTTGCCTTACCCTGTTTAATATTAGTATATGACCATGTCACCCTGTCTGGTCAGTATTCTATTTTCATTTTATCTTCTTTTCCGCCCACCCTCTCCTAACTCTAATTCCTTTAATCTCCAAGGGGCCCCATAACATTTGTCTGAACCCTGTGGAGCTGTGTTGACAGCTCAGCAATTAGGCTTGATAATGCTGATGCAGGTGGAAACCTCATCCTGTCTGGCTTTGACACCGGGAGGGAAAACATGATGACACTCTATAACCGCCGTACATATCAACAGCACTGCATCAAAGTGACACGAATGTGGGAAGACATACTGTGGTTCAAGGTTGATTTCAAGTCACCTCTGCAATCACAGGGTGGGGTGTTAAAAACATTCAGTGCACTGTGCTCTGTTAGTAAGTCATGACCAGCTAAATTGTTTTTGATGGGAACACGAATGCTTTAAAAAAGAGGTGAAAAATATTTCTTGTTCAAGTTTTTAAAAAAATCATCTAAAGCCTTACCAATCAAACATTCCTTCAACCACATGGCAATCAAGGGGAATATGCATCAACAACAAAGTGAAACAATAACTACAACTGAGAAGTGCTTCATTTGTTTTATTAACAGGTGTGCATGTGCTTCAGTGTGATACTTACACCAGGAGGCTGGTCCTTGGCGAACATACCCCAAGTGTGATAGTTGAGGTTGTGTTTATAGGTGGGATGCTCCGTCTCTCCAAAGCCGTACACAAACTCTGATGGCAGTCGAGTCGACACTTGTATGAACATGTCTGAGAACGTAAAACCTGGCACAGAGGAATCCCAACTGAGAAATTGACAGAGGATTAAATTAATGAGAGATGGAGAGAGGGGGGGAGTATTGTCAAAGGGAGTTATTCACAATCTGTTTGACACAAATACGCATAATAACCCGCAGGAACTGCAGGCATCCCTTTAAAATAGTTCATAGAATTTGATTAGTAAAATTTCAACTGACACGGTAAGCTTAACCATAAAATAATGTCACCCTTGCTTGGAGATATGCTTTGAAAAGACTCTCCAATTCTCGACTGCTTCATGTGGCATCATCTCGAATGCTGAACAAGACAAAACTACTTTAGGCGCTGATACATTGGGAAACTTTCCTGAGCATATCTGATTGGGTAATAGCGCCAGAAGAGTTGACTAAGCATTGTTACTTTAATCTCACTGGGAAACAAAAGAACTTTCTTGAGTGGAAATATTTGATTGGAATGCTCACCCCCCCAGGCTTTACCTTATTATGTTTTAATAGGAGCATTATACATTGGATCTATAATGCCCAAAATGACCTGGTAAAGGGGTCAATTTGAGGGACAACAAAAAGGGATTGTGGAAACAAAATGCATGCAAGGCATATTCATGTACCTTAATAAGAGAGTATATTATTCATTTATTTCTTAAAATCCTCTTTTTTAGAGCTTCCTGACCGAGGTAGACGGCAATAACAAGGAGTTAGCCGCTAATACTATTAAATAGACTCATCAGAATTAATGAAAAATATCAGGTTCCTTTATTCTATTCGAACTGGAACATCACGGCTCGGTTGCAGATGTAAGTTAAACTTAAATTATTGCTCTGATAAAAAAATGGCATTGACATGTGTAATAACACTACAATTGTTGCCTTGGTTATATTGTAATGTTTGCATAAATAAAATGTATTAATTGATTCAACAACATGCTTAGTTTAAGCAACTTGTATTTTCACATTTGTTCAACGCAAGACATCAATACAAGTGTGTTGGTTTAACTAGTCATTATATGTTGCCTCAAATAGGATTATGGTTTGTACAACTTGAAATGTCTTGTTGATATCACAAAAAAACATGTTGATTAAATTTAAAGTACAAAGTTGATTGACTATTTTGTCAGCTTCACCGTTGTCACCTCAACTACTATTCTAAGTTTAAGGAACTAACTTGTCTTAGCTTGCCTAACTCATTTTTCAATATTTTAAGGCTCCCAGGTTATTAATCAATTTAAGTTGAACAAGCTTAATTTAACAGTGTAGATACGGATAATGTAGACATTGAAGGAATTCATTTCTGCAATGGTAAATATGTTGTCGAGCTGAAGATTTTTGTAGACTGTTGTATTTGCATTTGTGAAATAGAGAGGGTTTTAAATTCTAATAGCAAATGCTGCAGTGGAAGCCAATTTAAAGACGAGGAAAACAAATTTATGGAAGACTTTAGTTTTTCAGAAAGGCAGTTGGAAGGTACCCAAAACCAAAAGTAAGTAAACTCTTGATACATAATAAAACATTGAGAACACAGCAAGGTTTTCCCAATTGAACCACTTGCACAACTGAAATACTCACATCTTGGTTCCTGTGCTTTTCCTTATGACCTGGATGCCGAATGGCTTTTGGGTAACTTTGACGTTGTAAAGCCTCTTGTTCTCTACAGTCTCTGGAGTAGGTGGAACCGACAACGGCACTGGAACCTCATAACGTTCTCTGGTCGGGTCCCAAATCTGAACAGGGAGGGAAAGAGTATTAGTGTGACAGGTGTGTGTGTGTGTGTGTGTGTGAGTGTGTGTAGGTGTGTGTGTGTGTGTGTATGTTTATGTGAAGCAGGCAAGTCAGATGAATGTGTTGAAATAAATAAAAATAGTGAAAGAAGCAACATAGGGAAATAAACATGAATCATGATATGCAAGAGAAGAAGCACCACCAAAAAGAAACACCTTGAACTGCAGCATGTCACTGCTGTGGTAACGGATCTCAACACTGAGGATGTCAATGTCTGGTGAATCTGGGCGACCACTACTCCTGTACTTCTTATTCCGAGCAATTGTGACTGTCATGCCCGAATTGCTGCTGTTTAATTCTGTAACAGTGTAGCCATAGTCTTGTGGATAGATGCACCATGGAACGAGTTCAATGGTGCTTGGCTGAAGGGGGACAGAAAGCATATCAGCATTTTTTTAAATAAAACGTTTCCTTTCTAGTTGTTTAGTGATATAATACAGAAGAAGAAAAAAATATATATATATATATATATGCATTTTAATCTCATCTGTCACCCCTCACCTCCCAGATGCAGCCTCTGGCCTTGCACTTAGCTTCATCTGCATGGTCCTCTGGATGGCAGTCAAAACGTTGATTCTCTTTCAGCTCCAGTTCCCATTGCACCAGATAGGTCTCCCCGAGTGTGAGGGAGAGGCCTTGCAGGAACATAACCTATATGTGCATATGTGTGTGTGTGTGTGTGTGTGTGTGTGTGTGTGTGTGTGTGTGTGTGTGTGTGTGTGTGTGTGTGTGTGTGTGTAGGTGTGTAGGTGTGTGTGTGTGTGTGTGTGTGTGATGAAAGGGAGGATGGGAGAAAGTAATGATTATTTAATCCAAGGATGCCAGAGTGAGATAATGCCCAGACAGGCTTCTTTGAGACGGAATGTGTGCTTGACGTCGCGTGTGCTATCAATTAAGACACATCTTTTAATTTCCCTTGCTGTTTGTTTCAACAGCCTCTCTTGGGAATTCTGAGTCATTCTCACAACAAATCTCGGGGAGTCCCTTTCAAGCTTATTCACGAGTCACCATCTGATACATCCTCCACTGGTTAGGTGACTTAGGGGATCAGTCTACATTCCTTGTGTTATTCTATTTTTCTATTTTTTTTCTATTTCAATAAACCTGTATGTGTGTGTGTGGGGGGGGGGGAGGGGGGAGACAAGCGCACCATGCAACTCTGTCTAGTTTACTTAACTGAACCGCTTGACATGCTTTACAGACTCTAGCCAGTTGCTTATAACCCTAGGCACTTACTGTAGGACCATTGCTCAGTTATTACTTTTCACCGCTTCAAACACACAGTCTCAGGCAAAAGGTTTTATGATCCTCACCTAAAGTAAATTGTTATCATTTCTTACAGTTAGAGGCTAACCTTGAAATGTACAGTAATGGTTTCATCCCTGATCTTATTGAAACAAATAGTGAGCACCTGCGAGAGTAACTACGGTCGTCCTCAGCAACCCTGAATCTGCCCCAAGGAAGTGTTTGTCGAGAACACCTAATCGCGTATAGACTCCAGTGAGGAAGAGTTTGGTTGGATGTATCATTAGTGTATTCAGCAGAAGAAATAAACAGCAGTCAATATCATGAGCTCAATGGGCTGCTGTCTGTAAAGGCAGGCTGCAGACGACATGCTCAGCTATGTAGAGCCCTGAAGCTCCACCCCCACTGCTGCATAGGGCTACGTTGGCTTGTATATTCAATGTTTATCAGGCTATTATTGAACGTGTTAGGTGTCTAAATTGACAAATTGTTTAAGGTAGAACTGACGAATGGTTCTTGAGATATATGTGAAGGACACATGCACAGGGTCAGAAATTCCTTGCTTTGTAGTTAGAAGCAATTTGGCATATATCCATTATTATAAATATTATATAGCCATTATTATCAAATTGTCGTAATTATTATTATTTTGTATTACCTTAGTATAAAGTTAATATGGCTAATTGTCAGCAAATGTTGGGCTATTTAGACATTAAGTAGAAACAGAGCAACATTATCTTTTATTTAGAAATGTGATTCTGGCCAACATTCACGTCCTGTTTATCCTTGCGCACTTTATTTTTTACATCATACGTTTTGTTACATTGAGTATATACAACAATTGAATACCTTTTCTGTCAGGGTAATTTTCCCTGAGCATGTTAGCACATAACATAACAATGCCTCCGTGTGTGTGTACCTTCTTTGCTCCATCGTACTGTATGTTGGAGGCCGGCAGGGTGGATGTAGAATTTGCATGTGTTACGTTGCTAACGTGAGTCACAGAGACGGACATGGGAGGATGAGGTACACCGAGGACAGTAATGTTCTCAAACTTAAGAGCATTTGGGTCCTTGTAGCCGGCATGTGTCACCTGCATCATCAGCACTCCCTATAAGGCAGAGGACACACAATTGTCTGACTTATTTGAACTCATTACATTCATTGCATGCTATCAAACTTAGAATATTGATTATTTAGAAACATTTAACTATAGTTTCCCAGCATGCAGCACTTCCTTCCTTCCTTCTATCACGATTACTGGTTAAGCCACCAGTTTATAAACTCCTCAAACTCTCACGCATCAGTCAAACAGCTGATCCGATCGATTTCCTCCATGTAAAACCTGCTAACCCAATGTAATGCCAACATACAGGAAGAACATCAGCGTCATACATTAAACATGCAAGGTAATTCTCACTGCCTTGTAAAGCAGGAACACGGGGTAGTTGGCCCAACAAAGCTCCAGCGGCATAATATAGATTGATTATGCTTAGTGTTGTGGACCTGGGGAGTCGAGAGTCTCTAGTGGTTTTGAACTTTAAACTTGTGTTCAGATCAGAGAGAATATGTGGGCCAGATATAGAAGATGACATCGATGCGAGCAAGAGAAACTTACATAGACAACGGAGAACTTGTAGTGGATGTAATTGCCTGATTTAACTGTTTCTGTAAAAAAATGAAAAAAACAGCAGATGTTAATGTTTTGTAGATAAGATAACTGACCTTCATTTGTGAATGTTTGTGAGCTGACTGACGGTGTTTGAACAGTCAATTTGACTCATGTGATGCTTTGTACTTAACAAGATAAGAGCTTCAATTTGATGCTCATACATCAAATGCCTCTAATGAGTGTTAATAACAAGATGCGGATGCTCCTGTCTTACACACACATTTGCACATAATACCTCTGGAATCTCCGTCATCCCAGAATAGCTCCCCAGCTGCCTGGTTCTTGTCATCGAGAGCGACGATCAAACCCATGGGGTGACGCCGACTAAAGACGTACACGTAAACAAAACGCTATACACCATGCGCATGTTATGATAATACAATTCAATGAATCAAGCAAGTGCACATTAATCCAATATAGCAGAATTTGATGCATTTTTGATTATGATGTGAACATTTGTTGATTAATCTATGCATGCATGATTGACTATTCACACACATGTACCCGTTTTGTGTGAAAACTTGTTTAAATCTTTGAACATCATGTGTGTGCGTGTCTGTGTGTGTGTGTGTGTGTACCTGTATGTGGTGGTAACATCAGGTCTTTGAGTTGGGAGGATTGCGCCACCTCTGATGTGTAAACCAAGCTTGTCAGCTGGAAGATACATGTGAACGAAATTTCTGCGGTCTGTCAGTTGCTCCATCTGATTGGCAAGACAAAAAAATATATTAACTGAAGTAAATATCTGTAATTCTCTGTGGGCAAGTCAACGCACATATGGCCCCCTTCAAGGTTACAACAGTGGCCATACATTTACACAATGCCTGGGTTGCCCAATTCTGCCGTGATATTGCCTTCTCTATGATTTTTCTGAGGCCCCTGATTTCATCAGTTGTTATAGGATAGTGCAAAACCAAGAACTCCTTCGAAAGATTGGATAAAAAGAAAAAGAAAAGAGGAAACACATTTAAATAAACAAAAAGTTATACAAATAAATATATTTTCACTAACACATTGGGTATCAAGCTATGCAGATATATGTTCTTGTGTTTACTCTGGATTATCCAAAGACATCAATGTGGACTATTTTCAATGGAGCTACTTTCTACAGAAAGAAATAGTGCATCCATCTACAGTTTGGTTACATAACTGAGTAAGTATGTTTGTAATTTTTGTGAATTTGCTCTATTAATATAAGTAAGTGTTTAAGTAGGGAAATGCTGCATCTAATTGTAGCTCATAGTTATCAAATTAAAACTCATTTTGGACAATTTATCAAAATTAAAGTGTAAAAAATAAAATGTAATCAGTTGAGGACAATGCCAAATGTGTAATTTTTTCATTATAATGATTTTTCCTCTCTCCCTCTCTCTCTCTCCCTCTCTCTCTCCCTCTCTCTCCCTCTCTCTCTCCCTCCCTCCCTCTCTTGGTCCAGCAAAGTTTATTTCTGATCCCCTGAGGACTGAATTATCAGCTCAGCCTAAAACAATTTAAAAGCTCTCTTCTCTCCATCTCCTCTACCTACTTCCTTCTCTAGGTCATCTTATTCTCTCTTGTGGTGCTCTACTTCTTTTTTCTTCTTTTTTTTTATCCCATTTTCTTCCATTCCCATGGAGGTATGTGTGTGTGTGTGTGTGTGTGCAATTGTATGCAGTACAGTAGAGTATTGGAGAGTGTGTGGGCTGGAGTTAGTGGAGCATTGACAACCAATTTCAGATCTTATCACTCCTTTATTGTCTGCCTTAAGGAGGTCTTCTCTCGCCTTGTCTTCTCTTCTTCTCCTTATTCCTGCAGGCCCATCCTCACATCATCCCTCTCTTCTTCACATCTTTTTTCTTTTCCTTCCTTTTCTCTCTCTTCAAGTCACGGACTGTCATTTGTTGTTTTTTTTACCTACTTTCTCTTAGTTCATCTCACATTCTGTGTGGTTTTGCTCCTTCAACTCTTTGTTTTTTTTCTCCATTATTTCTTACCTCCGTAAGTTGTTTTTCATGGTTATTTTCATTACATCAATACTCCCTCACGAACCCTTCCATTCTCCTGCCCAGATAATCACAGGGGACCAACCGGGACAAGGGGCCGGCGGCAAGACAGCCAATCTAATCGTTCATCTGATCAGTGGACACTTTACATCGCCACTGTGACGCTCAAATAAGCTCCCAAAGGAGCTCAACACCCCTTTTATCTCTTTGTCAGGGAGATAGTCTCTCTCCTCTCTTCCCTGTCCCCTCGTTCACTCTATCTATGTCCTCACTCTCGCTCTGTCTTGTCTCTCTCATCTCTCGGTATAAAACAAAGATCTTGAGGCAAAGACTTTAATGTGATACATGTTTCTTTGTGTTCGTGTTAATTCCACATAATAAGTATTAGCCATTTTGCAGTAATTTTTTGTGAGCACTTAACATGTTATGTTGCCAGTTGATTTAGTCCACCTGTAAAAAACAATACATTCTCCAGTAGGTAACCCTTCAATTAATCCTGTTTAGCTTCTTGGTCATCCCTTTTTCTATTTATCATATTTTGAAAGCTTATGAAGTTCAGTTTCTTTCTCAGTCTGTAGACATATATTGTATACTCGCTTTCGAATCTGATTGCATTTTTGTAAAAGGTGTTTTTAATGTCCAGTCTTCTTGTAAAATGGATAGGTAAAACACGGAGAACCTACACACTGTAATGTCTCCTTGATCAAAGTATGTATCAAATTCAAAAAGTGAATAATTGTATGGCCATATTAATGAATACATGTGTGCACTTCACTGAGACTGTCTAAGTTCCTTTTTAACCTGAACAAATTTAATAAGCGGGGTTTGCAATATCTGCTGCAAGTATTTTAATTAATTTACGTATTGAAAAACTTTTTTATATTTTATCATCCTGAGTGGAAAAGGATGTGCTTCATTCAGAGAAAACTTTTTTAACATGAGCAGATGGTATGTAGCCTCACCGTCTCATAGTCATACCACACAGCATCCGGGACATATGCCCACACCTTGTCCAAACCCTGCGGAAAACAAGAACAACATATTAATGAAGGAAGGTTTCTAATTTGAACAAATCTAATGGTCTGTTGTTGCCATTGAATACAACATTATATACCTCTGATTCGTGAAGTAGACATAAAAAGGTGTCAGCGTTGTGTTCAGTGTGAAAGCATGCCTGTGTTTGCAGCCAGTAACACCTACTTCTGCTCCCTGCACACATCCTGACACTTTAATCGTATACAGGCTTAAACACGTGGATCCACAATACACAACAAAGCAACCATGGAAATCTATTGCTGCTATAAATCACAGCAACTTAATCATAAATAAGAAGAAGATCAAATGTTTCTATCAAGGAGTTATTTGAAAACTGCCTACCATCTGATATATAATATCTGCAAAACCCTTGTGACATTTCAGTCTACAGTGCTATGATGCGACAGATGATGGAAAAGACAGCATCAAGGGACGACTGATAGGTAACAGCCTTTGATAGCTTGAGGTGGTGGACAGACAGGAGCAATCAATAGAAGAGTGCCAAGCCTTTGATAGCTTTGTCACTTCTTTGCTTTTTCTGACAGGGCAGAACAGAGAGGGAGAGAGATAAACACAGAGAGTGCAACAAAGAAAGAGCGAACTAGAGGTCCTTTTCAAAACAGACCAAATTGTGAAATACACTATGTCAGCTGTGTTGGCCTAGACCGTCTGTCAAAGGCACGGATGGCACCTCACTCTAATGCTCTTTTCTTTTCATTTCATTGAAAGAGTGGCCCTCCCAGGCCTGTTAATGAACCAGAAACAGGGGTTGACAGGAAGCCAAGGAAGAACTAACAGGGAAGAAAACAGAACCAAATCATTTTAAATGCAAAACACCCCAAAAGTACACGTGAAACTTAAATAAGATATTGTCGTATATCTTCAGTTGGCAGTGATGTTTGAAGCAGGATGATGATGAAAGGATCTCCGTGGACAACTGTACTTTTGGTAATCATAAATGCTCTTTATCACAGAAAGTAACGGGTCAAAATGAGAGGCCTCCGGAGCAGCCCGGGAACCTCCTGGTCAGGAAGTTAATCAACAAACTGAGAATTCAGCCTTTTTGTGAGTAGCATAGGGGGCGTTTCCGTCACGGACAGAGTCCGGATCACGTCATAGCATGAGGGCTTTTAATCTACACAAAGACATTCCTGTACCGCATAGCCCTTGTGGCTCTCCAAGGAAAACCATATTAGGACAAGGCATTCCTTAGAGGGCTTCCCTGCCATGAACACAAGTGTGAAGACACTTTTTGCAAAGGAAAATTCACTACGTATGAAAATAAAACTTAAAGATATGACTATAATGTGTAATTTAACCATAATAAATGACTTAATGTCCTCTTTGGGGTCCACCATTGCAGTTTGAGGCAGATCACCTGTCACAACATCTGCACAGTCTGTGGGGCGACAGCCTGGGGAAATGGATGCTCCCCCTAAACCTCATTTTCTGGTGTCTGATTTGCTCGCGGCGCCTATCAATCACCATGCACGCTGACAAATGGGAAGGGACTACAGGACCTAGCATGGCTGCTAACTGCGATCGAGAGGGACAAGGCATGAGGCCTGTACCCTCGTTTGGAGTACTGCAACTCAGTTTGCCATGGGGCAAGATGTGATCAGGTGAGCTAAAGATTCATACTGGCAGAATGATCAGATGGTAGCTGAGGTAGATAAGAGAAGAAGTGAGAGTGAGCGAGAGAGAAGGAAAGAGAGATGAGATGAAATGAAATGGGATCATAAGGATGAGTTGACAGCAGCTGATTAAGAGAATTCAGATGAGATAAGGGAGCCAATGCTTGATGAAAGGATGAGCAAAAAAAGTAAAGGGAGCAATAGGCAAGTAGAGGGTGGAGTGTGAAAGCATGGATGAAGACTAAAGGGGATGATATATATATATATACATATATATATGTATATATATATATACATATATATATATAGAGAGAGAGAGAGAGACAATGAGAGAAAGCAGGAGATCTCCCCAGTTTATCACAGAGATCAAGGTTAAAGCATCGACTGATCTGAATGATGGAGCAAGAGCATCATTAGAGAAAGGGAGGCCCAGGCGGACAGAGCGATAAATAGAAAGAGGCAGAGAGATATAAAAAAGAAAAGTGATGTGAAGGGTTGCTAGAGATCAGCTTGTGACCTCACTCAAGTGGCTGACACGATCTGTTCATCTGGGCCTTTCACACCCTGATGCATGTGAAACAGATAGCGGGTGCTCTGTTCTTAATGCTTGCCCTTACCCTGTCTTAAACCACAGCACTACAGCTCAGCAGCACAATGTCAGCAGAAAAGATGAATATTCAGCCCCATCGGATCTGTCATTTGGAGAGAGTCCTTTTAAAGTGGCATTGACCAAGGTCTGAAGTGTTTCTAAAGCATATGCCATTGTGCTACACTGTGCTGCTGTTGTTAATATAATACTTGGGAGAATAATCATTAAAGTTACTCTACGGTAAACATACCAGTATTTCAATTAACAAAGATGTTTCCTTTTAATTATGTTTAGGTTACATAATCACCCTAAAGTGTGAGATAATCAATGTCAAAAATGCTCAAAGCCACCATCACACTAATTGACAACCGTATGGCCATTGTGACTGTATTGGCTCTATTATGCCATTCATGTTTAATTTTTGTCAGATCCGCTTTATCTGCTTGCTACCATGGACCTATTTGGTATTTTTCTGCCTGCCATGAGCTTCCTATACAGAAGTGGGAGGGGAGATTCACAGGAGGTCTTGTAACTATTGATCGTAAGAGTGGATCGAGCAGCACGGAGCATCTTTGGTGTTTTGCTCGGATTTGGTTTTACCCAAACTCTGGGCACATGAACAAATGTTACTCAAAAGCTTACACTCACTGGTGGAACATCTGTACGGGATATGTTGGATACATTTATTTTAAATGTGAACACCCTCAAGTAGTGAAAACTGAACTATTTTCTGTATACTGCACATGTGTGCTGTGGTGTGTGGTCTAATGTTCCTCCTCAATTCTCTTTTATAAATAATCAGTGTCACAATCTTGGTTTTAGAGGTTTTTTTTTTTCATGTTTTATTTTGAAGTGTTCTGCCTCTTGTGTCCTGGGATTTTTTGACTTTTTGTCTTTTTGTCTTTTTTTCCTTCCATTTTTCTATAAATCACCAGTGCTAGATTTGTCTCGTCAGCCTTGCTCTCTTGCTCTTCCCTTGAGTTTCTTCCACCGATCAGCTGTCGGTCTACCTGCCTGCCCACCTGTCTCATGTTTGTAGCTCTTGTGCAGTTGTTTGAGCTGCCTAATCGTGTTTCAGTTTCGTATCATTTTTGACCGTTCTGGTTATTGGATTTTGAGTTACTCCCTTTTGGACTCACCATCCAAGTTTGTGTTTAGGATGTTTCTTTATTAAACAGAAACAGTATAACACAGTTTGCAATTCCTCTGTCCCCCATGTGTCTGCATTTGGGTGCATTCCCTCACTTGGATGATGCAAAAGCGCATTAGTTATACAAAGAAAAGAAACGGGCGGTTAGTCATTGATGCCAAGCTCAAACACACCCACTTATAATAGATTTCTTTTCACCCCATTCTGTTAACAACTTCACTTTCGTTGAGCTGTGCCTCTTGCCTTGAAGGGACCCAACATACAGGACTGTCTCAGAAAATTAGAATATTGTGATGAAGTTCTTTATTTTCTGTAATGCAATTAAAAAAACAAAAATGTCATGCATTCTGGATTCATTACAAATCAACTGAAATATTGCAAGCCTTTTATTCTTTTAATATTGCTGATTATGGCTTACAGCTTAAGAAAACTCAAATATCCTATCTCTAAATATTAGAATATCATGAAAAAGTATACTAGTAGGGTATTAAACAAATCACTTGAATTGTCTAATTAACTCGAAATACCTGCAAGGGTTTCCTGAGCCTTGACAAACACTCAGCTGTTATAAATCTTTTTTTTTACTTGGTCTGAGGAAATATTAAAATGTTATGAGATAGGATATTAGAGTTTTCTTAAGCTGTAAGCCATAATCAGCAATATTAAAAGAATAAAAGGCTTGCAATATTTCAGTTGATTTGTAATGAATCCAGAATGCATGACATTTTTGTTTTTTTAATTGCATTACAGAAAATAAAGAACTTTATCACAATATTCTAATTTTCTGAGACAGTCCTGTATGTGTCGTTTTGACAGTTATTAATTCGTCTTATTTTGCTTTTTGATTGAAATTACGACCTACATAGTCACTTTATGGCCTTTCCTTGTCCCTTCCCCTCGGACCAACTCGAGACATGAGGCCCTGCAAACATATACCCTCAATTCTTTGCATGAGAAACCTTCCCACAATCACACTGATTGAAGTTACATTATCCCTCTCCCCACAATGAATCCAATTCGCTTTCCACTATTCTGTAATTCACAAGAGGCCATGCTAAATTGCTTATTAATCAGGCCACTTTGACATGACCGCAATCGCTGTGTAATGCACGCATACACATGCACGTACAGCCACGCACATTTCCTCATACACACAGGTGCACGCACACACACACACACACACACACACACACACACTGAGACAAACATGCACAAACCCACACTTCTATCTACACTTCTAATCTGCTGGTAATGAGGTCAGTGCTCTCATTAGAATTGAGAGAAAAGAGGGAGGACATGAAAGAGAGAAGAAAGAGGGATGAGAGGAGGGGAGGGCAACAAAGAAAATCCCATGTCATGTTTTCCCAGCGGAGGTCACGGTGTGTGTGTGTGTGTTTGTGTGTGTGTGAGAGAGAGTGAGTAACTGATCATCTCATTTGCATCTGCAAGACATATTTCTCTATGTACATTACTATCTATTAACTGTATCTGTATTATATAGTTTATGTGGAGATGTGATATAGTACAGCCATGAAAGTGCATTTTGGAGGACCAAAGCATGTTTATTTCTTATGTTTGGATGTGTTTGCTGACCGGGTCTAGTACAGGTGTGATGAGCAGGTGTTTTCCCCAGAGGAACTGGCGATCCACTGTCCAGGTGGCACTGTCGGAGTAGAATCTTGGGAGTGACAAAAAAAGTACAGTATCAATTAGATATATTTTTAATCATGTTCCTGCAAATAAAAACAAATGTTAGTTTAAAGTGATTATGGTGTCTCTTATCAAGTGCCTGTGTGCCTTTGTATATGAGGTGAGGGAAATAACATTTTATACTTGACTAGCTGTCCCTTCTAGCGATGACATCACAGCTCTAGACAGTTCTGCATTAAACAAGCCAGTGTAGTGCGAAAAGTAAAACATTATGATTGGCTCATTTCCAGCTAAAACGTGCAGGTGTAGAGCGCGGGCATTACAACATGTCATTATTCCCACATCGATGTGTTTGCTGCCACACAGTTTATCTCACTCGGTCTCTGCTTGTCCACTTGGAAGACTGTCATTAATGAGTAAATAATGGCGGTGCACTGCGCGTCTTCTGCTGGCGCTCTCTGCACACGCTCAGCTGGTCGTCAGACAGCTGTCACTAGTTTTCCTGTGTTCCACCAATCACCAAATTTCTTCTTGCCACTATACTGCGGTGAAATGTAATTGTCCCCCGCTGTGCTGCTTTTGGTCTTTATGGTTGCTTCCTGTTGTGCTCGTTTGACATTGCCAGTAAAGCTGGCTTTGGCTGTTTAGTTGTCGGCTAGTTCTGGTTTCAGCTTTGCCGCTCTGCTCTTCTTGTTCCTTTTTGGCATTCATGGCCTGTGCATGTTTGCACGTGATGCTGTGATGCTGGCTATTTGCAGTCTGCAATGCTGCAGAGTATGTGCCTTTTCATTTAAATATGTGTTCATTTGCAATGGATGTGTAAAATGAAGTGCAAGGCTCGCCTTGGCGCTAATGTCCAAGATGATAAGTAGAATAGGCTACTTCAGGTTGGGCAGATTAGTTTTGGCCATGTTTTGCCCGAGCGGTTAGAAGGTGTTTTTACCTCAATGTGCTAACAAGATGATCATTCGAGAATGCTCTTATTGGACAATCTCAACTCCTGATTGTTTATGTGCTTCGTGTGGAGAGGAGAGGAGGCCTGGCTTGCCAACGCGTTTTGCTTCAACAGCTATCTCCTCCACTCTAAACTCTTCAAATGGATGTGCTATTGCTGATTTAACGAAGATTAATGTTCATGAATGTGTTTGTTCAGGTAGCTAAGCTGACTCCAAAATTTAAATTTAATTATGCACAAATGCTATTTTCTCCAATGCCTGCCATGGCCCTAAAAGTTAGATTATGTCGTGAATTACTTATTGTAAAACCTTTTTTATTAAAGACAATGAATTAAACAATGTTTCTAATATAATTCTGCAGTGCTACATCTAGCATAAAGTCTATTTAAGCAGAGCACTGAAGCTCCTGTTGTGTTGGCTGATTGACTTCAAAGGTTTGTGTTGCACTTCAAAGATTGACTCATTCCCAACTGTGCCCACGTCCACTGATAGTCAGGCAGGTCTTTTGCGAGGAAATTAAGACGATGACTGTTCATTATGCTCAAGTCAATGTCTTTGCTGCCCCAGCTGACCTCATTCTGGTCTTGTCCTTCTGGATGACTACTCACCAGATTTCGTCTCGCCAAAGGTCAAAGGTAAGCATGCTGCTGTACTGCAGTGTGCTTCATGGTTGTGTTTGCTTGACAGTGCCAGTATCTCGCCACGGCTGCATTCCTGTGGTTCTTTCTGGGTCCAGATTTGCTGCACTGCTGTTGCTGTTTATGATTCTATTCATTATGTGAATGAATTATTGGCATTTATAGCCTCTGTGTGTTTGCAAGTGATGCTTTGCAGTTGGCAGTTTGACATCTGCTACGTTGTTAAATATGTGCGGTTTCAGCTGGCATCTTTTGTGTGTTCATTTGTTATGTATGTCTACACCTTCACCAGAAAATGAAGTTAATATAGCAGTGGAGTAAATATCTTGTGGTCTCTGGCAAGTGGTTGTTCTGTGCTGTTGTCCAAAATTATAATTTTAATATTACTTCAGTATGGGCTGAATTGGTTTGGGGCATATTTTCCCCTGGCATTTTGAATGTGTTTTTCTCATGCATGCTTAATGGATTATCCCAAGAGAATACGTTATCAAATATAGTTTTATGGTCATTCATAACATAATGGCATATAAAGCTAAACTCCGGCTGATTGCTAATTTGGTTTGTGTGAAGAGAAGGCCTGGCTTCCCAGAGTAATTTACTGCCACAGCTAACTCCACCACCCCAAACTCCTCCTATGGGATATTGTTGATTAACGAAGATTGATTGTCACATAAGAGGTATTAGCTCCATTAGTGGATTCCTTGTCGCTTAACTAAATCTGTGATAACAACAGAGCCGTTTCCACCAAACTGTAGAACCATTTGCTTGGATGTTCAATTCCTTCAGTGTGCCTGTCTCATATTATAAGGACTGTGTTGTTACAATACTTTAAATGACTTACTCGTGCATGACGGGACGTACAACAGTCTCCCCTGTGGTGTGGGCTTTGTAGAAGAGGGTGTAGAGGTAAGGCAGAAGTGTGTAACGTATCCTCAAGTAGTGTCTAGAGCTCTTCACCAGTGTTGAGTCGGGACCAAATGAAGCTGGATCCTGGGGCTTGAGATAGACAGACAGATGGATTAAGGGGATGGGGTTGATGAACGAGAGAAAAGAAGGGCAAAAAAAGATTTTTCTTTCATCCAAAAGAGAAAGAGATGGGGAGATGAAAAAGAGAGCTTGTGTGAAAGAGAAAAAAATAAGTTGGAAGGGAGATAAGGGAAATAGAGAGATATATTTGGAGTGAGATGAAAAACAGTTGTGATGGGAGAAAAACAGTTGACGGGAGAAAGGTAAAGAAGAAAAACAATGAACTATGTTTTTTTTTACATCGCCAAATCATTCATGAGTAAGTGGACATTAACTAATTATAGAGATTAAAATGGAAATTAACTTTGCATAGGACCTAATCTAAAAGCAGCGTTGGCAATGCAAATGAGCAAACAAGAATTTGAGAAAAAGATATAGGGGAGAAAAAGTGTGCAAGAAAGAAAAAGAAGTATGATTTAATTCTGATGATAGTGGAGAGTGAGAGGGTGATTAGCTGCTAACAGGCCGTGCTCCCATCATCTGGCTAATCATATATGCCCTCGGCACCTCCGAGAGTGTGATGAGGAGTGTGTGTGTGTGTGTGTGTGTGTGTATGTGTGTGTGTGGCTTTGGGCTGGACTGACCTGCATGGCCATGTGTTGAGAGCCATGATTAGGGCAAAGCAAAGGTCACACATTAGCTGTCTCGCTTAGTGGAAATCGTACTTCAGATTCATCATCATCATGTCCTTGTCCTTCAGCATATAAACCCGCTCCATCTATCAACCCCCCTCCCCTGCATCACCTCAATGCTGTGCTATTTTTGCAGCAGTGATGAGCATGTAAATGTCACAGCATATATTTTCACGCTATTCAACGCTGCAGCGGGTTATTTGTTCATCTAGCTCAGAGTGTATGATCAATATAAACACTGTGGGCTCAGTGGGTGCTCATCTTGTGTCCCTCTGTGACATTTTAAATCTGACATTTACATTTATAGCTTGCTTCCTAAAGTGAAACAGAAATGTCCTATACGTACAACAAGACCCAAAGCCGGAGATAAAGGAGGTGATTTTGTGTAATAGTGGAGAGTGACTGCACTACACTCAAAAAAGTGGGACTGAGCTCAATTAATATTTACTCAATAAATACTAGTAACCTTTACATAAAAAATATGTGTTTGTGGAGTTTGGCATATTATTATGTTGATTTAATACAATTTGAATTATTTATCAATTGCATTTTACTCATTTTTGTTTGAATAATATCAGCTCAAAATCATTGAGTAGAATTTAATCATATTTTATGAGTAAAGTCAACAATGTCGAAAAATTAATAAATTCTACTCAATGGAAACTCTTCAGTTTTAATAAAGCTGGATTTATTCTTAGCAAACTAGGTTACCGGTACTTACTCTGAAACGCAAACCTGCTCCGGTTCAGGGTAGCTTTCAGGATTGATTAAATAAAATTATATTCAAAACTCGGTGAAATTACAGACATTATCTGTAAATTAACAACCCAACTGTTAATTTAAGTATTATGCTAATAATACAAAATAAAAAATGTTGCCCATTTTGTAAAGAAAATGACTATTATTAATACAGTCATTTTACAGTTTTCTTAAATGACATACAAATTCACTTTTTCATTACAATAAACATATTGCAGTTTTTAAGAGTACAAAGTAGAAGAAATAATGATAAGTTTTGATACTTGTTCTTTAGAGGAGCATTATAGGGCGACCGTGAGTATTTGCTGTTGTGTCCAGTGTCCAATATTTGTAATCAGAACTGATAATGAATGAATTAAAATAAATTCTGAAACACTAACATATTTTTAACCACACACATGCATACACACATACACACACACACAAACACACTACTCTGCCAACTGACCCTTAACCTCCTATTTGTCTTACATATTATATTTACCTAAATATAATACATTGAGGTCATGTGAAATCGCCTCAAAATCTTGACGAGGAAAATCGTTAAAACCAGTCTTTTAGTTAATTTTTCCACCAACTCAGATATGTGGATCATCTTCAGATTTAAAGAGGGACATCTGAATATGAATACCCTAAAGTTTGGGACTGATAGCTGCAAGTTAAAAAGGTCCAAATGGTCATGTTGGGGCTTATTCTCTTATAATCGCATATTTTTTGACAAGTGCAAAATTGTCATAATCTCATAATATTAGTCCTGGATATCCAAGATTGAACACAAACACTCAAGACAGGGCCTACAATGAGGTGATGGGGTGAAATTTCCCCCAAAACACCCACAATAGTTAATTGGCTGTCTGAAATCCAGGACTTGAAGATTGTAAATCTGAGACCCTGTTAAGAGTTTGGGCTGATTTTAGCTTCTTTTTTTCTCAACATGTCAGAGCTTACCTTTCTTTTCCAGGTTGTAACTACTCCCAAATGGGGCCCAACCGGCTGGCAATATCTAGCACTTAGTATCCCTGCTTGGTAGTGGTTTAAAAACCGAAGACAAAAAATGCACTCCTTTGAAGGTTCACAAGTCCTCAAATGTTTGTAATATATGACAAATCTCAGTTATGATGTTCTACCAGTCTGTTGGACCAGTGCTCTGAACTTCTCTGTACTCTGCTGGGGGAGCAGCATTGTAACTGGAGAAAACCAACCGACTCACTGAACTGGTGTGGAAGGCCGGCTCCATCATTGGCAAAGAGGACTATCCGGAACAGGTGGAGAGGAGGACATGAAGAAATGTTTGTCCATATTGGAGAACCGGACCACCCTCTCCACCACCTACTGCAGGGACAGCGGAGCACGTTCTCCAACAGACTGCTTTAGCTCTGCTTCACAAGGACAAACAGGAGAACATTCCTGATACAGGAGAACATTCTTGATAGAGGAGAAACTTCCAGATACAGGAGAACCTTCCTGGCAACTATTAGACTTTACAATAAATCACCTCTGGCCAGATCCTCCTCAAATTGAACAACATCAATGAACATTGCACCACTTTCACTTTATATACACTTAGATACACTGTATTTACTTTCATTTTTTTTATTTTTTTTATTTCCTTTATTATTTAACTTCTTAAATGTAATATATCCTGTCCTACTATTTTATTGTATTATTCTAAGAATCTAGTTACTAGAGAAGTAAACAGCACAGACAGAGACAGACAGACAGCCCGTCCAACAGAGAGAGAGAGAGAGTTCAAAGGAGAGGCCAGGTGTCAGTGATCAGACTAATCACAGCAATCAACACAAAAAAAGCAGATTGAACTGTTGAACCCGGTTTCGCGCCTCTTCTCCGCAGTTTGAGCGGCGCGCTGCTCTCCGGCTTCAGTGACTCAGGAAACACCACAGAGGGAACGACAGCCTCCTGACATGACAGCTCTTCTTGAGGTAAGAATGCCAACTTAATTTAATTTCAGAGAGTAACGTTGTATTGAACGGGCAACGTTAGTGACACTGAGGTTTCTACTCGGCTCTCTGGTGAGGAGTTGAGCTAGCCTCGTGTGAGCTAGCGGGTAGCTACTTTTGAATTCGAGGCATGGTGTTCTGCATTTCTGTGTCGCCTTGGGCGTTAACTTAGCTATCTGATGGTTAAGTGTTTTCACGTTCTTTAACATGTTGTCGGTTTCTGTGTTGTTAGCTGAGGTAATGTTTACGTGTTATAGGTTCATTAGTGGCAGGTGGGTTAAGACACCTGAATTTTATTGAAGTGCTTTGAAACTGGTTCCACGCAGACATGTATAGACAAGCTCACATATAGCGGTCAGTCCGGACAGTCACGTGACCAGACCAGTGGCGTCCCTAGGCTAAAAACGGCTAAAGTTTCATTAGTTTTCAACCAACAAAAACAAGATTTGGTACACAAGTGGTTAACACCTCCAGGTCGCACGTGACGTCATTCACCCAAAACAACGGAGTCAGACTGGCAGCAGGCGCACGTAACAGCAAGCTGCTGTCTGAGAGTGTTTCTATGTCTACACATTTCGCTGCTTCACTCTTCTGGGCTAAGCCCAGCGCCGAACGCGCATCGCTCTGCCGTGATACGCGCCGACACATCCGCGCACACAGGTGAGCACACTCCTCTCCCCCAACGGCCTGGACCAGGCACGTTATTGTACAGGTCTGTTCACGTGACGTCGGGACTCTGTACACGTGACGCTCTTAACGTGATGCTGTTGACGTGGTCGGGACTCTGTTCACGTGACTGTTGTTAACATGACGCTTATAACTGCGCTGTGGCGGACATGACAGCTCACAGCTCCTCAGAAGCTCCGTGCACCGTGAGCTGTCCAGTGAGAGGATGGTTTCATGATCAAATCTTCATTTACTGTCCACATTATCAGATGAGGACGTCACCAAAGAGTGTCATTTGAGTCAATGTTTACATTTATGTACAGATAATTAAGAACAATTAGTTAATTGTAAAATGCTAATTATTTTCTCCTGCCACCTTTCAGACATTATAATCCAACTTGGATGGAAAAACTTTGTGACCTTAATGACACCCAGCAACACGGTGAGATTATAATCCATTTAAATGCCAGAAGCAAGCAATTATTTGTTTTTAAGATGTTTTTAAGATGTTTTTTTCTTTATTTGTGTTAGAGTTAGACACACAAGCACCACAGGGGAGGATCTGCAGCAAAGGGCCCACCGGAAATCAAACCTTGGCCGCCATGATGACGACATGTGGCACTTGAGTGTGAATCTAGCCTTTTCATTTTTATTTACAACATTAGCATTGAAAAGAGCAAAAGTTGATGCTTGAGATGATTTTGTTTTTACTGAAGAGGATGTATGTCCTCCCTTTGTCCTTTACTCTTTCTTTTTAGGTGTGATTACGACTACCAGCATGAACCTCAACACCTTCTTTGCTGTTCCACTAGTGTGACCCATGATCGGATACAAGTTGTCAAGGATAAACGGGAGTAAGTTGTTTTAACTTCAGTGTCTTAATTTAACAACAGAATAAATTGTTATTGTTCGAACCACCTAGTCATGTTGTAAATGCTATTTAAAGTTATATTATTGTTAATCTTTTCTGTTTTGTCTTTTTTCTGGCTGTAGAGAGAATCATGTCAGCCCACAGACAACCGGTTGACCTGTGAGTCTTCAAGCAGTAATGATGACTACTCCTGCCTTAAGTTCCAGTTTCCTGAACATCATGTCGGCATGAGATTCTGTCCCCACCTGTCTTCAGTCTGGACCCAATGAGTTTTTTTTTTTTACAGTGCGTTTACAGTCACATGGTTTTTTTCGAGGCTTTGTCTGTTATTTACCATTCAGGGTTGTTCAGAAACATCCAATTTGTCATTCTCATTTGAAGGGCTTGCTGCTGTGATTCTTTTGTGTACACCAGGATTTCTTTGTATTTTGGCATTTTACACAAATGTTTTTGAAAGATGGTCAACAAAGTTGCACAAATAAATGTTTAACTGCTGTTATCCTAAATGTGGTAATTTGTTAACTGTTCCTCAATACATTCTTGCAAAAAGAAGGCATGATATTAAGTAGATTCTACATTTAAAAAAAATATGTGAACAAAGTGACAATCAATAACATTACATCGATTTTAAGTCATGTGGTACCAATTATAAGTTGATTTGCAAAATGTATTTATGTAAAGATAAATAACAATTTCAGTTTAAATGTGTTGAATTAAGTAACATTCTTCCAAGTTGAGTTGTTGTAACTTATTTTATTTATTGAATCCAAATCAGTATTATCCAGATATTTAGTAAATGGAAATCAATTTCATCCACATAATTAGTAAATCTAAATTACTTTTTCACAGCTATTTGGTATATCTAAATTACTTTTTTTTGAAAACCTAGTAAATATTAATCATTTTCACCAATAAAATTAGTAAATATAAATTGGTATTATCCGGATATTTAGTAAATGGAAATCAATTTCATCCACATAATTAGTAAATCTAAATTACTTTTTCACAGCTATTTGGTATATCTAAATTACTTTCTTTTGAATACCTAGTAAATATTAATCATTTCCCCTGTATAATTGATTTGGATTTACTCAACATTTGCCATATTATTAGTAAATCCAACATATTTGTATTATATATTTTGTTTAAATTTGCTTAATTAAATCAATAGTTTTTAATCAAAGATGAAGTATTAAATTCTATTCAATTATATTAATTGTCACTTTGTTGCCTTAATTTTATTGAGTAGACAATGGTCAAACTTTTCTGAGTGTACCCTCATGCCTACTGGGGCCACCTAAGCTGAAATTGCCATTTTTCAAAACATTGGCCATGTATCTGCCACATGGCACATCATGTTATTTTTTAACTAAAATATAATATTTCAACCTCTTGGAGTATCTGTCTTGTATAGACCGACCAGGCTTTGTTTTGCTTCAGGCTCAGATGTTCGAGTACCTGCAGCTATGATGGATTTTCAATGAATAAGATCGCCGTTGTTAAACCCAACATCAAGGGTCTCACTGCACAGCTGTACCAGTGCTGGTATGATGACAATCACCATGGATACTGAAATAAGTTTATATTTTTAACCCCTTGGCATTTTATAGCACCTTTTATGCAACGCGATGAAATGTAGGGTATACCCTACAGCACTTTAGACCAAACAATGTCCGTGTGATACACACATCTAAAACTGACAGTCCAATCGAAGAGTTGGAGAATAAAAATGCCATCACGGTACCTTGTAGCCCTGAGCGTTGTGGTTCCGGCTAAAGGGATAGAAAGCCCCCACCTGCATCCAGCGACGACATAACTCTTCAGTGGGGTTGTCAAAGAATCCACAGATGTCAGCCCCGATCTGAAACACAGGGGAGGGGGGGGGGGGGACGGACGACAGCTTGACATTCAGCCAGAACCTACAGTAAAGTTATTTTTATGTTTTTCAGCCAGAACCTACAGTAAAGTTATTTTTATGTTTTTCAGCCAGAACCTACAGTAAAGTTCTTTTAATGTTTTTTATGTTACATTCAGTTTATTCTAATCTCACAATTGTCAGACTCAGAGTAAAGGAGAATGCTTGGATTCGCGTTGTATAATGTGTATTGGTACTGAAATCAAATATAGTAGCTGTATTTTTATTATAAATGTAAATCCAGGCGCTTTTAGAGAAGGAAAAAATCTCCCGCAATTGTGAAAAAGGGACTCTTGTATGTTAGCTTAACACATATTTGTCTTATAAAATGGCTTTCTTGATGTCCGCTTAATTCATTCAAGATGTTCTGGCAGAAAGAAGACGTGGGCAGTGATCGTTATTTGCATTAATTGCACAATGGAGGCCAATAATGAGACTTCAGTCAAAGGCCAGTCCAAAGAGACTGCTTGCTTTCTTTTGTTTACTTCTGGACACATTTTACAAAGGATTCGACATGAGGCAATCGATCCAAACGTGTGGAGAAACTTAAAATATGCCTGACAGTCTTACTAGGATGTAGTTGGTGTCTATACGTACCTGACGTGCACAGCAGGAGGTCTGGGTAGGTACATGTGTGCCTGTGTGCGTTGTGCGTTAGCGTTTGTGTGTGCAATCAAATCTTTAGATTGTTTGCACTGCATGCGAGTACATCGAGTGCACTTGGGTACTGACAAGTGTTGTTTTTTTGGTCTTTTGAACGTGGTGTTCCCACAAAGGGAATCGGTGTTCTTCCAGAAATTGTAATAGATCTCATTCCAGACACACTTTTTCTTGCCTGCCCTCCTGTCTTTTTGCTTCTGCCTGAACATGGATCTCAATTAGCTGTTGAATCTTCTTTTGAGAAAAGCAAAAGAGGGAAAAGTCCTAATGCCAGAACTACATGTTAACTAAACTGAAACGTGTCGTAAGCCCTACGACTGGCTCAAGGCAAATGTATTTGTTACAAGGTCTTTTTGTATGATACAAGCGCTCTAATACTAAACAGCATTTCTGTCTTTCATTAACACTATCCGGAGGGAGTCTTAGCCTCAAGTCCAATGTGCCTGCGTTAATGGATATGTGCTAAAAATGAACTGACTGCAAGGATCTTGGTTGCCTCAAGTTTTTATTTTACTCACATCAAATCAATCAAAACAATATGTTTTTCTTCTGCGAGTGTGCGGTGACGATATAGGTAGAAAGGCTTCACACAAGGGCCACATTAAACTGGTACGACGTAATGCTTAAATCTGTAGCCCAAGTGAAAAGCTGAAGTGGGATTACTCCCTGCAGTCCTGTTAAGCCGTGTCACGCCATCCAGGTAGAAATAGTTTTTCCTGTCAAACTCACTTACCTTAAACATAATATGAACAGTATTTGCACTTGTGGAGGTTTACTACTCACATAAGGAACCCCAAAGAGGCCAAACTCTAACATTCCAGGGATGGCCCATTTTATGTCGTTCCAGTTGGCAGCATTGTCCCCCAGCCAGTGACCCGAATATTTTCCTACACCTGGGAAGGAGGAGCGGGTCAGCATCAGAGTACGGTTTCCTCCAAACACACTCTGCAGAGCTCTGTGGGGGAGAGAGAGTGAAAGAAAGAGGTTGTTAAGATACAAAAGACATGGGTACATTGGCAGAGGGTGATTCCAAAAGCACATGGAAGACACTGATATTATGCACACACACATGCTAATGAGTGGAATGAGAGAGATTAGTTGTGGACAAAGCCGGCTACATTATTATAGTTTGCAAAGGCAAATCAAAGCCACAATGATTTCCATGACTATATGGAAACCTGATGATGTTTATGAAATGTGTCTCCTGTCAATAGTACTTTTTAATTTGTGGACAGAGGGAGACAAAGAAGGAGTAAGAGAGGAAGGGGACAAAGCAAAGATGAGCTAGCTTAAATACTAAACGAGTGATTCTGCTTGCTGTTCATGGTCTCCTGTGAACATGTATGATCCCTTTGTGTTATGTACCATATGTATGTTAATACTATGTTCCCATTAATATGTTTCTATTTGTGCACCTGCATTTTTTAAATCATTTTTCGATATTTACCTGCTCGCTACTCCGGCTGGAAATCATCTTGATGGACATCCTAATTGCTGACATGTACTTTGAAGAGTGAGGAGCGTGTAGGCTTCCAGCAGGAGCTATGAGCGCGGAATACACTGGCGATTTCTTTTCGCCACCAGTGACGTATGAAAGAGCCGTGACACGCAGCTGGAATGACTTCAAACTGGCGAGACTCTACGAATATGTTCCTTTTGTATTCACAAGTTGCAATAGTAAAATGATCAAATTCGCCATTACATTTTCGACCCTTCACTATTTGTGGAGTTTGTGTTCTATAGTCTTGACACATTATGCCAGATTGTGCATTGAATTCATAGTAAATATATAAGATGTCGCAAACACTGTTATGCTCATCTGTCGCTTTAAAATGATGGCTCTGAGGCAAGGGTTTCTAATTTGTTAAATGCCTCTCTCCTCTTCTTCACCACTTCCGTTCACATCTCTGGGTGAGACAGGAAGAGAGGAGGTAAGGAAAGGGATCGACGATGTACAAATTGAAAACAAGAGAAAGGCCTCTGTGTTTTTTTGGAATTGATTTTTAGTTCAGTTAATGCTTTCTTAATTAGTTGACTGCTATTTGCCATACTTGGGGAACTCATAAACGGTTATGTAAGGTCCGGAATGTAAGGTCCGTCAATGTAGACTCTACACTTTTTCAGTTGCTGTTAAAGTGCAATGAATAACCAAATATAAAGTGAAATGCCTTTCTCTCTCTTTTTCTCAGTCAAATATCATGAGAACCTTTTTAAAGGGCCAGTGTGTAACTACGTTGTCTTGTACCTGAAACCTGAAACTAGAAATTGATGTGTTAGCTTAGAATTAGCCCTTCAAATCTAAATAGGAGGGGCTTCAGGTTCACAATGTCTGCCATGTTGTTCACTTTGTTTCTATAGTGGCCCAGAACGGACAAACCAAATACCCTCTAACGAGAAACTTTTTTGCATTTTTACATTACCTGGACGCCATGTGTGAGCAGCCAAGGGCAAAATGGTACCCCCAAAGTAAAGTAATGTTACTGTGGTAAAGATGGCCTCTGAGCAAGGTGAATTGCGTTGCCACTGTTTTGCACACATCCTCTGCAGACATGGTAAGTAAAATAGTAACACCTAGATTGTTACAGTGGCATTTCATCAAATGCAGTGATTATTACTTTATTTTTGTCTTGGCTTCTGCGATACATCTGAAAGTGTATGGCAGTGACGAATCGGGAGAAAATACCACTAATTAGGGAGAACATTTTTACTTGTGTAGCACTGACGTGCTTTGCTACCTTTTGACCTCAACATATAGTGTATGATATATTTCTGCATCAAAGGCTGTGCAGTGCATTTGCTTAGTGTTATTTTCCATCAGCTGAAAAAAACCATTAGTGCAGGTGTGTGATGCTTTCTAATTGATGCAATTTCCCATACCATCAACATTAGTGCACATTAGGATTCTGGCAACTGAAGCCAACTTTATCTTGTGTGAAATGACTAGCTGGGGGCTTGGAGACTAAAGAAATTCCTGTACCAAGATAAATGTGACTGCAGCCTTTATACCTCTGTGACATTTGAGTTGTTTGTGTTTTGTGCAGCACTTGCTCATGTGACAGGCTGACTTCCTTGACTGTTTCATAGTCTTTGGATTATGAATCTGATGGACTCTTGTGAACCTCATCTGCTCTCTTTTCAAAATGCTCTGTGCTTGTTTTCATGATGGAAACAAACAGAGATTAGCTGCATTTTAGGCCTCAATATATTATCTCAATATAATTTGACACCATTGTGCGGTTTCAGAAGCATGGCAAACTTTAGGCAGCATACTTTATATAACTAAATAGGCTTTACAGTAATTTACATCACTTGATTGCAAAATATACACAAACTGGTATTTCTACTAAAATGAGTGTGTGCAGTAAACTATCGGATGTGAATTGACTATAACAATACTGACCAATGAGTGTCTTACCTCTATATATTTAAATAAAGCATAACTCAACTTTAACCTGCTTTAAGCTCAATCAATTTCCATATTACAAAAATGATAATTTTATCCAATAATCTCATTGATGCCTCTCTGTAGGTTTGCGTAAGTAATGGGCCCTTTTAAACAGTTTCAGCGCCAGACCCAGATGAGAAATTCATTCTCTCACCCTGGGATTCGGGCTCATTAAAACATTTTTTCTGCACTTACCACATGGGATACAAGTGGAAATGGTCTGCAACAGTCACAGGCATTGATTTAGCCGAGGGCATATTTCACTGGGCTGACGTATTTCTTCGTTGCACCTTCTTCTTTTTCCATTTCAGCTCCCATTTCTCAACAGCCACTGATTCTACTGCACTTAGCGCTAAAGATCCCGTGTGTCGCATTGTTTTGACATTACACAACAAACTTTGAGTTTGCCAATCCCTTATTGCTCTGGAGGGGTGGCAGCAATTTGGCGTCGACAGCACAAGCTCGCCAAACTCCTTGTGAATCCACTCACTTTTCAGTAGCCAGCACCATAGAGTAGCCATACAGACTGTGGACATCATAGTGGTTTCCCCACGCCTGCTTGGCATCCATGCACAGAGTCTTACTGTACATCACCTCATCCAGAATCTCTGTGGTGAGAGAAAATATGGAGAAGGTAAGGAGAGCAGAGGAATACAAAATAGAGAATGCAGTGATGGAAGGAGAGAGAGAAGGAGGTAAACAGGCAAGGAAGAAAGAGACGTTGATATATACAGCAATAGGAAGTGGGAACAATGAGGAAATTAAGGACAGCCAGAGCAATGGAGGAACAGGGTGACTAAGGAGGGGTTCAATAAAAAGGTGGCATTAGGGGAGCATGCCTTTTCCAGTTATGATCATCCTGTCTGTAACACAGTTGGAATAAAAGACATGGCAGAAGACTCATTTTCAAAATCCCTCATTGGGGACCCAATATTTTAGATGAGTTATCCTCTGGACCTGGCTTACTTTATGAGCTATTGTGACGGATTTATCAACATGTGCTCAACAGTTGCGCTTCAAATGAAAGCCCAAGACATCCTCTGTATCTTTGATATGTAGATTTATGACCCACTTGAAAACAGTGTTGCCATGACAAAGCTTTGAGACTCAACAATGTCTATCAAGGAACATAGATGCGGATATCAAAACTGTGCTCGAAAAGCAAATACATAGTACTATTATGGCGCAGAACATACAGTATCAAGAAAAGTGTCTTACTTGGAGTGTAGGGAGGGTAGTTAAGGTTGTTATCAGCACAGCCCTTATTTGATCCTTTCTTGAAATTAGCCACCTCATTCATGTCCTGCAAGTGCATCAAAGGACATTGTTTTATAAATTACAATAAAAATCATTCAAACTTATAATTTGTATTATTTGCAACATGCTATAACAGTCTTATGTATGATTCTTCCATTGAGGTGACCATCATATACTAAAAAGGAAAATCTCTTCCATATGCAATTTAAAAAAAACAAAGGGACATAGGATATGCTATAATTTTTTAAGTAAGTGTGTCAGAAGTAGTAAACAATGAGCCACATCAAAATGTTCAGCTGAGGACCCTTCAACACATAATGCGAAATTCCCAGGCGGTTTTCTGTTAGCCAGTGTTTCATTGGCCTTCAATGTTCAAACCACAGTTAAGTTATTGCCACCAACGTTTCCAAAAAAGTAGGCTCACTGCACATGTGTGTCCGTAATTGGCTGTAGAATAATTTCAGTGTCAGGGTTTTTGGGTTGGCGGACAGCTAATCAGTGGAAACACACATTCACTTTATGTATTTAACATTGACTTACGATCCAGAGTGCGTCATGTTTGATCTCCTTAGAGAATCGCGCATACTCATCAACCCACCAGTCGATGCAGTTTTGGCTGGTGTAGTCTGGAAATACTGTCTGTCCTGGCCACACCTGAGAGCGAGAGAATGTGAAATATGCATTTCCAAGCAAATTTGAATAAATTTGGAGCAAAACCTTGAGAACATTGGTTTTGCATGTGAGCTCCCCTTCCGATGGTATATTTCAGATTTTGTTTTACAAAGGCACAATGCTGTATGTAGGGCCTACTGTATTTGTTGATGTAAAAATATATTTCTTTCTTTTTCTCCTTTATTTAATTCCATTTCAAAAAGCATCTGCAACATGTCTTTAATTAAGTGAGAAGCGAGCCTCCACAATATCGTACAGGTAAACAATTTGAAGGAACATGAGTACGCTGGCGTAGGTGTAGAGAGCTCCCCTGAAGCAAAAACTAGGCCCATGGAAATGTCAGAGAAACAGCTTAAATATGTGGAAGTGACAAGGAATAAAGATCAGAATAGAGCTGAAGTGTGCAAGGGGAAGTAATTGATCAGAGAGAGAGAGAGAGAGAGAGAGAAAGAGAGAGAGAGAGAGAGAAAGAGACAAATGGAGGAAGAAGAGAGAGTTGAAGAAGAGAACAGTGGAGAGGAGGGATCAATAATGCAATAGAAATCTCAAAACGGGACACTGTATTCAAAGTCGTCCTTAATGACAGGTATTGAGAAAAGTGATTAATGTGTGTGGAATTGTATTTTTGTACGTGAACCCTTTTCCATAAAGCACAGTGGATATTAAATCTCAAGGTTGCTCCACGCTAGCAATCTTTCTACCTTTACTTCCACTGCCAATGCCTTTATAACCCAGTTTGTAGCAAAGACATGAATCATGCTTATGTATGCTCTCTCACACACACACACACAGATTTATAGGCAGATGGTTTTGGCAGGTGATCAGAACTCCATGGTCAGAGTTTATTGATAGTCCCTCACAGTTGCAATCTAACCTTTTCCAATAAGTACTTCCTTCTTTTACATCTAGATTTCTGACCCTCATTACTAATAATACCAGCCCACTTTTAATAAACCATCTGGCTTTTGTCACTGCATATCTCACTCTATTGTTTTGTATATCCGTGTTTCCGTTTTAATGCTCTCCAGTCTGCAAATCTATAACATCATTACATGTCTCTCTTGTTTTCAAATCTGTCCCTCTGCCTGCCTCCGCTCCAAAAAAAGGGAGAGACAAGACGGAAGGTGGAAAGACATCCATCCTGTCCTTCCCTTCTTTGTGTTTACCCGATAATCTTGTCTCTCAATGTGACTGAGTTCTTTTGTACTCCCCTGTGACTTCAGCACTCTGAAAGATAGCTAGTCTATATTTCTGTACATTACTCTCTAATCTATTATGTGTGACTGTCGATTTCCTGCAGCTGGCTTTTTCTCAGCCCATATTACTGACCGTCATTCCTACCTTTAAACCCATGGAGACTCTTTTCTCTCCATGCTGCTTTGTTTATTGTGCGATAGGTCCTACTGTGATTTTACTCGCACACTGAAACATATGGGCCACCAGAAAAAGCTTTTATGCTTTTGCGAGCAATTAGCCGTCTTAAGAGCAGACTAAATATACCAGCCTGTCTCTGTATCTCCTTTGTCACTGACACATCTACCGCAGAGGTCATTTTGCAAAGTCCCCACTTTGTCTATAACCAGGACAAATGCTTCATATGTAAATTAATTAGAATCAATTAGAATCGTACATGTGTGTGCGCAGAAATAAAGCACAAACTAGCAAGAATAGCATCTTGTTTAAAGAAATTGACACACATAGATGTACACAGACAGAATTTTTCCTTCCCTCTGTATCTCTCCCACACACACTTGCACACCTAATCGGTCGTGCGTTGATGCAGAACATTTTAAGATTAAAGACTAATGCAGAATCAATGCATTTGTTTGACCTGTTATAAACAGCATGAAAAATCGATTACCAGAGGGACTGGGTCTAATCGTGTGCATAATCAAAAGCAAGATTATAAAAGCATGTGAGCCGTAGACTTCAACCCCCCACCTCCTCCTGTCCCTGCACGGGAGATATTTTTAAACATGTGCTCTGTGGGGAGAAGGATCAAAAAATAACCTACGGGAGGCTTGAACCGTGTAGACAGCCAGTTACGCATACTCTTGCATACACACAGCAAATCCATATATCTATGCTTATGTTGCATGACATATTGTAAAATGTGAAGGCAAAAAAATACTCAATGCCAAAATGGATCTTTTTGAGGCAGTTTTAATTCTTGTTCTTGGATTCAACAAGGTCCTAAATTATATACATTTCTAATTCATGCTCCTCCTTGAATATATGTCCTTTGGCTAATAACCTTGTATTGCATAATTTATTAGAATTAATCAGCCTACCAACATATTTGCCATACTGGGATCCCGCAAAAAAATATGCTAGCTAGCATAACTAGCTTCATGTATTCACTGACAATACCTCAACTGACTCAAAAGGGTTAAGAAGAGCATCGTAGTTTGAAGCCTAGTGCCACTGACCAAGCTGCGTTATTTGATGCATTGTTATGGGAACGTGCTGGATCATCACTGTGATGATGTTTTTAAAGCCTGGTGTTAAAGAGGCATCATCATCAGGAGGAAGTACATATTTTAAGTGTCTAAGGGTCACTAAGTGTGTTGCATCGTCTTTATGCATGTTCAATTAATTTATTTCATCAAAATGCTGCTCACCTCTCCTAACAGTGGAGTTTTCCCGTCTGATTCAGTGACCCAGGCGTTCTTCTTAGTCCCCCGGTCATAGGCGTCGTATGGAGAATTCCCTACCCTTTTATTGGTAGCTATTGCAGGATCCTGGGAGCAGAGGAATAGACTTGAGATGTGTCCAGGTTACATTTACTGTTGATGTCCGTATCCACAGTTTGTTTTCTTCACTCATACAAAGTGCTTCATACCAGGATGAGGATGTATTTCTGTCCCTTCGCATGAAGGTAGTCGGCGAACTGAGGTAGCTCCCTGAATTTGACTTTGTCATACGTAAAATCTTTCTTATCCTCCATGTAGTCAATGTCAGTGTACTGAATGTCCTGCATGGGTAGAATACGACATGCTCAGTATATGGGCACTTCATGTTCATGCAATACATATTATTTTTGCAGTTCATGAAAAATAAAAACAAATGCATGTTTACATTGATGAGTTTACTTCAAATAGGTTAGATGCCATTTTATATTCAAAGCTTAGTTAGAAATGCTAAACATGCTAGCATGCATTCCATGTATTAATATGATATTTTCATCTTGCATTAATGTAATTAGATTAAAATATATTTTAATGCTTTCTAAATGTACCCACTCATGCCTCCACTTCTCTGCCAAACCTGAACACATACACTCATATTTCAACTATTCAATATTCATTGGATAGGTCTGTGTTGCACTGTAATCCCATTTCAGCATGGATGGTTAATAAAAAACCAGTTGTACTGTAAATGAAAAAAAAATGTAACTGTTATCTTGTCTGACCTGCCTTTGCTTGTTTATTTTGTCGTAGAGCCAATGTGAGTGGTGAGCTTGGCTAATGTGCTGCTAAACATTGGGAAGACGATGGGAATGCCCTTTTTTTTCTTCTTTCAGGTTGTGACTTCATGCTTGCTCGGTCTCTCTGTTGTCTGCCAAAATCTACTTCATATCGATAGAACAGATGGTTTGGATGGTTGTGCCAGATCCTTTCTCTAATGGGAATCAGCTCCAGACATATTAGGAAGAATGTGATAATGTGGTCTATCTAATGGTTATCAAATATGTCCCTGAGTACCAACAGGAGAGAAAGCAGCTGCATGGTAATATCTTTGGATATGAAAGAGAGATTGAAGATTGAGAAAGTTTATACATTTGTTGGCATTTCACTTTTAAATAAGAGTTCAAACTGCGTCCTTGATTGGGCAGTCTTTGCTGAGTTGTGATTGAAGTGTTTTATGGGAGAAAATAAAGATTTGGATAAGAAGGTAACCTTATTAATAAAGGAAAAAAATGGCATTAAACATAATTTCGCTTTTTGAATGGGACTAAGAGTTACTATTCACAAGCTCAGACAAAGATAAGCAGTAAGACTCATTCCCAAGAAAATGTCAACCAGAGCTGGTATTTATCAAATGTCTCAGTAGGGAAGAGGTGTTGGAGTAGTTGTAACATTCAGATCAGGATGAATGAGATAATGAAATGAACTTGGTCAATTGATCTTTGATCAGCGCTAACATTCAGTGACACTCACAAAATAGTCGTCCTGGGATTGAATTTATAGAACCCAGAAGACTCTCCATTATTTCAC
This sequence comes from Pseudoliparis swirei, assembly GCF_029220125.1. NCBI lineage: Eukaryota > Metazoa > Chordata > Actinopteri > Perciformes > Liparidae > Pseudoliparis > Pseudoliparis swirei. The sequence goes on from NC_079407.1 coordinate 8,724,941, forward strand.
AGAAAGCTGGATTACCCCGTCAAAGCTAAAGGCCATCCCTATCACTCCGACTGTTTTCCTGTCTCCCGAACTCCTGCTTCAACCTTCATATCACGTCTTCACATATAGTGTATTGGTTGAGGCCCTTGCCTCTGGAACCACACGGTAGTGCATGAGTGGTTCAAATGTAACAAGGGGTGCTTAAGGTGAAGTATCGATTTACTCCCCCACCGTCCCAAAAGCTCTCCAACTGTGGTAGCAGCTAAAATCATGCAGTATGCATTGTCACAAAATGACTTCAGACTGTTAAGAAAGGGAGAATCCTACCGCTTCCTTTTAAAATATCTAAACATTTTGACATCTGAGGTCAAATCTAAAGAGTTGCGAACATTGTTTCCCCAATTTACAGCATTAAGGTGAGATATTGAGTTTGAAAGTGCATGTGCGTAAATGTATCATGGATAGTTATATGATGTCTCCCTGTAATTTAATAAAGAAAAGTTATTTAACATTTCTATCACAATAATAGGAAAAATAGCCTTGATAACCATTTCAGATGGACAGGGAGATTGTCGGACACACTACATATAGACAGCCTAAAAAAATCAAGCAGACAATATCTTACATATGGGAGGGATACGGCACGATTCCTCTCCACGGTTTTCTTGACCTCGCTCAGGCTGCCATAGTCCCACCGAGAAAGCTGGAAGCCCAGGGACCAGTAGGGAGGAATGACAGGCCGGCCAATGAGCTGGACAACATAAGTTAGACATATTATTGTAATTACTGTTCCTTGTCAACTCAAAAACAACTTTTGCACAACAGACTTACTAGGAAAAACGGGCCTGTATACATGATATATATACTATGAACATTATTATGAATACACTTTTTAAAACAAAATACAAAATTATTTGTTCCTCACCACAAGAAACTCCTGGACCACTTGTTCTGGCGTATCTCCAAAGAGAATGTAAAAGTCAAGGACACCTCCAATTGTCCTGTAAGTCACAGCAGGAGCGGGCTGCAAAGTCACGTCTGAAAAAAAGAAATGTGAAAAAATGGAAACTAATTCTTATTAACTTTTACTCTATTAATCATAACCCTAAACACCCTAAAAACCCCAGTGTAGTTGCATGGTTGTGTGCATGCATGCGTGTGTGCATCTTCACCCATAGCATTGCTGTTCATCAGAAAGACCCCGAATGACTTTCCACTCTCATCTTCAAGACAGAGGAAGAAGGGATAGTGTCCATAGAGGTTATGTGTTCCCTGTGGGGAAGGCAGATGGAAAGGTGGATGAGGGGAGACAGGGAAAAGGTGGGAAGTGGGAGGCTCATTGAAACTGAGTTAAATGTTAGATTTCACAGCTTACAAGGCCTTCAAAAACACACATGTGTTGGGAGCACACGTTAACACAACACTTTGACACATGCGCATGCACACACACACACACACACACACACGCACCCTTCTTACCCTGTGTAATGTACACCATTGACCATGACATCCTATTACAGAGACTGGATCAGTCGATTGGCATTTCAGGCACAGCACTAAGTTGGTTGAAATCCTATTTATCAGATCAATCTAAATTCATGTTTGTAAACGATGAAGCCTCGATGACCGGCAACGTTAGTCACGGAGTTCCACAAGGTTCTGTGCTTGGACCAATTGTATTTACCTTATATATGCTTCCTTTGGGCAATATTATCAGGAAACATTCCATAAACTTTCATTGTTATGCAGATGATACTTAATTATATCTATCGATCAAACCAGAGGAGACCAACCAGTTCAAAAATTCAAGCATGTCTTTAAGACATAAAAACATGGATGACCTGCAACTTCTGAAAAAACTGAAGTTATTTTACTCTGCCCTGAACACCTCAGAGATCAAGTATCTGGTGATGCGGCTTCTGTAGATGGCATTGCCCTTGCCATCCAACACCACTGTAAGGAATCTCGGCGTTATCTTTGACCAGGACTTGTCCTTTAACTCCCACGTGAAGCAAATCTAAAGGACTGCATTTTTTCATCTACGTAATATTTTAAAAATCAGACACAGCTTGTCTCAAAAATATGCAAAAAAACTGGTTTACGCGTTTGTTACTTCTTGACTAGATTACTGCAACTCCTTATTATCAGGCTGCTCTAATAAGTCTCTTAGGTCAATCCAGTTGATCCAGAATGCTGCAGCTTGTGTACTCACTAAAACTAAGAAAAGAGATCACATTACTCCTGTATTAGCTGCTCTGCTAAATCAAGAATCATATTTAAAATTATTCTCCTAACCTACAAAGTCTTGATCGGTGATGCTCCATCATATCTGAAAGAGCTTGTAGTACCATATTGCCACACTAAATAGCTGCGCTCACTAAATGCGGGGCTACTTGTGGTTCCTAGAGTCTTAAAAAGTAGAATGGAAGCCAGAGCCTTCAGTTATCAAGCTCCTCTTTCATGGAACCAACTTCCACCATCAGTCCAAGAGGCAGACACAGTCACTTAATTTAAGAGTAGACTTAAGACTTTCCTCTTTGATGGTGCTTATAGTTAGGGCTAAATCAGGTTTTCCCATGTCCAGACCCTAGATATGCTGATATAGGCTTATAGGCTGCTGGGGGATATTTTAGGATACACTGAGCACCTATCTCATCTTCTCTCTCTACTTATGGATGAATTTTCATCATTGGACCTGGCTTGGTCTGATGCAATGGCCCTGCTGATGACCCGCTCACTCCTCCTCTCTACCTCCATCTGCCTGATGGACCATGGAGGTCTGGATCGTGGTCCATGCCTACTACCAAGTCATACACTCTGGCATACTCATTGAATGTGTTGTAACTCTGTAATGATTCCTTCTGTGCACATGACATCTATTGCATCTGTCCATCCGGGGAGAGGGATCCTCCTCTGTTGCTCTCCTGAAGGTTTCTTCTCTTTTTTTCTCTGTGAAAGGTTTTTTTTCTATTTCCGATGTAAGGTCCTGGGACAAGGATGTCATATGTGTGCAGATTGTAAAGCCCTCTGAGCCAAATTTGTAATTTGTGATATTGGGCTATCCAAAATAAACTGAATCGAAACTGAATCAAGCCTTTGAGCAAACTAACTGTCTTCTGCAGCAACCGAAAAAAAACAGTCCTGTAGCAAACATACTGTATGCATGCAAATACACTGTATGTATCATCTCAAATGTACTGTATATATGCATGCAGACATGCTTTTTAAACCATGCATAATGTCAAGTTGAGTGTCACTAAAAGTGATTTGCTGATTAAATATCTTATGTTATACTCACTCCATTAGGGAAAGCATCTCTGGTGAAGATGGGCCAGGTTTTCCAGTTTGTGTCATGGCGATACTGTTGATGCACATGCTCTCCCAGGCCATAAATATTATGGGATGGAAGCTTCGCAGACATCTGTAGGTACTGGTCTGCAAACACCAGTGGGGCCATTGTAGTGTCAAACCTAAATGTGTTTGAACAAAAGGGAGGAAAACAATTGACAAACATAAGAACTGGTCCCCGAGAGGACAGACAAAGTGATGTGTGAAAAGAAAAGAGGGAGCAGGTCTGAGACAAGGTGAGAGACAATGACGTAAGAAAGAGAGTGAGCGTGATATGGAGTGATACGAGTGAGTGGGAGTGGAAGTGTGTCCAAGACCAGGACATGTTGATTTGTAGATAGAAAAAAAGGAAAAGAAAGACCATCTCATCAAGCTCTAATCAGCCCTCTGGTTTGCATTTCTCTCACCTTCTAAACAAGGCATGGACTGTGAGCTGTATAAAGATATAGATACAAAATATACTAGTGAAGGTTGTAAATACAGTAAATATATATTGGTATTGAATAGTCATGTTCATCAAATAGACCCAAAAAATACATTTGTAATCATTAGATGATGCTCGTCATAACTTTTTAGTCAATAAGAGTCAAGCGGATTAACAGGAATTTTAACATTATTTGTTATCAAAGAAGAGATTGCCTACACACAAGCGTGATTATAAGTATCATAACCCCATGAACACACTCACTATCTCCTTCTTTTTTTGGAACGATGGATATCTTGAGAAATTATACCTATAAACATGTAAAGATGACTTGCTGCAATTTGTACAAGTGATTTATAAACCTTGTTATAACTTACATTTTTGATTGTTTTAGTGGTCATGCGGAGTATAGTTAAACTATTACATTTATGGCACGTTGTAACAGGTTAAATGATTAAGCCATTTAAAACTTAATCGCCCTCCTTCCCTAAATGCTGGTGTTCTACTTAAATGCGAGTGAACACTTCACAAACGTTATGTGGGATAATTGAATTTGCTGGTGTGGGTGTTAATATGGTTCTTGTCTTCTCGCGATTGGCAGGGACCATTGCTTGCCCTCAAAAGTAAGGTGAGTTCTTAGGCAGTGTCCTGACGACTACCATACAGGGAAGATAATTTCAACGTTTGGCATGAATGAAATATAAATGTAACTCTTTAAAAGAGAAGCTCTTTAAAACCCAAAGTCTGACCTATCACCTGCATTCACTACAAAACATTAACATGTGAACCCGTAACGGCGGTGAATGCAAAACAAAGTTAGAGCAATTTGATTACTTAATAGCTGATCATTTAGATTAAAGATAAATGTTTGCCTTGCAGGATATTTGTCATGGATCATAAATGGCTATCGGATCCGATTAACCAATACAGAACGCAATGATGTGCAAAACACCATGTTCTGTATAAGGTCATGTGGTGGTATTAAACCCTAAGCATCACATAGTAGTAATGCAAACAGGGAGGTGGTGGCCTCCAAAGCCCCAATTTGTTGCCTGAACGATAATAATGGTTTAATGCTGTTTAATTGAGTGTGTGTGGACGTGTCTACCCTTGTCACACAGATCTGAGGGGTAATGGAACACCACAAGGTCACCCAGGGCCATCAAAGTGGCCTGTATCTACATCAACATAATAATAATTCTTTCCTGTGGGAACGTGGCACTACAATAGAGGATTTCAGATTTCTGACATAATTGCATGACATCAAAGAATCAATGTTAATGTATTGTCAAATCTAAAAGGGAGGGAACGTAAACGTAACAACAATTCTCAAATCCAAGTGGTCAGTGTGAAAAGACAAACAATTGTCAGAGATACAAAATGTGAGAGAATGAATAACATATTCTTCAGCTCAATTCGTCTTCTAATACAATTTTGGACACTATGGCATCGGCTGGGTTTTATATCCAGAAATATATCCACACATATGTCCACACAGTCAACTGGTGAACATAGCTTTCAATAACCTCAAGTCCCCATAACAATCTCCTGCTACCATCAATAGATCAACCATCAGACCTTTCGACAGCTACATACATACAGTAGTACTGTACATAGACCGTATATGTAGTTGACTGCATGATAACAAATAGTTATATAGTACGTGTCCGGATACACATGTCATTTTGTTGAATGTACAAATTGCGTCTATAGTGTGATGTTTATTGTATTTCCTTCAGTCGAGATGGAAAACAATGTGATATTGTACAATTACTGATCACTCACAGGACTTTTTTGTTCTCCTTCCTGCGTACAGTAAGGCCAAAGGGTTTGTGTTTCATCTCAAGTGTGTTGCTGATGGGGCTGGAGGGGTCACTGGTGAGACTGCCGATGTGCTCATGGGGGACTTCAAACCTCTGCCTATGGGCATCAGAGATCTAAGGAGAGATAGAGAAACAACAGTACGGGCAGTTTGAGGATGGCCTCATGTTTCACAGTCATTTTGATACTTTGTTGTGTACATCACTATTGGTGTCCTCTTTTTGTTCAGCACAGCATTCTTATTAAACATACTTTGATAAAAACTACTTTTGAAATGATTTGACAAGACTAGATTTATCTCACAATTCCCTTGTGTGTGAGAGTGTGTGTGCGTGTGTGTTTGCCGGTGTGTGTGTGTGTGTGTGTGTGTGTGTGTGTGTGTGCAAGTAAAAGGTGTTTAACAGAGGTGATGTCTGACGCTCTGTACCTTAAATCGGAGTCGATTGTTTGACTGCATTTCTGCGTGAAATGACAGCTCTTCTATATCAGCTCCAAATAAGGAAGGAGAAGTCATTCTCTTCAGTTGGGCTTTCATCACTGCAAAATTAACCACATGGGGAAGTGAGGGGAAAGGTTATAGTACGGTTATAAATATTAATTTTAGGGAATCTATCACATTTAACTTCTTCATCCCCAAAATATAGACGACATTACTCAAATGTAATACTCTCATTGTGAAACTATAGTGGTAATGTGTGCAGTCATTATTTCAATAAAGCACAAATAAGTTCGGAAAGTTAATTTTACATTTTGGGAAAATATTATATTCACTTTCTTGGTGAGAAGGGTGAGAAGACTGATACCACTCCCATGTCTGTTCAGTAAATATGAAGCACACGTGTGTGGTCTGTTTAATTATCACAAAATGCCTGACTGGCATTCGAGCTCTTGAGAACAATTGCTGGATGAGATGTGCACCATCCATCATAACATGACATGTCATTCCATACAATGAGTAAACTGCAACAATGAGAATGAACTGCAATAGTCCTCAGTTGAAGCACTCATAAAACCCATCGGGTTAGCTTGGAATATAGTGTATTCAAAAACTGAAGTATTCCCTGGTTATACATTTACCAGTATGATCAAAGGGTGCAATATGATATCAGAGTCCACAGTGATCCCGGAGGTAAACGGGTAGTTTGCATAGTAGCCTTGAGGGATATTATGGCAGAATGTAAGAATATATAGAGACCATTAAACTTATATAAGGAGTGCTTTAATTTTTTCTGTAATGGTTAAAGTCCCTGTTGAGTAACAATAACACTATCTCAGGCAAAGCAAGATACATTATTGTTTTAGATAATGTTTCTCCAAGTCTAGATAAGGGTTTGCGATTTTAAAATATAACCACCTTCTGTTAAAATAATTTATATTATTATTGTGAAAATGTTTATGTTCCCCTTTTATAAAAGGTTCTTATGCTCTTTAAATGATGTCACCAACAGTAGAATATGTCCAATATTTATTGCTGCTTTTACACTGAGTTAACATAAGCCAGTGAAATCAAGCAGAAAATGGAAAAACCTGCATGCTGCAAAGTCAATCATGTTTTCTGATATGCCATCCATGTCATATTTCACAGAAAAGCTGGCCTGAGGCAACATCAGTGAAAAAGCAAAAAACGATGTGAGGATGACAGACGGCCAAATTGAAGGAATGTGGAGCATTTAGAATTGGAAAATAAGCTAAATAGAAAGTCCAACATTTTCATCACTTTGGGACTGCATGAGTGGAAGAGCAGGATATAGAGAGGGGAAATGGGGATTTACCATAAGGATTCGGTTGCTCCACAGATTCCACTGTGTATCCATGGTTGGTTGAGAAGAAACACCAGGGAACATTTCTCTCGTCCAGTGGGCACCAGCAACAGCCACGCTGCTCACATCGCAGCTGTTCAAGTAGGGAGGTCTATGCTGTTATCATTATCATCAGACTCATTGTAATTGTTGTCATTCCTGCTACTTTAAACAAAGTTTGTAGCATTATCATCATCATTGGCGTTAAACTAGTAATCATCAGAACCAGGGTAACATTAATCATCATGAACAACACCATTTTAATTGTGATGATCCAAGTAGGAATTGAGTTGTATATTAACCATTCATTAAGGTGTTCAAAACAACCTTCGCCATTAACATTACTTTGCATTCTTGGAAATGGAATTGACTTATACCTTTGAGGCTCCAGCATCAGGGAAACAGTCTACTCTCTCAGCCAGAGCAATGGTGGGACACTGAGGAATGAATACTTCAGTAGTTTCTGTTGAAAGATGACATGTTTACTTGAAACCAAAAAGAAATGTGACAACTAAGATGCTTACTAATGTATAGACTTTTGAGCAATGAGCTCTTGATGGCACTCACCAATGGACCTTTTTCACTGCAGACAATTTGACATGTCATAGTTTGAAAAACACAGGTGAAACTGATTACATTAGTGATGGCTCAGTTCCATTTTTTGTTCATTAATATTCCTGTCAGCCAGCCTTTGTAATACCAGGACGACCCGAGAAGCATGCAGCCATCCTTCATGTTAATAGAAACACCTGTTCTTATTTTACTGTGACAAAATATCTGCTTCAAACCTAGGCTCAATAAAATAAGTGGATATACACTGTAATTTGTGTCATTAGTTTGTGGACTTTTGTGGATTTTGTCCATCTCCATCTTGGATTTTGTCCATCGCCACCTTGGTTTTTTACAACCCTTGAACAAAAGTGACTATATTTGAACTGTGGAGGAGTGACGTAGGTAACCTTATGAGACATAAATCATACACTGCTGTATTATCTAAATTACTCTCTACAGACCTTCATTTACAAATTTGACATGATGCTGTATTAAAGAAGATATGCAAATATAGCGATTAAGACCATAAACTCATGTTCACAATGTTTAATGAGGATACATCAAGTCAGAAGTAGGGTCATTTTATCATTGACTTCCATACAATCTAAGTTATTGCAACCAGAAGGGGCCTATCAGCAAGTAGAGAGAATGCAAATTCAAGGCACCGCTCATTTTTCTCACTTTTCTCACTTTTCAGAACTGGAGGTTGCAGCCTGCCTTTTTAAAAATGTGTATCTCTCTTGGCTCCACAGAAAACAAATATTTTTCTAACTATGCTTGAAAGTAAGATCAATCCAAGTTACATTTCATAAAATTATAAGGGGCTCTTGTCTCCCATCCATTCCAAAGCTACACAATTTGTATCTCAATGTTGCACATTTAACTCAAGTAAAATTAGAGAACAAGTTTAAGCTTGCAGCACTGGAGCTATACTGACCATGACCAGCTATCGCAGGTGACCACATGCATGGCAACAGTCCTTTCCTAACAGTTCCTACACTGAATATAACCCCAAGTGATTCCAGTATACATTAGTGATAGATAGTCTGCATAAGACAATGTTAGAGTCACCAGATGCGTAATTGCAGACTCTTGCAGAGGCTTGCTAGCATCAATTTACAAATACAAGGGATTATACCAACATGGTGAATGCTTTAGGCTCATGTTTTTTCATTGTGTTAAATTGTACATATGCATCTTCATGTATGTATTAGCATGTTCACCTACCATCTTTAAGGACCCCAGGTTCTCCGGTGACAAACAGAACTACAAGAGCAATGGCTGCCGCAGACATCAACGTGAACATGACCATTAAGGTCACCTCCAAACCTGAGAACCGCTTTCTCCCCATCTAACACACATGCACACATATAAAGAGAGTGATTACATAGGACAACATCATTAACACCCAATAATGACACCAAGTTTACTAAAGGCAAGGTCTCGAAGGTCTCAAACATCCCTGCCTAATGAGGCCCATTGGCAGGACACACACACATGCACAAAACAATCAAACTATAGTAAAAACACACATATATTGTATTAACCTTGGACTCAGCGATAAAGTAAAACAAATTAATTAAGACTTAAAAATAAATCAAAAGAGAAACAGGGAGTCGACAAAACTGCCGACAGGCTGGATCTAATCTTACAAAAGCACCCATCATATCACACAAGCAATTAGGCTTCACTCCAATGTACTCTGAGACACAAAAATAAGGTTAATGTGTGTGGGTTTGGGTCTATTTGGGTGAATGAGAGGCTTATAGCCTTCCTGTTTAATGTGCTGTGAAGAGCAGGCAAGGGCAAAGAGAGAGACAGAGAGTCAAATGTGTGCATGCCCCCATGTAAACCATATAAAAGCACCGACAATCACCTGCAAACAAGCAATGCAACACTGGGGCACACCAGCAAACACATTCATTTAGTACAAACCTTTTAGCCTCTCTCTTCTTCCCTTTAGCTTCCACTAAGTGCCTAAAAATAGCTTCAACCCATAACAGCATATCAATTTACTTCTCCCAAGTCACAAATAGGTGTAGATGCACACAAACACACAACAAGAAGCAGTGGCACTCTTTGGCTGCAGTGTTTGGGTTTCTATGAGTGCAGGCAGTTTAGAGTATAATCTGATATTGCGTTGGATTTTTAAATTCCCTTTTACTTTGAGACACATCTGTACAATTTAATGGCAAGAGGAGGTTTTTCACCTGTAGTTATGTCTAAGACTTGTATACAAAAATGTTGATCAGTGCATTATACATCTGAATAAGAAATATGTCGAGACATCATTATTCAAAGTCCTCCAAAGAAATCTGTTCCACAAGGCTGCATTATACTGCTATATATACTACTACGATATACTGTCGTGACCGTGTAAAGGGAGTCGGTTGTCAACCCCCTCTCTCTAGCAATCACGGTGAGGCAGTGTGCATGCTGGTCGAGGTCTGTGCCTGTTTGTGGTGGAGAATAATTGTCAGTTTGTTGGAGAATGCTAATAATAAAGTATTCATTCAAGGACGTCAACGTGTCTCCGTGCTGTGAGTGAGTAAAACATACCGAAATGTTACAATACATTGGATTATTTAGATTGTATTCGAAAACTGTTCTAGGCAAAGAGCTACACATAATGCTGTTTTAAAGAACATAGTTCGGGAAGGAAGGCCATACCCCTTACTCAGCCAATCTTTCGAGCCCTTGGTACTTAAACACGTCGAACCTATTCACTCCCTCGTCGTCTCAGGTCCGACATACGGCGCTCTTCCAGCCGGTCGAGATCCAGCCGCTCGAACGCGGGCCGCGATCGATCTCCACGCCGACGCTCCGCCGAGCGCCGTAGTTCCCACACCCCCGGGTGTGGACAGTACGTAAGCCAAAAGACGCACTCGCCGAGCGCAACATTCCATTTTATAAATCTGACAGGAAAGCCAGACTATATCAACGCCTGACAAACCCCCGACAGAACAACACGGCACTTCCGGGTTCCCGGCGTCGCAACGGCAGCAACGCCTACGACGTGGTCTCTGACCGAGGACCTCAGTTTACGTCAGTTTTCTGGAGGGAGTTCTGCACGCTTATCGGGGCCACTGCAAGCCTGTCATCGGGATTCCACCCACAGTCTAACAGCCAGACGGAGCGCAAGAACCAGGAGATGGAGACGGCTCTAAGGTGCTTGGTCTCTGAGCATCCGGCATCTTGGTCCCAGCAACTCTTGTGGGTGGAGTATGCCCACAACTCCCTGACCAGCTCTGCCACTGGGATGTCCCCGTTCCAGTGTGCCTACGGGTTCCAGCCTCCACTGTTTCCTGCCCTGGAGAAGGAGGTTTCCTGCCCCTCGGTCCAGGCTTTTGTCCGCCGCTGCCGCCGTACCTGGGCTGAGGCCAGAGCTGCGCTTCTTCGCTCGGTCAACCGTTATTCTGCGGCAGCCAACCGGCGTCGCTCTGAAGCCCCCAGTTACCAGGCTGGCCAGAGGGTATGGCTTTCGACCCGAGACCTTCCCTTGCGGGTAAAATGTAAGAAGTTGGGACCCAGGTTCATTGGACCGTTCGAGATCCTGAAGGTCATCAATCCTGCAGTAGTGAGGCTCAAACTGCCCCGGGCCTTGCGGGTCCATCCATCGTTCCACGTCTCCAGGGTGAAGCCGGTTCGGGAGTCCCCACTGGTTCCTGCTGTCCAGCGTCCTCCACCACCACGGTTCATCGATGGAGGTTTGACTTACACTGTTCGCCGCCTACTTCGTTCCCGCCGGCGTGGGAGAGGGCTACAATACCTGGTTGACTGGGAGGGTTATGGTCCAGAGGAGAGATCCTGGGTTCCGGCGCGACACATTCTGGATCCCCCTCTCATCAGGGAGTTTCACCGCAGCCACCCTGACCAGCCCGCCAAGGGTCCTGTGGTCACAGTGGCTACACAGCCAAACCCTGTTCCCTCTCGGTCATTGACGGAGTCAGATGTTGAAGAGGATGAGGAGGAGTCGTCTTCCGATCACAACAACTCACTCGTCGGGGAGGAGAGGATGGGGAGGTCGAGTATTAACAACTGGACTGTTCCTGTCGTGCCGCAAATTCCCTCCCCGGGCCCCCGCCACCCACCCTAGGAGGCCGAAGATTTTTTTGTTTTTGTTTTTCTTTCTTGTTTTGGGTCGTCTGGGATCCGACCCTTAGAGGGGGGGTTCTGTCACAGTTTCAGCTCCACACCCTCCTCACTCCCCGTCGTCAGTCTAACTCTCTTCACCTGTTCACACACCTGTTGTCACAGTTCAGCTCCTCACTCTGTGGTTTAGTCACTCCCACCTCGTCAGTCTGACTTCCTTCACCTGTTCACACACCTGTCTTTGATCACTAATCAAATCCCTATATTGTCTCCTGCCTCACACACACACACCTTGCCAGATTGTTCTTCCTTTTCTATGCCAGACTCTCCAGCACTTGTTTCTAGACGGATTTCCTGTTGCCGACCCTGCCTGTCCCTGATTAACCCGCTAGTCCGACTCCCCGTGAACCTACCAGCCCTTCGTCCTGTTGATACTCTGTCCTGTCGCCGACCCTGCCTGTCCCTGGTTAACCCGCTAGTCCAACTCCCCGAGAACCTACCAGCCCTTCATCCTGTTGATACTCTGCCTGCCGTTTCCAGAGTGTGGAATATAAATTCGAATGATCCCTGGAGTCGAGGGTGCATTTGGGTCTACACACGAGCCGTTACAGTAATGTGGATACTATTGCACAATACACACATCTGCAAGCTAGAGAAGGTAAAAAGAGAGTCTGTATCTGTAACAAGAACTATTTCTAATGCATTAGGTTTTATTTATTCATGATATTAATAAAACAATGTTGTAGTTATTGAAATTAAATCCCACTAGCATCACAGTACTAATATCGGCATCATATTTTAAACTGCGGTGAATCATCAACAAATGCCAGAATTGAAATATAAAATAAAGTTTATTATTTTAGTTGAACAGGAAGACAGCTTGCAGCTGCAGTCTTACCTCCGTGCTCTCCAATGTTCAGGGCAAAATGCTTCTGAGATCAAGTGAGATAGCACCTTATTATCCTCAGGATGTATTGTGGTCATATGGGCTCACCACTCCCTTGCGCACGTTCGATTGTGTGTTTGTGTGTGTGTGTGTGTGTGTATGTTACACAGTCTGAGCATGCAGTTCCCAAAGCTTTAAAAAGTCAGATAGCCATCTCGTGTTAAACAACTACAGCCTAAAATGCCCATATCAGCTTGTTACAATAAATCCCGCATTCATGTTTGATTACACATATTTCATGTGAGTGTGGATTGTTGTCATTTTCTCAAAGATTGTGTATTTATGTTTTATATGAGCATGGGTAATCTTTACACCACTGTTACTATATCACCATACTTCTACACATCTGAGCACTCACACACACACGTTGCAGTACTTAGTTAACAGATTGCGGTCACAAAAAGCAACTCAGTAGAATAATCATACCATATATTATGCATAATATGATGTTTATATAGTTTAATGAATCCACTGTGATCAAAGGTGAAGTTATTTTTGTATTTTCATAAAAAATATTTAGTTCTCCTATAATGTAATTATGTTTGTAAATAGCCACTAACCATTTCATTCATTTTACTTAATACATCTATGGTCTGTAACCACAGTTACAATATCACTTTGAAGTTGTTGTGTCTCATTAAAACCAACAGCAACCTTTATTCATTTGATTGAATGTACGCCTTGATCAGTTCCACAACTGAATGATCTGTGTGGATGAGAGAGTGGTGTGATACGTCCATAAAGTCTTATGAAATGCAGAGTTTACTCTACTTACTGAACAGCTTCAGGTGTGTTACAAAGTGCAGATCCTGTACAAAGTGCAGACTCTGCTTTGCATGTAGGCAGGGGAAACAAACAGTGGCTGCAATTTAATCTTTCATCCGGCATATTTATGGCTCAATAAAAGTGTCTAATTTGGATTTTCCCTGGATAGAAGATACTTGAAGTGTGAATGGGGCCTATAGACCTGGTTGTCAACTCACCTTTGAGTGTGGCCTTTAAAATTTCCATCACAATTTCTTCAAACAGAAAGTGTGCCGTCTTTGTCTTGTTTTTTCCGACTTATAGTCCAAAACGAAACAATATTCAGTTAACAGTTCCATAAAATGAAGAAAGATAGAGAATACTAACACTTGAGTAGCTGGAACCAGTTAATTTTTGGCATTTTTCCCAGAAAAATGACAAACAATGAAGAGTTATCACAGTAATTCAGTATTAACTCAATGTGGGTTGATTGTTAGAGCTTTAAATGGAATGAAGTAAACAACTACTGAGCTGCGGTGCTTTTAATCACAGAACTAGAGACACTATTGCTTGTTTTTTACACCGTCTTGTGACAATGCTCCCCATGCAGGCTTTGTGGGCTGCAGACAGATGACTGCACCCTCTGCTGTGACACTAAGACAATACCGCAATCATCAGCAATGTAGCAGGTCAGCAGCGAAGATGAACAACGCTCACCTCCTCTCTGGCCATCACCCATGTGGGAGTTGTAGTGACACACAGACCCGGGGTGGGTAATCGGGAGAATCGGGAGAGTTCCCGGTGGGCCGCTTCACTTCTGGGCCGGTCGAGAATTGTATTTGTTGACATTTGTCACGTTAGTCCATCTTCTCTGAAAGTGGGCTACACACGTTCCGCATTCTGACACTGCAGCCTCTGCATGGGTTGTACCATGCGAGGAAGTTCACCCCTCCCAAATAATAGAGTTGGTTCAGTCCATTATGGAAAACAACCAACTCAATTTGGGAGAGGAGCACTTCCTAATCGAGTTGGTTCGGCCCTTCGCCGTCTTTTCCAAAAAGTTTTCTCAGCTACTGATAGCTGGGCCGGCCCGACCGCAACGATACGCGTCAGGGAGGATGGACGGGAGGAAGAGGGCAGGAGGGGCTGGAAAAGCCAGGTTGAAAAAAAGAAAGGCATTGGAGGAGGATGCTGCCAAATGTGCCAAGCTTACAGATTTATTTTCAAGAGGACAAACACAAGTGGCAACTGGTAAAAAGAGACAAAGGCCTAATGATTAGCAACATAACTATTCGGCTAACGTTGTAGCCTTGATTAATATCATTGTAGCGTTGTCAACCTATTCCCAAGCAAAATATTTAATTGAATTAAAATATTAGCCTTTTTATATCACCCAAAATATGGCAATCCATAGACTTTGCAAATATTATGTAAATATTGATATATACTATTGATATTGATATTGAAGTATGCAGTAATATGACTCTTAATTTTTCTTTGTAGCTTCGGAGCAGCAGATAAGACAGTCTCCTGCTGAAAATGATGAGCCCGATATTTGCAATGAGGAGGCCATGACTACAGGGACAGGGAGAGAGGATAACAGAGGACACTATATGAATGAAAGTTATATATTCTAAGAAAGAGCAGTACAGTACTTGATGAACCAATATGCATTGTTTGCTCAGAAGTGGGTGTAGTAAAGGAGTAAATCACCACTATATAATACACATGCAGAAAAATGATAATGACCATGACAATGACGGCCCCCATGAGGTCTCACTCCAACAAATCTGGCCTACTGCCTAATCTGAGTCTGACACCCCTGCTATGCCCTTCTGCCTTTTTTAATGTTATGCATATTTTTTGTTAACTTCTCATTTTAAGTGGATTATTATTGTTGTATTTAACCTTTACATTATTTGTTGGACCATGGTATTAATAAAAGAACTACAGGATAGTAAGAGCTGAACTGTTGCTTCATTTATCCAATTTCCACTACCATGAAAAAAGTGGGCTGGTCTTGAGCCTGAAATTCCCGGGCTGAAAAGTGGCCCCACTCTGGCCCTGGGGCTGGCTCAGGATTGGCCTGGTCCAGCCCATATGCTGCTCTATGCCTAGACATTTTAGGATACACTGAGCTCCTCTTTTCTCTCTCCTTCTGGACAGATTTAAGTCCCTTCATTGCATATTACTAATTATACTTCTTCACTGGAGTCTCTGTGTCTTCTCACCTTACAGGGTCCATTGGTCGTGGCTGTGTCTGGAGCTGGTCCTGCTCCTGCGCCCTTCCCCCCTCCCCCTGTCTTCTTGCCCCTGCCTCCTGCACCTTGGCCTCTTTCGCCGTGCTTCCAGTCTCATGGGCCCGGCCTCCTGCCCCCTTGCCCCTGCCTCCTGCCATGGATTTGTTGATGCCCCTCCTCCTTACCCCCTTTTATTCCATGGATCGTGGTTATCTGGATCATGGTCCATGCCTACTACTCATTATTCATATATTCTGTCATATTCATTGAATGTGTTCCAACTCTTTACCACTGTTCATTCTGTACACATGACATATATTGCTTCTGTCTATCCGTCTTTTGGTGGAGTTTTCTGATCTGAGGTTACGCGAGAGAGGGATGTCGTATGTGTACAGATTGTACAGCCCTCTGAGGCATATTTTGCCAAATATTAGTAATTTGTTGCATTGATTGAACTTTGTTTGCATTGTTTTTAACAGCTTGTTTGTCTGATGGTGCAATAGAGTTTATTTGAAAGTGATTGCAATTATATGTATTCTATTATGTGAAAAATATCAATGGAGGAGTCACAAAAAGTTATTTCAATAAAAATTCAGCATAGACCATTTTTGTTTGGGCGGTTGGGCATGAACATTTTTCTTTTTATGAAGTGCGCCGTGATCTAGAAACACAATCACCGGCTCCTTCAACTCAGAGCTTGATTGCCACGGACAATACGATTTAAAAAGCCAATACGACCTTTGTTCGAGTCGGTGTGAGTGGGTCCATGTAGGTGAGACAATAAGAGGCTTTCATAATGGTAACCAAAATTTGTCTCAGATGCCATGTGTGCAACAATGACTGAAGAACATATTGTGTGTTTGTGCGTGTGTATGTGTGTGTAAGAGCATAGAGATGTCTGATCATTCTGCTCACTCCTTTTCTCTCCTTACACATCCAATTCCACTCTGCCACTGTCAATTCCAGGTGCTCTCCCTCTAGAATGCAGCGGCAGCCGATTTCAATAGAACAAACTGAAATTGGCAATTCACTCTCCTGTATCGATCCAGCAACTGTAGGACGACAAGGCACTCAACATTGAGAGCTGCCAACCAACCATGATTATATATGTGTGTTTATTTGACTGTGCCTTGTGTTTGACAGGGAACCCTCACCGGGATCCTAGAGCAGTGGTTCTCAAATGGGGGTACGCGTACCCCTGGGGGTACGTGAAGGCACTCAAGGGGGTACGTGAGATTTGCATTCATTCAAAAATCCTTAAAAAAGAGTTATTTAATCAAAAAAACATAAATGTAAGTTCATAGACCAACTTTTGTATTAAGCAGGCTATTTAAAGCAATTATTCAAAAAACTCTGCGTCCCTCCCATATCACAATGGTTTGATCCAACCTGACACACGCCGCCTGCCAATCACTGCCAACTTGAGAACGTAAACAATGGAGTCGTGGCTGAAGCGGAGCTGCTGAAAACACGGAGACGAGTCAAAGAAGGCGAAACCAGAGCCGGCAAAAGACTCATCTGACCGTGGCCTTCAGATGAACCCACATCCACACTCACAGCTTTGGGTGTGTGAAGCAGGACAGAGACTGACCTGGGAAAAAAGCTTTGGAGCAGCTACCCTTTGCCTCCACATATTGACGTGATGCCTCCTTCACCTTGATCACAGGAGTCGCCTCCCTGTCTCAATAGAATGTAAGTGCAAAAGCACTCAGTTCAATGCATCTATTGCATCTGTCCATCCTAGGAGAGGGATCCTCCTCTGTTGCTCTCCTCCAGGTTTCTTCCATTTTTTTTCCCCCTGAAGGGTTATTTGGGAGTTTTTCCTGGTCCGATGTGAGGTTTTGGGGCAGGGATGTCTATGTGTACAGATTGTAAAGCACTCCGAGACAAATTTGTAATTTGTGAAATTGGGCTATACAAATAAACTGAATTGAATTGAAGAGTTTATATAGCTTTCTCAAGTTTGTTAAATATGTTTTCTCAAAAAAAACAGTGACACGCCATTCCAAATTCATTTTAATAAGTGACAATACTGAGCAGGTAATCTGTCAAATATTAGCCTTGCTTTGGGCAGAATACTAATTAGCTTTGTTTATTACCAATGATATTGCAATTTTGATGATTGTCTCCATAACTAGTTTCTTTGTCTTTGAAAATGTGAGAAGAAATAGGGAACAATGCTCACATTTCTTAGACATATTGCTTGTTTGTCTGACCAAGCAAAAAATAATCCCATTTCATTTCAATGCAGCAGTGCAATATTCAGTGTCTATAGTTGAATAAATCCGACACTGATGACACAGCTTCTTGTATTGCTACTTCTTTTTTTAAAACCAAAAACGGTGTGCGCTGGTTCGGGGTTACTTTGCTGGAAAAAAAATTCACAGGGGGTACGTCACTGAAAAAAGGTTGAGAATCACTGTCCTAGAGTATCAATACCTGGATTGTCTACCTCAGTGGTCGCCAACCCGTCGATCGCGATCGACCGGTCGATCTCGGAGAAGTTCCCTGTCGCTCTCCAAGATAAAATGAAAATAAATTCAGAAACACATTGTTCCTCATTCTCGAACATTTTCGGAAGTGTCTTCTGAAATGTTTTCTTCCTGACTGGAAGATCGACGTCAGAAAACATCTCCGCCTGATTCATGATCACCTCAAAACAGGTTCTCTTACACAGCCGTGTTCTCAGAAAGAGGGGAATGTAGTACACAGTGGTCCTACAGATAAGGCGTGCCCCTCTAGTGGGGGGCAGTGGTACTACAGGTGGGCCACAGGGGGAAATGCAGAAATACCTTTCTTGATAACTTTACATAATACACAAGTTCAAAGTATACCGACATAAAACTAAGTCACCAATAAATAAATGTTGAAATGCCTGCACCTTCGTATACATGTTTACGTTACGGCATTAACAAGTTAATCCTGCGCATTCGCCATGGCACCGAAAAACTCGTCAATGGAGTTGACAAAATCACAAAATCAAAGACCAGAAGCCGGATTACTGACAGACGGCTCACAGACTGCCTCAGACTGGCTGTCTGTGCTTATGAACTAACTACAAGCTCACAGACAGAGTTCAGTCACAGCCATCACACTGACTGGAGTCACATGACTTGATGGGATTGTGATGACACAGAGCTGAATTTACATGAGCTGCACTGACTGATCATGTTGTCAGTGTTGTGTTGTAACGTCAGTTGATAAACAACATTTATATTGGTAGTTCATCCAGCTGCTCATTGCAAATGTGTTTTTTCTTGTTCATATTGTGTGCGATTAACAAATAATTTACTTTTTATATTGCACTTAAATGTTGTGTTCCTGGTCTCATCAATTTGAAAGCTGGACCAAAGTGTTTTGATTTCATTCAATTAGAAATAGGCCAAATAAAAAGCCTCAAGTTGTAAGTCCAGTCTGGACAGTCGTTTTCTCTCAACGCCTCAATAGGTAGATCTTGCCTGTCATGAAGGCAGAGGTCAGAGATCTTTGGCACAAAAAGGTTGGTGACCACTGGTCTACCTGATATCAGATCTGCATAAACCAGTTATTAAAGCTACTTTTAGACTTAAACTTTGAATGACATGTTTAATTTGTGTTTAATTAACCCTGTAAGACCCAAGCATAGAAATAATATCTAAATCTTTTTTTTTAAAAGTCAGATGATGTTGTAAGAGTCTTCTGATGCAGATAATGAAGGATTAATTAAAAAAAAAAAAATGTGTACGTTTTTAGGGAAACGTTGTAATATTGCAACGTTGGGCCTAGTTGGTAGCAGAATTTCAGCATTTGCTCTCCTTGCTGGTGGCATTCTGAAATGGAAACAATAGTTAGAGAATGTTCAAGTATAACTAATTCCAATGCAAATTAATCCTGTATACAAGATGGCGCCGCAGATGGTAGCCTCGGTACTGCGCTCTCTCGTACTTTTCCTGTTTTTGTTTGTTTGTCTCGTCTCCAGCTCTCCCTCTCTGATCACATTCAGTAGGGAGGAACTTTTAAACTTCCGTGAATCCACTGGACAATTTTTTTCACCGGTCTTCAATGAACCGGATGACTTTACTGGGTTTTTGGTTGCAGGAGCAGCTGCTCTTCTCGGAATTCACCGGAGACGCCGGCGTGGGAAGCGTGCAGGAGCGCTTGTTAAAGTGCGTCAGCGGGGATTTCGAACTGCGCTCCCGTCAATTCATCTGGCGAACGTCCGCTCTCTGGCGAACAAGATTGATGAACTGCTGCTCCTGAACAAAACTAATAGGGACTTTAGCAGATCTGCCGCCCTGTGCTTCACGAAACCTGGCTCGGTGCGCACATCCCGGACAGCGCACTGCATCTGTCGGGCTTCCAACTCCACCGAGCGGACCGCGTAACGGCTCTGTCGGGGAAAACGAGGGGCGGAATCTGCTTTTATATCAATGAAGGTTGGTGCACAGATGTCACGGTGTTAAAGGAATCATGCAGCCCTCACCTAGAAACTCTTTTAATAAACTGCAAACCATTTTATTCACCGCTGGAGTTTTCCTCATTCATCCTGGTCGGTGTGTACATCCCACCTCAGGCCTGTGTGAGTGAGGCACTCCAACACCTGGCAGAGCAGATCACCACCATGGAGCACAAACACCCAGACTCCTGCTCATTGTTCTTGGGGACTTTAACAGAGCAAACCTCAGCAAAGAACTGCCAAAATACAGACAGCACATTAAGTGTAGCACCAGGGACAAAAACACACTGGACCACTGCTACACTGTACTAAAGGACGCATATCGCTCAGTCCCTCGTGCAGCTTTGGGACTCTCTGATCACTGTCTGGTTCATCTTCTCCCGTCCTACAGGCAGAAACTAAAATCTGCAAAGCCTGTGGTGAAGACTGTGAAGAGATGGACCAACGAGGCCAAGCTGGAGCTACAGTCCTGCTTTGCCTCCACTGATTGGAGTGTTTTTGAGGCTGCTGCTACAGACCTGGATGAGCTAACTGACACTGTGACATCATATATCAGCTTTTGTGAGGACATGTGTGTGCCGACAAAAACCTTCTGCACATACAACAACAATAAACCCTGGTTCACTGCAAGACTCAGGCAGCTTCGCCGGGCTAAAGAGGAGGCCTACAGAGGTGGGGACAGGATTCTGTACAACCAGGCCAGAAACACACTGACGAGGGAGATCAAGGTAGCTAAGAAGAGCTACACTGAAAAGCTGGAAAAAAAGTTTTCAGCCAACGACCCCTCGTCAGTTTGGAGAGGCCTGGAAGTACTCACCAACTACAAGAGACCATCCCCCCCCACTGAGGACAATCACCGACTGGCTGACGACCTGAATGTCTTCTATTGTAGGTTCGACAAGCCCACTTCCACCCGCCCAACTGCTCCATCATCGAACAATCACCTCCACTCTCTGACTCACCTCTCCCATCCAACCCCCCACCGGCACTGAGGATCTGCGAAGAGGATGTGAGTCGGCTCTTTCAGAGGCAGAAGATCAGGAAGGCTCCGGGCCCAGACGGCGTGTCCCCCTCCTGCCTGAAAGTCTGTGCTGACGAGCTGTCCCCCATCTTCACGGAGATCTACAACCGATCACTGGAGCTGTGCAAGTCCTTCCTGCTTCAAGCGCTCCTTGATCATCCCGGTGCCCAAGAAATCCTCCATCACAGGATTAAATGACTACAGACCCATCGCCCTGACGTCTGTGGTCATGAAGTCCTTTGAGAGGCTGGTGTTGACCCACCTGAAGGACGTCACAGGGCCCTGCTGGACCCCTGCAGTTTGCCTACCGTGCAAACAGGTCGGTGGATGACGCAATAAATATGGGACTGCACCATTTACTGCAACACCTCGACTCCCCAGGGACATATGCAAGGGTTCTGTTTGTGGACTTCAGCTCTGCATTCAACACGATCATCCCGGAGGTTCTACAACCCAAACTCTCCCAGCTCGCCGTGCCAGCCCCACCTGCCGGTGGATCACAAACTTCCTGACAGACAGGACGCAGCAGGTGAGGCTGGGAAAACCACATCCAGCACCGGACCATAAGCACTGGCGCCCCCAGGGATGTGTGCTCTCCACTGCTCTTCTCCTCTACACCAACGACTGCACCTCAGAGGACCCGTCTGTTAAGCTCTTGAAGTTCGCAGCGACACAACGGTCATCGGCCTCATCAGGAACGGTGACGAGTCTGCGTACAGACGGGAGGTTGAGCAGCTGGTCCTCTGGTGTGGACAGAACCACCTGGAGCTGAACAAGCTCAAGACTGTGGAGATGACAGTGGACTTCAGGAGGAGCCCCCAACACTATCCCGCTCACCATTCAAAATAGCACTGTTCCTGCGGTGGAGACCTTCAAGTTTCTGGGATCCACAATCTCCCGGGACCTGAAGTGGGCCTCCAACATTAACACCATCCGCAAAGGCCCAGCAGAGGGTGTACTTTCTGCGCCAGCTCAGGAAGTTCAACCTGCCTCAGGAGCTGCTGATCCTTTTTTACTCCGCCATCATCCAGTCTGTCCTCTGCTCTTCCATCACTGTGTGGTTTGGATCGGCCACCAAACAGGACAGAGTCAGACTACAGCGGATCGTCAGGTCTGCAGAAAGAACCATTGGTTCCAGCCTCCCTCCATTCTGGACTTGTACACCGCCAGAGTCAGGAAGCGGGCAGGAAAGATCACTGCAGACCCTTCACACCCTGGACACAAGCTGTTCCAACTCCTGCCCTCTGGTAGGCGCTACAGAGCACTGTACGCCAAAACCACCAGACACAGAAATAGCTTCTTTCCACTGGCCGTCACCATGATGAACAATTAATCAGACTCTTCCATCTGCACTATCTGCACTTTTTGACTACTGTCTTTAATGTCTTTTTTATATTTATCCCGCTTATTGTATATTGTGTGTGTGTATAAGTACGGAAGAGCAAAGTGTAACCGGAGTCAAATTCCATGTATGTGCAAACCTACATGGCCATTAAAGCTGATTCTGATTCTGATTCAGGCAATACACTCCACTGATGGCACACAATACTGTCTGGCTAGCCTAATGTGCTCTCTACTTACATTTACAAAATGAAAATACAGCCCCCCCAGAACTCTTACATCCCCATATTCCAGAACATTTACACCTCTCCCCGAACAATGCATTATAAATGCAACCCCCACATTCCAGAACATTTACCCCTCTCCCTGACCAATGCAAAACACATGCAACTCCCACATTCCAAAACATTTACACTTGTCCCTGAACAACCATCCTCCAAAGCATTCTACACACATTATCTGGCTTATGTAACAAGGAGATATTTGGGCAAACCAACAAAGTTCAGATAAAAAAAACAGTTGACTATATCTCACTGCGAACATAGAAATAACATAGGGTTTGGGTTACCCTAACCCATTTAGAATTATTCAAATCTGGTCTAAACTTAAAATTATAACAAATAACCCTTTTGTAAAGTGTGAATCATCAAATACATTATATTTATCCTGTATCTGAACATCCGAGAAGTGGAATGTCTCCATGTAGTGTGCAAGGTGCACCTGCTATTTTAGCTACCATTTTCACCCAATGTTGTAAAATTACAACAATGACATAACAAGCTGAAAATCTAATGTGATGCATTAATTCCACAATAACTTAGTATTTACATGAACTACATATTCTAACAATCACCAAAAAAAATATTTCATGGAATTTACTTACTTCAATGTTGATATAACCAAGGAGATGTGCTTCTGGGAAAGTTTGCAGGTAGAGTGAGTTCATGGCCTTATGGCCACACCTATATACTAGGGCTGTGAAACGATTAAAATTTTTAATCGGATTAATCACAGGTTTTTGTGGATTAATCATGATTAATCACATATTACCGATATTCTCGGTATATTTTGTGAGAACATAGAGATTTATGACAAAAGACGGATATATACATTTATACATTCTTCTATACAATGGTGCTGCAACTCAGCAGTTATTTAGCAGTTTTCTTCCATATGGAACATTAATACATCTTCATCCTAAACAGAATGTTTAACCCTCCTGTTACCTTTCGGGTCAATTTGACCCCATTCAATGTTTAATGTCGGTGTTCTTTGGGGTCAATTTGACCCCAGGCTGTTTTTCACTGTGTCAAACATATCAGAAATATCAACTTTTTATTTATTTAAAGGGCTATTTAGGTAGTCAACAAACAAACATAAAGTACCTCACACTTAAACTTGGGAAGCAATATTAATTCTAATAATTTTCTGGAGGTTTTAATTGCTGGGGTCAAATTGACCCCGAGGGTAAAATATGTTCGTAAATGTAAAGGTAACAGGAGGGTTAAACAGAGCATTTTCTCTTGTTTGTCAACCATTAACTCCACCATGATACAATCTAAAGGTGGACAGATTGACAAGTGACTTTTTTGCTCGGTCCCGATGCGCGCACGGAGCTCTGTGGCGCGAGAAGGAGATCGATAAGTGTTAACGCAACGCGAAGAGACAGAAATGACATGCTGCTGTGGAGATACGATCAACAACAGACGTTTAGTTTAATAAAAGAACAAAGACGTGCTATAGAGAACATGTCAGGGGGCGGGCCAATCTTTTTAATGTCATGCGATCTACCGACACTACGCCGCGATCGACTGGCAGGTCGCGATCGACGTGTTGAGACCCTGATCTACAGGAAGTAAAAGTCGTAACAAGGTTTCCGTAGGTGAACCTGCGGAAGGATCATTACCGATGAACAGACCGTCTGCATGAGAGCGGACAGAGTTCAGATTGAAGTGGTGTATTGTAAACTCATTTTGCAAGTTACTTTTTTTTCGTCCCGACGACCAACAACAGACGGATTGGAAGCTCATTCTGCGCATGCGTTAAATGCGTTAATTAAATAAAAACTAGTTAAACCTGTAATTGGATTAACTGAGTTAACGCGTTATTTTTCACAGCACTACTATATACACATTTACAATCCAATAGCATTGCAAGGCAAGACAATAGGACCCATTGACTATGTAAATATGGTCTTTCCCCAAAAAACGTTTTTGCAAATGTGTGTTTTAGAGAGATAAAAGTGACGTTGTAATATTACAACGAGGGGTCTTACAGGGTTTTAATTTGATGACGTTCGCATTGTATTCTTAACTTTCCCAACCTTATGGTCTCAATATAATAAATATGTTTTTCTGATCTTTATCTGGCCTTGGCCCTCTGTTTGCAAAACTAAATTGTTCTCTCCAGTGATAAATACCAGTTCTATTAATAATTGACCATCTGGAGGTACAGCAAATCTTCACTCAGGAAGACAACCTCACTAATGCACTCCCAGCTTAATTCGTGAGATAGGAGACATTTCCATGATTTTCATAATTTAGTTTTTCACACAATCAGTCATGTCATTTCTAGCTCCTACATTAACATTTATCCAAATAAATTGCCCTACAAGTTATGACACACCAATCATGCTGTTCCTGGATGTAGCTTACATCCACAGAAGTCTCTTGTTAAAATTAAAATGTCGACAACAATCTGAACTCATAGATTCTGTCCAGAAACTGCCCTCTCAATCAATAGGTCACGAAGTGGTTAGACTTTCAATGTGCTTGGACAAACCCAAAATAGGACTTGGGATCAAGCATGGCACAAAAAAATGTTATGCCTCCCTATCTTGCCTCTCACCTAGAGCGCTGATTTGTTGTGATTAATGTTATCCATTAATTTATTATTAATCGCTTAGAGCTAATCACTCGACAAAATCAAGACTGTTTGCTGTCCTGGCCCCTCAGTGGTGGAAAGAGCTCCCCACTGACATCAGGACAGCAGAAAGTCTCTTCATCTTCCGCCGTTAACTAAAAGATTCAAGATTCAAGATTCAAGATGTTTTATTTGTCACATACACACACAGGGTGTGCAGTGAAATGAAAGTGGCAATGCTCAGCAGGAATGTGCAAGGGCAACAAGTACACACTATTTACAAATAAAAAACAACACAATATTTACAGTAAGTGTGTGTGTGTGTGTGTGTGTGTGTGCCTAAGAGGGGCAGTTGTGTGGGTCTATGTGGGGGTCCTGGTGAGGTCGGAGTTCACAATCCTGATGGCCTGAGGAAAGAAACTCCGTCTCAGTCTCTCTGTTCTTGCAGCGTGACTACGGAGGCGCCTGCCTGACCGCAGCAGCTGAAACAGTCTGTTGTTGGGGTGGTGAGGATCCTTCATGATCCTGCCGGCTCTGGTTCTGCACCTCCTGGTGTACAAGTCCTGCAGGGTGGGAGTGTAGTTCCAATAGTGCGCTCAGCCGAACGCACTACTCTCTGCAGAGCCTTCCTGTCCTGAGCGGAGCAGTTGCCAAACCAGGCTGTGATGCTTCCTGTCAGGACGCCCTCTACAGCTCCAGAGTAGAAGGACTGAAGGATCCTCTGGGAAACTTTAAATTTCCTCAGCTGCCTGAGGTGGTAGAGGCGCTGCCTTGCCTTTCTCACCAGAGTGTCTGTGTTTGTTGACCATGTCAGATCCTCGGTGATGTGGACTCCCAGGTATTTATACCCGCTCACCCTCTCCACAGTAGTCCCGTTAATCCCCAGTGGTGAGTACGTCCTCTGTTGTTGTACCCTCCTAAAGTCCACAATCAGCTCCTTAGTTTTGGTGACATTCATGATGAGGCTGTTGTCCTGGCACCAGAGTGACAGATCAGCAACTTCCTCCAGGTAGGCCTTCTCGTCGTTGTCGGAGATCAGGCCCACCACCACTGTGTCATCCGCAAACTTGATGATGGTGTTGGAGCTGAACCTGGCCACACAGTCATGTGTGTACAGGGAGTACAGTAGGGGACTGAGGACGCAACCCTGGGGATCCTGTGTTCAGGGTGAGGGATTTGGAGGTGTGTCTGCCCACCCTGACCACCTGTGGCCTGGCGGTCAGGAAGTCCAGGATCCAAGCACACAGGGGTGTTCAGTCCCAGCTCAATCAGCTTGCCGGCCAGTCTGAGGGGACTATGGTGTTGAAAGCTGAACTATAATCAATGAACAGCAGTCTCACATAGCCCCCTCTGGCTGTCCAGATGAGAGAGTGTGGTGTGCAGTACCTGGGAGACAGCATCATCCGTGGATCTGTTTGGGCGATAAGCAAACTGCAGCGGGTCCATGGAGGAAGGAGGAAGGCGCAGATGTAGTCCTTTATCCGCCTCTCACAGCATTTCATGACCACCGAGGTGAGGGCCACCGGTCGGTAGTCATTCATACATGCTGGAGAAGCATTCTTGGGCACAGGGACAATAGTGGATCTCTTGAAGCAGGCGGGGACCACGGACTCAGCCAGGGAGACGTTGAATATTGTGGTGAACACTGGAGCTAGCTGGTTAGCACAGGTCTTCAGTACTCGCCCAGATATGCCATCTGGACCTGCAGCTTTCCTGGTGTTCACCCTCAACAGAGCCCTCCTCACACTGTGCTCGGTCACAGAGAGTGTGTGTTCATCCCCAGCGGTAGAACTCACCTCGGCTACGCTAACGGTGTTGTTGTTAGCCGGCGA
This sequence comes from Pseudoliparis swirei, assembly GCF_029220125.1. Classification (NCBI taxonomy): domain Eukaryota; kingdom Metazoa; phylum Chordata; class Actinopteri; order Perciformes; family Liparidae; genus Pseudoliparis; species Pseudoliparis swirei. The sequence goes on from NC_079407.1 coordinate 8,752,377, forward strand.
GCTAGCGCTGTTGTTGCTAGCCTCAAACCGTGCATAAAATGAGTTCAGGTCGTCCGCTAGGGATGCGTCGGCACTCACCAACAAGCACATCTTTTCCGACTATACCTTGAATAAAAACAGATTAGCACTTCAGTGGCAGTTGAATGGCATCTTCTTATGGTACTTTTGTAGTTTGGCTTTCTTGAAGAAATGTAACTTTCTTGATTCTTGTTGTTCTGAGTTTGTACTCGTAGTTGAATGCACTTATTGAAAGTCACTTTGGATAAAAGTGTCTGCTAAATGTCAGATAATGTAATTTAATGTAATTATGAAAATATGTACACATATATTTATTTACATATACATATATGTGTACAAAGATAGAAATGTATATCTATGTTGTGTAATTGTTTAATTAATAAAATTCTTTATTGATCAGGTTTTTATGCAGTGATTTTAATCAAACTGTTTGGTAGCGTTCGGCACCTGAGATAGCTTAGATTTTAAATATTGAAGAATTAAATAGACCATGTAAACAAGAATTGATTCAGTAAAATAAGGTTACATAAAACATATATATTGTTACAGTGGGAGTGATTTACCTTTCTTCCCATAACATTGCATGCCCCTTTCTCGAGAAGATTACATTACATTACATCACATGTCATTTAGCAGACGCTTTTATCCAAAGCGACTTACAATAAGTGCATTCAACCTAGAGTACAAACTAAGAACAACAAGAATACAGAAAGTAACATTTCTTCAAGAAAGCCAAACTACAAATGTACCATAATAAGAGCCATTTAAGTGCCACTGAAGTGTTAGTCTGTGTTTTAATCCAGATATAGTCGAAAAAGATGTGTTTTTAGTTTCCGGCGGAAGGTGATAAAGATAAAGCATGGAGGCCTCGAAGGACGCTCCTCTCTCTTTTCTTCTACCCAGCACTTCGACTCTGGACTATAATGCTTGGGGGATCTCTTAACCCCCCGACCTGTCGGCCCGGGAATAGGGTTGGGGAGAAGTGGGCAGTTCTGTCCATCCGCAGACAAGGAAGCTGAACCTCAGTGAGAAGGACGACCAGGTTCCAAAGATATCGCAGAGAGCAGAATAAACTGGCGCAGAGGGAGAGATGGAGGAGTGTAAGTATAATCATTTTAAAACTTTCAAGATGCAGAGAAGGGCAAGGAGGAACATCCATGACTGCATCAGCCTAACTTCCCATCAGAGCCGTCAGGTGTAAATTTAGTTTAATCTTCCTAGGCCAAATACTTAAGATAGATAATAAAATAATATTTCATACAAATATCTTACACCTATATATACACTTAAACTAATATATAAGTGCTCCAAAATCTTCTCTGGTGTTACTTTAACAGCTGAATTTTATATAAATAATTTGATTAAACACAAGTAAACTCAACGATTTCACATCTGTGTTCTCGGCTTAGTTAATAATTCAACCAACCGAGAACACAGATGTCAAACGATTATTCAACGATTGTTCAACCGTTTGACAAATGTTTTGAATTCTTTAAAATTAAGAATTCAGGTGGCTAGATTCTGTCAACAACTCTCCCCCGGAAAATATTTTTCGCGGGATCATCGAGCCTCTCAAACTGCATGTCTGGTCCACTTCCTGAAGAGAAGCGGTCAATGTCTGAAGCGATGGACACTTCACCAGCGCAGGAACGCCTAACCCCCGTCTTTGGCAAGTCAAAGACGAATTCTTGTGACGTCACTAGGACGGACAAGGACGAGGTGGCTAGATACTTTACATGATTTAAGCCCTTATTAAAATACAAGTGAATTCAACTTTTTGACATCTGTGTTTTCGGCTTAGTTAATAATAAGTCTTTCACAATATCGGCAACCAGCATCAACGCTAGGTTCTGGTCCTCTGCAGTCCATCTGTAAAATCCAATGCACACTGGCCTATTTGGTTTTCCATATATATATATAATCGTATTAACCTGTTATATACAATGCATGGCCAGATTTTATTGCTCTGAGACCTTGAAACAGTGTTGGGCTTTATTGATTCCAGCTATAAGCTATCTGTCGGCGATGGTCGCAGAAACCGGTTTGGATGAGTCTGCTACTACTACTCTGCTTTTGCATGTCAAATAAAAGAATATTAACGGTGTATACGGTTTGTTTCAAGAGTATGAATGAAATCAATACATTCCTAATTTGCAGACATTCCTAATTTGCAGTCGTACATTATGTTATTATCGTTGCTGAATGTAGCTTTTATTGGCATTTGATTCTCAATGCTGGGGTCTCTGACTGCATCACCCACAGGTTGAAGGAAGGGATAACCCCATCCTTCATTTTAAACTGCTGCCACGGAATAAAGTTTAGTTCAGCCTCAAAGAAATGAAGCCCAGGAAATGGCAACATAACAATGAACGGTCCATGTTGATATTATCATTCAACCTATCGGAAACAAAATCATTCAGAAAATAGTTTAGGTTGTTGCAGTTCCCTCTGTGTGATTGTGTGTGTGTGTTTGTATCTGTTACATCACCAAAGATTGCACAGGCCATAATATGCAGGTGGCCTATCTAAGTGTTCCCATTATGCAGTATCCCCAAAAAGCATGGCACAGATGTTAGACCCCTATGGGGAAGAAACAGCATATTGAATGAAGAGAGGAATACATATGCACAACTTTATACACACAAACAGACACATACCCCCCCCCCCAACATACACACACACACACACACACACAGACACCTTCTTCTGCATCATTTCATTTCTAAAGGAAATGCCATCTATCCCCGCTGCTACTCTGCATGTTTTGAAATACATTGAGCATGAGCACGTGCACACACAGACGCACACTAAATGATGAGTCAGCATAGTTACTTTAAATGCACTGTTTGCTGAAACCGATTTGATGATTAACCACTACTTAGTTGTGTGTGTTGTTAACTACTTTCGGTGCAAAGCTCACCAGTCGCTGCTATCTTTTTCGAAAGGTCAAAGTATAATTTTTTCTATTGTGGCTCCTTCTTACAGTTTTACATCAGCTGTGTTGCGAAACCTGCCATTGACCTTGTGAACTCCAGAGGGGAGTTGTATTGAGAGCATCACACATCAATCTGAAAAGGAGAAAACAAGAAAAAATGAAATAAAACTTCTCGCTCTCCTTTTGTGTGTTTGAGGTCTCAAATTCACTGCTGCTGCTGCGCGGCTCACGATCTGTTGAGTATCAATATTTAATTATTTCATATCTGTGTTCTTAGCAGGAGAGGAGCGCATTCTCCCTTTCTGTCTTTGTCTGTCTGTGTGTGTGTATGTGTGTGCGTGTATTTGTGTGTGTGTGGGTTTGTGTGTATGTTTGTGTGCTTGCATGTGCAGATATAAAAAAAAAAAATTGTATGTGCTGTCTGAAGATGGCATAAAAGCAAGACCATTGAAGGATACACACATACCAACATAATTCAAAGGCACCCATAGATTAGTGTTTCATTAATATCGCACTTTTTCTTCCCCTATATCGCCAATGCAACATGACGTGCATTGCAATCATTCAGAAAGAGGTCTGTAAGAAACACTGATCAACTCTTCAACAATCTTGTTTATGTGGAGAAATGAAAGTTACTGAGCTTTTCAGTAAAAGTAAACTGTTGGCAAAGGTATGGAAGATAACATTAGGCATATTTAACGGGGCGCTAATGGACAAGGCTTGTTAGTGTGTCATGATTGATGTACATGCATCTAGGCGTGTGACAGGCTGGCAGTGAGAAGTGTTCCCTCCAGAGGTGCTGTTGTGCAGCTCATCCTCTGCTCCAGACGGCCTGGAAAGAGCACCTTCCAATGGTGATGGTTGTGCAGGCCTTCATGTGGAACATAACGTTATGTCTTCTTGCATGTGGCTAGTATATGGAGGTGTGTGTACGTGTGTGCGTACGTGTGTACGTGCGCAAGATCTTATTGTAGTTGACGTTTTCGTTGCATTGCTTCATTTCGGAGTTGCATCCCGGTGGATTGGTCACAGTCACTGTATTCCCTCATTATGTTTTTGCCTGTCAGGCAAACTCCAAGGCGAAAAAGAAAAAATGTATCTTTGTTTTTAGAGGAGGTTTATCTCTTGAAGCTTTTCTCAGAAGATCACACGTATTTGGAAAATGTGAATAAGACATTGATGTTTAATATTATTCATCAACTTAATTACGCAGGGCTGTCTAGGAATCGCCCTATTTTATAACTACTAATACGATAACTTGACTACAAAAGAATCATTTTACACATGCGTATTTACTGCAATACAGTATTTGTAGTGCAATTGTCTTATTAAACACACATACATATACAACTGATTATTCAAATGATGGTTGATGAACTGTCATATGATATTTGTGCACCATTAAATTAATGATTAATAGTTGTACCCCCCCCCCCCCTACCCGCACACACATCCTCTCTTCTCTCAGAATCAGGCTGTACGGGTAGCAACAACGAATTTCCCCATTGCCATGGCAACTCTGCGCGGGTGATCTTTTCTCAGGTGCCAAGTGCTTGCTGCAATGGAATTGTTTTGGTTATATGTGTGTGTGTGTGTGTGTGTGCATGAGTGTGTGTGTTTGTGTGTGTTTGTGTGTGTGCTCACTTGCATGGTGCCACTGTGAGTGTGAGGGTTAGCAGCATAGAAAGACAACAGTGTGCTTATCTTTGAGAAAGACTGCAAATCCTTTTTCGGTCTGTCACTCTCACTACTCAAGCAGCGTGATTTTCTTTCTTTCTTTCTTTCCTTCTCAGTTTTAATCTCTGTATCTTCCATCTGTATGTTCCACACTTTTTCCCATCACTTAAAATGACTAAAAGGGACTCCACAACTCTCCCTTCTGCTCTCACCTGCTCCCTCTCTCTCTTCCTCTATCTCTTCCTCTCTTCCTCCCTTTCTCTCTCTCTCTCTCAAAAGTTGTAGTGTGTACTGTTCTGTGTCTCCACACCTACTCTCCTCCCTCGCAATGTTCCATGGTATGCAGATTCTTCGCTCTCAAAGTACAGACTGTATTGATCGTCCCTGTCCACTCTCACTCTGTCTCCTACCGCTCCCTCTATCCATTATCCTCCCTTCATTCTGCTCTTTCCTTTTCCGTCCTCCCTCCATCCCTAATGACCTTTCTGCTGAATCAGAGGCCACGAAGAGTTATGGCATATCTTTATTTTTATATAACGATAATTGGAATAAAACTATTAGTCTCCAGTAAAAGTTAAATCACTTACAACCACGGCAGCTGAAGACAAAAATGTTGCTCTCAAAATATTTTGTGGTGCAGCTTCTCCATTCAGAGTTATCAGAGAGAGAGAGAGTGTGTGTATCTGTTTGTGGGTGTGTGTGTTTGTCCCCTAAATTAGGTGAATGACTTGTTGTTGCTGTGTGGTTCTGCTTGCCAACACAGAGGCTCTCTCTTCAACTTCACTTAATCAGTATGCAGCTCTTCTCTGCATCACTGTCCTTGTGTTATAAATATGTAGATGCACACACACACACACACACACACACACACACACATACAAAGTCAAATGAACACACATACTTCATCGATATTCCGTTCCTGACTCCACGCTGTCCTGGTGGTATAAATATCATGTATAAAAAAACAGAAGGAGGAAAACACATAACTTGGATCAAGTCCAGATTCCAAAACCAACATGTGCATGTGTGTGGACACACTTTTCTCCCCCTCTCTTACATTCTTTGATTCACACACACACACACAGACACACGTTTGTGAGAGCCGCAAATATGTGAACACATGCATACACACAAGCTTACTCAGTTCTGGGTGATAAATAAAGCGGTGCGAGCTCAGCAGGAGCCCTTTGCTCTGTCAGGCTTTACTGATGTCTGGTTCAATCCAGAGAAGTGGTTCAATCAAGTCCCACAAGACCAATCTAATCTGAGACCCACAACACACACACACACACACACACATTGAATGAGAGAAAATACTTTATATATTTGTATATATTTTATAAAATCTATTTTATTTTATATATACTGTATGTGTGTGTTTTTAATACATTGACATCAACTATTTGAGTTAAAGGTAAAAGGTTTGTAGACAATTCAAAGCCGTTTTAGTTCCAACACCCTGTGAGAACACTGGCAATAACTTAGCTTGCTATAAGGTGCTGGCACGCCGACAAGAATAAACAGAAAACCACAAACCGTGGTCCCAAATCAGTACTTTGCTGAAACCTGAGAAACCGCCATTTCCAATCACCAAGGTCTGCACATTTCATGACTGAGTGATCCCAGAGAGTCCCTTTACAGTTTAGACTTATAACCTCCACAAATATAACCTCCCAGTCCTTTAATTCAGGATTGAGAATCAACTATCATATACAAATGCATGCCATCAAGTGTGAACCCTAGATGGGAATCTGCTGAATCACAGATCCAAGGTAAATCCATATTGATCTTACTATGTATTGTGTCTTATCTTCATATTGTGTGCAATGATGACAAGTTGTTTCAGGGACTGTTGAGCCCCGTCATGCTGCTCTCTCTCACAGTAACTCTGATTTTGCATGCTCTTTTCTTTTAATTAGAGAAATAACAAGTACAAAGCAAATGTGTTTTTCTTGTGTGTTTTTTCTTCTGTCATCTGTCCTCTCCACTCGGGTAAGACAAACTGAAGATATACACTTGAGATGCTAGATGTATTCTATGAATTAAAATATATATGTTTTCTTTCAGGCACGAAAACCTGGACATAACTATCCCTGAAGTATCTACTATCTCGGTTGCTGCAGTCTTCTGTCATCGGCGTGTTCTTTTTCACACAACTCTCGGGGAAGTCAAAATGAAGACTCACTGGTGACTTCAGGGAAGCAGGAGGATTGTTTGTCCGTCATCTCGACTTTGGCACTGGCCTACAAGTGCCGCTGCAGGCTACTGGTAACCTACGCTGGGAAGTTGTTGTTTTCCCATTCAGACATGCACAAGAGGTGGGGGTGGAGAGAAAGATCCTGCAGATCCTGCTTTTCACCTCAATGGTCGAAATTTAAAGCACATTCAAGCTATTTAAAAAATCGGTACACCCTTATTTGAGATTTCAATGTCAGTTTTCTTTCCCACAAAGGAAAGACAACTTTGTTGCAAGTGAATTTGAGAGTGTAGGTTTTAATAACTATAACATTTGTAGGCTACTCGCTGTGTGTTAGTTATTTCAATGTTGGCCCTCGAAAAACTGCTGATAACATAAAACATGAGACACAGGTATTGTCAATTAAGCTGGGGACTATAAGACACTCCTCTTGTCATTGTGCCTGTCAAATATAACTACAAATAGCAAGACTTCACATATTAATGTGTGAGCTTTAAGAAGAATGGCACTTCTTTTCTTTTTTTTTTTACATTTTGCCAAACTATCTGTTTAACCCATTTTCAATCTTTGTGCTTCACTAACCAATTAAAGTGTGCAAACGTTCCTTATCTCTGAGTGATAAAGAGAAGAAGGGAATTTCCCAAAACGTCCTGTCAATGTTAAACCATGTGTAATTAGTGAGCAAATATGTTTCTCTTTAAATTCCCCACTAACATTTTCCCTGCCTGGCTAGAGAACTGCATCAGCAATCACATCTCCGGCTACTCCTGCCTCAAGGCTGCTGCTGCTCTTCAACACGGCAGGAAGTATCCATGACATGATACAGAAGGAGGGAGAGGGATGGGGAAAATATACACGGTCAAAGTATCAGCAGATGATTATAGAAGTTCAAAGTATGGGGGCAACAAGAGAGGGCAAAGAGAGGGTGAGGGTAACTCTCTCCCTCTCTTTCTTTCTTTTTTTTCACACACAAACACACCCACACACATGCTTGCATTCTGCGTCTTTCAGTCTCTCTGTCTCTTACATCAACCTGCCTGTCAACCCTTTCGAGCTGAACGATCCATCAACTGCTGCTGCTGCTGCTGCTTCAACACATGGAGGGGGAGGAGGGGCGTAGGATTTAAGGATAAGGAGAGAAAAAGAGTGAATGTGTGACCCTGGTCAGGAAGAGCGACACCACCGGCGATGCAGAAAAATATTTTTTTGACTGTAGGTTGGGTTACTTTTCACCTCGGAAATCAAGGAAAACTGACAGAGGCTCCCACACAAGGATCTCTCTCCCATTCTCACTCTTACCCTTCCTTCTCCTCTCCTCTCCCAGACTACTCATCTTCCTCCATTTACTCACGAACTTGGACAATTGATACAAGTAAATATGCTAAATGCGGCAATTAAAGAAAGCAGCAATCTGTCAGTGCAAATCCTCTGTGACATCTTTTTTTACTACACCATAATTTGGTGTAATGTCCAGTGAAAATGATGATAAGTCACCCTTGTTCTTGCCTTGAGTGCCAGGCCAAATTACTGCCTGACTCACTGTTGAGATGAGATACAGCTCTACATTTTACAGTCCATCCTTCTCACTCGCCTGTCCATCACCTGCTCCGCTCTCCTCTTCACCGCTCTATCATTCTCGAAACTGCATTATTCACGGACCCCGGAAAATTATTCAGTCGAAGCAGTTAAGCATGCTCATACGTCAGACATTAAAAATATTTCCTACCCTTTTACCTCACTGTCTCCTCTCCCTCCCTTCTCCCCATTAATGTTCTAGTCGTCTCTTTAGGTTTCTATAATGTTGCTTGTCTGCCATGTCGACACTGTTTATCTCCCATCCCATCCTCTCACCTCTCCATCACATCAGACTCCCCCATGTTTCCTTATCACACACTCTCTCCTCTCCGGGCAAGATGGAGAGAGGGGGAGAAGGAAGAGACCAGGGTGGAAGAGGAGATAGTGGAGAGAAGAGTGACAGCAGCTTACGGGGAAGAGGGTGGGGGCTCTTTCCCCTCCCTAGATCTAAACCTCACTATCCAACTAGCTCTCCATTCCTTGCATGCATTTCTCTCTTTTATTCAACACACACACACACACACACACACACACACACTGCAGGCAGGGGTCTCTGTTCTTCCTTGTCTAGTTATGTTTCCTTAAGGGTTCTCAGCGTCACTCATACCCTGCTGAGATCTCCCTGGTGCTGCCTTCGCTGACGGACTGTGGATATACGTGCACACACACTTGCATGCATGACAGAAAAATATAGTCGAACCTTAAATAAACACTTTCTGGCAATGCCGACATGTAAGACGCATGCTGATTTGCAAATCGAGCCTCCACCCATGCAGTGTGCTGCAGCAAACCTGCTGCTTTCGTCCTGCTGGTGGCTGTGAATCAGCATTCTGTTTGAATTATAGGGCTGCATTATGGATTCACTCCACATCCCACATCCTCTCTAGACATTGTTCCGAGAAACAAACAAACACGCGCACACACAGCTCATCGACCAACAGACACCAGGAAGACCTTTTTTAAATAACAAAAAAATAGGCACTTCAAGCAAATGTTCCCCTGTTGGTGAGAGTGTTATTTAACACGGCCACAGAAATTATACAATCGCTTAGCTGTGGCAAGAATAAACACATGCTCTTCCTACGTTCACACTTGCAGGCAGAGCTCTATAAATTCCAAACGCGATGTGTGTGTTCTTAGGGCCTGAGCTTTGCATGGTATTGCAGATTACAAAGTGACATTCATGGTCTTATCTATTATCTATTATAACAAGTTTCAACTGAACCCAGTCCTTTGTGGAACATTCAGGATGTATACACAGTCTAACACTCTTTTAAATCTATTCCATTTTTAAGTAATTCCTTTTTTTTTAAAGAGAAATGATGAGCTGTGGATTTGTGATCGTTAAGATACTCATTACGTACGGTGTAGAAATGCATGGGGATGTTTTTGTGTGTGCAAATCTGTGCGGGTGAGTGCTGATCCTCTAAAAGCAGTTAGGCCTTAATTAAGCAAACCCCTGTATTGTTCGGCACTAGTGCTAACAATGCAAGTGATCCCTGCTCATTAGGCAAAGATCTCCATAAAGCTTTGCTCCTCTCTGCTGTAGGAGTAGCTACAGAGCACTCTCACCAGCGTGACGGATCTGCATCATTACTCACACTTAACATGAATACACGCACATACAAACCGTGTCACGGCCATACACAAGTATAGAGACATATTATGCGTCATTACACTTACTAACTAAACAGAAATAGCATCAGATCAGTGTCAGTGGGCGAGGACATGTCACTGGTTTGTCTTGGTGGGATGAAATGCAACAACTTCCCACTCACACACTGTATTTCTTAAAGGACTTTTATTTAAAATGCTGAACATTAATATAGTACCAAACAACTACTGGTAATGTAACGATATGTTGGAGTAATGTCTACCTGAGCAGAGAAAGAAGTCAGGCTACAGAAATGCTCCCAATCCTGAATTTGTTACCATGACCATCACCCCTCTACTTAATGTGCCCATGGACAGAGCATGCACACCTTTGAACTTTGCCTTTATTTTAATTGCAATGACATTCCTGTAAAGCTTCGTGACTGCATCTTGCACTTTTGTTTTCACGAAATCTGTCCAGAGACAGATGCCTGGCAAAGTACTCGAGACTGCCACTCGAGACTGCCTCTGTGGTTGTTCCGCCATATGGCTTCTCCAGAATCACATTTTACCGTATGATGACACTCAAAGAGGAATATAATACCAGCCTCGAAAGAGTTTAAAACACAAGAGAATAAGGTTTGGGCTTTTTAAGCATGAAGACCAATGAGAAAAAACTCGGTGGAAAACAAAAATAAAGTTTCACTCAAAAATAAATGTGTAAATGAAGAGGAAAACCTAAATAATGAAATTCCAAGCAATAATGTGGTCAGTGTTGCGTACTTTAATGTAATCTCACCAATGTCTGGTCTCACCCTGTTAATTGCACCTTCGTTCCCTCTGTCTTTTACCGTATGTCCTTAATCACTTCTCGTCGCTTCTTTTTCCTGAGTGGCTTCCTCCTGCTCAACCTAACCTCTCTTTGTGCCACCACCAAAGCCTGGGGCTAATAGAAGTCAGCAAGCTTATCGAACAGCCAGAGCCAGCCAGACACACATGCATAAACACATACACACACACACACACACACACACACTCACACGCACACACACACACATAAGGAAAGATGATACGCATTATTAAAAATACAAATAGAGTTGCAAAAAAAGATCAGCTCTTCTAAATCTAAAAACCCTGCTGTGTTTGTGTTTGTAAGCAAATGCCATATATTTTATTCACACATATAACCATGTGTGAAAGCAAGATTTAAATAACTCAAGATATAATTTAACGTGACACCTCACTTGAACTCGTATCATGTTGACCTTGCTGAAACATGAATCATTTATTTCACTCGCAAAAACACCTTGCGATAGTCTGTGCTCCATTGCTTCTTTCTTCTTATTTATCTTTCCTCTACATTCACAATTCCAATGTCACTCAAATGTTGTAGAGGGTGCTGGCACAGCAGTCCGCACTAGACAGTTCAGGGCTGGCATATATTTCACATGCTTTTATATCTAAATCGAAAGCTTGATCTTGCTTTCACGAAATCTCTGAATGACAAATGTTCCTAAATCTGCAACAGCGCTGAACCCCTGAAATAATTTTTTTTTTTAACGTAAGAAGTATAATACACTTTAACACAAGCAGGCACATAAGCTACACCAGCCACCAGCAGATGGCCTTGGACAACTAAACCATTTACAATCTGAGTAGAGCAGCTGGAAGTCAAACCACAACACACAGATGCAAAAGAAAACATTGGCCTCTTTTATCTTGAGCTTAATTTTCTCTAAATACGACCTCAAAAGTAGTTAAAATGTTTAAGCTTATATCTAGAAACTGTGAAACAATAAATAACCAGTCAATATGCTTATCCTCAAAACAGTACTTTCATGTATGTCAATATTGTTGCCAGCAGTACAATAAAGAGGTGCCTTTTAACAGCAGGGAATCCACACCTTGGAATATTTTTGAAAAAATTGTTTCATAACTGAGTAACAACAATAACAATTGTTCTCATTACAACCAGTTTTTCTTATTCTCTGAGGTTACTTGAAGATGTGATTGAGCACTCTCTAAAAAGCAATGCAACTGGGTAACACAACTAGACAGATGAACACACACACACACACACACAAACATAGGTCTGCCTTCCTGGAGACCAGTTGCAAAAGCACTTGTACCATGCCAGCTCAAGCAAAGCACAGAGTACATGACTAAACTGGTGTCTGTGGGATATTACTCAGCCGAGCACAACACACAGACTAGCAGAGTGTACTAAATTAGAGACACATGGATGTACAGATGGAGATCAGGGCAGAATCATGGAGGGAGAAAGACTTGTTATGGTATAAAAAAAATGTAAAAACATGAGTCAAGGGGAGGATAGATATGATTTACTTCATGCTATTGGCAAAAAACATCATTGGCACACAAAAAAAGAAGAAAAAGAAGAAGGAATAGATTAGTAGGAGAAAGACCAGAAGAATAATCCTTGTAAAATGTACTACTGGCTTCCTAAATCACAAAGTAGGTTCCACACTGCAGAATAAAGACAGAAATGGTCTATTCAGAACACCAGCAAGGGACACAATGCTCCATATTTAATTTTTTTTAAATTATGCCCCTCCTCCTCCCCCGCCCCCCTTCACTAAAATGTGTGATAATGACACAACTTTGATAATCTTTCTTATATACAAGAGCAAGGTCTGTAGTGCACTGCTGAGCAGCACAAATGTCTCTCTCCAAACTTGCAGTATTTTTTCGATGGGCCACAATCTCCAGGGACCCACAATTCACTCGGCAAACAATACCAATGCAGAGCTTTACAGCGCAGACGGAGGCAGAAGTAGCAGAGGGTTGAGAATCTCCCTTTCTCTCTTTCACACTCACGTTAGCTCTCCCCCTCTCTTTCTCCTCTCCCTCAACTCTCTTTTTCAACATACTGGGTCAGTCGAGCTCCTGCACTGCAGCACTATCGAGTGATGTGTTGAAGGCTTTTTCATGATTTCAAGACAAACAAAAAGTGTTACAGTTGGAGGGGTTCTCGTATTTTTGGAGATTTTTCCGTGTTTGTAGGCTGTAATGTACCATTTGTGTCTATTTCCCATTGATTGCAGATTCATTTTACACCTAGGTTTAAGGGTGGCAAATCTGTCAAGCGACAGTCAGTCCTTTGAGGATTATCCCAGTTGACACAGTCCAAGTTGTCAAATTAATGCAGTATCCACTACAGCATCAAAAGCAAATGTGGTGCCTGCATATAACAGGAAAAACTGCACCATCCTGTCTTTGCACAAGATCCTGTCTCTACACAGCACTTTATGACACCGCAAAGAAAACCAAAAGTTAGTTGATACATCAGCATAATCACACAAGACACACATAAACTCCCCCCTCCACACAGACACACACACACACACACACCTACACAGGCACACACACACAGGCCTTTCCCCCATCACAAACATACACACATGCACACACAGTGGAATGTGTTTTTTTAATGCAGCAGCTGCAGTATACTGCAACTTCAGCACCACGGTCAGAGACAGATTGGCTTTTTCAGCACACTAGAGATAATTCCCTGTTTCCCAAACAGAGAAGGTATATCACCCCAGCTACACACTTGCATGAGTACATATATTGGCAAATATAAATGGTCGCAACCCTCTCTCGATGCCTTTGTAACATGCTCTCTCTCTGTTTTGGACTATCAGTTTGGTTAATTGGACAATTCTGGATTATTTTGGTGACAAGACAGCACAAATCCCTAATTTCTCTAAGTGGCACATCCTTCACAAACCTCTACTGACAAATCCATGTTCTCTCACCCTTCCCTAAACCACTTGTCTGTGCTCGCTCTCCAATCGATATTGCTATTAAACTGATTTTTTCCCCCTACTAGTTTTATTCTTCTTGCTATTCAGTACGTGCTGCCATTCCAAATCATGTCTGAACTAATTAGGACTCCCAAATACCCATCAACAAACACACACTGATAGAGCAGAGAAAAACAAGGGAACAGAAGCACATGGCAGAAATGTAACCACCTCAATGACATATACTCTGTCTATCTGTCCGTCTGGCATTCTCTCTGTTTCCCAATGCACTTACATATAGCATCTGCTTACACAGACACACCTATGTGCACTGACAACTGACAGTACCCATTTTTCCCTTCGCAGTGAAGGCATATGCAGGCAAAACAGCCCTACCAGAGGCCCACAAATATCCTGAGCAAAGAGAGGAAGGGAGGAAAATGTATGAAACAACAGTTGTGGGGACTGTAATACAAGCTGTCACGGTTAGACGACGGCCTCCACTTATCCTAAAATATATGCACTCACAGTATATTTACTTAGCAAATGACTAAAGTTAATTCTGAGTTGGTGTGAGAGCCGACAGAAGCTTTGCTGATCGACTTATACTGTCTCGTATCTCTAAAATGAGTTAATTTGAAACAGCTATGACATGGTTAAGGTTTAAATCAACCAATTTATATATAATTATGAGTCATTACATTTAGTTTTAATTGGCATGCAATTTTGGATTAGTTTCTACATTATGTTTCTAATAAGACTTTTATATAAAGGCCTGAAGGAAAGAGTGCCAAGCATTCTTATGATTTAACTTGGACCAATACTAACTCGAGACAAAAGCTTTGAAGCACATTTGCAGCACAGTGTATTTGTGTCAACCCACCACAGAATGTATCCTAATGAAGTGGGTTGATGCATGACAAAGGTCATTACAGTTTTTTTCGATTGCTAAACGACAGTGGGCACAACTGGAGTCACATGTGCAAAACTCTAACCACAGTCTGCACTACCAACAGTCACCTGAGCTAAACAGTTCACATCACCTGCAAAACTCATTCCAAGCAACACAACTCTTAACACATGGCTCAAAACACGCTCAGTGCAGCCAAACACTCTGCACAGTCCTCACTGAGGTAACACACACTGTCACTCAGAACACACACACAGTAAAAACACTAGCATCAAACACCAATACAGAAAATACTAACTTTTCATCTTTACAGTTTGAACAATTTCAGTGACTTCAAACAAAGTAATATTTTCTTCATAGAAAAGAGTGACATTCGTTCACATGATTTCTAAATTTTTTAGAACATAACAATTCTTTAAGGTAAATGAAAATTAGCAGTTTGCTTCAATAGTCTGTAGTAATTTACGGAATTACAGTAATGAGAAAAAAAAAGGTAGAAACTAAAAGTACATACTGTAATTCGAACAAATAATTGAGGGGCTAATCCTGCCTCTCTCTAGCATCAGGCCACATGTTGTCATCAACATCACATCTAATGTTCTCTCTTGCCACCTGGGGATGAACCTTCTGGAGGGCCTGATCCACCTGGCAGTCCTCTGGACTCGTGTCCTCACATCCGGCACGCATGGCTTCCAAAAGAGACATTTGGTCATGTGGGTGGTGACCAAACACTTGGTTCACGACATTACATGACATGGTCTATAAGTGTAGCCCTTATTTCATCTGGAATAACAGCTCTTTGTCTTCCTCCACGCATCCCCCTCTCCCTGCCACCCTTCTCCCTCCACGAACCCGTCTTCCTTGTTCTATTTCCAAAATGAGTCTTTCTGAGCTCTACCTATATATACTGTAATATATATATATACATATATATATATATATATATATATATATGTGTGTGTGTGTGTTCACTAACAAGTCTAAAACAAGACAACTGCTTAGCCTTTCAGCTGAAATTTCAATCCGCAGTGTTTGAAAGGCACAAGGCTGAACTCTATTCCGTTTTGAATGTGTGGTTCACAGTTTTGACAGCAGTGTGTTCGCATTTGAACAAAGTGCTGTACATCCACAGTGTTGTGCAGGTTGTGGTTAAAGTCATGGGATAAGTGTTAGAGTTTCGAAAACTGTGTTCAAGCAATGAAAAACAAACTAGAGTTTGGTCTACATGAACTGCTGCTGTGCAGACTGTAGTTAGAGTTTTGCACATGTGACTCCAGTTGTGCCCACTGTCGTTTAGCAATCGAAAAAAACTGTAAGTATGTTTGTTCTATTTCTATAATGTAAAAACCAAAGCATCATGAGCGTGCAAGAGAGATATGGAAAACATTTTGTCTAAAGGATTCAAAATGGAGAAACATATAACCTTTACCACTCTAAAGACCAGCAACATCGACAAATAGTTTCTTTAAACATACCTGTGTTTGAAGCTGGTTAAATTGTAAAACGTAGACTAATGAGGGGGGGGTGTTTGGGGGTGGGGATGAAATGAAATAGATCACAATATAAACTCAGCATTAGAACAGTAAGGTAGACAAAAGTGGACAAAAGAGAAAGAATCGACAAAATCAAAAATAAGTTGTAAGCACACGTACAAAGCCAAGAGCAGAGAGGCAGACACTGCATTTGTTAGCTCTTGCCAATGTACAAACCTCAAGAGAGATGTTGAAGGAAAGGTTAACTTCCCTGTGTACATCATAATGCCACTGAATAAATAGAGAGAGATGAAAACAAGAAGTGAATGTTTACATTTCAAAGACTAAAAAAATAAACATTTAGCCAACCTTCAATCCTATTGGTTGTCTTATATTCCACCAAAGTATGAAATCACTTGAAAGTATTAGTGCAGGATACAAGAGGATTTATTGGGATAAAACCACTCAGCATGGTATACTGGGACAAAGCCCAGCACTCATTTGTGAAATATAAGGTAGATGTGGACAGGAGTGGAGGACAAAAGGTTACCAAGATATGGGACTATAGTATAAATCATCAATGATCTCAAAACTTTATTTATTAATTAATTTGCGGGAAAGGAGTGATGGTGAGGGTTGGTATTAACATAGTGATGCATTATGTTTTTAATCAAACTCAGTGCGCTTAAAATGCTGACCATATAGTCTAACCTCTTGGTCAGGGAAAGGAAGGCTGAACGTGTGTGTGTGTGTGTGTGTATGTGTGCATTTATGTTTGTTAAGGTATGTGTGCGTGTTTGAAAGTGCAAAAGGGATCAAATAAACAAAGGAGCAGAGCATGAGGTGGGGCAGGAGAACAAAGGGGTACATCATTGTGAAACTTTATGCGAGTCGGAAACAGAAGTCCCGACGTAATGCTATCATGCTTACAAAAGTCTTTATATGAAGATGGCCTCCAGTCATTTGAGCAAGAATAATTATCAAAGAAACTAAACAATGAATACAACACAAGGTCAAATGTTTCATACAATGCAAGCTTGTAGACTGGATCCTTTCTGAAGATGACTGCTCTAAACTAGCTAAGGGCCTTCCCATTTAACAGGGAAGTATGTGGTTTGCTACATATCTTCCATTTATTGTAAGTTGACACATAATTAATAATTGCAAATGAGGAACATCACTCGTAAACCTGTTGAAATCAAAGCAAATGGTGTGTCATGCCCATTTTGAAACCAAACATAAATGCACCCTATTTTCCATAGATATTCACAAATGTATAGACATCAAGATTGCATTATATTTTTCCCAAATAGAAATTCCACTTTAGAAAGAGACAAAGGAAAAGCACTATGATCATGTGAAACGTTTAACCACATTTACTTCGCCGCTGCTTCAACTTTGTTTTTTGTCTTCATATACTATTTGGTTCCAGGAATTAATCTGGCTTGGATACACAGCAAAACAGCAAAAAAGTTAATTATTATTCGCTGTGTTAGATACTTTTGAGGGTTAATTTACCGTTCGGGTTTTCAGTGCAAAGGAAAATTAAGTAAAATACAAACATTGATGGTCAGTTCTTTTACGGTTGTTTTCTTTTTTTCATGACTTGTGAACTGTTTACTTGGCCATATTCATGTCAATTGGTTGAATTAAAGGAAGAAAAAAGAAGGGTCAAGAAAGCATGAAACGGATGAAACTGTGCTGGAATGAATAAATTAATGCCACTTGTAGTTTTTCTTTACATATATATCTATAAAAAAATAATTAATACATAATATGAGACTCTTAAGATAAACATGTTGTGCATTACATTATAATTGCGTCCAATCTACGAAACGGCCAATCGATCTGAAATCCTTTCTATCGCCCTCCAGTGGAATACATCTACATTGCTACAATGGAAGGAGTAAGAAATTAGATGAGCGACACCCAATCATGTTTTTATTTGCCCTCTCAATTACTTAATTACTTCAATAGACCTTCATCGGCAATACCCGTTAAGATAACTACAATTGCAGTGCACCGCACTGATTTGGTATATCCAGTTAAATCATCGACTTCAAAACCAGCTGAATTCACTTGACTTGTTCTTTTACCTTCATTATATCCAACTCGGACAAGTAATTTAGTGACAAATAAAAATAGCATACTACACTATCCAGAAGGCAAGGATCATAGGATAAACTACCAAAAAAACAGAAAAGGTAATTATATTTTGCACGAAAATAAAACAAAACATATTGTTTACCCTTTTTAGTTGACCATTTCTCTATTAATTAAATTAATCTGGTATTAATCCAAAAATAAAATGGAGTTGAACTCGGTTTAAATGTTATTGCCCTCTACAACATTGCTGTCTAGCACTCTATTGGTCCAGTATTCTCTCATCTGCAGCAGCATTACCTCATGATGGTTGGCCACAGTGCCTACATGCCATTAACAAGACACCAAATACACAGCCTGTCAATAGTGCTCCACACACAGGTTCCCGTGGCGTCAACCCTTTCATCATTTGATTCAAGAGTTTGTTTTTATTAAGAAGGCTATACCAGACGCATAATCACTATACATTGATTTAACATTACCTTTACAATTAAATTCTTCACTGAAATTACAGAATAAATATATGCACATTTTTCTTCAAATTTTTGTGAAAGAGAAAACATTAAAAGTGCCTCCTACAAAGCCGTTAGTGGGTGACAATGGGAATCCAGAAGCAATGGAAGGGGTGTCAACAAAGTGCATGGAAATATCCAGAAAACCTTGAGCTTGAGACAACTCTCATAATAATATTCACAAATGTTTTACCATCCGTGCGTCGGCCAATCCTTTTTTTTTTACAAGCAGCACCCTGATATAGACAGAAGTCCTCATTAATAGTAATAACCATATTAATAAGATATAAAAATTAAATAGAACACTGAACTGTAAATGTGTTGCAGTATCTCTGTTCATAATGTGATGTGATAGTCTGAGTAAATCCCCTCGCTTCCCGCACTGAAGCGAGTGCATGCAGCAAACTGCAGTTCATTTTAATATATGCTTTTTTTCCGCTCTTTCGCTCCTTTACTACAAACTCCATGTGCACGGCCTCCGGGTGTTTGTACATCCTAGTCGGGGGTTAAAGTTTACAGAAAGAAACCCCAAAGTCAGGGAGACGTCCAGCTCCCGTGCTTCTTGCGCATCACGGTAACTCCATGAAAAGGGGGTATAGTGACGGATGTATTTTAGGATGTTTTTTATGTTTCATTCCCCGGTGCCCCCCTCATTCCTCTTTTGCTCTTTCTTGGGCATATAGAGATATTTATATATTATAAAAATAACGGCTGTTGACATTGCTGGCTACTCTGAAAAAAAGGCACTTCATTGAAATATCTGAGAATGGCCTCTCCTCCAAAGTGATTTTGAGGGGAAACTTTGTTGTAACTGTAATAGAATATTTTTTATTTTATATCATGCTGCTCTCTCAAGTTTATTTTTGTCATAATGGTTTGGGGTGATTTTTATTTTCAGGGTGGCAGAGTGAATGTGTTGATTTTGTGTTTTGTTTTTTTCTCCATGGGTTAGAGATGTTAAAACCGGTATGATTTTTCCAAGACTTCGAGGTAATCCGGCTTGGTTTGAAGTTTGGCCCTTAACTCGAGGTAATCGCTTTGGGACGGGTCAGGGTAGCAGCCTTTCCCCGCTGTGAAAAGCAATGTCTCCTTCAGCCGTGCATCCTGCTGCAAATCCGGGTACTGCATGCCTGGTGGGTGCGCATGCGCCACATGCATGTCCTTTAGTTTGGGTACTGTCCCATACAAACAGTCTACAAAGCCCACTGTTGGTGTGGGCCTTTGACTGTCAATTACTGTAGGGCAGAGCCCTACGTTTTCATGAAATCCTGCCATGTCAGCCGTTGAGTGGTTAACTGTGACGATAGTGTTGAGTTGAGAGTTGGAGACAGCCAAGGTCCACTCTCTTTCTTTCTCTAATAAGGTTCTGTAGTTACTGTTGCAACTGCTGCCATTGTCTTTCTTCTCTGAAAACTGCACTCTGTCTTCCTCTGCTATCTCCCCCTCTCGAGGCTTATATATGGGGTTGTTACACATCTGCGTCACCGGGTGGGGAATGTAATCATAAACATGACCATGTCCATGGGTGTGACTAGTGTGAGAGTGTGTGTGCATACTAGCTGTTGTTGGTTTCTTGGGTGTGCCAGTGTTCCCAGCACTGATCTGCCTTGGTGGGTCCTCAAAAATCCTGCATTGCATTTGGATCCCCGTCAGATCTACCTCGGAACGTTTCCGGAAAGGAAGGTTCTTCCTGCGTCGAAGAACAAAGGCGAAAAGCCCGGCAGCAACAAACACAGCAGAGATGAAAATAATGAGTAGGCTGAGAATGAGGACAGACAGTGGGACAGCCCCTCTCCCACTTGCTTCCCCCACGTCAGAGCTCCTGGTGATGAGGTCATCCCCACCTGGCAAGGCTGGGGAGGGGCCTGAAGAGTACTTGAGCTCAGGACAGATGACCTCGACCTGAAGTGAACGCAGGTCCTTCCCAAGCGCAAATTCAGGTGTCTTGCAGATGACGTCTCCAACCACAATGACGGATGAGAGCTTTTCCAGCCACTGCTTGAGCGGGATGATATCACAGGAGCAGTCCCAGGGGTTCTGATGGAAATCAATCTGGACAATGGAGGTCAGATGCTCCAGAATGCCACGCACAGGCATGGAAAGGAAGTAGTTGTTTCGGAGGTTGAGGCGTGCAAGGTTGGTGCCAGCAAAAGCGTCATTGGGAAGGGAGCGTAACAGGTTGTCATTGAGGAAAACCAGCTGGATGTTTGGCATTAGGGAGAAGGAGTTAGGTTGTATCTCACGTATGACGTTATACTCAAAGTAAAGATAACTCAACATCTGAAGCCCTCGAAACATCCCAGGGGTGAGTCTCTCCATGTCATTCCCATTCAGATATAGACTTTTTAAATTTGGCAGGTTGATAAAGGCGCCTTCTTGGACGTATGATATCCGATTATTCCCTAAATGCAGTAAATCCAAACTTGAGAAGTTCCAGAAATCAGATCGGTATATTTTCTGTATTAAGTTCCCACTAAGGTACAATTTCTTGGCATTGAGGGGTCGTGGGAGGAGCTCGGAGATGTTGTGAAAGCTTTTCTCTTTACAGTTTACTGTTAGCCCCAGGTCATTAATGTGAAGGTTGCAAGTACATCCAGCTGGACAAATTATTGGGATGGGAGGCCTTGTTTGGTAGCCAGCAACAGGGGCCTGGTTGAAGCCTGGATAGATGCTACGAGGGGTTGGAGAGTTCTTTGTGGGCCGAGGTCGTTTGGTGGGCTTCTCAACTCTTTCCTTGTATTCCACAGAAGAGGCTGTGTTGTGAAAAGACGAGAGCATTGATGAAGGTTTAGTGGGCCAAGTATTCTCATTGCTAAATGGGATCCGCGGAATTCCCAGTTTGGCCTCAATCTCTGCATCTGAGAGCTTCGGACAGAGCTGACTGCGCTTGATTTCCCGTAAGTCTTTCCCATGTAAGTGGAATGGGTAGTCACATGTAATATCACCTACCAAAGCTGTATAAGGAATTCTTTCCAGCCAAGTTTTTAACTGGACAATCTCACACACACAGTTCCAAGGGTTCTCCTCCAGCTGGATTTCCATTAAGCTCCTTCCAACGTACTCCAGCATGCCCTTATATGGCAATGTCTTTAGTCTGTTCCCTCTCAGGTCCAGATGTGTGAGTGACACAGATCGGAAAAGATAATTTGGGAGCACAGGGATCAGATTGTCGTTTAGTATGAGCACTCTCAATTTGTGAAGATGCCTGAAAGCACCACTTTCAATCCGTTTGATTACATTGTAGTCCGCCTGGAGATACTCTAAACTCTCCAAGCCCAGAAAAGTGTCATTCCGAAAAACTTCTAGTTTGTTTTCATGTAGGAACAGCCGTTTGAGTATTCCTAAGCCATTAAACGCTCCCGCGTGGATATCCTGCAAGGCGTTATTACCCAGGTTGATGGATATGGCATTGTTGAGATGGAGGAAGCTGTTAAAGTAAAGCTTCCTCATGGAGTTTCTCTGCAGGTTGAGCTTGAACGGCCTGCTCCATATCTGGGAGATCTGGCTCACATTTGTAAATCCTTTGCTGTCACAGTGGACATGGAAGATGCCCTCTTTGACCTCGCAGTAGCAGGGCTCGAAACAGGGCTCGTCGATCTCCTCGGAGTCCTCTAGTAGTGGGATCGGGGTGGTCCATCCTAAGGCTATGGTGCTCAGCAAGGTAACCCACAGCATCCTCGCTGACACCAAAGGGATGAAGTCTTGGCTCCAGGGACAGAGCCACTTCACAGCACTGCAACAAAGAACAGAGGGAGAGAATGGATGTGAGGGAGGACACAGGGGAATACACACAGAAGTAGAAGATGTAGGAGAGAAAGAAGAGAGGGCGTGGGCATTAGTTTTAATAGAATGGAATACAGCTTTGAAATGAATTCCAGTGAATAATAGAAGGATATTGGAGACAATACTTTCGACTTGTCAATAGCTAGTAATTTCAAACATAAATACATCAAAAACTATTGGATGGGTATTGTAATACAAACAAATCTCTGCATCCAGACAGTTAACGACAGTATATGGGGGGAATTGTAATTTATTTTACAGCAGACATGCTGGTAAGGTCGCAATAAATCACCTCAAAGATGCTTATCCCTGTGAATAAACGAAGCAAACAGCAGGTGGATAAGGTTAGTGGTGAGGAGACATTGTCCCTATGCTGTATTTATTACATAACAGGGACCTCAGTCCCTCTTTCGGTAAATAAGAGTATATCACTGGAAGTGTACAGGAATGGCACAGGTATCAGCTCGGTGATCATTAGTAGGACGAGAAGAGGACAGTCAAGGGACTTGCTGAACATCAATCTCATTAAAATTAATCTCAACATATTTATATGTTCTGGTCTATAGATCATAGAAATCTGATATTTAAAAAAGTGACACTAACGCTATGATGCAGGGTCTCAACCTGGTAATTGTATCGATGTTTTAAAATATATATATATATATTAAAATAGGTCCAACGCGTGCACGGTTAAATAGGAGTGGCCAGTGCCAGCCCTAATTTGATTTACAAACCCGGATGCCAGCTTCAGATTTGAGCCACATCGTTGGCTTTTACCTTGCTGTGGGGCGGGTGTTTGGCAAGCCCATTACTTGTGCATGTTGGGTTGATGCCGTGTTGTTTAGCATTTAACCCTCCTGTTACCTTTCGGGTCAATTTGACCCCATTCAATGTTTAATGTCGGTGTTCCTTGGGGTCAATTTGACCTCAGGCTATTTTTCACTGTGTCAAACATATAAGAAATATCAACTTTTTTATATATTTAAAGGGCTATTTAGATAGTCAACAAACAAACATAAAGTACCTCACACTTAAACTTGGGAAACGATATTAATTCAAATCATTTTCTGGAGGTTTTAATTTTTGGGGTCAAATTGACCCCGAGCGTAAAATATGTTAGTAAATGTAAAGGTAACAGGAGGGTTAAGGGAACATAACTCCACTCTCTGCAACAACATAAACACGTTCAAGCACCGGAGCAGGACACAACTTTTCATTGAACCCTTCCCGGTCCTATTTCGAGGTCTTCAATTCCTATCCACAGGGATCGGGTTTCTGATAATGACGCACAAGGCACCCTTAAGCGTATCTGAGACGCACCGAGATTTCAATTAGAATTCCAATGTAAATCCATCCCCAGCAATACAGACGCTCAGAGCAACTGCTTCAGCATCCATCCACTTTGTCCAATCCCAATTATCAAGCTTTTAGGATCTATCAAATCAGCTCGTTATTATTGTTATCATTATTATTGTTATAATTCATAAATGTGTTATTATTATGAATGAATAATAAATTAATTTAACATGTTTAAAGCGAAGGAACCTGAATATGGCAACAGACATTTTTACTTTTTAAAAATGATCATAAAACTTCTGTAATAATACGTATTACCTATCCAGTCACTTCATGCAGTCTGCTGCAAACGGGTGTTGGTGTATTGTGACAGGGTAACCCAACATCTTACAGAACAAAGTCCATGACTATAACAGCTTTGAATAATCAGAAGTTGTTTTTTATTCGTCATCCAAAAACAACCCGGCTAATTATCGCAGATTATATAAAATATGCTGTACTATATATAATTGTATTATTATTTCAGCATATTATATTATATATGCTGTATGTAATTTTGTATTACTTTCGAGGGAAATGGAACCATGGGGGTTTGCATAGTGCATTTGTATTTGGTGGTGATCATTAACTTTTGTAAGGGAGCTATAGGAAGAAGATCTTATCTATTTGTCATGTGTAATACTTTTAGCAGCCTAGACTATAAGAGTTCGGCAAAAAAAAGACTGGACAGATTATGCTTTAGTCAATTATGATAAGAATAGTAACACTTGAAAAAATATGTTAAGTGTGCACACACATTGACATTTTGCGTGGCCACCTCTTGACATTCCGTTGCTACCCCTGGCCACCTCAGTTATAAATGCATAGAACCGCCACTGTTCCGACATGCTGAAAACGGCAAAGCAGAGACTATTCTCCCACTGCGTTACATTCTCCCTGCATAAATCAAACAGAGTGAGGGAAAATGTTGACTTATCATTAAAACTGATTCTGCCATGATTTTCCAAAACATACAATCAAATCAACTTCTTCTGGCTTTTCCCAAATGGTGATGCCATCGAAGGATTAGTGGAGAACCGGTTTAAGTGAAGAACGCAGTGAGCGAAGCTGCCGTTTCGAAAAGCTCATGAGGCTTTGACTTAGTATCCAGCCAGACTAGAAATACATATTAACATAATGGAAATAATAATACATATAATAAAAATGCGTAATAATAATAACAATAATAATAATAATAATTATAAGATGGGCTCAACGAAGAGTCTGTTCAGTATCTCCATGGTGTTAACTTGGATAAAGTCACACACGTACAAAACCCTTGAATATATTTTCTGTAGGCTGTGATTTTTTTTTGCACACGCACGCACACACACAGAGCTTTCCGTTCAAACTAGGGTGCTGGCAATCCAGAGGAGATTCGCTCAAAGAGACCGTTTGCCGGAGCAGAGCCTCTGTCCATGGTGCTGAAAGCAAAAGCCCAGCGACAGGAAAAGAGGGGGATGGAAGAAGAAGAAAAAGGAGGAAGAAGAAGAAAAAATAATTTGTAATCCCAAAAAAAGACGTGACGTTAAAATGCGCCAAGGAGGGAAAAAAGAAAGATCCTTGAGCACGATCTCCTCACTGTGAAAATCATTGTTTTCCTTGCCCTCTCCGTACATACAATCCTCCCGAATTTAGTGATACCGCTTCCATGACAAAGATCAAAAAGCGCCGATGCAATGTCAAAAAAGTAATAACGGCATCAAAAGCAATTAAACTAATGTGGCCATATTATATTCCCTTGGGTTTATCAAATCAGGTGCTATACCTACTTAGTTTTGTGGGATTCCAACTTCACATATCCTCCAGCGATGTGTTCGGTTATTGCGGTGCGTTTCGCTCACCATCCGATGCCGGTCTGTGAGGAAGAAAACAAGAAACCGGGGGGGGGGGGGGGGGGGTAGAGGAATGGGAGGAATCAGAATCAGAGAGGGGAGACGGAGAGAGAGAGTGGGGCATTGAGGAGGGAGGGCGGAAGAGATATGCATGCGAATGAGCCACGGTATTCGAAACCGAGCCGTTGGCTATACTTACATAAATTAAAAGTGTTGCTCCTCCCAATGTCAATGCGATCTATTAAATCTCGAAATTTATATCAAACTAAGTTACTGAGAAAAAGATGACATCTGACGAGCTCCAGTTTATCCAAACCGGTCAAGGATCTCACAGTCGTCCACCGAAAATTCACCCCGAAATAACATTACCGTCAATACAGCGCAGAGAGCGCTCCTTGGAATACTTGCCAAGCATAATGCAGTTGTGCCTTTCGTCGTGACATTGGCACGGACACGGCGAATAGCGAACAAACAGCTATTGATCAGTCAAATGGGTCCCCGCGCTCCGTTACCCTTGGCGCACGGAGAGCGCATGCTGTCGCTTTTTGGAGTCCATGGCAATGCAGAGACATGAACACACACACACACACACACATCTGCATATAGGACCCCCCTCCCCCCCCCCCCCCCATTGACAGGCACACACAGCTTAAGCACTCACCTTAGTTGCGTAGCCTACTGCAATTGGACAGCATCAGGGGGGGGGGGGGACCACAAGTGTGAATCTTGTTAGAGCGCTCTCTCTTGCGCGTTCTCTTTCTTTCCCTACCTCTGTCTCTCTCTCTCCTCCCTCTCTCTCTCTCTCTCACCCTCTCTGATCGGCGGAGGCAAAAGAGAGGATTGAAGACGTGAGAGGAATGCAATCTCTCCCACTCTCGTTCTCGGGTGACTGACTCTCTACCCTTCTTTCTTTTCTTTTTTTTTTCTAAACAGTTTGCTTAAAATGCAAGCCCTCGACTTGTGCCCGTCCACTTCCTCTTCCTCCCCTCCGCTCCCCTCCTCCTCCGCCTCCGCCGCCGCCGTCGCCGCCCCCTGGGCGAGCACTCAACAACGGTGTAGCCGGGTGAGAGTGTTCTCCTCTCGGTTGCACGACCGCGTCTCTGTCGGGTGCAGCAGGAGCAAGAGTCTCTGGATCATATCAACGGCTGGGTCAGCTGCTGCATTTGTTATATTTTTTTGGTGTCTTGCTTTTCTCGGGTCCGCTCTCCTGCCGTGCGTCAGAGGAATGAGAGAGACCGAGCTGGGTGGGAAGGGGGGGGGGGGAGACGCAGTGGAGATAGATCTGGTGGTGAGAAAGAAAGGAGGAGGGAGGAAAAGACTCAAGAGTGATGGGGACGGTTGTGCGATATAGTTATGGATGCTGTCTAGAGGAGGCGAGGACGCAGAGGAGTGAGGAGAGAGTGAGGAGAGTCAGTAGCGCTTCGGCTTTCGCAGCGTGAACATGCATCAAGGGAAAACACAATCTATATGTGTGGGGTGTGCGTGTTGGGCGAGACTGCGAGACCTGTGGATGACAGTAAGCACGCAACGAGACTCTCTCTACATAATCGTATTCATTATTATTATTGAGAGTCATCTCATAATGATAAAACGTACACTACATTCTTTAACTGGTGTTAATGCAAATTGTGAAAGCGGCCGTGCGCCCTGCCAATATTGTTGCTTCCTCCCGGAGAGGGTGGCCGGGGCTCCAGTGAGCGGGAGTAGTGACTGGCAAATACAGAGCGCCTTGTCGTTCCCTTTTGTTTGCGTGCCTTCCCCTGCCTCGCCTCCAGCGGGCAACACAGTCCCGTGTTGTGAGCAGCAAGCCAGCTCACAAGCACCACAGAGCCACCGTCACGAGTCCCAGTTCTTGCAGTATGCACAGGGAGGGGGCTGATTGCAATGGGAAGTTGAAATCTCCCAACCATGTCTCTGCTTAGAACACACCACCAAGAATATTTCCATAATAACGGCATTATACTTGCTGTTTATATTTGCATTAAAATGTAAACGTTTTGTGAAGACTGCTTTTTTATTATCCTTTAACAGTTGGTGAGACTTCACAAGTTGATGACACTAACCTAGACTTTTGTATTATTAATATTTGTAGGTATGAAAATGTAGTGGGAAATCTGTTCTCTCTATATGTGATATCAAATAAATCTTTGGGGTAATGCGATGCTGCTCAATGGCCCGCACACAGAATTCACTGATCTCAAGGATTATTTCTAAAATTATCCTGTTCTTGGATTAGATAAGTAAATATGTATTCTATGTAGAACCCCTGTTGAGATTCATCACTTTATAAAAAAAGGCTAAACGACTGAGGGGGATCTGACTCAATATATTTGGTATATATTTAAATGAATGATTCTGCACTGTTATTGTAAACCAAATTATAGTTTATATTACTATTGTACATTTATTTCCCAGGTGGGTAATTTAAAATATGAGATATTGCACGAGAACCAGATCATGTCTTACATTAAAATAACACACACTCTAACATAAACTAAACTATACAATTAATTATTTGATTGATCCGATGTGAGGTCCTGGGACAGGGATGTCGTAGGTGTGTTGTGTGATGATGGGCTGTACAAAATAAACTGAATTGAATTGAAATTGATACATTTATAAGCACATATGTGTGGGCATCATCATTGCAAGCATGTGTTACAATGCAAAATATTTTCTTTGGCAGTTTGTTTAAAACTGTCCTTTGCAGATAAAGTAAATACACACAATCCAATACACAGACACATGCCGTGCACAAGCAGTGTATGGGAGGATAGGGAATAGGGTGAGGGAGCAGCTGGTAGTCTATAAAACTGCCATTCTTCTTTATGAAAAGCCGTCATTCACTCCTGTCAGATATGTCAGATAAACTGACATACAGCCGGCACAAACCCTTTATTCAGCTCACAGGACACAAATTGGCCAGAGTTTGTAACAATGAAGCAAAAGAAACCTTGAGATTACAGATCAGAGCCAAATAATAATCTGTTATAAAATTCCACTTTGAGTGGCAAAAAAAAACGTGGACATTGACAAAAGTCATGTCAAAGAAAAAAAGAAAAAGCCACCAAAGGAGCAACCTGGGAAAATATAATGATATATATTGAGTCAAAATGTGTTTATGTTTATAGTTGAAACAGTATATAGGGCTTGGCAGCACCACTAATTTAAAAAGATGAAATAAACTTTCTTAACCAGAAAACCAACAGCACTGGTGTCTTATATTGTCTTATATATTTTCCTGACAAGTCACCTGTGCAAGGGGGCCAATGATGACATAAAACCCCTGAGGGAGGAGTTGGTCCTGCATACATCTTCGACCAACAATAAAGTTCTTTATTTTAATCATGAACAGAATCTTTCCATAGTCTTTGCTCAATAGACTAAATAGGCCAACCGGTTGTCGAAACCATTACATATTGATGGCAGTTCAGGAAAAGCTTACACTATTCATTCTTGTAACTTGGCATGTCTGTCATTGTGGAAGGCATTTGTAACAAAAATAACAGTAAAAGTACAAAGTTGTCAAGTCCAAACGTTTGACTGATATGGCTGGACAACCTAATGGGCATTAAAGTCAACTTAATCATCTCTGACCTTGATGAAGGGACATCTGTGACAACTCTGTCATTACAGACAGCAAGCAGCTCTGCAGCCAACGGGAAAGGAAATGGCTGCCGGTGCAGCTCAGCCACACCCTGAGAGAAAAAGAGTCAGGAGATGCACCCGTATAGCACATCCAGCAGAGGGACGTTATTCAAGCTTACAGTATGTAGTACAGCTCCTTGTGTGGTGATCATTCAGAAACTCTATTGAAAAGATTGTGACAAACTGTTTTTGATCAATTTAATATGTGTTTGTTTAAAATGTTATTATTGATGGTACTGGGTTTTTGCTACAACACTTAAACCTCTTGCTAAGAGACTATTGTCACTTTCATTATAAAGGCCCACACTGCTATAATAATCTACATTGTTAATATTGTAGGTGCGTGGAAAGAACGAGGAGTCTGGTATTTCCTTTCGGCCGTCACCTGGGAGTTTATTTCTCTTCTCAAGACCTGTCTTGACATTTACTTCCTGGTGCTCTTTAATACCCCCTGTCACTAGGGTCACGCCCCTTCCCTTAAAGTGCCCTCGGGAATGTGTACTTAGTCACCTACATGCCTTCCCCAGAATTCACCTAGACCCCACCAAACCCTCAATGTCTCGGGGCCCGGATCAATCGACCGACCCGACTCCATGTCTCTGGGGCCGGGGGAAAGACCCCCGTTGAAGCGACCCTCTGGGTCTTGACGTGGGAAGTTAAGAGGGCACGAGGTCGCCCCCGTTGTGGGGGTTGAGCCAATCTTACAGGCTGGTCCAGGTCCAAATGTGCCGGTTTAAGGCGGTCAACCGACACGTATTCCATGTTGGCAGTCCTGGCGAACGAACACATACTCCGCTGACTTGAGGCTGGACGGGACGTACATCTGTGGCCGGCCGTGCTGCGACGTGTGCACAGGTTTCTATCCACCCAACCATTGAGGCTGGCCCAGAGAGCAGCTTTCATAGAGCGGTGGAATCGCTCGCACAATCCATTAGCCTGCGGGTGGTAGGCCGTTGTTCGATGGAGCTTTACCCCTAGGCAAAAAGCCTACCAAGTCAACATTCACATGGTCAAACCTCCTTTCTGGCACCGAGAACTGTGCTAAAGGGGCCTTTATGTGACGTTAGAACGTGGAACGTTGGCACACCACACAAGTCCCGGCCCACTTTCGTACATCCTTTTTCAGCCCGTGCCAGACGAACGTTGCTGCCACCAACTTCTGAGACGCCCTCTTGCCAGGGTGTGACAGGCCATGCACTGCCTCAAAAACCTGTTGTTTCCAGCCGTCATGAACCACCGGCCGTGGCTGGCTTGTGGAGTTGTGCACAGAGGCGTTGTGCGCTTCTCACTGAACGGAACATCCTCCAACCGCAGTCCCGTCCTCGCAGTCCTCAATTCCCGAACGCAATCTGCTTCTCAGCCATCTTGTTATAGTCCAATCCCAACTGGATAGCCCAGGCAACGGCCCTGGAGAGGCAGTCTGCAACCAGGTTTTCCTTGCCTGCGACATGCTCTAGATCTGTTATGAATTCTGTTATGTAGACAAGCTGGCGTTGCTGCCGCGCAGACCACGGTTCAGCACTCTTCTCAATGGAAAATGTCAGCGACTTTTGCTCC
Organism: Pseudoliparis swirei; assembly: GCF_029220125.1. Taxonomy (NCBI): domain Eukaryota; kingdom Metazoa; phylum Chordata; class Actinopteri; order Perciformes; family Liparidae; genus Pseudoliparis; species Pseudoliparis swirei. The sequence goes on from NC_079407.1 coordinate 8,783,294, forward strand.
ACAAACGCGGTGAACTTCCGGGCCTCCAGCAAGAATCGGAAATGCCGATGGCCAGAAAGAGGCCGAGGAGTTCCCGACTGATAGTGCTGTATTTTCACAAATTTGGGCGCAACTGCCGGCTGAAGAAAGCGAGCGGTTGCCACGCCCCCTTCACCCACTGCTCGTGCACCGCGCCAGCATTGTTGCGTCTGCCAGAGGAATTTTAGCGTCCACAAACGCCCGTTCCCTCTCTTCGGTGTGGTCCACCATCTGTTTGCTGGCCTTGTCCTTCAGGGCTTCGTACAGGGGCATCAATTGTGCTGCTCGGGAATAAAGCGGTGTTAAAAATGTATGATCCCTAAAAACTCCTGCAGGGCCCTTAGTGTGAGTGGTCGTGCAAAGTTACTGATGGCCTCCACCTTTGATGGTAGGGAAATCGCCCCGTCCCTTGTGATGCAATGGTTGATGATTAATCCGTGCTGGCTGAGCCGGTCAAACAATATCCGGAGGTGAGAGATATGCTCGGCCCTTGATGCACTGGCAATCAGTAAGTCGTCCAAATAGAAAAACTAAAAAGAAAGGTCCCTAAGTACCCTGTCCATCAGGCGCTGGAACGTCTGCGCTGCATTCTTGAGTCCGAATGGCATCCTTAGGAACTCGAACAGGCCGAACGGAGTGATCACCGCCGTCTTGGGAACGTCCGCCAGCTAAACAGGCACTGGGTGGTAACCTCGCACCAGGTCCACCTTTGAAAACACCACGCTATTCGACAAGTGGGTAGAAAAGTCTTGAATATGAGGAACCGAGTAGCGGTCCGGAACTGTTCGATCATTACCCGGGCATGTTCCAGCGGGTCGGTGGTAAAGAGGTGATGCTCCACATCATGCTTGACCGTGAAGAACAAGAAGGTGGGCTGCGTGAGGTCCGGGAACTTGGCCTGCAGATGCAGAAACTCCTCAGCCGCCATCAGCATGCTAGTCAACCTGGTAGAGCCAGCTCCACTTAATGTACATGGGTAAGAACAAAAAGTCACAAAAAGTTGACATTTACATCCTGGTGCTCTTTAACACCCCTCCCATCACCAGGGTAACGCACCTTCCCTTAAAGGACCTTTGTGAATTTGTCCTTAGTCACCTAAAGTATACTGTATTGTCTATAATTGTAGTGTCAGTTTACAATGCTTCAAATTCCCACTTAGTCAACAAGGTATCTAAGTACCTTAAGAGTGACTGGTATTTAGAGTTTAACACTAATGTTTTACAATTGCATGTATTTGAATAGTGCAAAGTCTTTGGTGATTTGGACTCCATCCTAAATTAGGATAAACAAGGGGTAGTGATGTTGATAGGCAGAATCGCCCCTGGAGTCCAGACACTGGTGGTGGTGTAGAAGAAGAGAGTTGCGTTGCTGTAACCCGATGATGAATGAGGAGCAGGACTGACTGCTCATTGGAGGAGCCTGGGGTGGAGGATGGTCTCATCGGTTTGACATGAAATTAAAACTAACAGCAGAAGAGAGGTTAACATGTTTTAAAAGTTTGCCAACAACGCTATGATTGGCTTATAGAACTGCTCGGCCTCCGATTGGTTAATTCACTCGTACCACCAATCGTGGACAATGGAGTAATGCAAGACTAAACGACTGATTATGAATGAACAACCGTGTAAAGAGTGTCTTCCATAGTGAACTTCTGCTTGAGTTTTATATATACATATTCAGTTTTTCCCATGTACTGTATGTTGCAATACGCCTAAAATGGGGAACAACTGGTTGTGATTTAAACCTATTCAAAACCTATACAGTCTTCACAGCATGTTTAGCATACTGCTTTCGAACCCTTTGTTGCAATGTGCCCTGAATAACTGTATTATTGCACTATTATGTCGTTAATAGCAACATATAAATTCCAGCACTTTGTTGCATGTAATATGCCATGCCAACAAACAATTTTAACCAATAAAAATATGTGACTATTTTGCTCTTTCAATAATATATTTAAGAGTTTGATTTGTTTAACCCTTGTGTTGCCTTCGGGTCATTTTGACCCGATTCAATGTTTAACCCTCCTGTCGCCTTCGGGTCAATTTGTCCCGATTCAATGTTTAATGTCGGTGTTCTTTCGGGAGTCAACAAACAAACCTAAAGTACCTTACACTTAAACTTGGAAAACAATATTAATTCTAATAATTTTCTGGAGATTTTAATAGCTGGGGTCATATTGACCTCAAGGGTAAAATATGTTAGTAAATATAAAGGTAACAGGAGGGTTAAACATTGAATCGGGTCATATTGACCCGAAGGCGACAGGAGGGTGAAACATTGAATCGGGTCAAATTGACCCGAAGGCAACACAAGGGTTAAAAATATATATATATATTTTGCTTTTCCATAGGACATTAGAGCCAAAGAAAAAGTAAGACGAAAAAAGTTTGGCATCCATGAAAAACCTCATCCTTTTTTTAGCTGTCACAATTTGAAGCTCTCCATTATCCTTTCTCTGCTTGTCATCAGGGGCTTCAGTGACATACCTCATGCCACCTGCCTAAGTCCTTTGTGGACCACAAGGGATGGTGGGTAGCACAGTCAGATAATTCCCTATCAATCAGTCTGTCTGTCTCTTCACCTGACATCCTGCCTGACTGCATGGGAGTCAATACGTCTGAACGCTGGTTGGCCTTTCTTGCTGTCCACTTACATCCCCTCCTGGCCGATTGCCAACCCGACCCCAAGCCTGCCAGTCTCTCTACCTGATGGCCTGTTTTGCCAACTGCTTTCATATCAGTATGTCTCTGTGCTGCCTCTGTGCTTGTCCATGTGACTACCTGTCTGACAAAAATACTTTACCCAGACTAAATTAGGGTGTGGCTTGGTCTTAGTGGTCTTCTATTTAACAAAGGAAAACATAGATTGAGTCAATCAAGATATGGAGAAGAAAAAAGCGTAAACATGACTTGTTTATAGTGTATGCTGAGAAAACTTTTTTTTTCATGGCGTGCAACAAAAGTGTTTTTCTTCTGAAACAAAAGATCAAAGCTTCCATTAACTAGGATTCAACTCTGGACTATAAACAGAGATCTAGATGGAGATCTAAATAGACACATCGACACTGGGGCAGGAGAAAGACAGGGTTTAAATACGCAGGTGATTAGAAACAAGAAGAAACAATCAGGGACAGGAAACGAAGGCAACCGAGGACACGAGAGACAAGAGACGTTTATCAATTCCGAGTACACGGAGTACATACGTGTGTTCTTTTGGAGTTTGGACTTGGTAGTTTGATCTTGGGAGTCCAGACTCCAAAGGACGGGAGGACGGAGGACGGTCTTTCTACGATTGGAACAACAGCTAACTTGATGATGTCACTACATCAGCTGTTCTTGCTGATGAGTTTACTCCAATTCTTCACTGTAAAGTATTTCTTACAGTCAATCAAAATATGACAAGCCTGCTTTTTTCATTATCCTTTAAATATGATTATTTTATTTTGAATTGTGTCTGTGGATATATATATATATATATATATATATATTTATAAACACAAAATTCAAAATAAAATAATCATACACATATAATTGTATATAATGTGTGTATTGTGTAAAAAAAAACATAAATATAGTGTGTATAAATATTAATATATTCTTTATAAATACCTATTTTTTAATGTAAATATGTGTATGTATTTAATACATATGTTATATATATACATATATCTATATATATATAGATGTATGTATATAAAAAATTATGTCAAAAGTAAAAAGATACCGCTATAGATCAACAATAAAGTTTCATAATAATATTAAGTTATGAATTTTAACCCTGAGTTAAACTAATTTATCGTTTTCTGTCAATAAATAATAAACGCTTTGTGCTCATTAGAAAACCAAATTATTATATCTCATATGTAACAGCTACGGAGACATCAGAGCCAGGGGAGCATTTAAAAAAGTCCTGCCGAGATCAGGCTGTTCTCGGCGGCCACACAGCGTGCTGACCGCCCGGTGCTGCGGAGCTCACTGGTGCCGTGAGAAGAACTTCAAATCTCCGGTGTAATCTGGTTGATGAGGAAAGAATCACCAGGAAATGACTTTACTGCTTGGTAAGTGAGGCATCCCGGGGCCCAAAGCTTAAAGGGCCTCACACAGCTATATATTTATTATGATGTTTAGATATGAAAAGTTATTAATTATATTACTATTTTAACTCATTGTACCCCCAAAATAACCGAAAGCCTCTTTTGAGAGTTCTAGACCAACGGACACTTTTTGGGTTTTTTTTACTTTCTGAAAAATAAAAGATTCAGCAGTGCACATGAAGTATATTTAGTATGTTGATTCATTTTAACCCCAAAGCTGTCACACCACAGTCACTTGCCCTTCCTCATGTGTCACCGGTCTGATTGTCTCCCCTGATCCCTGATTGTTTCCACTTGTTCCCCATTAACCTCATGTGCTTATAGTATGCGTTTTGTCTTGTGCCAAAGTGTTTCGTCCTTGTCCGTGCACCTAAGCCTTTTGCCACAGCCGTAGTCACGTTTTCTCTGAGTATTGCCACTCCATGTAAGTTGTTTTCTGTTTCCTCCTTGAGAGTGATTTTTCGTTTGTAAAGTTTCTAGTTTAGCTTCGTTTTTGTTTTAGTTGTCAGCCGTTTTGCTGTCCCCCCGTTTGGAGTGATTTTGTGTTTTAGATTAGGGTTAGGGTTAGTGAGTTCTTTTCCATAACCCATTTATTTATCACTCCTCAAAGAGGTTCGGAATTCAATAAAATGGGCTTATACGTTCTATCCTCTGCAGTTTATTTGAGGAGTTTCAGTCAGGATTTGGAAAACACCACAGCACCGAGACAGCACTGGTGAAAATTACAAATGACCTCTTAATGGCAGCAGATAAAGGACTCATCTCTGTACTGGTCTTGTTAGACCTTAGTGCTTCATTCGACACCATTGACCATGACATCCTATTACAGAGACTGGAGCAGTCGATTGGCATTTCAGGCACGGCACTAAGTTGGTTTAAATCCTATTTATCAGATCGATCTCAGTTTGTATTTGTAAATGATGACGCCTCGATAACCACCAACGTTAGTCACGGAGTTCCACAAGGTTCTGTGCTTGGACCAATTTTATTTACCTTATACATTCTTCCTTTGGGCAATATTATCAGGAAACACTCCATAAACTTTCATTGCTTTGCAGATGATACTCAACTATATCTATCGATAAAACCAGAGGAAACCAACCAACTAAGTAAAATTCAAGCATGTCTTAAAGACATAAGAACATGGATGACCTGCAACTTCTTGATGTTAAACTCAGACAAAACCGAAGTAATTTTACTCGGCCCTGAGCACCTCAGAGATCAATTATCTGGTGATGTGGTTTCTGTAGACGGCATTGCCCTAGCATCCAACACCACTGTCAAGAATCTTGGCGTTATCTTTGATCGGGACTTGTCCTTTAACTCCCATGTAAAGCAAATCTCAAGGACTGCATTCTTTCATCTCCGTAATATTTCAAAATTCAGGCACATCTTGTCTCAAAAAGATGCAGAAAAATTGGTTCACGCGTTCGTTACTTCGAGACTGGATTACTGCAACTCCTTATTATCAGGCTGCTCTAATAAGTCTCTTAGGTCCCTCCAGTTGATCCAGAATGCCGCAGCTCGTATTCTCACTAAAACTAAGAAAAGAGATCACATCACTCCTGCACTAGCTGCTCTGCACTGGCTCCCAGTAAAATCAAGAATCACTTTTAAAATTATTCTCTTAACGTACAAAGCCTTGATTGGTGATGCACCATCATATCTTAAGGAGCTTGTAGTACCATATTGCGCCACTAGAGAGCTGTGCTCACTAAATGCGGGACTACTTGTAGTTCCTAGAGTCTTTAAAAGTAGAATGGGAGCCAGAGCATTTAGTTATCAAGCTCCTCTTTTATGGAACCAGCTTCCAATTTCAGTCCGGGAGGCAGACACAGTCACCTCATTTAAGAGTAGACTTAAGACTTTCCTTTTTGTCAGAGCTTATAGTTAGGGCTGAATCAGGTTCACCTGGTCCAGCCCCTTGATATGCTGCTATATGCTTATAGCTGCCGGGGGACATTTTAGGATACACTGAGCACCTATCTCCTCTTTTCTCTCTCCTTAGGGATGAATTTTCATCTCTCCATCACACATTACTAACTCTGCTTTCTCCCCGGAGTCCTTTTGACTTGTCCTTTGTCCTTTCTGCCTGATGGATCATCGAGGTCTGGGTCGTGAAATTCCTGCTACCAACTACGCCACTGCCCTGTTGAGACTCCGCCCACTCCTCCTCTCTACCTCCATCTGCCTGATGGATCGTGAAGGCCTCCATCGTGGAATATGCCGACTACGAACTATTCATACACTCTGTCATATTCATTGAATGTATTTTAACTCTAAATCTGTCCTTCTGTACACATTACATCTATTGCACCTGTCCATCCTGGAGAGGGATCCTCCTCTGTTGCTCTCCTGAAGGTTTCTTCCCTTTTTTCCCCCTGAAGGGTTATTTGGGAGTTTTTCCTGATCCGATGTGAGGTTTTGGGGCAGGGATGTCTATGTGTTCAGATTGTAAAGCACTCCGAGACAAATTTGTAATTTGTGAAATTGGGCTGTACAAATAAATTTAATTGAATTGAATTGAATTGAATCTGAGTCCTCATTTTAGTCCAGGCCTGACAAAACCAAAGAACCCAGCTTTTTGACTATTGTTAATTTATGATAACGTGTTATCTTGTGGGCTTTGGTGTCAATGTACAGATATCTATTAAATAAATGTAAACTTGTTTAATTAATGTTAGGGAAATACTGTGTTTATAGTTAATAAATTAAAGATATGTTCACCTAAATTAAATTTGGACTGAATCAATTCACCACTTAACCTCAAAAATTAGATTTCCTCCTCGCTACTTAAAGGTCACACTACTTCCTGCACTTGCAATACACAATGGTACAGGTAAATCCTCACGTAAATCGTGAAGCACCGAATATTTGGATAATTCTGAGCTGTTATACTAGAGGATTAACCATCAACTTCTACTAATGTCACTCAAGTTGTTCCTCTTCATCATGCCTCAAATTACAATATCAAGGACATAATCTACAGTCTATCCCAAAGGAGTGTGTATTTTGTTTTGCAGACACTTCCATTAAATATAGTTTTTCTAACTACAACAGTTTAGAAAATGTCATAAAAGCTCATACACAGGTCTTTCACACAAGAATAATGTTCACAATCAATCAACAGCCCCAATCAGATAATTGACCCTATAAGACCATTACCACTGTTCTTTTGCATTTGTGTGTGTATGCACCTCTGCTGTATGGATGTTTTGTTGACTTTATAGCAGTCATGCTTGATGAGCTTTTGAGCCCATGGCCAGATGGTGTCCTCGCCAAAAGCCTGTGTGCCTTGGCTCTCTTTCCCACCCTGTCTCTCTTTGTCCCTCACTGTCTGTTACACACAGACACACACATATAGACTCCAAGCCTGTCATCTCATCCACTATCTCTCTCTCTCTCTGTTTGCTGTATAGCCCTAAATTGTTGGAGCAAAAAATAACCACAACACGTCTGCCGAGAGACCTAATTCTCACACACATCTCTCCCTGGAGAGAGAGAGAGAGAGAGAGAGAATTAGTTGCTGCATTAACAAGTTTCTTTGATAAATTACAACAGCAAAAGTAGAAAGAGAATGAGGGAGTGAGGTCTGGTGAGGGTGGGGTACAATCATAAAGAAACCCACACACACATGCGCACACACAGCAAGGGAGATGGAGACTAATGTTTTCAAATGTAGCCCTGTAAGCGTAAATGCCCACCACCTCATCCATGTTGGATTCCAACTCAGCTTGTGCATATGAAAAGAAAGAAGAGGGAACTGAGACAATCAGGGAAAAAACTTGTGGATAAAGGGAGGAAACTTGTTGAAGCGTCAAGGGAGTCGGCATTGAAATTCATAAGAGCTACTATTTCGCCTATATCTATTTTGTCTTTCTTCTTTTATTCATTTTCATTAGCCTTGAATGTCTTTCCCTAGAGTTCTGCATCTTAGATAGAAGGCAAGGCAAGAAATACTAATGGGCTGAAGACTGGAAGATTCAAAACATACTTCAAAGTGAAACATTTTCACTTCCAGTCATCTGGTTTGAATGGCGAAGCTGCCTGAAGAGTCAGTCCCGTAAACAACAGGTGACAGTTTGGATAACCCAGCTATGAGTTCTTTAACTTCTGTGAAAAGATGATGAGTGTCAGTTGTATGCCTAAAAATATACATCTAAAGACAGATGTTTGCCTTATTCCCCTGTGAGTTAATGAAATGTCATGAATTTAATATAATGCGATGCTCACGTAAGAGGAAATGTCATAGTCTGGGAGCGAGACAGACTCTGAGCACTCTGGTGGTCTCTTTACGTATGAAACTGGCCTCCAGATGAATCAGAGCTTCAGCAGCCATTATGGAGTGCCATGTAATCATAGAGCGAGATGGTAATTCCCTTGTTTTTGTTGACACATGCACACACAGTGATCAGACTGTTGTTTTCAGAAGACAATGTAAGGCAGTGGAATCTGCTTCTTTTTTCCCCTCTACGAGTGCCTCCCTGACAAGTTTTCTCTGCATCCCAGTTTATGACAGTTGAAATGAACTCAGAAAAAAATAACTGGGTCATCTCCTTGACATCGCTGTGACAAGATTAGCTCTGGGTTTGGGCCAGTTTTGACCGAGATACAGAGGCTACACTGACAGAGACGTAAGCCTTGACAGATAGATAGTCATGAACCCAATAGATGTTTGAGGTGTTATTTGAAACTCATGACGGAAGATAACACTCCTTTCAAATGTGTCTGAAACAATCACCACGATAGCCCCTGAAGTGCCATCTCACTGAAAACAAATGCCACAAGCTCCTTGTGTCATAATAGTGCAACAATAACCGTCAAAGTTCATAGACACTTATAATCCCACATCTGTAGTTTGGGTGTTTTGTGATGTTAAGAGCATGAGTTGCATAGATTATCCTACATGTGTTTGCTAGAGTATGAAAGAGTATCCAAAGAGTCTGGATGGAGCTCGGTGTTTGTGGAAGGAGTCTCAACACCAGGGATGCATTTTAATAGTTTTTATTTTAACATTAACATTTGTGGTTGCCTTAAAGCCCAGCTGATGGCCTTCATTCTGACCTCTCTTCATACCTTAAGCCCACAGTCTGCCTCCAACAGTTTCTGTCGACCTCCGATACTCAGACAACCAATCTAACGCCACAAGGTCGAATAAGAGCTTAAACAGGAAAAAAGCCACGATCTCAATCGAAACACACCTCATCCATAATAAAAACATCTCATTCATACCATCAACATCCTATTGTTATGATAACAATAAAACATCATAAAACTAGTTACAAATATAATACAGTGATGATACTTTTCTATGCTTTTATAATACATTAATCAGAATATTCCTCCCTAAAATCCACTATCTAAATTATCTTTCTATATGCATTATTTAAACAATAAGACTTCCTTATTTACATGCGCAAGAGTACATAAAATCCACTACAACCTTACAAGTACTCTGCTGGCTGTCTGTACTGCAGACACAGAGAGCCCTAACTGCCAAACCCTAACTGCCAATATTAAAGTCGTCAGGTGATGAATTGAATCATACTTTTTAGACCAATGTGCAATGTGTAATAAATCTGATCTCTGAAGTTCACATATTTTTTCATCATCTGTTTGAGGTTTGAACTACATAAAACCATGGTACTTATTCATTGAACATGTGGTATAAAAAGTAAGTAAGGGACTCATTAATAATATGTGCCAGTGATTACGGTGCATGTGCTGACAGGAATTTGCTTTCAAAGTTTAGGTGTAATGCAATAAATGTAATTGTAGGGCCATGTGGGAGGAGTGTTGGATATAGTGTGACACACCAAAAGAGAGTCCATCTTACCAAAATGTACTACTGATTGCAGTTACAGTTTTTTTCAATCGCTAACAAGCGCTTACCCATTCTTCAGATACTTTTTCTAAACTCTTAACACAGACTCACACCTACAAAGCACAATTGGCCAAATGGATAATTTTCTTGTCAAAAGCACATTTTGTTAAATATATACTAACTCTTCATTTCAAAATAGAACACATCTTTTTCTGCAGACACTAACTTTACCAAAACACTGGATATCTGACTCAAAATGAAATTATTCTGTCAAAGAATAACTCTTGTTTTCACTTCACAAGCTCCTTCCAGTCAATCAAAGTACACCAGGTTTCAAAACACTGGCTATTGCTGACATTACAAAAACTGCATAGACTTTTATGTTTCAGCTTTACAGGTATTTGCATGCAAAACATGCAATCCACTGTTTTTACAGTTTTTCTCGATTGATTACACACAAAAACTGGAACTTATAACACAATGACCACAACCTGTAACTCATGTGCCAACTCCCTAAACCAATTCTGCTAAACTATAAGCACAAGTATCTGCTTTAGACACAGATTTCAATTGTTAGCCACACTTTCTTCAAAATACAACACACAAGTATCTGCTTTAAACACAGATTTCAATTGTTAGCCACACTTTCTTCAAAACACTAAACACCATCCTCTCTACTTTGCACACTTCATCAATGCCAAAACCTCCTTGTGTTTAGACAGAACACACTGCTATTCAATTGGCAAAACTTCCTTTTCCATGGCTGTTGTGCAATTTGGAATCAAGGCTTTAGCAATATAAGGGCCACAGGTGACCTCCTGATTTGAAGAAGAATGGATGAAAACATGGAAGGTAGAGGAAGACTAGAGAGGCAGAGGAGTAAGGGTAAGAGGACGAGGATGAGGAGGAGGAAGAGGAGGAAGAGGTGGAAGAGGAGGAGGATGTTGATGAGGTCCTGTGGCCAGACAGGAACCGACGACAGGACGAAGACACATTTTTTTCGTCCTTTTTTATTTACACTTTTCTTTCTTTTTTTGTTGACTGTAGTGGTCTATTTTCTATTGTTTATTCTGTGAAACAATTATAAAAAAGAAAGAAACATTTTTGTTGTATATTTGTGTGTTGTTTTATATTTTGAGTTAAAACACGAGACATTTACAATATTTTACAACAGGAGAAAGCGTACAGTACCACTGGACATGAAAAGGCATAATGCTCCTGATAAGGCCTTCATACTGGTGTTTTCCCATTTCATCGTAGTGTTTTCCATTGAGCACATCAGTGTTCAATCGATGCTTAGAATGTCTACTCATATAATGGGCTGTGTTTGTCATTTGAAAACAAAATACCCTTTTGAGGTGACATAACACTGTTTTGAAAGCAAAGTTGCATTTTGCAGGAGATATAAAGGGTTTTGCATTTTGTGTGATTGGTTTTGGGATTTGTGTTTAGAGTTTTGAGAAAACGAGGCATGCTTTCAAAAAATGTGTTTACAGTTTTTCTCGATTGCTTACACACAAAAACTGGAACTTCTAACACAATTGCCACAACCTGTAACTCATGTGCCAACTCCCTAAACCATTTCCGCGAAACTATAAGCACAATTATCTGCTTTAGACACAGATTTCAATTGTTAGCCACACTTCCTTCAAAACACTAAACACCATCCTCTCTACTTTGCACACTTCATCAATGCCACACCTCCTTGTGTTCAGACAGAACACACTGCTATTCAATTGGCAAAACTTCCATTTCCATGGCTGTTGTGCAATTTGGAATCAAGGCTTTAGCAATACAAGGGCCACAGGTGACCTCCTGATTTGAAGAAGAATGGATGAAAACATGGAAGGTAGAGGAGACCAGAGAGGCAGAGGAGTATTTTTGTTGTCCTTTTTTATTTACACTTTTCTTTCTTTTTTTGTTGACTACTGGTCTATTTGCTATTGTTTGTTCTGTGAAAAAATTAGATAAAAGAAAGAAACATTTTTGTTGGATTGTTTTATATTTTGAGTTAAAACATTATACATTTACAATATTTTACAACAGGAGAAAGCGTAGAGTACCACTGGACTTGAAAAGGCATGCTTCTGATAAGGCCTTCATACTGGTGTTTTCCCATTTCATAGTCGTGTTTTCCATTGAGCACATCAGTGTTCAATCGATGCTTAAAATGTCTACTCATATAATGGGCTGTGTTTGTCATTTGAAAACAAAGTTGCATTTTGCAGGAGATATAAAGCGTTTTGCATTTTGTGTGAGTGGTTTTGGGATTTGTGTTTAGAGTTTTGAGAAAACGAGGCATGCCTTAAAAAAATGTGTTTAAGCAATCGAGAAAAACTGTAAACTAAATTTATTAGTTGGGAACTGTATGTCCACATGTAATGTTCACATTCAAAAGCATTCCAGTAAAAACCAAATGAGTTTTTTTCTCTTTACTGTTTACTACAGGAGGTACAGTATAAATACTGTTTACAGTATGATGGAACAGAAAAATGTTTACAGTATTGCTTATCCAAGAAACACATAAGAGCATTCTGAACAAAAACACAACAGCAACAAGCCCAGATTAAAAGGGGGGGAACTATTGTTCCTTTAAAAAAGTTCAATTCAGACTGTTTAGTTTTTTTGTTTGTTTTTTACAAATAAACTATGTTTTGGGGCAATGGCTGCAATAGATGATTGAACAACATTCGGTTAGTCAATGTAGGCGGTGTCTGCAACATCTCAACCTGTCATAATCAAACTTAAATTCTAATCCAAAACTTGCTCAAACATATTTCTCAAAAACATTCCAAACGTACCTATACCATCAGGAGGAGATGGGGAATCAATTGTTTGTTTATTATCAGCTGAGATATATTGTTTTATAACTGATATCATTGCAGAACAGGTTTTGAGACTGTATCTAAGGTTTGGAATATTGTGTTTGCCATTGTGGGATGTTGTGTGTTAACAATCCATAGTTTTGTTGGGAGGTAAAGCTTGTCTGTTAAGAAAATGTAAGCATTGTGAAAATGTGTTCACTGACTGCATATTGTGTGAAAACGACATGAAATGTGTGAATGGTACGGCCACAAAGGACCCTTGCTGTGCTAATTGTGTTTAGAGTTTTGAAAATGTGACCACTGTTTGGACAAACGCTTGGTAGCGCCTGAAAAAAACTGTAAATGATCTGAGTTAATTAGGATTATTTCCAGTAGATCTATTCTCATCATACTAATATTTTTTCACAATGTGTACAGTGACCTTAATTCACTTTATCGCTAAAACATGAATCATATATTTGCTAGTACTAAATGGAAAATATATACATCAAAACTAAAAAAATATATTTTGCATTATGAGTTTACAAGTGTCCACTGGGCACCAAGCGTATCATGTAACAACAAAATCTATCTTTGTTTCATTTTTGGGGACCCTTTTGACAATGACATTGTTTTTCTCCCCAACATGCTTTCCCTTTCATTCCAGTTTTTGACAGAGGGATTAAACCCAGATACAGGAAAAAAAACTGAGTCAACTCTCTGACCTCTATGTAGCAAGAGTAGCTCTGGGCTTTGGCAAGTTTTTGAATGTATGACTGAGATAAAGAGGTTATGCGGAGGGAGCCATAAACAATGGTGTCGTATCAAGAAGCATCGGCAGCAATAGACAACAACTATTCTGCAGAACCGTAAGGTATTAACTGATTCAATTTGGGCATTTTCTTTTTTCCTAAAGGTCTCCGGAGGTGGCATTGCGATTCAAAATGTCTCTGCAATTTGACATGCTGTAAAAGTAGTACTGTAAAAGACGACAAAATGGTCTGCGATATTGGCCATCGTTTGACTGTCACTGATCTATAACGCAAGTTACGTATGTAACTATGGTTCTATGAATCCTGGATGACCGCCAGAGGCGGTGCTTAGCACTGGATATCTTCCGTCTTGCGCATAGCAGGTCGAGTATTAATAACAACAAAGTCACCCGTGACCTCGGATGACCCGCCCACCGGGTATAAGTTCCGGTGTCATCCCGAGATCAGTTCTACGAAATCTTCTCGCGAACTCACGAGATTCCGAGTGACTAAGAACTCTGGCGGTCATCCAGGATTCATAGAACCATAGTTACATACGTAACTTGCGTTCTATTTCATCCTTCCTGACCGCCAGAGGCGGTGCTTAGCACTGGATGACTTATACCAACAGAGTCACGAGGAATCCCAAGGAAACTACCTCATATGACTCAAGCAGAGGATTTGGACCACCTGCAATGCATGGAGGGTGTTCCCGTTCACTCTGTAGTCTCTGGTGAATGTGCGCAACGATGCCCCTGAGGCTGTTGCATACATATGCACCTATATTCCCTATGGGCATACCTCTTCGGGTCGCCCGTGATGTGGGAACGCCGTTGGTAGAACAACGCCCTGCTCTGGATGGCAGAGCACGGACGTTCACCACCTATGCACAGGCAATGGCCTCCACTATCTAGTGGAACAGGCACTGTTCTGCAGTGGCATAGCCCTTCTTAGATCCACCCTAACTGACTAGTTATGGTGGTCAAGCTGTGCAGGCTGGACAGGCTGGTTGAGACCCGAGCGTGCCAGCACCTTTGGGGGAAGCCACTGCTTTAGGCCGCAGTGTGACACCCGAGCCCTCTGAGTTCCCCTCAGACAAGGCTCATTGACCGACAGGGTGTGTAGCTTGCCTACTTGCTCTGCCGCAGTTATGGCAAGGATGAAAGGTCTTTGCCGACAGCAACCACAGCTCTGCCTCTGCCAAGGGAGGCGAGCATAGGGTGTCCAGTACCCCAGGCAAGTCCCCTGGAGGAGCCCTCGGGGGCTCAGGGGATAGTCACTGAGGCCCTCCTTATGAAGAGGGACACCAGCTTGTGGCTGTTCCGCATCATTGTCGGCTTTAGCATGCTGCCCTGAAATGGCAGCTATGTAGGCCCTCAGGATACAGGCAGACAGGCCCTTAACTAGAAGGGATGACGGAGGCGTGAGTACCGTAGGCACGAGGCACCGTACTGGGTCCCTCCGTCCGCTGGTCGGGAAGCAGCTTCGGTCTGCACGTCTCGTAGACGGATGGCACTCCGGCATCTAGAATAGTCCTTTGGACTGATTCTGTTCAGCTGCTTCTGCTCTCCTGCGGCCAAGCCCTTTGTTGGGCACGGCCGGGATCGGGATGGCAGGTCCCACCATCTAGCTGTGCTAGGGTCCCGCATGTCAGCGAGGCACCGTGGCGTCTCACAGCGAAGTCTGTGCAGCCAGGGGCTGGCTGGACGCAAGGGGGCCACCAGCAAAATTCGGTGGCCCTGTTGAAGACCCCGAGTAGTTGGCAAGATCAGCGGAAATGTGGGGAACGCCCTGGTTCCATTCTCCTGGTCGCTACCTCGCCCGACAATTGGTCAGGTGAAGGGTTACCGGAGTAAGAAAAATCAGAAGGGCACGGGAGCTTCGTAGCATCTCTGCCGCCCTAGAGGCCCCTGGAGGTTCAAGCCAACACGTGGTTGAGGCGATGTCTCGCCCAACAAGTACCTATTCCCTCCCAAGTATGGCAGGAACTGTTTGAGCGCTAGGTGCATGGCCTGTGGCTCCAGACCCAAGTGTCGCGAATAGACTGTCCTCTGGAAGTCCTGTACCGCCAGACTGCGCCCACTTGAGAGCGGGAGTCTGCTGTGGCGACCTCCGGTGGGCGGACCCTTCCTGGGGACACCCTCTGACGGGTATGCTCTCACCCTCTACGGGGATAGAGCCGAGGGCACCACTGTGACCCCCATCTTGTGCCTGTGGCCCCTGGCGAAGGCTGTTAGGCCCTCCATGCGAAGGGCGCCGCGACAGCAGCCCAAGCATTTGCCCCATAGGCAAGGAAAAAAGGGATAAAAGACCACTGCCTGCCCCCTCAGAGAGTACCTACCTGCTTGAGTGACGGGCAGGCCCACTTAGTGGCTGCATCTAGAGCTATACCAATGAAGGTTATGCTCCGAGAATGGCTCAGAAAACTCTTTATGTTCACGAAGGCCCAACCGGGCAGCGTGAGAAAGAGTGTAAGACAGCTGATGCAGCTGTCAATTTACCCGATAGGCAAGAAGAGAGGATAAAAGACAGCCATCTGCCCCCTCAGAGAGGGGAAGGCTGCAGAGGATGCTGTCCACCTGTCTGAGTGACGGCCAGGCCCGCTTAGTGGCTGCATCTAGAGCTACACCAATAAAGGTTATGCTCCGAGAATGTCTCAGACAGTTGTTTGTTCACGAAGGCCCAACCGGGCGGCGTGAGAGAGTGCAAGTAATGCACTGTGTGGCCCTAAATGGGTATGGCGCACATATCAGCCAGATCGTCCAGGATGGCAGTTTCCTCACGCCCTGGTGATTGCAGGGCGGCAGTAATGCCCTTTTGTAGAAACTCCTGGGGAAGTCCACATGGAAGAAGCCTGGGAATAACGGCTTTGGAAAGCATAACAGAGCAACCGTCTGTGAAGCATTCTAGGAGCCTGACAAAAGGCCTCCCTTAAGTCGACAGACATGAGCCGATCTCCTCTGGAGACCACACGAAGGATGTCTACTGGGCTCAGCCTGAGAAAGTCAAGATGTGGCGCCCCCGAGTCTGCGGGGTGTGGACACGGTCCTGCGAAGACCAGATAACTGCTGCCTGGTCTAACCGGCTTGCACCGTGCGCTGCTGCGCCTGTAGAGCAGGTCCCCTGATTTCACTGGGACAGTAGGGAGGTTGTTCCTACATGCCTCCGACAAGGGTGCCTGCGCCGGCCAAACAGCTGGTCTGAACCCTCGAGAGCATTAGGCGCCCAGGTTCTCTCGACGTAAGTGCACATGCCTGCAGCGAAGCATCACTGAGGCTGTAGTCAAGTATGACATATGAGGGGGAGTTGCCGTGTAGTAAGCATGGTAAAATGGTCACCTGAGAACCGACTGGGCTCGAGGACACCGGTCATCCGGCCTCGGAGTCCCCTTGGGGAAAAACCGATGGATGCGATAGTCAGCTCAATGGATGGCATGGGACGAAGGCCACATTTGGCCATATCCTGCATGGACGCCGGGGTTCGGTGATCTATCGTAAGGTGGTAACCCCTCAGATAGTCTCTGGAGGGGAGACTGAAAAGGTGGCAGGGCCGGGAATGCCCCTGAAGAATGCACTAGCGTGCGTGGGGTTCCGGCTGCTGTATATCCAGCAGTTCCTGTGCCCTGCGAATGACGAACCCGATGGGGCGTCGACTGCCCCCTACAAGGCTACCACTGGGATGTCCTCCTTGGGAATGGATCAGCCATGGGTGGATCTGATGCTTCAGTCCTCCCTGCACTAGGGTGGCGACTTATCTGAGCTAGTTCTGCGGTCAGCAGACCTACTCTATAAGCTAGCCTGCCCGATTGCACTGCTAGGGGAGCCCCTGCGGCTCCTAGCCGGCGCTGCAACTGGTCGGCTGGCCTGGAGCTGACCTGACCTGTCTGTTGGGGTCCTAGCAGGAGCTAGAGCGAGCGCACTCCGCTACTGCAGCGCAGGTCCTGTGGAGCAGGACAGAGACAGCCTGTCTAGTGAGGGAGAGCGTAACGCTGCCCTCACTGTACAGTAGCTGTAGCTGCTGGGGGTCGCAGCAGTAGCACTCTGCTACTGTGGCCCAGGTCCTGTGGAGCAGGACGGAGACAGCCCGTCTAGTGAGGGTATCAGCCACCACTGGCCTCCCTCGTACGGTAGCTGTAGCTGCTGGGGGTCGCAACAGTAGCACTCCGCTACTGTGGCCCAGGTCCTGTGGAGCAGGACGGAGACAGCCCGTCTAGCGAGGGTAGAGCGCGGACGCTGGCCTCGCTAGTACGGTAGCTGTAGCAGCTAGGGTCGCAGCAGTAGCACCCGCTACTGTGGCCCAGGTGCTGAGGAGCAGGACGGAGACAGCCCGCTAGCGAGGGTAGAGCGCGACGCTGGCCTCGCTAGTACGGTAGCTGTAGCAGCTAGGGTCGCAGCAGTAGCACCCGCTACTGTGGCCCAGGTGCTGAGGAGCAGGACGGAGACAGCCCGTCTAGCGAGGGTAGAGCGCGGACGCTGGCCTCGCTAGTACGGTAGCTGTAGCAGCTAGGGTCGCAGCAGTAGCACCCGCTACTGTGGCCCAGGTGCTGAGGAGCAGGACGGAGACAGCCCGTCTAGCGAGGGTAGAGCGGACGCTGGCCTCGCTAGTACGGTAGCTGTAGCAGCTAGGGTCGCAGCAGTAGCACCCGCTACTGTGGCCCAGGTGCTGAGGAGCAGGACGGAGACAGCCCGTCTAGCGAGGGTAGAGCGCGGACGCTGGCCCTAGCGCTACGGTAGCTGTAGCAGCCAGGGTCGCAGCAGCAGCACCGCCATTGTGGCCCAGGTCCTGTCGAGCAGGACAGAGACAGTCCGTCTAGAGCGAGGACACCTCTTCAATACAGTAGCTGTGATTACTGGTGTCCTATCAGTAAACTTAAGCGAGAGCACTCTGTTACTGTGGAAACGGGTTCCGTGGAGACAGTTTAGAAAGCGGTCTAGAGAACAGCCTCTCTTAGAGAGAGGAAGTGAGGACGCGCTTGACTAGTACAGTAGCTGTAATTACAAGCATCCCACGAGTAGCCTGGGCGAAAGCCTGTGCTACGGGGGAGCAGGTCCTGTGGAAAACAGTCGTAGTGAAAGGGCAGGTCTCTTCGAGGACCCTCTCCACTAGTATGGCAACTGTACTTACTGGTGCCTCCCAGTAAGCCTGAGCGAGAGCTCTGCGCCACTGTAGACGCTGATCCCGTGAACACGGGTCAGAACCCAGCATGCCTAGTGAGAGAGTGAGGACACACTTCACTCATCTGGTCTGTCAGCATTAGCGTGGCATTAGTTGGCCTGAGTGGAGACTAGGGGTGCAACGGATCAAAAAACTCACGGTTCGGATCGTTCCTCGGATCAGAGTCAGTCATCGATCGGATTTTTTGATAGACAAATAAACATGTTTTGTCTTTTTGTTTATAAACACTTAAAACATAATCAATGAAAAACAACTTAAGTGCAAATAAAAAGGCATATCTCCTTCCTTTTTAATGGACCACTGACCACCAAAAAAAAAAAAAAAAAAAAACATAAGAAGGCACATCAAATTAAAGAAAGAAAACAAACATACATGAGCTTATAATTTTAAATTTTTTTTCAAAAAAGACAAGTTCTGTCTGTCTGGGGGGGGAGAGGTGGACCTTTGCAGTCACTATGTCCCCTGCTGCTTGAGAAAAGGAAGGAACTGAAGACTGAAGAGCCAGATACAGCGAGCATCTTTAGCATCTTATGAGGGTATAAACATTTTGCTTTTTCCATTTGTCTCATGATCAGTGATCACCATCCACTGCAATGCCGCTGCGCTGAATGCCACCACCTCTTTTGATGTCAGCAGTCTTGTCCTGTCTTTCTCTTGTTGTCTTTGTTCTCTCCAAAAAAAAAGCCAGCCCCTTCTTTTGTGGATTTTTGTGGAGTGTTTCCTTGTTCCTCTGCTGCTTGGCTGAAGAGTTGTGCAGAAAGAAAATTAATAATTATATTTATTTATTTTCATATTTATTTAAAAAAATGAAAAAACAAAAAAATAACATTAAATGAAAAACAAAAATAAAATTATTGAAAATAAAAAAAAATGAAGATTTTTTTTTTTTTTTTTACTTTTTTTTTCATCACCATCACCAGTGGCAGTGGCCAGACTGCTAACAATGGTGAGGTGAGGTCACTGTATGTCCTCTCTCTCCTCTGGGGTGGTGAAGACACAGGGACAGGGCAACCCAGGGCAGGGTAGAGTAGGGGAGGGGGTAGAGTAGTAGTAGGGAAGTGTATCTGGGCTTCAGGTCCTCTCTAATGGCAGTCTTGACATCTTGATTGAGCTTGCTGTCTCCACACTTGCCATGGATTGTCAGATCCTTGTTTTTCCAGAAGATGGATCATGTGTGCCAAGCAGAGATGTAAAGAGATTAAGGGGTTTAGCACCTGGGAGTAAGCACTGACCTCCTCTTTAAGCACTCTCTCAATCAATCACATCATCTTTTGTTGACATTTTCTTAGGTCTTGTCGGTCAATGCAGAGTATAGCCTCTGTCTGCTGCAGCAGATAACGCCTGCTGTATCATAAGTGGAGTCCAGTTCCTTGGGACATCATGTATGGCTATGAGAGGCAGCTTTAGCATTTCTTGCCTTTTAAGGCCACATGCTTGCAGAGTTGTTCTGAAGCAGGAAACCACCTCTGTCTTCCCCAAGGAGGCCTATTCCCCCAGATTCCCCTTCCTCCTAAGATTCCCCATGTGACTGTGATTGCAAACTTGTATGTGGCCAACCACCTGCCTGTGCACAGTACCTATCTTTTGGCATTTATTTGATTTTATTTGACTGGGATATTTATGTTTATTTCTTCCACTGGGTGACTGCTTTATCTGTGCCAGTCCACTGTGATCTAGGTACCTGCACTTGACTGCCTGTGACTTCCCACTTCCAGTGTGACTCTGCTGTGTGCATCTCCTGAGCGCAGGACTCACACTCGACGGTGCGTTCCGACCTGACTGTTGTGAGTTCCTTGCTCACCACCCGCCTGTTGTGAGCACAACAGAGGGTGCTACAGCTAGCTCATCCACCACCTTTTTCAATATTATCGCTGCGCCGGACCTATACCGCTCGGCATGAGTGCTGGGTGTTTGGCGCTTTGTTTGTGTGCTGGGGCGGTATTTGGAATTGTCGTTTGCCATTTGTCAGCAGAATACATTGCGTTTGCGCTTGCGCCGGATTGCCGATAGATTAGAGTTGAGCTTGATGGCTGCGATTGTGAGGGTGATGAGCTTGTTCGCGTGTGATGAGCGGTTGCTGAACCGCTGTTCATGTGACAGGTGATTGTTGATGATGTGCTCAAAAACACGTTCCAATGTCTGTAATTGTTTGTAAACCTGTACTGGTTTCAAAGTGCTCCACCACCACTTGTTTTCTTTCTTGTGCCAATTTGCCTGACAATCCCACACAAAATCGGTCCACCGCACTCCTCCTTTCCTTCTGTTCCTTAGCATGAAGTTCCATGCTCAGTTTCCACGTTCTGTTATGTGTTGGTTTTTCTTTATTTTGTCAGACCCACAGCTGTGTGTGCGTGTTTGTTTATTGTGTGTGTTGAGAATGTTGTCAGTTGTTTTTTCTTCACGGATCAATGATGATCCGTTGCACCCCTAGTGGAGACGCTCTGCTAGCTGTAACAGCGGCGATGTCATGGAGGTACATGTGCAGTATGCATCAGTATCGACTTATAGCCTCCTTAGCGTCCCCGGTGAGCCTGAGCGGACGCCTGCTCACTGGAAGCCGGTAGCAGTGTAGCAGTGTGGCATCCAGCCGCAACGAGCGGACGCGCCTCGTTAGCGCTGTAATCGCCCACCAGTAGCCTGAGCGAGAGCGCCCACTACTTGGGCCGAGGTCCTGTGGAACAGGAGGTAGCTGTCGGATTTAGCGCAGGCTCCGTTAGCCTGAGTGGACACACTCTGCTAGCTATGCACGGCGGCAATGCTACCAAAGTCAACACACACGCTATCTCAATCGCTACAGAGAGCCGGTCGCGCGGTGTAGCAGCACCGAGCGGACGTGCTTCCGTTAGCACACAGTTAGCAGGAACGAGCTCTGCTCCTGTGGGATATGCCGTCATAGGCAACAATTGTATTCGATCTCACCCGATTGAAGCTTCGCGGTGAAGGCGCTCTGGTGAAGACCGAAAAAGACTCGTGCGTTCTCCGGTCCGCCTCGACGGACCGCCGTAGAGAAACGCAACGTCCTCCTCCGAGGAGGAGAGCTCGTCGCAGCCTCTGGAGGGTGACGGATCGCAACTCCGACCATTTGGTCACAAGGCTCCCCGTGACGAGCTTCAGTTAAACTTCAGCCTTAGCTGATGCCTGCGATTGCGAGAAGATGAAAAAGAACTGATCTCGGGATGACACCGGAACTTATACCCGGTGGGCGGGTCATCCGAGGTCACGGGTGACTTTGTTGTTATTAATACTCGACCTGCTATGCGCAAGACGGAAGATATCCAGTGCTAAGCACCGCCTCTGGCGGTCAGGAAGGATGAAATAGAACTCACATTAACAAAGGACTTAAAGCCAACTGACAACACAAATCATGTAACGGTCATTTTGAAAGCTGCAGCTTGTGATGCTGTTATTGTGATTTATTGAGAGGTGTTTCCATCAAGACATCCACTCACTTTTTTTTAATGAGTATAAATTAAGTAACAGAAAACACCTCTTATAATCTAATGCAGTTCACCAGGACCACCAGCTACATCACACTTGGTGCCACTGAGGCAAAAGTGGAATTGCTTTCACTTTGTGTGAAAGTCCTCATTCAGCTAATGGAAGCAACAGTAAATCTCTGTGGCTACACCCTCATCTCACCATTGATGGGGCTGGTGAGGATAGCCAAGAGACTACTCTACTCTTCTATGCCAGAATGGTGGGATTTGCTTTCTCCTGACCTGGCAATCCATGGAAAACATTTGGTCTGGCAGCAGTAATTGAAAAGCGTGATCTGAAAAAGGCATCAGTATGTTGAGATGTAGAAATGAGACTATGGTGCTGCATTAAGGATGTAATCATGTACAATAGAACAAGTCAAAGCTCTTGCCATATAAAAGGCCAAATAATATTTTTTGACAGTTGCAATTACATGTATGTATATTGACAAAGGTGCATTGCTGGACGAGTTAGAATTATTTAAGTCTGGGTGTGATAGGTTAAATTTTATATTTTTACATAGGGTTTATGTTTGAATTGCAAACTGTCGCTTTAAGTTACAATAATATGCATTTAAACACAAGGTTAAGCATGAAGATGAAGACATCAGCTGTTGTTGTGATGCTGGTTGTGATGTCTGCTGTGATTCTGATAAAGCATTTTGAAGACTTTCTGCTTAAACGCACTGATGATATTAAAGGCTTCAAGTGACATATACAGGTTCAGATGTATGACAGTGTGTGCACTATAAAGTGATGTGTATCTGTGTGGAAAGGCCTGTGTTTTTTTTCTGTTTCTATTGGATGCTCTTAAATCGCATTTATATGACTCCAAAGGCAGCTATGCATGCAGTGAGACATGAAGTATAGAAGTGTATAAAAGTGTGTTTGTTTTGTCATGTATGAGCGCATTATCTGACAACAGAAGAAAATGTTACACTTCAGTCAGGAAAGTAGCTTGTATGAGGAGGCATTCTCTACTCTGGTAGAATATAAGTAGGGTAAGGAAAGATTGTGTATACAATTTAAGTATAATTCTTATTCTAACAATTAGAAAGCTATATGTTGGAAATTATATATAACAAATTCACCATGAACAGTCTTGATACAAAAGCCAATCATGAAAAAAAATTGTTTTAGGTCAGACACATCAAACCAGCTTTCAAAAGATGTCTCAATCTATGTTTACAAGCTACATTAATTCATTAATATACTCAATAATATTAATTCATTAATATACCTTGTACCAGTGTGTGTGTACGCATTGTCTACAAATTACAGCTTCACCATAAAAATAAAGCTTGAAAAATATCAATTTTTTTAAATAGGTCCCTAAGCATTGGTGATACAATCAATAGTAGTTGGAACGCCATGCATTATCAAAACTATTGACCTGTCTGGAAGGTATTTTCTATTCATTGCTTGACTGAAAGACCCAACTGTGTAATAAATGTTTTGCAGCTATTCCAAACATTTTGCAACGAAAGGTCAGTGTGGAATCAATCTACTGGGCTGCATTCATAGGGAAGAGTAAACAGTTCAAGACTACTTCCAAGAATCTAAAAGCAAAGCTTTTCCACTTGCCTATATTCCCCAATACATGTACAATTCTTGCTATTATAGCATTTCAAACTAGAACGGGCACTCGGTAGAGCGCATACCTTCGCATATCACAAGATTGGGCATTGAATTATGAACATTTTGGCATTAGTTGCATGCCAATTGGACAAAAATGTATCGTGCTATGGTAAAAAAAAGATGTTGACCTTTCCATGACCTTGACCTTGACCTTTGACCCGATTGATCCCAAAATCTAATCAAATGGTCCCCGGATAATAACCAATCATCCCACCATATTCCATGTGATTCAAGAAGATTTGACCTGTTCATGACCTTTGACCTTGACCTTTGACCCGATCGATCCCAAAATCTAATCAACTGGTCCCCGGATAATAAACAATCATCCCACCAAATTTCATGCGATTCGGTTCAATACTTTTTGAGTTTTGCGAATAACACGCATACAAATAAATAAATAAATAAATACACGGCGATCAAAACATAACCTTCCGGCATTTTCAATGCGAAGGTAATAATAAACACATTTCAGTCTAACACTGACCCTATCAGACCATGTTTCAAACCGTATACCGTAGCTGGATGTTCGTCTGACATTGTTGCGATTAGGAGTACGGCTTTGATGTATGAGTCCTGAAGTTTATGGTGGTGTGTTCACTAAACATCAACGTTTTTTTTTACATACATCCTATAGTGTCTCTGACAATGAATGTTGACCCTATACTTTGTTGTACAGAGTTCAATTCCACATCTCTGTATCATGGATGGCGAAGTTACATTGATTAGTGCTTTAAATCAATATGTGGAGAATCTGAGTCTGGCCCCTGGATTCCATTGAAGCAGCGGGTTCCCCGTCAGCATTATACTTACTAAAGTCATGATAGCCAGTAATTGCTTTTCCATTCCAAGCACTCTTCCAGCTCTTGCACTCTTGAACACGAGGCTAAAAACTCAATCTCCGGGAATACAAAAGTAAATGGCAATTTGAGCCCCAGCAATTTGCCACTAGATCGTGTTGATTATAGTGCTCTTTCTTCTTTGTGCAGTTCTGTATGAGCCAAACAGACAGAAAGATGGACAGAAATATAAACAAATTGACTGACTAACTATAGCAGACTGTCTTACTTACTGGCAGGCTGGTTATGATGCGGGTGTAACTCTGGCTTGAGGAAATCGATGGATGGGAAGATATTTTTTGCCTGTCTGATGTTAGTAACTAATGAGAGATAGAGAGAGAGAGAGAGAGACTCCTCTCTTTAGGATCTCACCTATACCTCTCCAACATAAGTGCAGTCCTCTCGCTGTCTCACACATGCATACACAAAAACACACACGTTGTACAACAGATGACAGTAAAAATTAGGGACACGTATTTTAGGAACCAGAGCAGAGAACATCCGCAGTTTTGCTCCCATTGAGTCAATCTTTTATTTATTTCCAAAAACAACTCCAATTTAACCACCCCTTGTCCTCTGTTACCCCTTATTTCTCTTCTCTGCGTATACACACACATTCATGTCCTCAGACTTTCATTTGTTCGACTTGGTCAAGCACATTGAGATAATGCAATATTGATATCCGATGTCCTTCAGCCTTTTCATATCCATAAGAATGTGACTCCACTTCTCTCTCGTGTTACTCTTTGTCCTAGTATACCAGATCATACTGTCAGATTAATAGTTGCAGTTTTCTGTCTTTTTAATTTGTTCTTGTCTTTACCACCATCTTCATAATCAATATAATCTCTTGTTCTTTTCATTTTCTCTTTTACGCTTCTTATCCTATGCTGTCTGTTGCTGTCTTTGTACTTTAACCCCTCTCTGTGTTCTGTCTGTCAGTTCTTACCGCGAACATTTGTGATTTTGTCTCAAAACCCCACAATTTCTAGTTATTATCATTTTCCTCTTTATTTGTCTCTCTACATCTATCAATTCCCAATATTGTTTCCCATTTTTTAAAATAAAACAGTTCTTCCCAATATCAAAGATACATATGTTTCCTGTTACCTATTTAACAATCTAGAATGTTGTGGTCTGAGTTGTACATAGCGTCAACAAAATTGAAACAGAAATCATAACCCGGTTATTCAAGAGGATCCACATACCTTGTTGTGAGCAGATTCATGTCAGAACTAATACAATTAAAATGCAGTTTTGAGTTTGACATGAACTGCCCCTTTAAACCTGTAAAGCAAACCCAGAGATGCACCGGATCTCAGGAACTTCAGCTCCTCGAAGGTTCCTTTGAAATATTAGAAATATGCGCAATAAGTGTTTGGATAAGGTGACAAAGACTAGCAGTCAAGCCTTTGGATCTGTGCAAATAATGGACAATGTTTATAATTAGAGGATTCTTAATTTGAGCTGAAGCAGAGATGAACAATATGTGATATGGTAATAGCCTTCTGCCTTCCTTTGCTCTGCATGTTAAGGTAAATTAGATTAGAATAGATTAGATATTCCTTTATTAGTCACACAGTGGGGAAATTTCAGGATCACAGAAGCGGTGCACATCAGAGCATAAATAGAAAATAAAAATAAAACAGAAAACAGAATAACAATACTAAATACGAATAGTAAAATACTAAATATACTGAGGAAAAATAAAGTGCTGAGTTTGCTAATATCTTCAGTGATCTACTACAGTTTATTGTGCAGCCTGACAGCAGCGGGACAGAAGGACTTGTGGTACCTCTCCCTCAGACACCGGGGATGAATCAGCCGGTGGCTGAAGGAGCTGTGCAGAGCTGCGAGAGTGTCATGCATGGGGTGGGAGGTGTGGTTCATCAGGGACGAGAGCTTTGCCATCATCCTCCCGTCCCTAACCACCTCCACAGTATCCAGAGGACACTCCAGCACGCTGCTGGCCTTCTTTATCAGCTTGTTCAGCCTCTTCCTGTCAGCCACTGCCATGCTGCTGCTCCAGAAGACCACTCCATAAAAGATGGCTGATGCCACCACAGAGTCAAAGAAGGTCTTCAGGAGTGCTACCTGCACTCCAAAGAACCTCAGCCTCCTCAGCAGAAAGAATCTGCTCTGTCCCTTTTTATAAAGTGCATGTGCGTGGTCAGCCCAGTCAAGTTTGTTGTTCAGGTGAACACCCAGGTACTTGTAAGATGTTACAATCTCAATGTCCAGTCCCTGGATGCTCCATGGTACCGGAGGAGTGCCTTTACCACGGCGGAATTCCACCACCAGCTCCTTGGTCTTACTGGAGTTGATGTGGAGGCCGTTCCGCTGGCACCATTCCAAAAAGTCCTGGTTCAGTTCTCTGTATTCCCTGTCATCGTCGGCAGAGATGAGGCCGACGATTGCAGAGTCGTCAGAGAACTTTTGCAGGTAGACGTTGTCAGAGATGTGCTTGAAGAATTTATATCTTTTATAAGAATGATTTTATATTCAATGTCCCAACTAAGACATCGGCTGTACGAGAACATGTTGATGGCATGCGCCAGCTCTTATATATGTTAGAATATGGATATTTTTTAGATACTTTCTAAGAAGACATAAAAAACGAAGCAGAATATTCTACAGTGGAACCTTTGGCACTATCGCATTGACACACTCACACACACACACACACTGCTGAGACCGAAATAGCAGGGACTATATGACTCATACAGTAATATGAGCGGCTTGGAGTGTGGGTGTCATTTTATATTAGCAAAAAGAGCTTGCATAATCTCCCTCGACACAATTGTGCAGAAACATTAATGAAAATAAACTGTCCCGGTTGAGTGTAGACAACAGAAAACAGTATGTATTGCACAGTGATTATATGTATAATATTTAGATAACTCATTGAAGCTCTTTGGGCGAGCCTTTGTCTTGTTTTCACTGTTGATTTGTTTTTAATACCGCATGTCAGAAAACCAAAATCTTCATGAAACTGCCCTAATCAACATATTTAGTGCAATTGGTGTAGTGGTTTTGATTCATGATTGAACACAGTTGGTACAGGTTGCTGAATTCATTGCAATCCAATACACGTTCTTTGATTGATACATTTGTCAAGTATTTTATCCGCTTAATTGAAACGTTCAACTTAAAATCAAACATTCCCATCTACAATGTTCACAAATAATTCATGCTGAATCCCAAAAAAACAAGACACGGTCAAATATGGCTTTTGATTTTTACAAGCAGCAAGATGACCTACAGTTGTTTCTAACTGTACATGCATTGCAAAATTGTCAACAAAGCAAAGTATACCAGGCAGATATAAGCTTAGGCTAATTGTGCGATTTACACGCCCACTCCTAACACTGGGCTGGTCTGAGTGTTCAGTCTTGACAGCCGCCTACACAATGCACACTGACTGATGCCTGCAGCCACATCCCAGTGCCGGTTCTCTGATGAAGAGAACAGCACAGTTTCAATCACTGTGAATAACTGCAACGTGGTTATAGCTCTGAATAGACCTAGCTAGTACGGGTTCATGTTATCAACAGTCCATGTCATTTACCAGTTGTTTATATTATTGTCTCTTTCATATGTAAGGGGATTAAATTACATTTAATAAAACAGCCTTAAGTTTGAAAAGACTGAGAGACTGTTATTAATTTATGTTTTGTCACTTTCCCAGTTGTTTGTAATATTAACAAGTTACCGATGGTTAAGTTTAGTTTAAGTATCCTCATCAATATCTAATTTTTTTTAGAGCAGACAATTGTTAATGAGAAGAAATTCCGGTTATTGCAGATGAAAATTAAACTTGTGTTCACTGTTGTGTATCAGTCTGCTGGAAAAAGTGCTGGAGTAGAATGAGTACAAAGAGGATAGGGAAAGAAATGGAGAGTGACAGAGTGAATGAGGAGATGAGTAGTGCTGGGAGATTGGATGAAAATTGGGAGGCCAAAGAAGAGTAAATCCACTTTTGCAGGCTGAATATCTATCTATCTATCTATCAAGCAGATTTCTATCCAGTTTTCGCTACTTTCTACCACATCCTTCAGTGTGTTCCCATTTACGATTCAATTCAATCTCATTATCTGTCAGGACAGACGGTTTGACTGTTAGTGTGTGTGTGTGTGTGTGTGTGTGTGTTGGGGAGGGGGGGGGGGCTGTTTGTGTGTGTGTGTACATGCGTGTGTGTGTGGCCTTGGATAAGTATGTGATCACTGATTTTTCACTGGCAAACCTTTTGAAAATGTAGTCTTTATGGCGGACCAGCCAACCTGAGCATAAGGACGCACAGCAAGCAGTCTGGGATGGAAAGCACCTTTGAGAAAAGGAGCGAGAGATAAAGAAACGATTGTGAGACAGGTCACATCTCATTTAACAACACAATGGTCTGTTGCACCTGCAATCAAATTGCATTCAGTGCAGGTCATGAAACAAATGACAAAGCATTTTTATAGCAAAAAAAAGTAATATGCAAAACAAAGATAGAAAGTCGCTCCACAAGATGTGAGGCCGTGTATTAGACACTTTCCCTCTATGAATGCACGTAATGTATGTAGCAGCCAAACACTTGCGCTTTGTGCTAGCTAGAGTCATGCATAAATGCAGAAGCGACACACTTACACCAACCTAAGACAACAGAGAGGGAGACCCTCTGGCCTACACTGGAGTGGAGTGAGTCATAGCATCGCAGTTGTTCCTGTGATTCCCCTCCCAGGAGAAATGACCCAGAATAAAAGGTAAAAATCATTTACATGATTAACCCCAAAAAACGAGTGCGGGAGACAAGGAGGGAGGCAGAAGATTAGAGAACAACTGAGGTCACAGAGAAACGTTGCTATTGTTAGAGACATGAACACAATGTATAGTTGACAAAAGAATCTACAGCCTGATTAATTCTATACTCTGCTTACTACAGCAGGGGATTTAAAAAAGATATACATGTTAGAGTTGCTGAAGAACTGTTCCTAATCTTTCAATATTTAAAGAAGATGCAATATATACGATTGTATTGTTATAACTTTACATTATTATTAATGGTATTATTATTATTGATATAAAACAAGGGATTTGTAAAAACGTTACAACATAGTTAGGAATTCTAAAAGTTCAGAAACTGGGCACTTCGCAGATGATAGAAATCCGGCTCCAGATGCGGTGAATTAAGTTGAACAATATTTAATGGCAAGAAGTTCAAACAAAAGTTGAACAAACAACCAAAAGCTCACAATCGTGGGTTTCGTAGTGATCCAGGCTCTACAGGTACAAGCTCAAGCCAGCAAGTGTTGCTGTCTAACCTTGGTCAAGACGAAAGAGAGCGATATTTCCCCAGTACAAAGAGTATTAGTCGCAAACCAGCCAATCACCTACTCTTCAAAGGTTAGTTCAGCCTCTAACACCTTCCTGTTGGCTCAAAGTCCGCTATCGAAATGGAGGGGTCAAACGTCACAAACCCCAGGTCAAAACGTCACTTCCGGTCAAGCAACTAAAAGTATTTTCACAATAAAATTCCCGTCTCTTATTCTCCGGATTAGAATCACTTCACAGATTTCAACCGGCTCGAACAATTCTGAAATACTAACTTACATTCATTCCATGCACATTCACATTCCCATTTTAACATTTGCATAGAGTAAACAGTACCCCTATGCTTCATAATACATTAATAATAATAATATTCTTCCTAATATTTCCTATTAAAATATATTTCTATATGTATTAATTTAAAGCACAAGACCACAAAATAAAAATACAAACTATTACAGCCTAACATAATGGATTGTATTGTATTTCATTGGGATCTCTATTGTGTATTAACATGGAAGAATTGTACTGGGTAATTCTTGAAAACATTTCCGTGTGTCTGTGTGTATTGTGTGTGTGTGTGTGTGTGTGTGCGTGTGTGTGTGTGTATGAGAGAGAGAAAGAGAAAGACACATGGGTGCACACTTTTAGCTTTGTTTGCATTACTTTCCGAGTGAGACAGCGAGAGGAAGAAAGTTTTGGCAATGCAATAAACAGACATAATCAGCCACAGAGCTTCACATGAATATGCATGAGAACACAGTGACAACAACTAGTGAAGTTTGTATGTGTGTATATATGTGTGTGTGTGTGTGAGTGTGTGAGAAGGTGCTGGTAGAAGACTTAGGTTTTTGTCAGGTTGTAAATTGAAGGACAATTCAATTCAATTTAGTTTATTTCGTATAGCCCAATATTCCAAATTTAAAAAATTGCCTCAGAAGGCTTTACAATCTGTACACATACGACATCCCTGTCTCAGGACCTCACATCGGATCCGGAAAAACTCCCAAAAAATAGAAGAAAAAAACTTTCACAGGAAAAAAAAGGGAAGAAGCCATCAGGAGAGCAACAGAGGAGGATTCCTCTCCCTGGATGGACAGATGCGATATATGGCATGTGTACAGAAGGAATCATTACAGAGTTACAACACATTCAATGAGTATGACAGAGTGTATGAATAGTTGGTCGTAGGCATGGACCACAAATCCAGACCTCCATGATCCATTAGGCAGATGGAGGTAGAGGAGTGGGCGGGGCATCAGAAGAGTGACAAGGTGATAATTGATGAATGAGGAAGTGATTCAAGCAAAAGAAAGAGGGAGTGAAAGAAAACAATCAGGGTATGAAATCATTCAGCATCAGATTAAACCTGAGAGTGTGGAGAGTGAGTGTGTCTTCACAACAAAGGTGTGACCGAATTAATCTCAATTGCTCAGAGCTACTCAGTGCGTTTACATGATGGTATAATTCGAATCTTGCTTTAGTCGGACTATGCTATCTTTTGGGGGATCTGCTATTAACCCAATATACATGGCAGTGAGTAATTCGAATCATTGGCCAAAAGCATGTCATATCCGATACGATAGGTGGCGCTGTTTTCATTACAACTCGTGGTGATACAGCCATTTCCGCTTGACCTCTTCAACACTACCAACAACAACAACATTTCGAGAAAGATGGCGAACAGAGAGCAAGGCGAAGCTACATCCCTCTACTATTCTTGCATGATGTTAATAGGAGTACAGCGAATGCAAATGGCGCTATTGGCATTGTTGGTTTGTTTTCTGCCGGCCAGGCTTGTCATGATGAGTCCAGGTTGTCGCAGCGAGAGAGGACCCAAACGCCGACATTACTGCAAAAACTATTTAATTACAAAAATCACAGACCAGACAGGAACGACAAAAACGCGGACCAAACAGTACGAAGCCACACTGGGAATGAGACGAACAGGGTTTACATACACAGGCAGGTGGAGGTGATTGGACAACGGGGAACGAGACACAGGTGAACACAATGAGGGCGGGACCAGCAATCACACAGAAGGAAACAATCAGGACCAGGGCAGACAATCACAGGGAGACAGACGACACAAGGACTTCCAAACAAGACACAAAACGAGACACAAAACGAGACACAAACTCCAGATCATGACAAGGCTCCCGGCAGTGACAACTTATCGTCTCTTTCGACTTCCGGGTCAAGATTCAAGATTCAAGATGAATCACGACATGGGAGGGAGGAGGGCGGCGGGATCTCAAGCAGGCGCAAAGACGCAAAGTCAAGTTCCTAATCCAATTCACCGTTACATGCCGCGATAGTCGAATTATCAACCGGATCGGATCGAGTTATCCAGGGGTGTTAATCGGATCGTAGTCGGACCGCACATAGTCGAACAAAGGTGTTTACATGAAACGGATAATTCGATTTCAGTCCGACTAAGCCAGTTATTCGAATGCATGTAAACACGGTCAGTGTTTGTGTACGTTTGGTGAGGCATCTGAAGGAAATTCATTCTGTAACTTATTTTTTAAACCTGATTAATTGTGCATATCAAATGTTCCGTGTCAAACAGTATCCAGCTATATTAATTACAATAGCAGTTTGACAACAGTGAAAATGTCATCAAGTCCAGATAAAGTAGAAGTATAAGGCTGCCCAGATCTACCAGTGATGCTGCATTAACAAAGCTCCCCAGCTCAACAGCAACTGACCACAACAGAGCCACATGTCCATCCTTTGCAGCACATACTGGTCTCCCTCAGACAATCAATGAGGGCATCTTTAGCTTTTAGGCCCATTGATTCTCTGTTTAGGGCTGTGTGAGAAAGCAGATGGCACACACACACACTAACGGGCTCACACATTGTCAGTGTATTGAGTACATCGCTAAACCTAATG
The DNA here is from genome assembly GCF_029220125.1 of Pseudoliparis swirei. Lineage (NCBI taxonomy): Eukaryota > Metazoa > Chordata > Actinopteri > Perciformes > Liparidae > Pseudoliparis > Pseudoliparis swirei. The sequence continues at coordinate 8,816,121 of NC_079407.1, forward strand.
CAGTCTACAGTATGTGACTGAAAGGTCCACTTACTGGTCTATTTTTTCCAAAGCATCTCACTATCGTCATTGTCTCCGAGGTTTAATCCTCCTCCGTCTGGTTAATGACTTGTTGAGGACCCTGCAGAGAAAAAAATGGTTCCCACCTCCTTCGATCTATCCTCCCCTCCATTCATAAGATGGTCTGCTTTGTGTGGGCAGATCACCACATACATTGTGGATAGATAGAAAATTGCGAAAAATTCACAGTCTTTTTTTTAAGAGATCGGATCGGCGCTTAACCCCCAAAACGCAAAACAAACGGCGAGAAACTTTCCCATTCATTTGAATGGGATTCGGAAGAGAAAACGCTAATCAGTGTGACCGCAGTGACTCGCCATAGGTTACGGTAGAAACATTTAATTTAAAAAAGTTAACAAGAGTTTATTTGATTAATTGGTCATTTTTTCATAGCTAGCACAGTTTCCATGATTTCAGAAAATGTACCTGCTTTTTCAGAATTTATAATGGGTATGTATGGCACGGTGGTGTAGTGGCTAGCACTGTCGCCTCACAGTAAGAGGGCCATGGGTTCAATTCCCGGTCGGGGCGGTCCTTCTGTGTGGAGTTTGCGTGTTCTCCCTGTGGCAGTGTGGGTTCCCTCCGGGTTCTCCGGCTTCCTCCCACAGTCCAAAGACATGCAGTCAGGTTAATTGATCTCTAAATTGCCCATAGGTGTGAATGTGAGAGTGAATGGTTGTATGTCTCTATGTGTGCCCTGCGATGGACTGGTGGCCTGTCCAGGGTGTCCCCTGCCTTCGCCCTGTGTCAGCTGGGATCGGCTCCAGCGCCCCCGCGACCCTAATGAGGATGAAGCGGAATTGATAATGGATGGATGTATGTATGGCATGGAATGTTCACATCTGGAGTTACAGAGCTATATGCTAGAGTGAGAGGAAGCAACAGAAAATCATAAAAATAAAAAATAACGTATTTTGCCACAAGTCTGCCAATTTTTTATCTTTTTACAACATTTATGGATCAAAACGTAGGAAATATTGTGCTCGTCCTCCCATTTGTTGTTGGAATCCACTATTTTTACAGCATTTGTCTGGAGGATCCTTAACGAGGGAGCAGGTCAAGCTCTCTGCCCCATTCAACTCCTGTCACGACTCAAAAAACATGACCCAAAAGCACGATTCCAAAGTTCAGGGCAATCAAAAGGGTTTATGAAAAACAGAAAATCACCGTTATGCTGGAAAAAGACTTGAACAAAGTACAAAACAAAATCACAACTATGCTGGAAAAGTAAGCCAGGACAAAAGACAAAACTATCAAGAATGATCAGGACGAGACAAGAGACAAGACGATCTGACACAAGACACAGGTAGACACAGGCTTAAAATACATGAGGAAATGGGGAACAGGTGGACACAATCAGGGGTGGAGCAGACAATCACACTAACGAGGAAACACCGGGGCAGGAAATAAAGTTTCTGAAATGAGAGAGGACAGTTACTACAAAATAAAAGCGGACATGGAAAACAGGACTTAAAACTAAAACTTAACACAACCGACGAGACATGACAACTCCATTGTAAAACCAAGACATATTTAATTTGTCAAAAGAAACGAGAGCGCTTTGTGAACTGCGATTAAGCTGTCATATGTAAACCCAAAAATACATTTAAGAACACGAAAACGTTCACAAAAACCTTGACCCTCTCATACTGCGGACTTACTAACATCTTTTTCTCTTGGGGTCAATTTGACCCCATGCAGCAATTAAAACCTCCAGGAAATTATTATAATTAATATTGTTTCCCAAGTTTAAGTGTCAGGTACTTTATGTTTGTTTGTTGACTACCTACATTTTTCTAGACGTTAAACTTTGAATTGGGTCAAATTGACCCCAAAGGTTATAGGAGGGTTTTAATACAATGTTTTTCATGAGCCAGGCTACATCAAGTATATTCATGCACAATAATCTTACTAATACATGATGCAAATAATGTTGGTGTGTGTGTATTTGAGAGTGAGAGAGACTGACTGTACATTTGTTGAAAGTCAGCAGTGGCTCTTGTGAGAAGAAATATTGTTTGTATTCACAAACCTCCAATATAATACAGTGCTAGGTTATATATAAAGTTCATAAAATGTAATAATGTAAAGTAAATTTCTCTCTGTGGTTTATGTTCCTGTCTGAAAAGATAGAGACAGAGAGAAAAGAAAAGAGTAAGATGGCAACAAGAAGGAAAAATAGAAAGAAGAAATAGAAAGAAGAAAAAGAAAGAAGAAGAAACGATAGAAGAAAAATAAAGAAGAAAGGATAGAAAGAAGAAGAAAGGATATAAGTAAAAGAAAGAATAGAAAGAAGAAAAAGAAAGAAAGGATGGAAAGAAGAAAGGATAGAAGAAAAAAAGAATAGAATGAAGAAAAATAAAGGATAGAAAGAAGAAAACAAAAGAAGAAGAAAGAATAGAAGGAAAGAAGAAAGGATAGAAAGAAGAAAAAATAAGAAAGGATAGAAAGAAGAAAAAGAAAGAGAAATATAGAAAAAGATTATATATGGCCCACGCTCTGGCCATATATAATCACCGCCATCAGGCAGCACCCAGGGCGGTGCTTGGCCAGACGTGGTGGATAAACTTCAGGGAGCGGCACCACCATCGCCTAACCTCCCGGACCCCAGACATCATCGACCGTGGGAGGGCATCCTGCGCCAAGAGGGGGCCAATAGAGGAGTACTTTAGGCTCCTAACCACCACCCTGGAGGAGCACGGGTTGAGGGAGAAACCCTGTCAGTCAACGCGGCTGGATAGGATGTCCCCCCCATTCATCATTTACAAGGGGGGATATCCAGGGGGCCCCTATAACAAAGAAGGGGTTCCCGATGCCCTCTACGGGAAGTCGCCAGCAGGGTATATTGACAGTGAGCTGTTTCGGAAGTGGTTTGTCGGGCACTTCCTAAAGTTTGCCATAAAGGAGCGCCCGCTGCTGCTCGTAATGGATGGGCACGAGTCCCATCTGGATCCAGAGCTGGTCCGGGCGGCACAGAGGGAGGGGGTCATCCTCTTCTGCCTGCCAATACATACATCTCACATCCTTAAGCCTTTGGATGTGAGTTTCTTCAGAGCCTTGAAGGCAGATGTTTCTGGTGTTACAGGAGATCTGTCAGCAGTGAGCCAATCCTTCTTGGTTTCTAAGAAGGAGTATTCAAGGGTCCTAAGAGATTCATTCCAGAGGGTGGAGAATCGGAGATTGGTGGTGGCTGGGTTCAGGAGGTGTGGCCTCTACCCTCTGGACCCAATGACCATTGACTGTTCACGGGTCATGCCGTCCGGGCTGCGGCGTGTGACCTCCTCACCTCCTCCGCCAACCCCATCGGCATCTTCCTGGGCTGCGTCTGATGCTGCCCTTCCCTCCCAACATCCCCTTCCACCCCGTCTCCTGAATCCACCCCCTATACCCCATCCCCAAAACCAACATCCACCCACTTCTCCTCGTCCTCCTACCCCTCCCCCTCCAAATCCTTATATTACCCATCCCCTGGTTACATCAGGCTGGATTTCAATTGACTTGGCCCATCTCCTGGCCAAAATCAATTATAACCATAAGGTCAGGAGGAACATCACCAATGCCAGGGTATTGACAGCCCATCGCCGGTCCCTCAGCCCGCTCTGTCCCCTCTTGTGTCTCCCACGGTCGCTGGCTGCCTGCCAGCACATCATCGCTCCCGAGCCTGCCTGCTGAGGAACACCAGCAACACCGCCAACCTCTCCCGTCTCCTGGTCAGCGCACACTTAAACAAAAAATGGTTCTGCTTTTTCTGTTATTCATACAGCCACTGAACTTGCCATCATCATCCAGCTCCTCGTCCCACGACATCCACTGGTAGTGTACTTAATGTCAACTTTCTTTGTGTGCCAACCCATGGAAATATGATGATTTTCTTTCATTAAAAGCTGTTTTTTTTATTATTCTGTGTGTAGGTCACACTCCCGAAGACATTGAGACAGTTTGGGTGTGTGGCCGGTGCAGGGAACCTGACTCTCCCGAGGGCCGGAGGGATTGGTGTTGTGAGTCCAGTGTGACAGCTGCCACACGTGGTATCACACCACATGCGTGGGCTGGAATGAGGAGCTGGATGAGGAGGATTATTTTAAATGTTATTTGTGTGAACTTTGATTTTGTATTCTGTTTTTGTCTTTTTTTTCCTTTTTTTGGGTATTTAAATTAATATTCATCTTTTCAAAGATTTGCACAAGTCAGTTGACTTTTGCTTCAACAATGTAGATCAGCGGTCCCCAAACTTTTGCCTGAGTGGGCCACATAACGTTTCCCTTGTCTGCTGGAGGGCCAGCGGGGGAGGGGCGGGGGTAGTTGACGCCACTTGCTGCGAGCACTGCGCGTGCAGACAACATTTAACGGAGCGGTACAGCGCGTGCGCTCTGATCGTGCGCTCTTTTAATGAAGTATCGATACTAAAAATATGCTAAATCATATCGTTGTTAACGTACGGGTACTTTGTTAGTATCGCTACACCGTGCAGGGTGACAGCAGTAGACGTAGCGGACTAAAATTCAAGCTAACCTAACTTCCCAAACGCTGTCGACATCTGAACGCTGATTGGCCGAGACGCGACACGTCCCATCAAAGATGTTTTATTGCGAAGAACACCACTTCACATTTTCTCCGCGTCTCACTGCAATCTCAACGGCAGCGGGTCAGGTGAAAAAAATAATAAATCGGAACGCGTCTCTGGTATTGTTCAGGGGGCCGGTCCAAATGTGGAGGCGGGCCGGATTCGGCCCGCGGGCTGTAGTTTGGGGACCACTGATGTAGATGTTCAATCATAAATACTTGTGTTTTTAGTTGTAATATAACTTTTACTCAGCACTGTATATCATTATAGTAATTGTTATGTACAAGATGTCTGTGCATAATTGTTACATTTCATGCATGAGCTGTTTTTTTCCAGTGATTGACATGATAAGAGTTTAAAAAAACATCCAGCAGGTGGTGGTATACACTCAAATGGAAACTAAAGAGCTTTTATTGCATAGTTTGTAGTTTTTGAAGCGCAATATTTTATTGTGAAGAACAGCACTCATTTCCGGATATCTTGACAGCATTTTGGTGACTCTGGAACAAGTTAGTATCCCCAAAAACCCACAAGCACCGAGTGTTTACATAGGTTAGACGTATAACTGGATTTGGCCAAGAGCAGCTAACGACTAATTTACCAGCGCGAGCAATCTTTTACTGGCTTTAATAAAGGCAAAGCTTAATCTAAATAAATAAACAATATTTAGCTCGAAAGGTAAGAAGTTAAAGCTTAGTTTAACACCATAAGATCAGCGAAAATGTGATAATGATAATTTTTCATCAATATTGTAAGCGATTTTTTTACGAATGTTCGCAAAAATCCCACAGACACAGGATACAATTCCGTTATATAAATACTTCTCGGTAGAAGCCACACCATCTAAATATCTAGAGAAATTTTCTAGTTAAACATTCTAATCTACTACATGAAAGTTGTATAGGAGGACATTACATTATTTGACTGCATTAGCATGCAAGCATATGCTACATATCTTACAAGCATCACAAGCCCAGACCACCTCTTCACATACTGCACACAAACAAATGCCAAACTATGTCACTCTCTGTCACCTACACATTCCACAAATAATTTCCCAGAGCCTATTGGATTTACATCCCACTATTTGCCTGCTCTCTGTAACAGTATTAGCACTAGTAGGAGTATAATTGAACTCTGGGGGGGCCAGAGTAGGAAGTCCATAAAAGCTTCAGGTTGTATTTAGACATGAGCAACTAGACAAATCTGATTTTAACACCCAGTGTCAAGTTACGGCGCCAACCTAGCGCACTTCCCCACTTGATAGGGATTAGTTCATCTACCCGGATTTAAACTGGGTTTCACTCAGAATGACAACAACTTTTCCTTTTTTCTTTCTCCTTTTATTTTGGAGTTAAGCCATTGCAGTCATTTCCGTTCGCTCCATATGGCAACGAAAGAGGTGAAAAACCTTTACAGAGAAAACAGAAAAACCCACATTTCAAATATGCCAGCAAAAAGCACTCTTTTCCCTTTGCACCCGTGCATTCTGCATGAGCACACAACCTATATTCACCACCTACAGATCCCCAGCTGTGCTTCCACTAACATATAAATCGTAAACAATATAACAAGACACCAGACAATCAACCTTAGACAAACTCAATCCTTTAACCCCAACGACATTTGTCCACAAACAATTCACCCCTGCACACGTGAGCGCGTCACGGAGCCCCGTGACGTCGCTGACGCTCCCGCACTGGCAGCGAAAGTGAAAGTCAACAACAGTCCGTCAGCGTTCAGAGTTTGCCTCCCTTACCGGCTGCCTCTCCGGACTTGTAGATGCCCCGTTCTAGTTCCGCAGATCGTCCGCTGCGTACTCTACTATTTTCTCGCGGCGTATATTCATCACCCCCTTAAGTGCGCCCCGTGGTTATTTCCGGTCTATAAGCCTCCGCCCCGTTTCCCAATTGCTTGTTTTATTTTACAATTATCTCTAATCATTCCTACATGCTTTGTTTACGTCCCAATTATCTATATTCCTATTTACATGTTTTACTTTCTATTTATATATTTCGGATAGAAAATATAAACACGTTAGACTTGACACCCAGCATGACACAGATGTGGTTTCCACATCATCAGCTCAACATAGCAAAACACCATCAAAATCAAGGTCACAAAGGGTTAAAATCTGATTTTAGGGCTCAATCCAGCTTCGGGAATCTCAAAATGTGTTGTGTGTTTAGAACTGCACATCCTCAACGACATTCAACTATAATAACACAATCATTCACAAACCATGTGTCGATATCTGGCGCAGGATGCAGGAACTGTTGGGTGTGGGGTGGATTGATATGGATCAAGTAAACAAATATAAGATCATATAGTCACAGGTACACATTGCTGGTCTAATGGGCGTTCCATATGGTTACACAAACAGGAGGAAAGTGGATTTATTTGTTTCCAAAGCTTGTTGTTTTTTATATCTGTGAAATATTTATTTAGATGAAAGGAGGCCACGATATACTTCTTGCAGCATTGTAAAGTTTTTTTTCTTCTGGTTCGTTCCCAGGACACATGCATCATTGTGTGGGCAGACAAATAGGGATTCGCTCAGTCAAACTGTGTTAGCTTAAGGGTTTAATTGTGAGTGTTCATTGTACCCAAACAGAGAATGCACACATTCATTATTACATCAATACAGTTTCCGCTTTGTATGCTTTCTTTGTGCAAATAGACATATTCACAAACAAAAGGCAGTAGAAATGATTTTTTGAGAGACTTTAGCTACTGTAAATATGTCAACACAGTGAATGTAGGACATGTCGTTATTATTACAGTAATTAAAAGCCCAATGTGTCTGCATTAAAAAGTGAAGAATCATGTCAGGTCAAGATCAACTTGAAAGTGATGTGGTAAAAAAACACAATTTTCGAATTGTGTAAAGGTACGTTCACACCAAAAGCGAAACTATTTTTCGCATCGCCCAAAACGCGTGAGTTTACTCGCTCGACCATTCGTAGTGTTCAAGCCATGAGCGTCGAGACGCTGCACGAGGGGCGGGGCTTATCTCCGTGTCTCGTCGGAACACAAGAGCCGATTGGCCCGAGTTGCGAGATGACTGCCTCAAAGTTGAAAATTTCAACTTGGGGCGAAAATTGCGCCGCTGAAAACGCGCCGCTGTCAACACGTCGGCCACATCGCGTCGCCCCAAACGCGCCGCCCGGGAAAATATTGCGTCTATCGCAGCTACAAGCGTCTGTACGTTGACTTTTCATGGGATTTGGTCGCGCGAAAAAATTGTTTCGCTTTTGGTGTGAATGCACCTTTACTCTTCCTCCACTCGCATGTTGGGGCTGTTATTCAATTACTTTAAAGTACTGGTTTTGTTTTGTTTCTCTTTTCTGTTAAAATAGTCTAAAAAGACAGATGTTTTTAACACAATCATTGATACATTAAGAATCTGTGGGCCACTCAAATGTAAGACTCGTTGCTAAGGGTACTAAACTCATGTTGCTGATGGACTGTAATCCCTTGAAGGGTGTTTTATCTCTAGTTGCTTTGAAGGACATTTCAGTATTTTTTAAGAGTCTATTTACATGCTTTAGTTGCCAGCTGGGTTAGCCATATTTATCAAACACTGGGAAATACAATTTTGTTGCATGCCGGTGACTGTGTGCATGTACATCTGAGTGAATACATGTAGTCGTCTATGTGTATATGCCAATATGTATGAGGTATGCAAATAGCGCTTAGAAAGAGTATCTGCAAGATCTTTCAAAAGCCATGGTTTGCTTTTACCGGCAAATGAGACGTATGCATTGTTGGCAACATCAAAGGTATAGCACTGGGATGTATATACCCTTTTGAATTATTAAACAAAATGATGTCTCAATAACTATTTTGCTTAACATTGTACATTACATTGGTGCTACATGTATGATAGTATGATAATAAAGTTTCTGTTTGTATATTTGTCTAAATATTCTCATTAATCATTTATCTTGTCAAATTCATGATAAATGGAGTGGAGGTGGAAGTTATGGTAAGGACAACAGCAGGTGCATGTCTTTCAAATAAACAAGAGCACATAGATAAATACCAATATTCACATTAGGGGGAAATAAAATACTGCTATTATTTTTATAAAAAAAAAAATGTCATGGCCATTGTGTGTTTTTAGCCCTGAACTTAGTCCCTAGTTTTCTCTTTTATTAAGTTGGCCTTAATTCTTATACCAGCATTGAGCTAAAAAGTAGTAAAATGTTTTTTGTGTGTTATTGTTGGCAGCATGTTGATACAGTGTCACTCACATGTTGTTGCACTTATACACAATATGCTACTTTACTTTTCAAGATGTGGAAAAATATATTTTCATTTGAATGGTGGTCAAAACAGTTTGAACAGCTCAAGTGCAAAAGGCATCTTATTAGTCGCACTTTGCTGTTGTCTTCAGGATTGATTATAGTGGCTTCAAATGCATGAGATCGGAGAAGTCTATACGAAGAGCACACGGACTAAGTCCATAGTAAGTTTACCATTGAACGCCGGAGCAAACAAAGCATATGTGGGTGTTTCATGTATAGGTAGCGCACCATGATTTGACATGTCAAACACATGAGTGATCAACATGTTGGCTGTTCCACCTGCTCAAGCATATAATGCTGCCAAAGATTGCTGAGTTTAACTTTTAGCCGTTGGTCTGACTTCATGCATTGTTTGTTCATCATGTTGATGAGTGAAGTGCGTGTGCAGATGTTTATTATCGCTGTAGTTTCCATATCCGTCAGTGTAAGGATTCTGCCGCACAACATGCACTGCTGAAAATAACTTCCATTAGGATATGACGTGCGAGTGCATCTGCTGGGACTTTTTACATCGGCAGTTAAAGACACTGACGGGAAGTAGGGATTAGTGCATTGTGTTTGGTCGGAGTACGACAAGGAACGTTTAGCCTAGGTAATGAAGCTGGGTTAAAAAGTTCAAATTTAAATACTTTTCAGTGTCAGCTTTCAAATTGCAACTAATCTCTTATTAAAATCTCCTTCTGGGAACTGAGGGGAAATAATATCTTCAAATTCATATTTTTTGTGATTTCCTACCTATTTAGTATGGAAGCCCATTCCCGCCACTAAAAAAAATTAATTATGAGATAGAAAAGTCGAAATTATGAGATAGAAAAGTCAAAATGTTCATGTGCTTCAGTCACGTTGTCCTCACAGGTGTTGTACCCCGATGTAATTCTCAATAAGGTAACTATTACTGGTGACTTTTGTAAATTTAAGATGTTATACATCACGATAAAGTATTTTAATCAGTTCACTGTTGCAGCTAAATACGTTACAAGATCGAAGTTAATGTCTCTTTGACAACAAATATTTTCACCGTCGATGAACGTGAACGAGTTCCCCTGTAGTAACGTAACTTAGCTAACGTTAGTTAAGTTACAACGTTATAACGTTAGTTAAATTCCGTAAACGCAAATGAAAACTGTCAGTAATCAGCGGTGTGTCTCATGTGTTTCTCAAAGGATAATAAAGTTATATCAACATCAATATAGGGCTTTAAACAAGATTTTGTATGTTTTATCACAGCTGAAATGTCCCATTAATGGTAATACAGTGTAATCGCTAATGGTAAAGTGCCCTGTGTATTGAACATTGTGTTCAGTTTAAGAACATGTTATTTTAAGGGGTATGTTTACAACTTATGATGAAAGTTGAAAAATAAATAATTGAGGGTTATTAATGTGGACTTTTTAAGGACAACAAAGATTATGTTTACGTATATTAGCTCCAATTATATTGGCATCAATTACAGGCTACAACATGAACTATAATTTGTACAGTTGCAATGACAAGTTTGCATTTTTATCCATCAAATTTGACACTGGCCCACAAAAGTTATGGATCTAGATCTAGTTCATTATTTATAAGGTGTCTGAGTTTGATATACAGGTTCACTGTTTCAAACACATCATTTGTTAATTTCAGATTATAATCTGACATTAGGTCCACACAGATATGAAACACGTCTTCATCGCTGAATGCACACTCTTCAAGGCAGACTTGAACCTTCTCCAGGTCCTCAAGAGTGCGTTTGCTTAGCACAATGCCATGTGAACAAGAAAGCAATCGAAGTATTTCATCTGCTGAAAAGCCATGTTTAAAATAGTCTTCAGTATACTGAAGATCCATTTCTCTGTCGTATAGGGTAGTTGTATTATATTGACATAATTGCGCGTATACGTATATTATACGTTTTATAATATTAAAAATTAAAATATTATTTAAAATATTAAAGATTATCACAAATTTAAAAATTTTAAAAATAAAATAATTCCCTATAAATGGGAGTCCTTGTTTCTACCATTTAAACTTTTATAAACCCTTTCCCTGTGTCTTTATTAATGCAAAGTGTTTATCAATATGGTGCTGCACTATAGGCAACAGTACTCAGTCTGGTGGGGGGTTGGTGCTGGAGGAAAAGCGTACGTGTTTGGGGGGGGGGGGGGGGGCTGTCCCAGCACATGCACTACTGTGGTGGGTGTGTCAAACGACAGGCACGAGCAGTACTGTGCGATGTGCTAGGGGTGTATTCTAATTATGAATAGATGTGGGTTTATAGAGTCTTTTCTTAACATAAATATATAATATAAATACATAATATATATATATACATAATATATACATAAAGCCTGTTCTACCTATCGATGTGTAAGGGGGACAATTATGAATAAGGGTGGGCTTATAGAGTCTTTTCTTAACATAAATACATATATATATATATATATATATACCTGTATATACATAATATATACATAATATATATATATATAGATATATAAAGCCTGTTCTACCTATCAATGTGTAAGGGGGACAACTTAGACATGTTGATCTCATCGTTTGGGTTGTATTTACCCCACCCATATATTTCTGGAAAAACGGTGGGCGTGTTTCTTAAAAATGAACCATCGATCTGTTCTACTCAAGCGTCATCAGTTTGCCAATATCTAGTTGTTGAACACATCGCCATACCTACTGAACAGGCCATTCCATGAGAATATTTTTTTCCAAAAGGTGAGTTATGTATATATTAGGGCTGTGAAACGATTACAATTTTTAATCGGATTAATCACAGGTTTTTGTGGATTAATCATGATTAATCACATATTACCGATATTCTCGGTATATTTTGTGAGAACATAGAGATTTATGACAAAAGACGGATATATACATTTATACATTCTTCTATACAATGGTGCTGCAACTCAGCAGTTATTTAGCAGTTTTCTTCCATATGGAACATTATTACATCTTCATCCTAAACAGAATGTTTAACCCTCCTGTTACCTTTCGGGTCAATTTGACCCCATTCAATGTTTAATGTCGGTGTTCTTTGGGGTCAATTTGACCCCAGGCTGTTTTTCACTGTGTCAAACATATCAGAAATATCAACTTTTTTATTTATTTAAAGGGCTATTTAGGTAGTCAACAAACAAACATAAAGTACCTCACACTTAAACTTGGGAAGCAATATTAATTCTAATAATTTTCTGGAGGTTTTAATTGCTGGGGTCAAATTGACCCCGAGGGTAAAATATGTTCGTAAATGTAAAGGTAACAGGAGGGTTAAACAGAGCATTTTTCTCTTGTTTGTCAACCATTAACTCCACCATGATACAATCTAAAGGTGGACAGATTGACAAGTGACTTTTTTTTGGTTCGGTCCCGATTCGCGCACGGAGCTCTGTGGCGCGCGAGACGGAGATCGATAAGTGTTAACGCAACGTGAAGAGACAGAAATGACATGCTGCTGTGGAGATACGATCAACAACAGACGTTTAGTTTAATAAAAGAACAAAGACGTGCTCTAGAGAACATGTCAGGGGCGGGCCAATCTTTTAATGTCATGCGATCTACCAACACTACGCCGCGATCGACTGGCAGGTCGCGATCGACGTGTTGAGACCCTGATCTACAGGAAGTAAAAGTCGTAACAAGGTTTCCGGAGGTGAACCTGCGGAAGGATCATTACCGATGAACAGACCGTCTGCATGAGAGCGGACAGAGTTCAGATTGAAGTGGTGTATTGGAAGCTCATTTTGCAAGTGACTTTTTTTTCGTCCCGACGACCAACAACAGACGGATTGGAAGCTCATTCTGCGCATGCGTTAAATGCGTTAAAATAAATAACTAGTTAAACCTGTAATTGAATTAACTGAGTTAACGCGTTATTTTTCACAGCACTAGTATATATATATAATATATATATATACATAACTCACCTTTTGGAAAAAAATATTCTATATATATATATATATACCAATATGTTGTATAATATGTTGTATAATATTTCTGTTGTAATAGTAATGTGTGTTTGGTAGCGAGGGTTCATGCGCCGTAATGGCAAAAAACGCTGCTGTTGTCACACCTGCTTCTTTAATAGGCCTGGAGCTTGTCTTGCCATGTCTCGTGGTATATGCATAACACTTGGGGCCCCCCGAGACAAACTCTGTTATGTAAATCCTCCTCAGGGGAGCCACACACGTCCCCACTGTTGAGTTCATCTGTTAGATCTCCGAGATAGGGACCCAGCGGCAGTATAAGGTCTCCAGCCACAGACGTAAACACAATGCTGTCTGTGTCACAGTACAAGACTCTCTCCTGTAGGGTGTCTAACACATCGTACAGCACCAGTCTAGCATGGGCTGTTGTCATAGCCCCTAAAAAGACATTTACATCTTTAATGCGAGACCCTCGACTGTCTGCATGTCGCCACTGCACCAACGCCACATCATCCGATATGAAACAAAACTGACGGACATCAAACTGGTCGCTGAACATCAGTTGGGTGAAACGTGTCGGCTCTGTGATCAGTTCACAGGAGGGCATGTTGTTTCTCATGCTGAAACGAACCCATAACGAATTGAGCAGGAGTTTGTTACAACTCCTCATGGCTTTATTGACACATATTTTGGATGGATCGAGCTGAATGCCCTCTTTCTCAAAATAGTCCGCCGCATATTTTGCTTTCTCAACATCGGTCTTGACGTGACCAGGATACCCCGATGCCTCCTGCTTACACTTGAGAAAAGTGTTTACATAGCCCCTAAACAGGGTGTCTGTCTTGGTGGGAAAATGCCATACCTCTTCAATGGCTACTATCAGGTACCCTTTTTCAAGGGCCTTCTGAAGCTCCAATGACACCCACACACCAGACAGTTGTCTATCTACATCACTGTGTGTACATGCAGTAGACTGGTTCAAATCCTCGGCACATGTCCTGCACAAGGGAAACATGGGTTTTCCATGACATCTGTGGGGGAGGACAGGGTGGAACAAACCTCTTGGGGGGATTACCACACATTTTACAAACTCAAAGTAGTTATCTATAGAATCAAAGTTCTTAATTTACAATTTGATTTTATCTCAAATTAGCCATCCTTTCTACTTGAGTTCTGTCTCCAACAACAATGTTGAGTCATAAAATATTTGTTGTATTTTGTCCTGGTGTCCACTATAATTGACATTCATAAAAGGATTATTTTTGTTGTTTTTTAAAGAACAGAAATGCTTTCAGAACTAAATACATCATTCCTGACATGTTAAAAAAGAAGTAAATATATGAATATCATCGTAAACAAGACAATAATTAAGCATTATTTTAGAGATATACTGTCAAGTAAACATGTGAATCATTATAATTTCAGATTGCAAGACATTGAATATCTCAGATAACATACATTATGTATACAAATGATTTGTCCAAAACGTTTGAACAGAGTTCTGGTCCTGATTTAATATAATGAAATAGCATTGCATAATAAATTAATGAATCCAATTGAGACTGGACTGGCAGATCCCAAGCAGGGGAGAGCGCCATCACATCCGCCAGCCTGACTCTCAACACCGACTTCTCCCAGGGCTGCATGCTCAGCGGCATGGCCACCCACAGCTCCAGCACTGACTAGGTTAGAGTGTCCTGACCGCCTGGTACTGCCCTCAACCGTACGGCTTGTATACTGCACAAAGGCAGAGTTGCTATGCATGGAGGACCTCCACAACCGGAAGTGTAGAAAGTACAAAACAGGGGCCTGTCAGGGATTCTTAGAGACCCCCATCACCCCAGCTACAAACGGTTCCTGCTCGCCGAACCTGGAACATCTGACGATCTCATGCCGTCCATTCTACCTTCCCCGGGAGTTCAGCTCGGTCATCACCACAGCCGTCTACATACCACCACAAGCGGACACCGACGTAGCACTATCGGACCTACATGATGTGTTATGTCGGCATCAGAACAAGTATCCCGACGCGGCTGTGGTGGTGGCTGGGGACTTTAATAGGGCGAACCTAAAAAAAGTCATGCCGAACTTTCACCAGCACATTACGTGTGCTACCAGAGGGGAAAGAACGTTGGACCACTGCTATACGCCATTCAAGAGAGGCTACAAGGCTGTCTCTCTCCCTCCGTTCGGCAAATCGGACCATGCCGCCATTTTTCTGCTTCCGGAGTACCGGCAAAAGATCGCGGGAAGCGGTAGTGACGAGGAACGTAAAGCGGTGGTCTGACCAATCAGAGGCTGAGCTACAGGACGCTCTGCGCGTCGTCGACTGGGACATGATCCAATCCAGTTCCAGTGACGTCAGCGAGTTTATGAAGTAGCAATGAGCCTCATAGCAACGCTAGCGGACACCATCGTCCCCACGGTAAAAGTTAGGGTCTTTCCTAACCAAAAGCCGTGGGTTGATAGATCCATCCGTGAAGCTGTGAACGCCCGTACTGCTGCCTATAACTCCGGTCTTGTATCCGGCAACATGGACGAGTACAAGGCAGCGGTCTATGGACTGAGGAGGGCGGTGAAGGAAGCCAAGAGGAGGTACCGAGACAGAGTGGAATCACAGATGGAGCAGCGCGACACCAGGCGCCTATGGCAGGGGCTACGGACTATCACAGACTACCAGAGCAGACGACCTGAACTCATTTTATGCACGGTTTGAGGCTAGCAACAACAGCGCTAGCTCGCCGGCTAACAACAACACCGTTAGCATAGCCGAGGTGAGTTCTACCGCTGGGGATGAACACACACTCTCTGTGACCGAGCACAGTGTGAGGAGGGCTCTGTTGAGGGTGAACACCAGGAAAGCTGCAGGTCCAGATGGCATATCTGGGCGAGTACTGAAGACCTGTGCTAACCAGCTAGCTCCAGTGTTCACCACAATATTCAACCTCTCCCTGGCTGAGTCCGTGGTCCCCGCCTGCTTCAAGAGATCCACTATTGTCCCTGTGCCCAAGAATGCTTCTCCAGCATGTATGAATGACTACCGACCGTGGCCCTCACCTCGGTGGTCATGAAATGCTTTGAGAGGCTGATAAAGGACTACATCTGCGCCTTCCTCCTTCCTCCATGGACCCGCTGCAGTTTGCTTATCGCCCAAACAGATCCACGGATGATGCTGTCTCCCAGGTACTGCACACCACACTCTCTCATCTGGACAGCCAGAGGGGGCTATGTGAGACTGCTGTTCATTGATTATAGTTCAGCTTTCAACACCATAGTCCCTCCAGACTGGCCGGCAAGCTGATTGAGCTGGGACTGAACACCCCCTGTGTGCTTGGATCCTGGACTTCCTGACCGCCAGGCCACAGGTGGTCAGGGTGGGCAGACACACCTCCAAATCCCTCACCCTGAACACAGGATCCCCCAGGGTTGCGTCCTCAGCCCCTACTGTACTCCCTGTACACACATGACTGTGTGGCCAGGTTCAGCTCAACACCATCATCAAGTTTGCGGATGACACAGTGGTGGTGGGCCTGATCTCCGACAACGACGAGAAGGCCTACCTGGAGGAAGTTGCTGATCTGTCACTCTGGTGCCAGGACAACAGCCTCATCATGAATGTCACCAAAACTAAGGAGCTGATTGTGGACTTTAGGAGGGTACAACAACAGAGGACGTACTCACCACTGGGGATTAACGGGACTACTGTGGAGAGGGTGAGCGGGTATAAATACCTGGGAGTCCACATCACCGAGGATCTGACATGGTCAACGAACACAGACACTCTGGTGAGAAAGGCAAGGCAGCGCCTCTACCACCTCAGGCAGCTGAGGAAATTTAAAGTTTCCCAGAGGATCCTTCAGTCCTTCTACTCTGGAGCTGTAGAGAGCGTCCTGACAGGAAGCATCACAGCCTGGTTTGGCAACTGCTCCGCTCAGGACAGGAAGGCTCTGCAGAGAGTAGTGCTCGGCTGAACGCACTATTGAACTACACTCCCCACCCTGCAGGACTTGTACACCAGGAGGTGCAGAACCAGAGCCGGCAGGATCATGAAGGATCCTCACCACCCCAACAACAGACTGTTTCAGCTGCTGCGGTCAGGCAGGCGCCTCCGTAGTCACGCTGCAAGAACAGAGAGACTGAGACGGAGTTTCTTTCCTCAGGCCATCAGGATTGTGAACTCCGACCTCACCAGGACCCCCACATAGACCCACACAACTGCCCCTCTTAGGCACACACACACACACACACACACACACACTTACTGTAAATATTGTGTTGTTGTTTTTTATTGTAAATAGTGTGTACTTGTTGCCCTTGCACATTCCTGCTGAGCATTGCCACTTTCATTTCACTGCACACCCTGTGTGTGTATGTGACAAATAAAACATCTTGAATCTTGAATCTTGAATCTTGAACTGACAGACGGTACCACAGCAGATGGTCCCGCACAACCAGGCTCAGGAACAGTTTGATACCAAAGGCCATGAAACGTATGAGCTCTGAGATCATCACTATTGTCATTATCTGTAATCCTAACATCCAGTTAGCTGACAGAATAGAGAACAGTCATTGGTCGACCGATCTCAGGGTTGCCAGATACACGATAATTATCCTCCAAATACAACCATTTTGAGCCTTTGGTACGATACTTCACCATTTCCAATCTGGCAACACTGAGCACCTTGCCGCCTCCACTAGTTCATTGTTGTTTGTGCGGCATGCTATAAACTACTACCAGCGCCGCCGCTCCCATAGCGCACTACGCGCTGTGCGTAGGGCACCAAGTCCTGAGGGGGCTCCACAAAATAGGCAACTAAAAAAATCCTCATAGTTATAATAATTATAATGCCGATATTATTTCAGTCTAGAAATATTAGGCACCTTTTAGGCATGTACAGGACTGTCTCAGAAAATTAGAATATTTTGATAAAGTTCTTTATTTTCTGTAATGCAATTAAAAAAACAAAAATGTCATGCATTCTGGATTCATTACAAATCAACTGAAATATTGCAAGCCTTTTATTTTTTTTTATATTGCTGATTATGGCTTACAGCTTAAGAAAACTCTAAAATCCTATCTCATAAAATTTTAATATTTCCTCAGACCAAGTAAAAAAAAAGATTTATAACAGCTGAGTGTTTGTCAAGGCTCAGGAAACCCTTGCAGGTGTTTCGAGTTAATTAGACAATTCAAGTGATTTGTTTAATACCCTACTAGTATACTTTTTCATGATATTCTAATATTTAGAGAGAGGATATTTGAGTTTTCTTAAACTGTAAGCCATAATCAGCAATAAATCAGAATAAAAGGCTTGCAATATTTCAGTTGATTTGTAATGAATCCAGAATGCATGACATTTTTGTTTTTTTAATTGCATTACAGAAAATAAAGAACTTCATCACAATATTCTAATTTTCTGAGACAGTCCTGTATATCACAAAACAGGCAGAACAAGAGAGATGTTTAATCTCAGCAACATTTAAAATAGAAGTGCGCTATACACTACTTTTGAATTAATTATTGGATTTTGCGTATACAAATGCGATAAATCGTGATTAATCAGGGAAATCATGCGATTAATCGCGATTAAACAATTTAATCGTTGCCCAGCCCTAATATAAATGTATTTAAACTATTTGTTGTCTTTATCATGGAATGATTACGTGGATAAAATATAAAATAAATTGCTGCCCCCCTGTTTGGACAGGCTCACACTTTAAAAACCTTGTCAGTTGCTCTTCCTGTAATGCCACGAGTGCAGACACCCAGGAACACTGACCCAGCTGCATTATGTGACATATTGGAAGTGAGAACAGGCTGTGTAAAGAAGACAGGATCAATTTTGCTGCACCAATTCATCCTGGTGTGACCGGCCTTAAATTCAATCTACAACCAATTAGGAAAGAGCCAAGGGATGCTGAATAAGAGTTTGCAATAATGCCGTGGACACCTATATTGCAAAGTAACTCTTTAAATCTCTGTCCCCTTACTTGAGAGAGATATAGTCAATAGTTTGATCTATTCATGCTCTATGTCTCTGTCCCTTCCATAAGTTTGTATTAATATAACCATAAATCTACTGTATCTGTCTGCCTGTCCCTCTTTTCCGATAGTTACCGTCAAAAATGCTGCTCCATCTGTACTCTGAAACACATTACACACCCCATCTCCAGCCCTCTTCTTCGAGGGAGAAGCAAAGTGGTGCTCACAACGCATGCCATTACTCAACAATTACCCTTTCAGATGGAACTGCATGACTATTTATTGTCTTCCTCATTTATTTCAGCCAGGAAGCAAAATGCTGATCGCTTCAAAAAACTCCATTTGTGCCTTGAAAGTTAATTTATTGGAAATGTTGGACTGTGAAATGTTTGAGTTTGTGCATCTATGGGTGTGGTTGATTGTGTGTGTGTCTTTGTTTATGTGTGTGTGTGTGTGTGTGTGTGTGTATATCCATATGAAGAAAGGTGACCCTCCTGAACACACAAACACACATAACAAGCATCCATGCATTACATTCTTTAAAACAGCACGGTGTCAAAACTGGTGTGTCCTTAGACTTAGAATTGAATAAACATCAATATATAAGAGCTGGAATTATAACTAGAATGATGTTGCCAGATAGATGTACTCTATATGGGTCAAATTAATAATCTCTGTCCCTGTATTTCCATAGAAAAAATTCAAATAATACAACTGTTGTGTATTGGCCCAGAAGTGGAAAGCTTTGCAAACTGACAATGATTAGTTGTTGGTCATTTGAGAGCCTTCTAAACTACTTCTAAGTTCTCAACGAATTGCTTGATGCTCCAATGCTACCTCCTGAACAAAATTTTGACTAAGTAGTCTACAAGTTAGGACATTGCATCTAATATTTTGAGGGGATTCTTCATTTAGGAGCTACATTGAGCCTGAAGGTTAGTGGGGTGAACTTATTGTCCACTTAAAATGAAACAATCTAGCCCAACAGACACCAAAACTAATGATGCGTTTGGTCCTCATATGTTTACTTTTGAGGAATTGAAAGAAAATGCTTGAGTCATGCATGCAGTAACGGATAAAATGAGTGTGGATTGATTGGAACTGCATTATGTAAAATATAAGTGATACATGAACGGTTATTCAATGGGCCTATATGCTTACAAACAGACACAAGGACAAAGTGATCAAAAGAGAGGGGGTTGCTGTGTCACGTGATAATCATCATCCCTTGTGCTCTTCAAAGGAACCATAGATTCCCTCGGGGGGTTGTGAATTCACGGAATTACTTCAGTGGGTTAAAATACATACTGGCTCATTAGGGAAATCTCACCGTTAGATTCCTCCGTCGCTCTCCATTGTATCAGTCTCAATCTTAATCTCTTGACGTAAGCAGCAAAGGGAATCCTGGGATTGACCTAGCACAGCAGAATTGTTATGTACACCATTGCCTGGGTAATTACAGGCTGGGTGGACGGGATCCTTTTTTTTTTGCTACCTTTGCACGTGCAATGCATCATGGTTCTGCTACAAAACAAAAAGGTAAAGGATGTAATTAACATAATACTCAAACAAGTTTTCAAATCTTGATCAGGAGGTAATATTTGCTGACAAATGTTTCATGAGAGGTGAGTCAAGAAGACAAGCTTTGCAATAAAATGGTAAATCTACCCAAAAGATCTTCACAAAACAATTATGTGGAAAGACAAAGAACTATTGATGCAAGCTTGTTCCTTACATACATGTCTTGGGAACATCCGGCAAGGTTTAATTCTGAAACAAGCATTGAACTGGAGTGTAGAAGGGGGTAAGAGAGAAGCTGCTCCTCTTGTTGAATAAAGTCCATTTTATCCACTCAATCAACAATTCTTATTTGATATGTGGGAGATTTTCTGTTTTCTGTGATCTATTCAGCAGCTGCTAAACCTGTGCTGCGGTTTTTCAGGACCTGTTTGTTGGCCTGTTTATTTATGTTTGTTGTTTTGTTACCTGAATAATCATGTTGCCGTGCCAGCAATTATTACTACTTTTGAGCTGAACACATTAGCTTGTTGGAAGGAGAGCCAACAAGGCAAGGTGTTTCATTACACAAATATAATGTCCTCCCACTCCCCCCCCTGCTTTTGTTTACATAGCTGCACAAATTGTGTATTAGCCTACATATCTCATTATCTGACTTAATTAGGCGTTTATACATGAGTTGCACTTCCTGTGTATTCCAATAAGAGTATCTGCCTATAAAAAGAGCCATGATAACTTTATCTGGCGTGCCTGCTTGTTGAGCAGGATATTGAAAATGATGGCTGATTTTCATTGTGGGTTTAATCTATTTCAATAGGGCAGGGAGATATGCACCTTAATCAAACCATCAACATGAGAAAGGGGATGCCTGTAATTATACAACAATTGAAGAATTAAAGATAGGCGTCTGAATATGCAATATGAACGTGCAAACAACATACATAACTGCAACATACATGTGTGCATTTTCTACCTGTGAGGCGAGACTACTGACTACTTGGATCCTGCTAAGTGTCTTCTTTAGATTAGTTTATCTGCTGAGTTAATGTTGTATTTGTTGTTTAGAGCTGCTGGATTGTTGGTCTGTACTGTTTTAGGATTTGTTTTGGTAGAGAGGTGTCCTGATTACTGATACCTGAATCTTCACTGATTGGACGAGTGCTCATCACCTGATTTCAATTGAGTGTCATTTGAATACCAACGACCAAGGGGTGGTGTCAACGCAGCTGGAGGTAATTGGCACCAACCTGGGCTCATAACCGGATCGGGTCTTTAGTGTCAGCGGTCGAAGACTCGGAGGACAAAGACATAGGAGTCTTCCGTTGGAGTCTTCGTGGGTGGCTGTGTATTCCACCATTTTGTGAATATGTGTGTATTTTCCATACCTGTGCGTATTTCAACTCGTAGTTACTATAGGACTCGTTCATTCATGTACCGGAACCCCTCCTCGGTTATCCTTCCTACCCGTTCTACTCACACCCAGCACCTTGTCACGGGAGGCCTCTGGAACTGTCAGTCAGCCAACCGCAAGGCCGGTTTCATCTCTGGCTTTGCCATGGAGCAGTCGCTTGACTTCCTGGCTCTCACTGAGACCTGGATCACACCAGAGAACACGTCTACCCCGGCTGCTCTCTCCTCTGCCTTCTCCTTCAGCCACACACCCAGACCCTCTGGTCGGGGTGGAGGTACAGGTTTACTCATCTCACCCAAATGGTGTTTCTCTCCCTACCCGCTTCCACTCTTTATCCCACTGACATTTGAGTTTCATGCTGTGACGGTTACTCATCCGGTTCAACTACACATTGTTGTTCTCTACCGTCCCCCTGGTTCTTTGGGAGGTTTCTTGGAAGAGCTAGATGTCCTCCTGTCGAACTTCTCGGAACACGGCCCCCCGCTCATCCTTCTGGGTGACTTCAACATCCAGACAGAGAAGTCATGTGATCTCATACTCTTACTGTCTTCCTTTAACCTCTCACTCAGTCCCTCCCCTCCTACTCACAAAGCCGGCAACCACCTTGACTACATTTTCACTAGAAACTGCTCTACCTCCAACCTCACTGTAACTCCTCTCCATGTCTCTGACCACTTCTTCATCTCTTACTCTCTCTCGCTCTATGGTACTGACAACCCACCCATATCAACAGACTCTGCACCTGTACGCCACAACATTCGCACCCTCTTTCCCTCCTCCCTGGCCTCCTCTGTCCTATCTGCTCTCCCCTCAACTGGCTCCTTCTCACTCATGCATCCTAACTCTGCCACAGACACTCTCCTCTCTTCCCTGTCTTCATCTCTTGATTCTCTTTGTCCTTTTAAGACACGACCGGTTCGGAAATCCTCTCCGGCTCCGTGGTTGTCTGACTCGGTGCGCGCCGAGAGAGCCACCCTGCGAGCGACGGAAAGAAAATGGCGCAAAACGAATCAAGCGGAAGCCTTGCTCTTCTATCAATCTCTTCTCTCCTCCTTCTCTTCCTCTATATCTGCAGCCAAAAGCTCGTTCTACCTGACCAAAATTCAGTCTTCCTTCTCTAACCTCAAAAAAATCTTCTGTATCTTTTCCAACCTCCTTGATCCCCCCTGTCCCCCTCCTCCTTCCACCCTTTTGCCGAGCCACTTTGTCGACTACTTTACAAACAAGATAGACGACATATGCTCCTCCTTTACTAAACTATCTTCTATCACCTCACCAACACTAACTAATTCATCCCCCTCTATTTCCTCTTTCACCCCCCTGTCTCCCAATCAAGTTCTTAGCTTGGTGACCTCCGCTCGACCGACCACCTGCGCCCTTGACTCCGTCCCGTCTCCCATTCTCCAGACTATTGTTCCTGACCTTCTGATCTTTCTCACCCATCTTATTAACAGCTCCCTCTCAACTGGCTGTTTCCCAACTCTCTGAAGGAGGCGAGAGTCAACTCTCTCCTGAAGAAACCCACGCTCGACCCGTCTGAAGTCAGCAACTACAGACTGGTCTCTCTTCTTCCTTTTCTCTCCAAAACTCTGGAGCGAGCTATCTTGAGCCAAGTGTCCTCCTATCTCCACAGTAACAACCTTCTTGACCCTCACCAGTCTGGATTCAAGGCCGGCCACTCAACAGAGACTGCCCTCCTTGCTGTCTCTGAGCAGCTTCACACTGCTAGAGCAGCCTCTCTCTCCTCTGTCTTTATCCTTCTAGACCTTTCTGCAGCATTTGACACCGTGAACCACCAGATCCTTATCTCTTCTCTTCAGGACCTGGGGATCTCAGGCACTGCACTCGCTCTTTTCTCTTCCTACCTTAACGACCGCACTTACCGGGTAACTTGGAGAGGATCTGTGTCTGATCCTTGTCCTCTCACAACTGGGGTTCCTCAAGGCTCCGTCCTGGGTCCCCTGCTCTTCTCTCTGTACACAAATTCTCTCGGCTCTGTCATTCGTTCACATGGCTTCTCCTACCATAGCTATGCTGATGACACCCAACTGATCTTCTCGTTTCCACCGGCCGAAAAACAGGTGGTGGTGCGAATCTCTGCTTGTCTGACCGACATCTCTCAGTGGATGTCTGCTCACCACCTGAAAATCAACCCTGACAAGACTGAGCTACTATTCCTTCCAGGGAAAGGCTCCCCCACCCATGACCTGACTACCACCTTCAACAGCTCTGTGTTGGCCCCTACCCTGACTGCCAGGAACCTCAGGGTGACACTAGACCAGGGGTGGGCAAACTTTTTGACTCGCGGGCCACATTCGGTTCTAAAATGTGACAGAGGGGCCGGGCCAGGAGCATTTGGACACGCAATGTAATTTATTAAACCTGGAGATTCCGTCTGTTTTTTATACATTTCAATTTAAGGTGCAAAGTTAAAGTAATCAACATTTACTGGAAGGAGATCAATGGAATCACTTTCAACATTCAAAACAAAGTATTACCCAATGAAATACTCAAACTCAATAATTTCTAATTGTTTTAAACCCCGCAAAATAATGGACAGATTGTCCTGAGAGATAGACTGTATTAAATATCCTGCCTGCAGCAGAAACTAGAAAGGGGTCTTTAAATTGAGGGCGATGTGCGGCGTCATCTGGTCAGCATGTGGATGAACCCGTCACAAACAGACAGCGCTTTACTCAAGAAAATATGACCCTAAAACTGACAATTGAAGTTCGATTTTTAAAAATTCTTCATATCTCTTCTGAAAACACACCTTTACTCATGTAGACAAACTGTTTTGGTGTTTGAAATTGGTTTACCAAAGGTCATAGGTTCACAAAAGCAGTGAAATATCTGAATACAATGCTAGATACATGTACTTGCACCTGTCCATCCTGGAGAGGGATCCTCCTCTGTTCTCTCCTTGAGGGTTCTTCCCTTTTTCCCCCTGAAGGGTTATTTTGGAGTTTTTCCTGATCCTATGTGAGGTCAAAGGTCAGGGATGTCTATATGTACAGATTGTAAAACACTCCGAGACCAATTTGTAATTTGTGAAATTGGCCTCCACAAATAAACTGAATTGAATTGAATTAAATAAAGAAAACCAAATTTTGTATGACCGTTTTGAGTAAAAATGATGTGGTCTGTCACACATTCACCAAAATGGTAAAGATGGGACTGAGAAATTACTTCATATTGCAGATAAAGTTTCATGGGGTGTGTGCAAATAAAACATGACCATTACATTCTTTTTTTTTAAATAAATGTGTATTGTACATTAAAAAAAAAAATTCTACATTATATACATGTTGAGAAATAGAAAACAGAACACAACTATTGACAGACTATTTACAATATGGCTTCACTATAATAACATCATGTCATCGTGTCACGAGACCGCTCTGCTGGCCGGGCAGGTGGAGCTGCAGGCGCTGGTGAATCCTCTCTGTAAAATACAATACTAGTCAGCTCCGCGCAGACGTAACGGACACCGTGACGGACACCGTGACACGTAACGTGTAGTAAAGACTCTTACCCGGTCCAAGTGGACCTCTTCTGGCTGCGTGTTCCTCCTCGTGGCTCTGCAGCCCCTCCAGGCTCCGCGCTGCTGGCCAAAATCACTGCGGCTGTTCACCAGTGTGGTGGGCGGGTCCTTTGTGATTTACTGAGTGCTCATTGGTTGTTTTTTTCGAAAAATGTTGACAGACAAACGGATTGACAAATCACGGTGAAGGGTTTCGTGTGACGAGTTCTTTCCGCGCCAACGCACACCGGAAGTAAACAAAGTCGCGATTTGGACAAGTTCGGCGGGCCGGATTAAAAAGCCTAACGGGCCGGATGTGGCCCGCGGGCCGTAGTTTGCCCATGTCTGCACTAGACAGTCAACTCTCCCTGACAGCCAACATCGCTGCGACGACGCGTTCCTGTAGGTACATGTTGCACAACATCAGGATAATACGTCCTCTTCTTACTCAGAAGGCGGCACAGGTTCTGGTCCAGGCTCTGATCATTTCACGCCTTGACTACTGCAACTCCCTCCTGGCTGGTCTACCTGCTAAGGCCATCCGACCTCTGCAGCTCATTCAGAATGCAGCCGCTCGACTGGTCTTCAGTGTCCCGAAATTCACCCACACCACTCCGCTCCTCCGATCTCTTCACTGGTTACCGGTGGCTGCCCGCATCCGCTTCAAAACATTGGTTCTGGCGTACCGTGCTCTAAACGGATCGGGCCCCGTCTACATCCGGGATATGGTCACACCGTACACCCCGGCACATTCGCTCCGCTCGGCAACAGCCAATCGACTTGTGACTCCTGCACCTCGAGCTAACCACTCGAAATCCAGACTGTTTGCTGTCCTTGCACCTCAGTGGTGGAACGAGCTCCCCACTGACATCAGGACAGCAGAAAGTCTCTACATCTTCCGCCTGAGACTGAAAACACATCTTTTCCGACTATAACTGGATTAAAACACATATTTGCATTTCAGTGGCACTGGGATGGCACTTATTGTGGTGCTTTTGTGGTTCGACTGAGTTGAGGAAGTGTTGCTTCCTGTGTTCTTGTTGTTCTTGGTTTGTACTCGAGGTTGAAATGCACTTATTGTAAGTCGCTTTGGATAAAAGCGTCTGCTAAATGACATGTAATGTAATGTAACAACTGAACGGGTGGGTATATGTGATTATGCTGAACTGTTTGGGTTGAAAGCGTTTTGCTTAGATGATTTTGTTTTTCCTCACACATGAAGTATTACGGATACAGAAAAACAAATGCATTTACAGTGAAAGTCCACAGGGGCTCTTTCCCAAACGATCATTTGAATAATTTATAGAGTAAAATATTTGTTGTTGTTTTGTTTTATACAAATAATAACTTCAAATCCAAAACAGTGACGCAAGATTGTAGCTTCAGAGTGAAATAATACAAAGGTATTGTCTCGCAACGACATCACTGGAGTTCAGCTAGCTCTCAAAGAAACCAATATGGTTCACAATTACATAACTAGACTTCTACTATAGATCTCTCTAACATTACATTCACAGGCGTTTGGGGTGGCTCCTTTAGTCTACAGCTATTTTTAATTTTAATTATAGACACCATTACTTTGTTCGGAACTGATTCTTCACTCCAGGTTGCGGCTCGCTGAAAGACTGAGGGAAGCAGCTGTGAGTTGAAGGTGATACACTTCACATGTTGTGGGTAAGCTTTTTAAGGTGATTCATGCATGATCAGAAGTATCTTTAGTTATTTTTGGTTTTCCACCCCAGATGAGGAGCAGTGTACAGCCCCCTCATCAAGAGACATTCCCAAAGGGGGTTATTTGTCTGTCAGAGGATCTGAATGTGATACTACTGTACTAGCTGAGCAAAAATGTAAGGCACAGCCAATTTATAGGACAGGTCGAAAAAAATGTGGAATATTATCTAATATAATATATCACAGAGAACACGATAGGAGGGGATGAAGCGGGATATGTATTGAACGTGCAGTGCAGTAAGTTTTGAGCATAAGCAGGAATGTTGCTGAAATAAATTCCAGCTATTAAAGTTAGATAGTTAAAGCAAAGTTGGGTTGCGGAATGTAGATTTGTTACCTGTATTTTCGCATAGTTTATAGTGGTTCCATCTGCACATAAAAAAAGGAAAGTTAGGGTGCAGGATAGTTTGACATACAACACAGTGGACATCCCCAGTTGTTCATTCTTATTGAGAAGTTGCCATGCTTGCATATCTCACTGTGTGTTATACATGTTTGTGTGCTTACCATGTGGTCACAGAAAATACATAACATAAGTGAACAGCTTCAACGCATGTGTTATAATAACATCGACTGAAGAAGAAGTGGGAGAAAGCAAGTAAAGCTAATCAAAATAAAAAAATACCCACTTGGAATACCACAATATAAATATTATAATATTGTGATTATAGTAGACAAACAATTATACTTTTGGCTTTTTCAAATTTCTAAGAAAGTACACAGAGTCAGCTTTGGGCCAAAGTCATCTGGCCCAAAAGCTGCACGTTCTTGTCAGGCGCTTTTTTTAACAAAATGAAAACGGCCAGTTGGAGCACTTCTCTTTCAAGAAAAATATTAATTATATATATATATATATATATATAATGAATTGAATGAATAAGATGTCCTAATATATTAAAGTTGGGATAAATGTTAAATATGTAACTACAAAGTAGAAATGCGTATTTGATTGCTTTTTTTTGCATTGAATCATACTGGAATGTTTGATGAAATTGATTGGATGGCCCTACCAAAAATTCCACCAGCCGCTACTGCAACCAATGTGTTCCAAGAAGAAAAAAGAAAACAGTTGTGTCCTCAGGTAAAGTAGCCTGTGTCAAGGCTCTCCACAACCTCCAATGCTTCATGATCCCATCTGTTCTTTTATTGTTCTCATTTCTCTCTCTCTCTCTCTCTTTCAGCTCCTCAGAAGTGATGACATAGCCGAGAGAGCAGTGATCCATATTACCCTGGCAACAACTTGTGATGAATAGTTTCTGTGAATGTGTGTATGCGTCCACGTCTTAATTCAGGCAATTGCTTTTGTCTGCAATATGTTATGTCGGCAGTCTAACAAAGATGATGCACATGTTCAAATCAAGTCCTCTTTTTCCACTTGAAAACTTGGCAATTATTGCTTATAGTAACAAGATGTTCCTCATATCTTTGACTGTGTGGGATTTGTGCAAACTGTAGCATGTACATATTTTGTAGGTTTAAAGGTTAGATTTGACAACAGCGAGGTCAGTGTGATGTAGGTTTTGAGGAAAGCCATGTTACCACTATGTATCTTTATAAGGTAGGGATATGTTATTGTATCTCAATCCAACACATTGTTGTTGTCTGACTGAGGAAAGGGTGTGTCATATCGAGGACTAGTCTAACAACGACTGAAATCTATAGGTTGCTTTGCCAAAATATGCCAATAAGAATGAGGAAATCTCAAAAAATGTAGTCGGTAACTATGATAATAATGGCCTTATTGCAATTTGGATAACTGTCAGAAAGACATTGTCTCTTCAAGACAGGTCTGGACCACTCTATCATTTAATTTGTACCGAAGAAGAAATGCTAACTCAGAGTTGCCATCGCAACAGTTGAACAGACTGGTGATCACGTGTACATGGTTGTTTTATGATGATCTGAAAATCAGAGTATCCTGATCAGAGTATCACAAAGACATCGTACGTGAGGAGCTCTTGAATATCAGGGGAACAACTCCAGCGGATTTACTTCCAACGTTTTTAACTTCTGTGGAGTTACTGGACATTTTTGTAAAAGGTGTGCTCACCTTCGCCACGTGGTGAAACGCCGCGGAGAGGGAACGCTCGGGAGCGCTTGTAGGCTACGGAAACGGGATCTCGTACAGCGCTGCCGGGCATATTCCTCTCCAAGGTCCGCTCACTGTGCAACAAACTGGACGAACTCCAGCTGCTGGTGGGAGAGACAGAGACTTCTCCTCATCCTCCGTTCTGTGTTTCACGGAATCATGGCTTAGTGGCTCGATACCAGACTCTGCGCTCCAGCTCGCTGGCTTCCAGCTGTTCGAGCGGACCGGGTCTCGGAGCTCTCCGGTAAAAAAGGGTGGAGGAATCTGCTTTTACCTCAACAACGGCTGGTGCAACGACGTAACGGTGATTCTACAGCACTGTTCGCCGGACCTGGAATCTTTATCATCCACTGCAAACCCTTCTACTCCCCACGTGAGTTCGCTTCATTCATCCTGGCCGGAGTTTACATGCCGCGAGGGGAACGTGCACGAGGCACATGGACCTCGCCGAACAGATACGGCGTGTGGAGCGGACCTTCCCGGACTCTTTAGTTATTGTACTCGGGATTTTAACAAAGGAAACCTCAGCCACGAACTCCTAAATATAGACAGTTAATTAAATGCCCTACCAGAGAGAAGAGCATTCTGGACCACTGCTACACAACAATCAGCAGGGCCTATCACGCCGTCCTCGAGCTGCACTGGGAAACTCTGACCACGCCATGGTTCATCTGATTCCTCATACAGGCAGAGACTAAAGCTCTGCAAACCTGTGGTGAGGAAGTTCAAGAAGTGGACCAGTGAAGCTCTGGAGGATCTACGGGCGTGCTTTGACTGTACTGACTGGGATGTCTTCAGGACTGCTACCAACAGCCTGGATGAGTACACAGAGGCTGTAACTTCCTACATCAGCTTCTGTGAGGACAGCTGTATTCCATCCAGCTCCAGGGTGAGTTATAACAACGACAAACCCTGGTTCACAGCGGAGCTCAGGAAGCTAAGACTGCAGAAGGACCAGGCATTCAGGAGTGGGGACAAGGACCTGTACACAGAGTCCAAATACAGGTTTAGCAAGGCGGTGAGAGATGCTAAACGACTGTACTCTGAGAAACTGCAACAGCAGCTCTCAGCAAACGACTCTGCTTCTGTCTGGAGAGGGCTCAGGCAGATCACCAACTACAAGCCCAAATCACCCCACTCCATGAACAATGTGCTTCTGGCAGACGAGCTAAATGAGTTCTACTGCCGCTTTGAAAGACAATGGAGCAGTCCTGAGACCATCCCCCACAGCCCCACCAACAAGCCACAGACCATCAGCCCACCCCCCCCAGCCCATCAGGGGCTCACACCTCTGGAGCACCCTCCATCAACTCAGCGACGCCTCGCCATCCTGGAGAGCAGTCAACAGGCTGTTTAAAAAGCAGAACCCCCGCAAAGCAGCGGGCCCGGACTCCGTCTCCCCCTCCACCCTGAAGCACTGTGCGGACCAGCTGTCTCCGGTGTTCACCGACATCTTCAACACCTCCCTGGAGACATGCCACGTTCCAGCCTGCTTCAAGGCCTCCACCATCATCCCCGTCCCCAAAAAACCCAAGATCACAGGACTCAATGACTACAGGCCCGTCGCCCTGACCTCTGTGGTCATGAAGTCCTTTGAACGCTTGGTCCTGTCACACCTCAAGACCATCACCGACCCACTCCTGGACCCCCTGCAGTTCGCCTACAGAGCCAACAGGTCTGCAGACGATGCAGTCAACATGGCCCTTCACTACATCCTCCAGCATCTGGACTCCCGAGGAACCTACGCCAGGATCCTGTTTGTGGACTTCAGCTCTGCCTTCAATTCCATCATCCCGTCCCTGTTGCAGGACAAGCTCTCCCAGCTGCACGTGCCCGACTCCACCTGCAGGTGGATCACAGACTTCCTGACCGACAGGAAGCAGCACGTGAGGCTGGGGAAACACGTCTCAGGCTCCCGGACCACCAGCACGGGTTCCCCAAGGCTGTGTTCTCTCCTCTGCTGTTCTCCTGTACACCAACAGCTGCACCTCCAGTCACCAGTCCGTCAAGCTCCTAAAGTTCGCGGATGACACCACCCTCATTGACTCATCTCTGGCGGGACGAGACCGCCTACAGGTGGGAGACTGACCACCTGGTGACCTGGTGCAGCCAGAACAACCTGGAGCTCAACGCCTGAAGACAGTGGAGATGGTTGTGGATTTCAGGAGGAATGCAGCCCCACCCGCCCTCTCATCCTGTGTGACTCTGTCGACGCTGTGGAGTCCTACCGCTTCCTGGGCTCCATCATCTCCCAGGACCTCAAGTGGGAGCTGAACATCGGCTCCATCTCCAAGAAGGCCCAGCAGAGGATGTTCTTCCTGAGGCAGCTGAGGAAATTCAACCTGCCAGGGAAGATGATGGTACAGTTCTACACGGCCATCGTTGAGTCCATCATCTGCTCCTCCATCACCGCCTGGGACGCTGCAGCCACAGCCAAAGACAAGCGCAGGCTGCAGAGCATCATCCGCCGGCCGAGAGGGTTATCGGCTGCAATCTGCCTTCCTTCCAGGTCCTGTTCACTTCCAGGTCACTGAAGCGGGCCAGAAAGATTGTCGCCGACCCCTCCCACCCTGGACACTCCCTGTTCGAGTCCCTCCCCTCGGGAGGAGGCTGCGGTCCATCATGGCCACGACCTCCCGCCACACCAATAGCTTTTTCCGACGGCGGTCGGGCTCATCAATGGACCCGGACTGACTGACTGTCACCCCAGGACTACCACCTCTTCTTCCACCTTCCTCTCTCCTCCTTCTTCCCGCTCCTTCCTCTTCCTCCTCCTCCCTCTTCCTCCCACTCCTCCTCCCTCCTTGCGTTGATTGTTGTTTGTCATGTCCAAATGTTGCACCTTCCACCAAAAAAAATTCCTCGTTTGTTTGTGAAAACATTCATTCTTTGGCAATAAACCTGTTTCTGATTCTGATTCTGATTCTGATTCTGATTCTGAAGAGTAGCTGTATTTATTAAATCGTATAATAAATACATTTATTGACAGGATACGAATCTCAGGTATTATCCTGTTCCTGGGAATTATGCATGACATGTCGAAAGTGCCATGATAACCCTGAGAGATAATAAGTGAAGCTGTGGAGCCATAAATCATTTTCTTTGTGTCTTGTAATTGCATTATCCAGATCCGCATTAATGATACATAATGTTGCGATAAAGTAATCCTTGTTGTATAAGCACAGGCAGAGATCTCTACTGGACTCCCCTCTCCTCCAATCACAAGTACACAGTCGGCAACTGAAAATTATCATAAAGCCTTTCAGGACATGACTACCCAAATACGTGCCGACCACACAGCACAGTCTGCTGCCAAACTAGCCCTACACTGTTTCTGCGAGCAGTAAAAAGCAGCCCCCATGATGGAGGGTTATGCGACCGTTCTAACTCACACAGGCTCTGCCGTCTACTTGACCCTAGTATGCACATTCAGGACATAACATCAACCCAACCAAGCTGATCCTAATGAACGATTTGTTGCCGCACATCATCCACCTTGGGATGGGAGGAGACTATCACCCATAGAGTCCAAGGCATAGCCTGTGTGAGTACGAAGTCATTTATGTGTTTTACATTAAATAGCTTTTCCTCTGTATGTAATACATAGCTATTATTACATGTATATAAATGGATGTTGCAGTATCAGTGATCTCTTTAACCACCTTAAATACCATCAGACTATTTCAGTCCAGCAAGAACCAAAAAAATTGGCAACCATTTCACCATGCTAGCTCCATGATGAAAAGATTTCAGGCCGTTATTCAATAGGCATTCTTGTCTGTACTTGTGTTTTCGTGGACTTGTAAAAAGTCATCAGTTGCAGCCTGAGTACATGTTCCAATTCAAAGTCCACTTCTCATGTGACATGATCCTCCCATTTTCCCGAGGATGCATCAGAGATGACTTGTGCGTACTCTGGCAAGCCGATATCCCAGAATCCATTTCGCACCAGCAACAGGAAACAATGCCGGAGAAGAAAATAAACAACTGACAGTTGACTTTTTTTAAATACTACTGCTGTTGAGTCACGGAATGTAATTCTAGGATGTTTTCAGGCGAGAAGTAGTAGTTTAAGCATCAAATCTGTGGTCTGTTTGTAGAGATTCAGCCAACTTAAAATATGCGCCGACGATTTCATAGATTTAAGGTCCTGGTCGCGGGAACAGTGAGCTCCGCAGCGCCACGTGCGTTTGTAGAAAATCTACTCAGTGTTTAGATCTTGTCCATCCTTCACCCTGGTTTCTCCCACTCAATTGTTGTATTTATCTTTCTCCTTCTGTCTCAATTTATTTATTTGTCTCTCTTGTTCTCATGTCTGACTTTTCCCCCTCTCTCATTTCTTGGATTGTGATTCATATCTTTGAATATTTAGATGATAAAGTGTTGCTTATCTTTTCCAGTTATACATTTCCACTCAATATGTTTGTGCTTCAACACTTTCAGCAGGAAGTTTCCCTTGTTGGTATGTTCAGATGGTTAAACTAATTTCAGCCTATTTCAGCTATGTTCAGCTTTAAAAAAAATATTTAAGACATGTTCAGCTATCGTCACAAAAACAGACTCCTCCCCCGTGACGGAAAACAGGCTCCTCCCCGTCACAAAAAACAGACTCCTCCCCCGTAACAGAAAACAGACTCCTCCCCCGTGATGGAAAACAGGCTCCACCCCTGTCACAAAAACAGACTCCTCCCCCGTAATAGAAAACAGGATCCTCCTCCGTTATAAAAAACAGGCTCCGCCCCCGTCACAAAAACAGGCTCCTCCCCCGTCACAAAAAACAGACTCCTCCCCCGTAACAGAAAACAGACTCCTCCCCCGTGACGGAAAACAGACTCCTCCCCCGTCACAAAAACAGGCTCCCCCCCGTAACGGATAGCAGGCTCCTCCCCCGTGACGGAAAACAGGCTCCACCCCCGTCAAAAAAACAGACTCCTCCCCCGTAATGGATAACAGGCTCCTCCCCCATCACAAAAACAGGCTCTGCCCCCGTAATGGATAACAGGCTCCTCCCCCGTCACAAAAACAGACTCCTCCCCCGTAATGGAAAACAGGATCCTCCTCCGTTATAAAAAACAGGCTCCTCCCCCGTAACGGATAGCAGGCTCCTCCCCCGTCACAAAAAACAGGCTCCCCCCCCGTAACGGATAGCAGGCTCCTCCCCCGTGACGGAAAAAAGGCTCCATTCCCGTCACAAAAACAGACTCCTCCCTCGTAATGGAAAACAGGATCCTCCTCCATTATAAAAAACAGGCTCCGCCCCCGTCACAAAAAACAGGCTCCTCCCCGTCACAAAAAACAGACTCCTCCCCCGTAACAGAAAACAGACTCCTCCCCCGTGACGGAAAACAGGCTCCACCCCCGTCACAAAAACAGACTCCTCCCCCGTAATGGATAACAGGCTCCTCCCCCGTCACAAAAACAGACTCCTCCCCCGTAATGGAAAACAGGATCCTCCTCCGTTATAAAAAACAGGCTCCGCCCCCGTAATGGGTAACAGGCTCCTCCCCCGTCACAAAAAACAGGCTCCCCCCCCCGTAACGGATAGCAGGCTCCTCCCCCGTGACGGAAAAAAGGCTCCATTCCCGTCACAAAAACAGACTCCTCCCCCGGAATGAAAAACAGGATCCTCCTCCGTTATAAAAAACAGGCTCCGCCCCCGTCAAAAAAACAGACTCCTCCCCCGTAATGGTTAACAGGCTCCTCCCCCATCACAAAAACAGGCTCCTCCCCCGTGATGGAAAAAAGGCTCTATTCCCATCACAAAAACAGACTCCTCCCCCGTAATGGGAAACAGGATCCTCCTCCGTTATAAAAAACAGGCTCCTCCCCCGTAACGGAAAACAGACTCCTCCCCCGTGACGGAAAATAGGCTCCTCCCCCGTGACGGAAAACAGGCTCCGCCCCGTTACAAAAAACAGGCTCCTCCCCGTCAAAAAAAACAGGCTCCGCCCCTGTGACGTAAAACAGGCTCCTCCCCCATTACAAAAACAGACTCCTCCCCGTAACAGAAAACAGACTCCACCCCTGTGACGGAAAACAGGCTCCGCCCCCGTTACAAAAAACAGGCCCCGCCCCTTCACAAAAACAGGCCCCTCCCCCGTAACGGATAGCAGGCTCCTCCCCCGTAATCACCCTGATCTTTTTTATTCTCTCAAAAAAATATCATTCCCTTTCTGTCTTAGTTAATCCAATTATCTATTCATCCTCTACCTTTCCTTCTCCATCCTTTGTTTTTTGTAAATTGTTGCAAGTGGCATCAACTTCATCAAAACACGTTGCATCACACACCAGATTAGGAAACATTTGATCAGACGTTAGTGGATCTACTTCTCAATTGTTTACTTCTTTGCAAGGGATTTAGTGTTTCGGATAGCTTGGCATGGTTTTCAGATCGGTCACACTATACAATTGCCTGGCAACAGTGCAGTAGGCCGGGGGGCTGGTTTCACAGCACAAGAAAGCAGCATCGCATCCACGGATACTTTTGAGCTTGTCTGACCTCAGTGGTTAAGCCAATCCAAAGTGGCTTGGTACACCACCTCTATTTTTAAAGATAAATTGATTACCTTTTTTTGAAGTTGTGTGAAGAGAACGGGCTTGACCCACTGTCCTTTTTGATCAATTAAGTGATGTCCTTCTTCCAGACACTGTTTGATGTTGTATTCCAGTATAATGATACACAGGTCACTGGACACAATGAGATTTTGTCTGGAAGCGACATAAGCCAACTGTTTATCATACAGCAGAAGCTTCTGGTGTCCAGATCCTTCTCTGAGCAATTTGAGCCCTTTAGGAAAATTAGCCTTAATCTGGTGTCTACTAGGACCGCTTTGTTGCTGGCAGTACAGGTATATGGGCTTGTGTCAGTCCACCCAAGCTGCTTGATCGTCTGTGGCGATCACAGTGCTGCCAGTTCTTTTTAGACCACAACTATTATGTCCATTTTAGAACTTGATTCTGGCATATGACATGAGTTTAGAGAATGTCATAGGCAAAGATTTTTTGAAGTGTAAATTGACAAAGTGGATTGGACCGTGTTTTGGGTCACTTGATTTATTTAGCTGGAGAGAGGACGCTGGATGCTGCAGCAGCTGGGAGGAGTATATAACCGCTGGGGACCCTCCAGAATCTGAGCTGCTGAAAGCAAACACAGACTTACCCTGCAATGACAACTGAAACACAATTATTCTGCTGTGATGAATGTCAGCGTGGGCAGTTTGTGTTGGTTGCTGTCGTAGACGACACCCCAAAGAAAGTGAGCCGTGTGTGCTTTACAAAACACGAAAGTTGTCCTCCTCTCTGGGACAGACGTGGGCTTGAGACCTTCCTCTGAGACAAACTGGAAAAGACAACCAAGACCAGAAGGGCAATTGTTGGGAGAGTTTTGTCAAGTCTGCCTGCAAAGAAGTGAGAGCCGCCAACGTGCCGCTGCAGCAGGGCAGCTGCCCACGGGTTTCCTGCACAGTGTAAAGATACAGCGTGGGGACAAATGCGTATTTTATACATCCAGCATATTTCCACACCATACTTGGAGAGTTTCTGATTTTCTTGAATTCAAACCAGAGTTGTGCATTGTTGGAACGGTGGGAAGATAATAACCAAGACACGTGGGTCTGTGTGTTTTATTTTTGTTTTGTCCAGCTCAATAAAATATTTTTTTAGATGAGCTAACAAGGCAATTAGGCCTGTCTTTGTTCAGTAAGAGATAAAGTTGAATTCAGCATGTGTACAGTTGTATTTTTGCAATTCTACAGCATTTCACTTTATTGACATTTTGTCTGTTTATTTAGTTTTTTAGGTCAGAGGTTACAAAATCGATGCGACTTGCAATGCATCCTGGTAGATGTAAGCACAGCTGTCACGCTTCTGCAGCATGGGAGATCAGCTCTCTCAATACTCTAAGGACTGGGGAATTTATTTATTTCATGTGCTACATCTACTATCAGCACCAATTGGACGTCAACATGAAAGGCAGTCATCTTTCCTCTAATAAAAGACATTTCAGTGCACTACTCCACAGAGTGTGTAACATGGACTTTGTGTTCTCCCTTCCTTCTCTACGTCTGTTACACCGTGTCACCCATTGTCTCCCACTGATTATTGCAGATCGCCCTAGTTCCACATGGGATTGATCAGTGTTGAAGGTGAAACTAGTCGTAAAGTGGAAAGCCAAAGAAAACAAGGTAAATAATTTAACTAGACAGCAGTTTATCTGTTGATGTCACTTGCAGATTCAACATAAATGGGCTATGTTCTTCTTTTGATAAAACGTATGTGTCCAGCCGACGACTTAATACAACATGTGTGCTTGTATATACTGTAACTGCCAAGGCCGTTAGTGATTACTCTTTGTGTCTTTTGATAAATCCTCCCTGTTCCCTCTACTCAATCACCTAATTGACAAAAATATGCATGCATGTTCTATTAAAATAATATATGCTGAGAGACATCCTCCTCTATATGTCCATTTCATTCAGGCTGCGAAATATTCTTAGTGGCCAGTTATTGCTGCATGCTCAAGGACCTCTCATAGCTGTGTTCTCAGACCACCCTTTTACCCTGCTTTATACTGTCACTTTTGTCTGCTTACTTCTCAAACCACTTTTGAGGTCACTTAAATGTCCACTCAAGCTTCTGGAGAGATGGACCATTTGCATGTTAAAGCTATGCTAAAGCTGGCTATACTTTATGTTAAAAACTACCCACTAAATATGAAGATTACTATTTAACTTACTAGATTGTCGTGCAAACCTTTACTTTGTTGATGGAGTAATGGAGCAAACAGTCACATAACTGATCAATGTCTCCAGATTATATTTTATATGATATTAAACTTACTTTTGTTTCATTTGTTAGAAGGGGATGACTCGTTAGTTTAGTCCAGTGGTTCTCCCCCTTCAAGTGGGATGCCAAGGTATTACAAGTGGGGGGCAGTGCGGAGAACTTCACATATTACAAAAGTACTTGTAAATATTTACGTGACGGTTAAGGGATTAACAGGTTATGTGTGCGCGATCGCGATGTTCAAGCTCCTTTGAGACTCACATGTAGCTTTGTAGCGTGCTCAACGAAGAGACATTTGGCAGGATGTAAAAGAGAATCAGCCGCAGGCGACACAGATGAGGAGAGACCAGTCTGAAAACTCAGAACACAGTATGAAAAGGCACTTTTAGACATAACACCCCACTCACGTAAATAAGCCACGGGAGTTCTTTCAGAAGAAACTTGGTGAATACCGCATACGGGGAAATCACTTTGTAAAAGTGGCTTCAGCTGATCAGTTACCTGACAGAACACAGGCTGAAATGAGAGAGTTGTGTGGCTTTCTCAGATGTTGCAGACCATGGCAGGACAAGGAATGCTAACGCTGGTCAAGAGGGTCTCCAAATGGACACACTGTCATACACAGAGAAGCGTGTATGTGCCGTGAACTTCACAAGGTTTTGACCGATGCTATCAGCGTGGTCAATTTCATAAAAACACGATCCCTGAAAGCACCACTGTTTTTCGCACTGTGAGGAGACGGGAGCCTTGAGCGGTTTCAGCGAAGCTCGGTGGCTCTCACGAGGAAACGTGTTGTCGCGAGTCTTTGAGCTCAGAGACATTAAACAT
Source organism: Pseudoliparis swirei (assembly GCF_029220125.1). NCBI lineage: Eukaryota > Metazoa > Chordata > Actinopteri > Perciformes > Liparidae > Pseudoliparis > Pseudoliparis swirei. The sequence goes on from NC_079407.1 coordinate 8,854,842, forward strand.
CCATCATGTGCATGACATGTGTCATACAGGACAGTACAACACAATTGAAATTGTACACCTATTATTCTGCAAAGAAGAGGTGGACTCAGTTTATAATTCATTGTATCTTTAGTATACTTTTTATTAATTAAATACTAATTAATTAATTTGCAGGCTCCCGATCAAGGGAATATTCTTTTGAGAATCGGAACGAATTTGAACTAATACTGATACAATTTGATGGCTGACACATATCTACACTAATTCAGTTTTGCACCAGTTGTACATTATTGTTTTAAATATATATTTTGTGTAAAACCCTTTATTGCCAAATATTTGAACTTGTTTTGTTTGTTTTTTCACAGGTTACACTTATTGTTTTTTTTTGTTTTTTAAAGATATCCAAAGCTAAACATGTTAATTGCAGCCACAATAAGCTATTTGCCAAATAGTAGTTCTTTTTTGCGCAACTTTATTTGCATTGTTCGAAAGTGATTGCAGTTTGTATTTGTTTTTGTCTGATGGAGCAATCTGGTTTAATTAAAAGTGATTCCAATTATTCTTTATTCTATTATTTGAAAAAGCACAGTCACAGGAGTCACACAAAGTTGTTATTTTAATAAAAATTCAGCATGAACCATTTTATTCGTGCGGTGGGGCACGAACATTCTTTTTCCTCCTAAGTGGGAAGTTTGAGAACCATTGGTTTAGTCCGACATTTTCAATTGTTGACATCACCTTTCCACTTTTTTTTCTTTGTGCACTGTTGTAACGATGGGACGGTGAGGTAAATCCTCAGTGCTTGAAATGTTTCTATTTCCTGGAACACACAAGATGATCATTTATTATTTTTTAAGGTAAACCACACACACTGGCTGACTCACTCTTACAGGAAAACACATAAAACACTTGCCAGGTTGTTTGCTGCATGTTTATCAGAGTTATGTTTTTTTTTTAAATTCTCTGACAAAATATTTTGATCATTGCTTCCTGTAGGCAGACTCAAAAATAAATCCACACACGCAGCGGATCACTCATGCTCTGTGGATCTCCTTACCTACGTAGCTATGCCAACTCTCACCCACAGCATTTATTTATGTCCCCCTAACCTCCCTCTCATGTCTCTGATGAATATGTTTAAGTGTTTTAAAAAACTAGGAAACAACAAACAAATAAGAAAATATTGTTGGCAATGTGTTGGCTAGTTGTCTGGTTATTAGCAATACAATTCTTATATTAATACAATTACCAAATGATCAGATAATAATTAAGCATTTTTTTTAAAGAAATGTATTTTTATTTGACAAATTAACACGACAGGACTTTAAAGATACAATACAGAGGGAAATGAGAAGGAAAGGGATAAAGAACAACAGTTGGAGAGAGTATTTGCTCGTCAGGTCCTCAAACAAGTCCATTGCTTCTCCCTCATAGAGTTTGACAAGTTGGTCCAGACCAGTGGTGTATAAAGTACCCAAAATTCATACTTGAGTAAAAGTAAAGATACTTGACTGGAAAATTACTCAAGTAAAAGTAAAAGTCACCTATGAGAATACTACTTGAGTAAAAGTATTAAAGTATCTGATTTTTTTTGTACTTAAGTATCAAAAGTAATTTTCTGATATTAAATGTACTTAAGTATTGAAAGTAAAAGTAAATGCTGTTAATAAAAAAAACAAAGGGTCAGAATTTTGAGAATTCTGAAGTTTATTTGTTTGGGTGCAGTGGCCGCCATGAACAAGGAGGATGAACTGAGCAATATATGAATACTATGAAATTACAAAAATATAAAAACACGAATAACATAGAAAAAAGAAGAACCAAAAGTAACAACCAAAATCATCACTTTAAAGTGAAAAATGTATTGTTCATCTTCAAAAGAAGTTGATTTTCAAAATGGACAGATGTCAGTCTCGCTCTTCTTGGACTGAAGACGAGTCCTGCGATGCTGAAGAGCCGTTCACAGGCCCTGGTGCAGGTAGAGTGTGTCTAGCTTCACAGGCCCTGATGGTGCAGGTAGAGTGTGTCTAGCTTCACAGGCCCTGATGGTGCAGGTAGAGTGTGTCTAGCTTCACAGGCCCTGATGGTGCAGGTAGAGTGTGTCTAGCTTCACAGGCCCTGATGCAGGTAGAGTGTGTCTAGCTTCACAGGCCCTGGTGCAGGTAGAGTGTGTCTAGCTTCACAGGCCCTGGTGCAGGTAGAGTGTGTCTAGCTTCACAGATGCTAGACAAATATGCTAAATCACATCGTGTTTAACGTACGGGTACTTTGTTAGCATCGCTACACCGTGCAGCTTGACAGCAGCAGATGTAGCGGGCTGACATTCAAGCTAATCTGAACCCCCAAACGATGTCGACATCTGAACGCTGATTGGCCGAAACTCGACACGCCCCATCAAAGATGTTTTATTGCGAAGAGCACCACTTCACACTTTTCTCCGCGTCTCACTGCAATCTCAACGGCAGCGGGCCAGGTGACCCCCCCAAAACAAAAACTCTTCGGATCTCCACGATTCACGTGGATGACCTATTTTGAGTTCAAAACGGTGAATTTCACCGAAAGGTGACAAGTTTGCAGGTATGTAAAGATGAATTATTATATGGCAACAGCAGTACAAGTGTTCTGATTGGCTAATGGGTCGTCATGCCAGGCACGTATTGCCCTCCTCGCTGGTCTGATACGGATCTGTACTGTCCTCTGACGTCATTTTCAAAATGAACGATATTGAAAAAATGGGCACCAGCAGAAAGGGCACTTTTCTCATCCAGGACCTTGCTGAATTTTATTTGAATACTGCTGCCATAAGTGAAATAAAGACAACAACATCTACTATGCATGTCAACTGTTGCAATGGGATTTTCATAGAAATGGCAGGCTTCTATCAATATCTGTTTGCCAATGACTCAAAAAATAAACGTAGATCTAAGGCAAGCATTGACGCCAAAATAAGATTTTAAAAAATCAAACGGTGAAAACAAAGAAAAGGAAGAAAATTATATCAAACTTAACACAGAGGATGCATAGCTTCTTCTGGACAGGTAATGTATTGTTCAGCTTGCTTTACAGATAACTTTACTAATTACTGATTACTGGCAACTGTACAAATGTGTTATCAGGAACAGATGATTCATTTTGATTATATTGAGAAAATAAATGTTTCTGCATTTTTGGTTGGAATGTATTGTGTAAACTGGCTAAACATACTTTAAAGTAGTTATAATCCTGACTCCATTTCTAAAAGAAAACTTGCATGCAAAGTCCATCTGTCACAGTTTGTGTAACCAAACTGTGACAGATGAATAAAGCCTGTTTCTAGGCTTTATTTATTATTTACACAATAAATAAAGCCTAGGAACAAAAGTGACCATAAATCCTGGAATTCTTCAAGTATTTTGTATGACAGACAATATTTAATATTTCATATTTGTTAATACATCATTGTTTTTTATGTTATGATAATCATGCCTACATGGCAGAATGTCCTATTTACTTTTCACCTATAAAAACGTTGACGATTTGTGAGAATAACAACTTATTAATGTTGGACAATGTAGCATTCATGAACAGACAACATGAAACAAGGTTGAAAAGACAGTCTGATGTCATGCCGATGGATGGCCCCAAGGTACTCAACTAAATGGGAGGCTGACTTTGCAGAGTGTTTTATAACAACAGCATGGACGTCATTTTTGTTCTTGCCAGGAGTCATCTGCGCTACCAAGTCAAACTCGGGAAACAGTGCTCGAGGTGGGGTAACAGCTGGGAATTTCAAAAAAAGTTTGAACCTTAATCTGCATCACATCAATCAGAATGGATTCTGCCATGTTTCGGGCTACTTTTGAAAAAATCTCTAGTCTACAGCATGTCCGGGATTTTAAAGTCATAACACAAAACATTCCTAAGGACGATCAATTAAAAGTCACATTTATTTAAAAAATAATGTTGTTCCATCCACACCATTTTTAGGCTGAGATCAGTGCTAAAATAGGTCAGATCATTTATCAAATCATTTTCCATCAAAGACATCTGTCCTTTGCAGTGTGGAGTGGGCATCAGGGTACGCACAGCTTCAGAGCAGAGCTTATTGATGCGTACTGTTATAAACCTCTTTAGCCAGAGGGTCAGAGGTGTGTGACAGATTGGGAACAAAGCATGACAGTCTTTTTTAATAAGAGCCACAAAAGAGGGTTGTTATAAAACCAGAGAGCGGCAAGTCTATGATCTGGTTGTTATTACTGATGTGCCACTGTTGACGCACCAAGAGCTTTCAAGATAGAGAAGAACAAAAGCCCTGAACAATGTTAGTCATATCCCTTAAAAGGGCTTCTGTTGCAGGTTCCACTCAAAAAAGCCATTGCACACAAAAAAATACTCACACAGTCTCTCTTCACCTCTTTCTTCCTGAAGGGTTTGCTTAAAATTGTGCACTCCATATTCAGTCACACTCAAAGCGATTCACACAGATTTACAGAAGAGCATGCTCCCGCAAAAATTAGACAGTGCTTTGACTCTGAATGTTCTATTATTCTCACTTATTTCCCACTTTTCCCCAGCCCTCTTTGGAAACCTTTGCTCAGGGAAACACAATCTGTAATCAGCTTAGTCATGTTGATGCATCAGACATTTTTAATCAGCGGTATTGAAAAGAGAGCAGCTCAATGCTAAGGCGCTTGGCAAAACCAATGCACCAAGAGTAGAGGAGCAAGGGGATGAAGAGAGGACAGCACATGTTTTTATTTTTAGATGAGTATCCTTCCATTTATTGACAGGATCAAATAAAAAACATCTTTAAAAGGATTGAGCCTTGAATCGCTGCTCTTTGTTAGGATTTAAGTAGACACTTTCTTGGAGAGACCTATAAATAAAAGGATACATATTTTATTCAAAGAGGCCGTGAACATATATTGACCCTGTGATCGACCAGGTTTCCCATGAATTGGAGCTTTTAGTTGCTGAATCTGGGAGTGTATTGCGATGCATTGAGCTGTAGCTTTTTTCTTTAGATGCTTACAACATATTTAGAAATTGGTTAGAAACTGCACCTGAAGTCAACAGAGTAAACAGACTATTTGTTTTCGTTTCTTATTCTCCAGGTGAGATGATTGAAAGCTCATGTATTTTGAAGATACAAATGTACACATGCCTGGTAAATAATTCTGTCTCTTCATCTACAAAGCCTTAATTGGTGATGCACCATCATATCTTAAGTAGCTTGTAGTACCATATTTCCCCACTAGAGAGCTGCGCTCACTAAATGCGTGGATACTTGTGGTCTCTAGAGTCTTAAGAAGTAGGAAGGGAGCCAGAGCCTTCAGTTATCAAGCTGCTTTTTAATGGAACCAGCTTCCACTTTCGGTCCAGGAGGCAGACACAATCACCTCATTTAAGAGTAGACTTAAGACTTTCTTTTCTTCTTTTCTAAGACTTTTTTCTTCTTTAATAATGCCTTAGATAGGCTGCTATAGGCTTATATGCTGCTGGGTAATGTGTTAGGATACACTGAGCCCCTATCTCCTTTTCTCTCTCTACTTATGGATGAATTTACATTTCTCCATCACACATTACTAACTCTGCTTCCTCACCGGAGCCTTTGTGACTCCACGTCTCATAGGGTCCATTGGATATGGCTGTATCTGATGCCACCGCCCCCACCCCCCCCCCCTCTTTATGGGTTGTGAACCATGCCTACTACAAACTACTCATACACTCTGTCATACTCATTGAATGTGTTTATGTAACTCTGTATGTATTTTATGTACACATGAAATCTATTGCTTCTGTCCATCCGTGAAGAGGGAGCCTCCTCTGTTGCTCTCCTGAAGGTTTCTTCCCTCTTTTCCCTATGAAAGTTTTTTTTCTATTTTTGGATGATCTGATGTGAGGTCCTGGGACAGGAATGTCGTATATATGTGTACAGATTGTAAAGCCCGCTGAGGCAAATTTTGTAATTTGTGTTATTGGGCTATATAAAATAAACTGAATTGAATTGGTTCTGAAAATGGTGTTGTTGTATTTCCTTATGCTTTGGTTTGATTTAAAGTTGGACTCGAAGAGTGGAACATATAATAAGCCCATATTCCCTCGCTTTAGAATGTTATCGCATAGCCAAAGAATATCCCTTTAAAGCAAGGAGAGTCAATGGCAGTCAAGCAAACGCCTCTTTGCATTGTAAATGCAGGATGTTAGGACCACCAATTTAAACAGCTTCTCCCAAACTTCAAACAGCACCTCTCCTATCCAATTGTACTGTTGGAGCATGTTAGTCAGCAATGAAGCTATATTCTAAACTCTTGTTGACATTTCCGACTTTTTCATCAAGTACACAGTATCATCACACCGCATCAACTTGTTCCCCCAGAAACAAACAAATGGACTAACAGCAAAGCCAGCATTACTTTTCCAACAAAGGTGAGTACATATTCTACATATACAGGACTGTCTCAGAAAATTAGAATATTGTGATGAAGTTCTTTATTTTCTGTAATGCAATTAAAAAAACAAAAATGTCATGCATTCTGGATTCATTACAAATCAACTGAAATATTGCAAGCCTTTTATTCTTTTAATATTGCTGATTATGGCTTACAGCTTAAGAAAACTCTAAAATCCTATCTCATAAAATTTTAATATTTCCTCAGACCAAGTAAAAAAAAAGATTTATAACAGCTGAGTGTTTGTCAAGGCTCAGGAAACCCTTGCAGGTGTTTCGAGTTAATTAGACAATTCAAGTGATTTGTTTAATACCCTACTAGTATACTTTTTCATGATATTCTAATATTTAGAGATAGGATATTTGAGTTTTCTTAAGCTGTAAGCCATAATCAGCTATATTAAAAGAATAAAAGGCTTGCAATATTTCAGTTGATTTGTAATGAATCCAGAATGCATGACATTTTTGTTTTTTGAATTGCATTACAGAAAATAAAGAACTTCATCACAATATTCTAATTTTCTGAGACAGTCCTGTATATGTGATATTATGTTTGGTTGAGCCATTGAGTCACTCTCATAGTGTTTGGTCAGCTGGGGCCTACACTGTAAAATGTAATAGTAAAGTTTACTTAAAAAAATTAGTGAGCTTTACTCATTTCTGCTTACTTTGTTGACCTTACTTTAAGAAACTTAGTAAAGAACACTTTTTGGTGAGTAAAGTTATTAAACTTATTATCTCAAGTAAGCTTTACTTTAAAAAAATGAGTGAGGCGGACTCGGAAGAAACTCGGGTGCACTCGGCAGCACTCGGCTCGAATACGCATGCGCAGTCGACCACTGAAGACGTTCTTTGGCCGAGACGGATTCGCGGCAGCGAAAAGGCAGTGCAGGTGTGCGAGTTACTTTAAGGTAAGTTTCAGCGTCTCAATAACGTTTTGCCGTTCATGTCCTTAGTAAACATCGTCGTATCTTCGCCATATTGTTCATATGTATATTCGTAGTTGAATGTTAACTTTACGAAGCGTTTAATGTAAGCTAGCTAGACCGTCAAAAGTTCAAAACAAACGAGTCACAATGTTAATGGCGGACATCGTCGTGGCTGTCTCACTCGTGCGCATTAACGCAGCACTACGGGAGTCACACAGCGCTACTGTCACTGAGTTAAGAGTGAATGCAATGTTAGGTTGAATGTAACGAGGAATAATTCAACCACGAACCGTATGATGGAGAACTTCTCGGCCACAGCGAATGTGGTACAACGTTTTTTTATTTTTTACTTGTACATCATTTCCTATTTTGTGATATTTACTGGAAATGACATCCATTATAACCAATAGCAAGTTTGAAACTAAGCTCCCTGCCAACCTCCCTACAGACTATTTATGACTTCAATCTATCTATCTATCTATATCAAAGGATAAGCATTTCTAATCATATTTGTCTGTGAAATCTTCCATTAAACTGATGGCTTTTTAGCCGTAAAAATGCATCTTGACGAGGAGTTATTTGCAGTTTGACTAATTGCTTTTGTTGTTTCTTTTGTAGGCTTTGAAAAACCTGGCAATGAATTGTAAGTATTGCTTATTTTCTTCTACACACTACTGCATAACACATGGAAGCGTTGCCAGATTGAGTCCATGTCTTCACAGAGTGTCTCCTGTGACGACCATGAAGGGCCGATGAGGGGAGCTGATGAAATCTGTTCAATCTAGAAGCCACTAGTTTTCTGCCCAGTGTGATGTATCATGTTGTAATGTGTGTACTGTAGGTCTAATATGACTAAATCTTAATTTATTTCTCTTTTCGTTAGATTCTGGCTGAATTCTGTCGCTTATCAAGCAAAAATCTGAGTTGCAATCAGAGTTCTTCAAAGATCTCGACAAATACACTCCTCGCTTCCTGGAGAAGTTCAAGACCCAGAGGGGGAAAGTGTCGGACAGAAACTTGAATATCTGCAACAAGTCACACCTGGGGTAAGTTTCTCAAGCAGTCATTTTTCTTTATGTGGTTAATAAAGTAGTGTCACAGCATTGCAAGCAGAGCTGTCAAATGATTGTCCTTTAACACTTGTGAATTGTGTGTGTTTAAAATATTTTTTTAGAGTACAGATGTGACTGGGAGGTGAACAGCAGTCCTCCGTGGCTCTCCCGTCATCCTTGGAGATGACAACGCAGACTTCTTCAAGAATTTGTAAGTAGACTTTAGTCAAAATTATTTTATTCCACACCACAGGATGCCCAATATATCTCATGTGTTCTGCCTGTTAATCTTTTGGTATTGGCTACTTCTCTTCCAATCAGTGCTTCTATACTTTTTGATTCACTTATCCCTGATTGGGGCCCTTTTAGTGGGATCTCCCGTCTTTCCAGTCGGGTCCAGTTGCAGCTCTCTAGTCGCGCCATTCAAAACCCAAAGGCCTTCACAATAAAAAATTACAAATCATATCACACCTAAATGGGCATCTGTACACCTTCACATGTCTGCATGATGGTAGAGGGGTTCTACTAATATCTCCTGTTACCAAAAAAGGGTTTTCACTTGTAACATTATCGCTATTTCTTTGTTGCTTTTGGGCAATATGCTCGCTCTCCTGCCACAGGAGGTTCAGGAGCAGCCAATATGACGCAGGTGTGACGACTGAAGATGGCAGGTACCTGTTCAGCCTCCTGTGGTAGGAGCACATTTCCCAGAAGCAGCAGTGACAAATAAATGTGGATGTTTACCACGAATATGGTTGGTTGCCCACGTATTAAACGTTGGTCTTTCTTTATTGAAGGTGTGAGTTTAGGATGGCGTGAAGCTTCGACTTGACCCTATGGAAACACAGCAGATGCCACCAAAGGGTCCTGATCGGGGTTTGTTGTGATGCAACTGCATCGACCTGTCCTCAGGCCCTTCGACATTCTGTTGTTTACATTTGCTCTATTATTGTTGTTCCATTCAAATATCATCCCTATTTGTAAATATGATAATTCATATTCTTTATTATTAGCTTTTGCAATCATTCAGTGAATCACATGATCAATGAATGAATCATCGCACTCACTCCTGAGCATCTTTCACTTGATTATCTAATATCAGAATCCAAGTAACCATTGTGTGTTCTACCATAGAAATGCAACGTGAAATTTGACATGTAATTGTGTTTTTTATGCTGCTCTTGTTATTAGGACTCTGATGACCTTCTGGACGTGTCCCACGCCTCCATTGGGACCCTGACGGTGCTGAAGACATCGTGGCCTCCTCACTCGCTGGACCTGGAGTCTACAACTACTGCCATCGTTTTGGGAGGAACAGTCGTGATGGGTGACCGTGATAATCTTCCCCGTGCCGTGTGGCTACTCTTCGGACTTATTTACCCCTGAATTTGGAGTATCCTCAACGAGTGAGGAACACCTTCTGAATTTATTCATAGAGTGCTTCTCACTTGGACCAAAAACCCTAAAATACAATCACTCAAAAATCTACTGATGCCGTAAGGGAATGTGTTCATGATGTGCAGTCAGGCCCGAGAACTTCACCCTTCTATCTCCAATAGAACTCTTTTATAGAAAATGTCTGTTTTTGTTGTTTTTCTGTAGTTAAATTTAGCAAATGCCGAAAACGCTGTGTTCATCATATTTCTGCGTTACAAAACCTAATCTGGCAAAATGTTCAGCGTTTTAAGCACGTTGTTTGAGTTTTAAAACATGTGTTTTTCTTCTAAATAAACGTTGTCTTCCATTGTAACTGTTCTCCTTCTTTTGTTTCAACAACTTACAGTTTTTAGTTCAGCTTACTTGATCATTTTAAGGCAATCGGTTTCCTCACTATTTCTAAGTAATGGGATCTCATTGACTATTAAAGTTAACTAGTTCTTATTAGTACTGTTTACTTAATATAACTTGGATCTTTTAAGTTGTCTTTTTGAAGTTAACCTAACTAATAATTGTTAAGTTAACTATACTAATGTTTACTGCAATTACATGAGTTGCCTAAACTTAGTTTCTTTTAGCTTTAAGAACTTAAAATTATTGAGCTACTTTACTTAGAAATGTTGAGGCAATCGATTTCCTCACCTTTTTCAAGTAAAGTCAACTTATAACATACTTAAAGATTTTTAAGTTACCGTCACTTGTATCTTTTAAGTTGTCTGAACTGACATATTATGAGTTGACTTAACTTATGTTTACTCCAATTACATCAGTTGCCGAAACTCATTTATTTTTAGTTTTAAGAACTTAAAATTATTGAGCTACTTTACTTAGAAAATGTGAGGCAATCGGTTTCCTCACCTTTTTCAAGTAAAGTTAACTTATTACATTTTACAGTGTATATGTATTGTCACTTGTCCTGCATGTTATTAATTTCAGAATTTCCAAAAAATAAGAAAGAAAAATGCATATTAATGGTTGTTTCTATCTATTACTGTTATATGGGGACATTATTTGTCACTTGCTTTTCAACCATTGCGAAAGTAGAGGGCACAAAACGATTATAAGTAAGAAAATATATGAACGCTAGTCCAACATCAAACTGTGCAAAAAATGCAGAAGACGTGATGAACATATTGTATTTTTGTTTGTTTCGTATATTAATTTGAGGAATGTCCCTTTAAAGTGACAGTTTTATCTACCACCATTCTTTGTATTTTTATTCAGTTGTTTCATGTTCCTGAAGGTTAATTCTCGATCGGTTTTCATTGCAATTTGTCACTTTTCCACCCTGGCCCGATTTGACATGCAGGCTGGTGTGATCCCATTACAAAATGATCTTTAAAACTTGATTGTGAAATTATAATGTGATATAATGTGCATCAAAACATATCATAATATCATGTCATTCCCTGTTATTTATTAACATTAATTAATCATGTGTTTTTATTCTCACTTTGATCTTACTTAGTAAAGCCGTTTGAAACATCTGTGTGATAAAGGGATGAATTAATACATATCAGCTATTTATAAAACTTAAAACAATAATAACCTAGAATGGACACTCGGTAGAGCGCATACCTTCGCATATCACAAGATTGGGCATTGAATTATGAACATTTTGGCATTATTTGCATGCCAATTGGATATAAATTGACCGCGCTATGGTAAAAAGAAGATGTTGACCTTTTCATGACCTTGACCATGACCTTTGACCCGATCGATCCCAAAATCTAATCAAATGGTCCCCGGATAATAACCAATCATCCCACCAAATTTCATGCGATTCGGTTTAATACTTTTTTACTTATGCGAATAACACGCATATAAATAAATAAATAAATACACAGCGATCAAAACATAACCTTCCGCATTTTCAATGCGAAGGTAATAAGTGCTTGAACTAATTTTGCAGCAGTAGATGCTGTTATATTTTTTAAAGCTCACAGAGCTATTATGAATGCTTCATTAAGAAATAAGAAATATTAGCAAAAATAAATAAATGAATTCATTTAGTAAAGTGCAAAATTTAGGAGAATAATGCATCTTGCATACAGCATCATCCGATTTCGTACAGCAAAAGGACAACACAGGTGCTTTACGCGATAACTATCACTGTAATATCAGGCTCCCAACATGTTTAGCATGTTGTGGGATGTAGGGGAGCCACATTATCCCTGGGGTTTGGGGATAAATAGATTAAATATGAGCACCGCATAGAAACATCTCTGCATGTGCTCATAGAGCTAGGGCAACTAGGACTTTTCGTTAAATTGATCAGATCATTTAACATGGCTTGAAATGGCCCAGTGTTCAGCCACTAGAGGATGCAATGTAACTTACATCCACTTCTGAACTTCTGAAGTTATACGTATAACATTGATCTCTATTGTCTCTATACGGATGGTCCGAGACAGTGAACAGATGTCAAACTTGCATAATCCAAAGATTTCAGAATAGAGCTTAATTTTGGAAGTTTTTAATTGTGCAGAGTTTAGTTCAAGCACCCATTGTAATGCTACTAGTTTATTTTTCACCGCACTATTGTGAATATAACGATTAATTCCTTCCTCACCTTCACTTGTCATTCAGTCACAATAGACACAATAAACTGTGGACAGTCCACCTCAAGATGTCTCCAAGTCTTACTCTTTATTATTCTATGAATCGCTCCATATCTCATCACGACACACACATGCATCTGCTCTCATTAGGCCAAGGCCACAAAGACTAAAGGAGACAATGGCTTATTTCCACAAATAGAAATTACACAAAGCAAACTAATTGTCAAATCTATAAAAAAAATAACACATGACTCCTCTTTTTCACCTCATTGTATCATCTTGCAGCCTCTTCTTCCATTTTTTTTACCAAAAAAGGTCAAGCCAGCAGTGTATCTTCTTAGTATTAAGGCAATGGTCTTGCAATATACTTTAAGACAAACAGATTTGTTAAGGTACCATTGGTCATTAAAAATCTGTGTCGTTCTTACAAATTACCACACAGTTCACATGTGATGAACTCGCAAAGCAATTTTTACGGCAGACTACTTGGCTCCAACCTCTTGTCATAATAGTATCACACCATCTCACGTCATCTGGTTTGCCCTGAGACCTCCATGTCTGTCCTGCAGTGCATTGCACCCACAGAACATTGTGTGTGACAAACCTTCTGGCTACAAATTAGGGATAGCCAAGCCAGTACATGTTCAGTAGTTATGGCAAATATTGATATATCAATTAGATATTAACATATCATATCATTGGTGATATTCACCTCCATCCTCCCCCTCACCCAAGGTGTTACACGTTTGACACAATGTACCACAAATGTCAAAGCACATCCTCCCAGAGTCATCAATTAATCAATTCTAAAAACAAAGACATCAGGCATTCTTTGCTACTATAAACTCAAATAGCTCCTTACAGCTGTCACACTCTCATATTTCCATTGAGGATAGATGTTTAAGAATATGCCTATAAATCATATGAACATCGCACCCCATATACACACAGATCTTGGATCATAATAATCAGATAAAGGCATTTTATTCAGGATCAAAAGTAATCCAGATGTTTGACCCTCCGTGAGGTTCATCAGTGATGGCTTTGTATGCGTTTTCACCAAATCTCCACTTAACACTACTTGACAGATATGATGATCTGAAGTATGGGACCATCTTAAAAGTACAAACAAGCTTTTCATATTCGTGTACAGCTTTATCTTTTATATAAACTATATACACTTCAGAGAACCCTGTGGACCCACCACCCGCAGGGACAATCATCGGGGTCGGGTGCTATGTAGACCGGGCGGCAGGCTGGGCAGGGGACCTGGGCGGGCCGATCGCCGGCGACATAGACTAGCTCTAGGGACGTGGAACGTCACCTCGCTAGCGGGGAAGGAGCCGGAGCTGGTGCGGGAGGTGGAGCAGTACCAACTAGATCTAGTTGGGCTCACCTCCACGCACAGCGTTGGCTCTGGAACCAAGCTCCTGGAGAAGGGTTGGACTCTCTTCTTTTCTGGAGTTGCCCAGGGTGAGAGGCGCCGGGCGGGAGTGGGGATACTCACAAGCCCCCGGCTGAGCGCTGCCATGTTGGGTTGCCCCGGAGAACGAGAGGGTCGCCTCCCTGCGCCTCACGGGTTGCGGGGAGTAAAGCTCTGACTGTGGTTTGTGCTTATGCACCAAACCGCAGTTCAGAGTATCCGGCCTTCTTGGAGTCGGTGGGAGGGGTCCTGGAGGGCACCGCCTGCCGACTCCATAGTTCTCCTGGGAGACTTCAACGCTCACGTGGGCAATGACAGAGAAACCTGGCGGGGAGTGATTGGGAGGAACGGCTTGACCGATCTGAACCCGAGCGGTGTTCTGTTATTGGACTTCTGTGCTAGCCACTGCTTGTCTATAACGAACACCATGTTCGAACATAAGGTGGTTCATAAGTGTACTTGGTACCAGAACACCTTAGGCCGGAGATCGATGATCGACTTTATAATCGTATCATCTGATCTGCGGCCGTATGTCTTGGACACTCGGGTGAAGAGAGGAGCAGAGCTGTCAACTGATCACCACCTGGTGGTGAGTTGGATCAGATGGCGGGGGAGTCGGCCAGACAGACCTGACAAGCCCAAACGTGTAGTGCGGGTGAACTGGGAACGTCTGGTCGAGGACCCTGTCCGGGAGGTCTTCAACTCCCACCTCCGGATGAACTTCTCACACATCCCGAGGGAGGTTGGGGACATGCAATCCGAGTGGACCATGTTCAAAGCCTCTATTGTGGAAGCGGCCGACAACCCAAGAACCCGGTGGTGGACACCGGGGGTCAGGGAAGCCGTCAAGCTGAAGAAGGAGGCCTACCGGGCCTGGCTGGCCCAGGGGTCTTCTGAAGCAGCTGACGGGTACTGGCAGGCCAGAAGGGCTGCAGCTGCGGTGGTCGCGGAAGCAAAAACTCGGGCATGGGAGGAGTTCGGGGAGGCCATGGAGAAGGACTTTCGGTCGGCCTCAAAGAGGTTCTGGCAAACCGTCCGACGGCTCAGGAAGGGAAAGCAGGGTCTACACCAGGCTGTTCTCAGCGTGGGGGGGAGCTGCTGACCCGGACAGGGGACATCATCGGACGGTGGAAAGAATACTTTGAGGAACTCCTAAATCCGGCCAACATGTCCCCTCTAGAGGGGGCAGTGCCTGTAGACTTGGGGGGGGTCGCACCAATATCCCTGGCAGAGGCCGCTAAGGTTGTTAAAAAGCTCCTTGGTGGCAAGGCGCCGGGGGTGGATGAGATCCGCCCTGAGATGCTGAAGGCGCTGGACATTGTTGGGCTGTCTTGGCTGACACGCCTCTTCAATGTCGCATGGGGGTCAGGAACAGTACCCTTGGACTGGCAGACCGGGGTGGTGGTTCCCATTTTCAAAAAGGGGGACCGGAGAGTGTGCTCGAACTATCGTGGAATCACATTTCTCAGCCTCCCTGGGAAAGTTTATGCCAGGGTACTGGAAAGGAGGCTCCGACCGCTGGTCGAACCTCGGATTCAAGACCAGCAGTGCGGATTCCGTCCCGGTCGTGGAACTGTGGACCAGCTCTTCACCCTCGCAAGGGTCCTCGAGGGGTCCTGGGAGTTTGCCCAACCAGTCTTCATGTGTTTTGTGGACTTGGAGAAGGCTTTCGACCGGGTCCCTCGGGAATTGTTGTGGGGGGTGCTGCGGGGGTATGGGGTTCCGGACCCGTTGCTACGGGCTATCCAGTCTCTGTACGCCTGCAGTAGGAGCTGTGTTCGCATCCTCGGCAGTAAGTCAGACACGTTCCCGGTGGGTGTTGGTCTCCGCCAGGGCTGCCCTTTATCACCGGTCCTGTTTGTGATTTTCATGGACAGGATATCTAGGCGCAGCCTGGGGGTGGAGCAGGTCAGGTTTGGGGGTCTTGGGATCGCCTCTCTTCTGTTTGCAGATGATGTGGTCCTGTTAGCATCCTCAGACCATGACCTCCGGCATTCACTGGGGCGTTTTGCTGCCGAGTGTGAAGCGGCAGGGATGAGAGTCAGCACCGCCAAATCTGAGGCCATGGTGCTCTGCCGGAAACCGGTTGTGACACGCGTCTTGCCGTCACTGGTAGGTTCCCCCTTCAAGCACCACGGAATGATCAGCCAGAGCGATAGTTTGCAATTTACTTTATTGTATATGACCCCAGACAGTGTCTCTGCTCCAGCACTCCCCCCCGTCTTCAGCCCGTCCAGCTCCTTTTGAAGACAAAGCCTCGCAGATACACAAACACAGATTGTCATCAGCTGGTCTGATTGTTATCAGACCAGCTGATGACAATCAGACACCGTTCCCTGAACCACACCCCCGCTCCACCCACTCCGCAGCCGAGCTTAAACACACCCCACTGCCACACCGGTGGATTGCTCCCTCCAGGTGGGGACAGAGTGCCTGCCCCAAGCGAAGGAGTTCAAGTATCTCGGGGTCTTGTTCACGAGTGAGGGTAAGATGGAGCGGGAGATAGACAGGTGGATCGGTGCAGCTGCAGCAGTAAAACAGGCGCTGTACCGGTCTGTCTTGGTGAAGAGAGAGCTGAGCCGAAAGGCGAAGCTCTCAATTTACTGGTCGGTCTACGTTCCAATCCTCATCTATGGTCATGAACTTTGGGTAGTGACCGAAAGAACGAGGTCGCGAATACAAGCGGCCGAAATGAGTTTCCTCCGTAGGGTGGCCGGGCTCAGCCTTAGAGATAGGGTAAGGAGCTCGGACATCAGGAGGGAGCTTGGAGTCGAGCCGCTACTCCTTCGCATCGAAAGGAGTCAGCTGAGGTGGTTCGGGCATCTGATTCGGATGCCTCCTGGACGCCTCCCGTTAGAGGTTTTCCAGGCACGTCCTACTGGGAGGAGGCCCCGGGGAAGACCCAGGACACGCTGGAGAGATTATATCTCCCGGCTGGCCTGGGAACGCCTCGGGATCCCCCAGAATGAGCTGGAAAGTGTCGCGGGCGAGAGGGAAGTCTGGGTCAACCTGCTGGGTCTGCTGCCCCCGCGACCCGACCCCGGAATAAGCGGATGAGAATGGATGGATGGACACTTCAGAGAATTTTACTTTCATCTCAGACCTTCATAGTTTTGTGTTTAACTGACCTGAAGTAGGCCGGTATTTTTTTCTCATCGTCATAAAAGTTAGATATTGATATAACAGATGAAATAGCAACACAGTGTCAATAATTTGCTTTATTGACAATGTTCTATAATTCAATAAATAAGACACACTATAGTGTTTGTATATATAATATGACTATATATAAAACTTTATAGGCTGTGATATCAAATAGCTTTTGCGGGAGACACATTTTATTTGGTGGAAAATAGGGTAAAATGGCTCTTTGGATAGGAAAGGTTGCCTACCGCCGCCCTAGCTGCTCCATCCTGCAGAAGTACTTTACAAAACAAGCTTGATAGCACGATTATAATCTGTTAGGATGCAACTCAGCAGAGCACGACAAATATTATTCAGAATTGTTACATTATGGATGTCTGTCCTTGAGGGTGAATGAGTATGGGAAGACATAATTAGTGGAACAGAAGGACGTGAAGAAAGGGAAAAGTTGACATCAGACAAATGAGAGGCTGGACAATGGCTTTCTGACAAGTTTGTGTTTATATTTGCTTCTCATTTCTTTAGTCATGCTCATGTCCCGTTAGAAACCATACAGTTTGCATACAAATTATTAAAAAAGACCTTTTTGAATTTCCATGGAATAATGCAATTATATTTATTCGCTTCCACTCATCAGTAGCCTGATGAAAGACGGCTGCCTCTCCTTGTATCGTTTAGTGTCACCAAATCCCTTCTCATTTTGAAAGTCCCTCTGTGTGTTCCTTTATCATATTTCTTCTCCTTCTCTCTATTCCCAGTGCTTATTTTTTCCCCTCTGCTGCTGTAGCCCCAATATCTCTTCCACCTCCTGCCATTTTTTTTTTGCCCTCCCAAATCATCACAGCCTATGGCCATCTCTTCCTGTAACTCCCTGTTTCATTCTCTCTTTCTGGATTTGTCCTTCTCGTAATTGCCTGTCTCATTTGAATGATGGGTGTCTCTGTCTCAACTGACAGCCGAGGTCAGACTCATCTCGCTTTGCCGTGGTGACAAAAAGTGTTTTCTGGTTAACTCCGGGGGACGTCTAAAACGCTTCTTCTTATGGGATTAACCAGTTGTGCACTGCTCTTTCCCGGGCTTTATGTCCTGACAAAACCCTTGGGGGTGTTCTAGGTTTTTGACAAAAAAATACAGGAGATGTACTGTGTATATATATATATATACAGGACTGTCTCAGAAAATTAGAATATTGTGATGAAGTTCTTTATTTTCTGTAATGCAATTAAAAAAACAAAAATGTCATGCATTCTGGATTCATTACAAATCAACTGAAATATTGCAAGCCTTTTATTCTGATTTATTGCTGATTATGGTTTACAGCTTAAGAAAACTCAAATATCCTATCTCTAAATATTAGAATATCATGAAAAAGTATACTAGTAGGGTATTAAACAAATCACTTGAATTGTCTAATTAACTCGAAACACCTGCAAGGGTTTCCTGAGCCTTGACAAACACTCAGCTGTTATAAATCTTTTTTTTTACTTGGTCTGAGGAAATATTAAAATTTTATGAGATAGGATTTTAGAGTTTTCTTAAGCTGTAAGCCATAATCAGCAATATTAAAAGAATAAAAGGCTTGCAATATTTCAGTTGATTTGTAATGAATCCAGAATGCATGACATTTTTGTTTTTTTAATTGCATTACAGAAAATAAAGAACTTTATCACAATATTCTAATTTTCTGAGACAGTCCTGTATATCTTAGATGTTGCATTCAAGATTAGTTTTTTGTACATATGTTGTCAATAAGGTCCACGCACACATATAATATATATATATATATATATATATTAGGGCTGTCAGCGTTAATGCGTTAATCTATGCGATTAATTTGGCCGCGATTAACGCACTAAAATATTTTAACGCAATTAACGCAACTTTGTTTACTTCCGGTGTCGTTGAAGTTTTTGCACTCCTCTGAGTGTCAAACCGCGGCAGTCCGCCTCCTTCCTCCCATCTGCTCCTCGATATTCACAGAGAAACATAGGGCGACGTGTCGGTGATGCGGGGCGGACGGTGCAGGTGACTTTTTTGTTGTTGCTCCGCTCGATGCGCGCGCAGACACGCCAGCATGGAGCTCTGCAGCGCACGAGACGGAGAGCTGAGAAGAGTGAACGACACGTGGAGACAGAATGACATGCTGCTGTAGAGACGATCAACAACAGACGTTTAGTTTAATAAAAGAACAAAGACGTCTTGAAGAAAAGAACCGTACATTACTTCTGCTGTAATCTGGCGCTATAGAGAAAATGACAGGGGGGCGGGGCCTCACCCTGATAGAATGGTGGGGGAAACACTGGGATGTGTCACATGCAAAAGCCTTTAAAAGGTGAATTTACATTGTTTTGTAAAATCGAGAAAATGACCCCAGACTCCAGAAGGTTAACGTGACATATTTGTCAGTTTACCAAGGCCACTGGTTCTGCTGCTGTTCAATGTGAAAGATGACAGGACCAATGGGGTCTCTTATACACCTTTTCTTACTAATCTGGATGTTTCACTGAAGAAACAATTTATCATCCATGATATTAAATACCTCGCTGACACTTTATAGGTAGGAGCCTCTTTGAAAACACAGCTCTGTGTGAAGTTTTGTCTTTAAAAAAGAATACAATTAAACAAGTGTCTAAAATACACGCTGTCTGAAGGGATTACTCGTTCATTTAGAAGATTTGGGCTGTGTCTACTACCGCACACTTGAGCACTTCGAGCACTGACTTTCAGTGCTTAGGGCGCCACACTGACAAAACCATCAGAATTCAGTGCACTGAAAGTACCCGGATGGCGCACTGCAAACGGGCAAAAAATGCAGTGTAAAGCGATGGACACCACTGACCCTAAACGGGCGCCATCTTAGCTACATAGCGGAAGAGGAGGAGCCCTTAGGCCAGCTTTTCATTTTATTTCTAAAACAATGGCGGACGAGATGGCTTCGGTAGAAGCGGTCGACCACGAAGCTACAGACCGTAAATGTAAGTATCAGCGGTAATTAAACATTGTACTGGTATTAAAATGTACTACTAACATGCTATTCTCAGATTAAAGCCAGCGACATGAGTATTTGGTGGAGTTAACGATGTATATGATATATACCGACAGTTAGCATACCTTGGTAGCTAGGTAGCATGAGATGCCATTGGATCTGCATGGCAGTTATGATAAGCTAGCTGGCTAATCCACCACCCGGTCCTCTTGCCAGTCCGACGAAGGTGCACTTTTATCGGACACTTTTCGCTTGATGAGCGGGGGCAGGTGGCGGGCTCCAGGCGCTTGCTCCAACGGCAAGGCCGACGACAGATAGCTATGTCAGTCATCGGACAGTGTTAAACAACGGCTGTTCTGTTAAACAATCGAAATAGCAATTTTAATAATGGATTAACAATGGATATGCTCAGTTTAATAACGGGTTAACATGACACCGCGAACGTTTGCCCACACGCCGCCCGAATATTAATACTGTTACGATAGCTATCTAAGCTTGTCCTTCTAGAAATAATTGGAGCTTTCAATCATCGTTGTGTGTGTTTTTTTTTTATGTCGTGGTATTTCACATGTCTAGGGACAGACGAGGACACAAGGGCCTTAATCTCGTGGCGGTGTGTAAATAAATCCCTCTTCACGGGGAAGAGGAACGCCTCCGTGACTGGATTTGAGTAAGTAAAATTACTCATACGGTAGCTAATAGGACTTTATTCTAAATGGTTGCCTTAGTTGCTAACCTTGCAATGATCAATGTGGTCATTACTGTGTCAGGGATGTGGTTGAGGCGAGATGTTAAAGCAGCATATATTTCCACCAGGGTCTTCATAAAGGAGAGAGGGCTTGGGAGCTTGGATCCCAAGCTTGTGAAAAAGAGGTGGGAGAACCTCGTTCACAAATATAAAGTCAGATTAAGCCTAGTGTCCAACAAAGCCTAGTCCAATAAAGTATCTTTCTTGATCATAACTTTGCCCCTGTAGAGTAACACACTTGCACAATGTAGAGATGGCATGGCTAGTGAGTATTTACATGCAGTGTAAATGTACATGGATGCAATATATTATGATTAAGGTGATTGTTGTTACTCTTGTTCGTATTGTGCTCAAAGTAATGTAAAGTAATCGTATGGTCAGCCTTCAGTTCAATAACCAATTACCAGATCTATGACCCCTCCAGTCCTCTTTGTCTCATCCAGCCGGGAAGTGGCAGAGACCCCCCCACCCGCTGTGGTCACACCCCTCCCTGTGGTCAGGAATGCAAGTGGAGCTTCCTCCACAGTGTCAACCCCGAAAAGACGGAGGGTAGACACTGTGGAGGTTGCCGAGCTCATTCAAGAAAATGACAGGAGGTTCTCCGAGGCATGGACGGAGATGAAGGAGAAGGAAAGGAGAGCAGAGGAGGCCAGGGTGAGCGAGGCAAGGGAGGCTGCTGAGAGAGAGGAGCGACGACATCGGGAGGCCCTGGAGAGGGAAGAGAGTCGCCACAGGGAGACGGTTGCCATGGAGGAGAGGAGATTTAATTTTCTCAGAGAGAGCGAGGAGCGGCGAGAGAGAGAGGCAGCCGCCAGAGAGAGAGAGACAGCAGCAGAGATGAGGGAGACAGCAGCCAGAGAGGAGCGCCTCCTCACCCTTTTGGAAAAAATTTCAGCTCAGAAATAATAATCAAGCCTGGTTACTTCAGATTTATGTACATGTCTGTTTACTAACACTTAACCCGTAGGGGGCTGAGGCCTGTTTTACTTTTCTAGGAAGTCAATAGTGATCACTGAATTACCATACCCTTATCATATGAGTCGCTGTCATTTGCTAATGGGCGGGCTGTTAGGAGCTCAAACTGAAATGTGCAAGAGATTAGTTCTATTCTTCTTATAAAATGCTTATTTATATTTTAGTTTTAAACTGCATACATTTGAAAAGTAAAGGGTTCAAGGTTTCTGTGGGTAGTCTCTTGTGGAATTTTAGAGGCATATTGACAAAATAATTTGGTTAACAAGTGAAATGGTGATGGTGAAATATTACAGACTCATAAATTGTTTGCCAATTATAGGGGAATTCTGGTGTTCAGAACCCCCTATAAATATTTAATGTATTAATTTAAATGTAATCGTGGTCTGGGACATAGCACTGAATGGCTATCCTATTTCTGTTTTCTGCCCCAGAGACGTTTCCTGGAGGTGCTGGTGCTGGTTCTGGTGCTGGCTGGTCCTCTGCTGCCCTCCCAACATCTGCATCTGGCTCCAGCAGGTCACCGTTGGTGAGGCAGATGTTGTGGAGCACAGTGCAGCAGACAATGACCTCTGGCACAAACCTCACATCCACCTCCAGGGCCTTTAAGAACATGGACCGCCATCGCGTCTTCAGTATCCCGAAGGACCTCTCCACAACACACCTCGCCTTTGACAGGCAGCAGTTGTAGCGTGCTTGGAGGTGGTTGCGGACAGGCTGCCTGAAGGGGGTCATGAGGCAGATGGGTTGGAACAGGCAGGGGTAGCCACCATCCCCAAGGATACAGTATCCTGGTGGAGGGTATGACTGCTCATAAAAGATGGGGCTGTTATTCAGGACCCTGGCATCATGCACTGAGCCTGGGTAGCCCACACACACACATCTATGAATTTGCACTTATCATCACAGATGGCCTGCAGCTGGATGGAATGAAAAAGCTTCCTGTTAAAATAGCAGGTAGCATCCTCCGCTGAGGGCTTCACTCTGACGTGGCAGCCATCAATAGCCCCCACCACTCTGCTGAAGGCTGCCGACCCAGCTAAACGGGCGAAGCGGGCACCTAGGCGTGGGAGTTCCTCTCCTGTAGGGTGGCGGACAACGGTGTACAGGAGCCCAGCGATCTGCCCACTCATCCTGTACACCAGCCGGTGAACGGTGGCCCGGGGCATGTCGAAGGCCCTGGCCACCACCCGATAGGAGGTGGCGCTGGCAAGCCAAAAAAATAAAAACTAGACAGGAGATCTCGGGGCCCCAACCGTGGTCACAGTCAGTGCCCAGCACAGCCATGAGGGTGTTGAATGACTCTCGGGTGAGCCTGAAGTCCACCCTCATGTCACTGTGGCCATCAAAATACAATGCCAGCAGTGGCATTGCAACATTGATATGGCAGTGCCGCCTGGGACTGGGTGGCTGCTGTAGAGTGTGTGGGGAGGGGAAGGGAAGATTATATTAATATGTAAGTCATTTTATCAATAAAATCTTGTCATTGAGGTTTTGTAGTCTTTTATTGCGTTTTCTGATTTATATTAGAATTGATGCATGTTTGTAACAATAATTAATATGTCTGTGTGTTCAATTGCTAATTGATTCCTGTATCAGGGTAAACTTAACTACAACAGAGATGTGTATAAAAGTACGGTCAGTCAAAGTAGGCCTATTACTGTGTGAATTCAAGCAGATGATGCCTATCATTTGAGTGGATAATTCTTAAAACTAATTGGAATCTAGGGACAAACATGTACAGATTTGTCATGTTTTATTTCCATATGGTGTGTATGTGGATTGCAAAGAAGAAGGCTACTTCTGACAAAGATAATTGAGAATTTAGCATACCTAGCTAGGAGAATTTAATTGCAACTACTACATGAAGCTATGCTGTGAAGGTAAGGCAAAATCACAATTAAATGTACATACACGAATCTCGACTTCAGCCAGAAGGCGGAGGCTCCTGCTGCGATTGTGGAGGTATCGCAGTTTCCACATGGGGTGGAGAAAGGGGTAAACAAGGGACAAAAAGAGGGCAAGAAGTGCATTCATTTTGTCAGTTTAAGGGTTAGGGTTATTTGCGTACGTCACTCCCGGCTTAATTTCGCGGGTGCCGTGAACAGATTTGCGTCCGTCACTTCCGCCAAGTGGTTAACGTAAGTGTTCCATTTGAGACAGCACTTATCAGCGACGGAGTGCACTACAGATGTCAGTGCACTGTATTGCAGTGCACTGTATTGCAGTGTACTTCGTAAAGTGTCCGGTAGTAGACACAGCCTTAGTCTTTAGAAGAAAAAATACCTTTTAATCGCGATTAATGAATTTCAAAATGTGCGATTAATTAGTTAATTTTTTTTAATCGATTGACAGCCCTAGTGTCCTATATAAACATGTTTATATATATAATTATACTATTATATAATTATATAATATATAATAATTATATTGGATGAATTAACCATAAACCCGGTGCTAAAGGAGAAACAAGAGGGAAACCCTAAAAGGGACCATAATAGCTTAATGAATAGGTCATGAAGTATTGGAAGAGTTATTTAAAAAGATGATACAGATTTTATCATCCATGGATCCAGTTAAGGGTCACACAAAGCAATTGCTCAGTAACTATCAATATTCTGGAGTATTTTAGGAAATTCCAGGAGGGACTTTTCAGATATCAGGTCACAGTCAGATTAACACAATTTAAAACATTTTACCAAAGCGATAGGACTGGACAGGTTTTATAGACTATGAACATGTGATCAGTCCCTCTACTGTAATTGTGTGTCACTCTGTATTGCTAGTTCCCCTCAGTATGAAAATACAGTTGCTTACATTCTGCATTTAGCTGTAATAAATGATTATTTTCAGGCTGTGCCTGCCCTGATTGCGCGCTCCTGAGCCAAGTGGTTGCCTCCTTTAGATGCTGAAGTAAGGCTACTTTACCACTACTATCTTTTTGTTTTGAAATGCATATATTTTGCCAAACCACTCCGGTTTAAAATACCAAAAACGTAGGCGTTTGAAAACGCTACCGATGCCCTGTTAGTTTAAAATCTCTGCGGTTGCGTTGTAATGTGGAGCGGCAGAAATTAGGATGTTTGAAAAGGATGGTGTAGACACCCGTGTAAGCTACTTAATTGGTTTGATCGACTACTATTGTTTCATTCAACATTGATAACATATTACAGGCGTCATTGATCTTGTTGTCTTGTTAAATTTGTTATTTTTCTAATTCTACTACTGACATGTGGAGGAAGCAAGCTATAATTGGAGTGTTTTGCAAGCATCCTGTCCATCGAGGTTATCAGCCTTACTGAGTGGATGTTTGAAGTCCCGGTTTGAAGCTTCGAGGAAGGCGACGGACAAAAAGAACAAAGTAAATTCCTCCTCTTATCAATGCTTGTTTGGTTCAGCCCAACTATTATGAAGTTCACAAAAAAACTGTAAATGGAACATGGACTTCCAGCCACCCGGCAGAGTGTGAAAACAGACAACAACGAAACCGAGAGGAAACGAGTGAGAGATCTGTGTGGACTTTGATTTGTAAGTGTGTTTTGTAAATGTTGAAAGTAAATTTGAGGTTTTGCTGTTTGAAGGAAAGATAGAGGACATGTGGTTTTCCATCAACAATTTTAATTACATGCAAAGCTTAAAATATGAACAGGTAACTTTTTTTCAGGCGTGAACTTTCTACTCAGTTCATTCTCGTTAAACAAATGTTGATCTTTCACATTAAGCGTTGTCATTCTTTCGACAATGTCTGAAAACTGAACTGTGGTACAGACACGAGTCAAAACAACTAACCTGTGAATCAGCTTTAAGTCCTTCAAAAAATTTACATATTATTCCACAATGAAACTAGTTTTTACTCCTACCACACCACTTGTGGCAAGGAGGGTCCTTGGTTGAGTTAGTCCATTGGGTGGCTCGCCATCCAGTATCAGTCTACGTGATCCATGTGATTCCTCGGCTCCTAACCGTATCAACAAAAAAACCTAAACTACAAAAGGTCACAAAGAACATTTAAGTTTACACAAAATAAATGTCAATAGCATCAACCAAAGCTCTCTGAAATACTCAGGGAAAACAAAGAAAAAAGCCACATGCAATAAAACAAAATAAAAGTCACTAGTGAGTCACGAGTGAACATCGCTTACGTACACCCTGCTGTCTGGTACGGCAATAATCAAAACAGGAAGTGACCTGCCTTGACCCAGATATTTAAGATGCTGGTCCTGGATTGGCCAATGATATGTTTTGCTTCAACAAGCCAATATATCAGGGGGTTACACACAGCAACAGTCACCTACTTTTACTTTGTTTTAATTGTCAGCTTTCTCAATCCCTGTGGTCATGCCTAGTGAGGAGCATCACCTTGACTAACATATTGAAGATATTCAGTGGGGGCTGAACAAACTCTGGGACTGTACCTTCGAAGACTTCCAAGTATTTTAATAAGATCCCTTTTGTCTTCCTTGTCTTTGGAGTTCTTCTCCCTCTCTCACTCTCTACCTCTTGCTCCACCATAATGTTTTTATCTTCAACTATTAAGGATCAGGCACATTGTCGACAATGTGATTCCTTTTGGAAAATACCAAACATTGTTGTAAACAAAGGTGCGCTGATGTCACTGTTAATGCCAGCGGTCGTGTCTCAACAGACTGCCTTTGCCAAATGTGCACCTTCTGCAATGTTCCTGCCCTCAGTGTAAATCTTAGTTTATATCCTTTTCTTTAACAGGACAGCAAGAATAACAGAGCAGAAACCTCAGAATGGAGGTACATCGAAAACCCAATTGTTTCACAGATATCCAGTTCACACTCAATTAAATGTTTATTTTTTAGCAGACAAAAAGGTAAATAGTCATCAGATGATAGCCAAGGGGCAGGAGCTTTGATGTCATTTGGCTTACCTCTATATAAGTACATTCAAGGTCACTAATCAAGGTGGTTTATTCCTCTCGAACATCTCATTTGCGTTTTGTATCAACACTCTGGACCGCTGCTCCGTGATACTGTTTATTATCACATTACTGTCTTCCATGACAGGAGAGGAACAATAACACAGGATGCTAAACTGAGAAACACTTCAGATGACAAGAATATATGTTATTTAGCAAGTAGTAACCAAACCTTTGATATTGTTTTAAATTGAGAACATAAACAACTTGAGGTTTACATTATGCTATATGTTGCTTAATGTTATTTTTTTAATAAAATGACTGACTGACAATAGTACACATTTACACCCATTACAAATGCCAGTTGAGACACCCAGATTGTATGCACGTTTGCATTCAAATATGTTTACTTCTGATAGAAGAAACTGCTGACCCTGCACATAAACATAAAACAGTATAGAACATGGAAAATGAAAGACAAGTAAAAAAACTGGTAGCTGACAATACGAGAAATACAATAAGAGGGTCATAACTTAAACTACCAGTTTCTTTTGGAGAAATTATGTAGCACGAACACCTGCAAAATAAATTGAACTGTTTGATCACTTGTGAAAATAAAATGCCTGCAGGGCTTGTTGCTATACCATGATATGTGAACAGCTGCATCTCTAAATGAAACTATCGCTGTGAATGCTG
Source organism: Pseudoliparis swirei (assembly GCF_029220125.1). Taxonomy (NCBI): domain Eukaryota; kingdom Metazoa; phylum Chordata; class Actinopteri; order Perciformes; family Liparidae; genus Pseudoliparis; species Pseudoliparis swirei. Next base: position 8,882,084 of record NC_079407.1, read on the forward strand.
GTTATTGAATGAACAGTTGCCACAAACAGGAGCATTTGTTTAACTAACGCACACACACCGTATACAGTAAGTTTCATACAAACATTCTGTAATTACAAAAACAGTAAAGAACAAAACAACTATATGTTATGTAATCTGTTGGATATGGCTGACTAGAACACAGGTGTCTTCTCTATATCAATAGGTCAAAGTTATGACTGATAAAATGAGGAGGAAGGTGTAGTTACAGTGGAATAGAATCCCATTTGCTGTAAGACAAGACTGGAGATCCTCTGTGGAGAAAGAGGCAGAGAGAAGGACTCATTACATTGTAATCTAAAAGTAAGATGTGTACGGATATGCACACATATGATATGTTCCTGTCACTTTCAATTAAATGGATCTAAAAAAAAACGGTGCTATTTTTGCATGATCAGTCAATAAGTTATTACAAGACTAAAAGTGAATTCTGGAGAAAGACGGTAATGGTGTACCACCATAGAGATGTCTATTCAATTCAGTTTATATGAGTCTTATTCAAAGTGTGTGTGAGATCAGAGTTCACTGATATGATGATTGACCCTACTTTCCTCCCACTGAGCCAGCCTGGATACAAATCTCGTCCACGGACTTAAACAAAGCAAAATACTTTCCTGGCAAAGTCTGACACAATGCCTCTTACTACAGATAACCACATAGTTTTGTGTTGATTCTAGTGTTGAGTCTTTGGGAGGGATTGATGGATAAGATAGGGAAGTTAGATAGATGATAGATAGGTGTTACCTGTGACCTTTTGTACTTTTGGAAGGAATGTGTTCCAGAGGTGACACTCTTTAGCGTTCATCTTCATCTTTCGTTCTGGAGGGTTGGTGTTCAGAGTGACATACTCCTGCTTTTCAGGGGTGAACGTGGGCCAGTTATCTCCATCAATGCCGGGATTCCTGACAACAACAAAAAACATCCCATCAAGACAATTCAACAGTGCCCTTAGGGCCCACCAACAGCTTGAGTTACTGAGTGTCTATCTGATTATGCATACCCTGTCCGGGCAAAGTTGGCCCAGTGTTTCATGAATTTCTTTGTCATGTCCACTTCCTTCTTTGTGTATCCCAGTGATGCATTTAGAGGCATTCCAAAGACAAACTCTATCTCATAGCCGTGCATAGCGCCCATCCATTCTGGCCAAGGATTGACGGAGGACCGGTGGTCGAATGAATAAAGGAAAGTCTTACCACCATGTTGAGAGTACCTGGTAATAAATAAATGAACAAACAACATTGAAATATTTTGGCACTTAGGTTTGATTAATTAGAGATAGTGAAAACATGAACATGTGTCACAACTACAAGAAATGAGGATTGACGGTTTGTAAAAAATTTTTTAGAACCATCCAGTTGGACAGGGTAGTATTCACAGACGAGACCTGCATGAAAAAGTGCAGGCAGCTCATCCATTTGAATAAGAGGACACGGGTCAAATTTAGCTTTTCGGATCTTGTTGCATGTTGGTATCTAATAAATCTTCAATTTCATGGGATTACTCAAACTGGACTTTTCTGTATTGCATTGTACTGTCTCATCTGTCCCTAAAACAAGGATTTAAGAATTAATAAAAAGTAAAAGTGATATGTTGAGTGAAATGCAGACTTGCCTACACCTACGTCACATTACAAGATTCATGTAAAAAATAGGATAAATAAACATAAAAGATAAAGAAATTATAGATAATATATATTCATACATCTGTCAAAAACTAATTTAAATGGACAATTGTAAATATGCAGTGTGCAGGAAACATTCACTGATGTTAATGTGCAAGACATGGCTGAGTGTATAACAATGAATTGCTCCTTACCTCCGAGCAAACTCTAGCGCAGGACAAGTAATCATTTGGTCTCCAACCAGACTCCCCAGCGAGTCACGATTTGTCATACTGTTATTCTCATCTGTCCAATCAGTGTAGTGAAACGTGGCCATATCCCTAGTGGCATCACTTGCATGTTTCATTGAAATATGCACTCCTTTCAGGAACTCATCTCTGGTGATAAGACTCTGACCGGTGTTGTTAAACCCAGGAATTGCATAAATTAGGAAGTAGGTCCCTTCTTCCTTGTTTATGCCAAACAGCACATCTTTCTTTGGAAGCTTACCGGTACTAAGCAATACCTGCAGAGAAGAAAAAAAGGCGAGTGATGTTTGTAATGCAAGAAAGTTGTTTTTCCTACTTTCTTTGTCAAAAAATACTGCAATAATTACCCATTGAGCTTAGTTTTGATGTTTTGATGATACCAGGATACAGTTGTTTAGGTCAACGTTTCTTAGATGTGTACTTATGTCAACTAAAGTTCAGTGTATTTTCATGTGTTAAAGGTTTGCAAGTGTGCCAGGCTGGAAATATAGTTATTTAAATGAATCTAGAAACAATTGCTTTTGATGTTGACATTTGTCACATCAGCTTATCCAGAAGACCTGTTTCTTGTGCATTTGCCATAATAACACACACATGCACACACACATACTTCAACTGTATCTTGTAGGAAGTGTCCATCAACGTAAGGGCCAAAGGGTATGCCTATGAGTGAAGGCCATACGATAACATCATATTGCTTCAATGTGAGTTCCATAGGATCAGCCTGCTGCAGACAAGCTTTCATATCAGATGGAGACGATTGGGGACAACCCAGCAGCGTCGCCAGTTTCGTAGACCTGTATATTGGCGTAGAGAAGGGAGCAAGGCAATCGGTGACAGAAGGAATTAGGAGGAATGTGAGGGAGACAGAGACAAATTGTTGACACATTTTGAGAAAGAGAACTAATATTTGGAGAATCTTTGACCAAGCACCATGTGTACATATGCCCATGCTTGTGGTGAAATACAAAAGAAAGTGAACATTTCATGGCTGTGAATGTATCCTATTCATTTGATTGTCATCTTAATGTAAATGGTTACATGTTACTGCTTCATACAATCAATTAGACATAACAAATCTGAATTAGTACACCCTACCTGCGCCAGGTCTCATCCTGGCTGAATATGGCCCAGGGTGCATTAGGAGAGCCACTTTGCATCACAGCTCTTTGAAAAAGACTCTGGCTCCCTGGAGAGATCAGGTGGAAGCCCACAGATGCTGACCCAGCGCTCTCGCCAAACAGAGTCACCTGGATACAAAAGCCAACGGCTGGTATTATTTTTTGTTTAAAAGTATAAACAACTCTTATTATCTGATTTTAGGACACGATTTGTTTCTTACCTTTGAAGAATCCCCTCCAAAAGCAGCTATGTTTTTGGCAACCCACTGGAGGGCCAAGCGCTGGTCCATCAGGCCTGCGTTTCCCTGGAGGTTCTTATCAGCAGGAGTAGTCAGGAACCCAAGAGCTCCGAGTCTAATAAATGAGCAGAAGAATGAGGAAATATGTTGACAGCATTTAACTGGAGGTGAATCCACCTACACTTATCTTGTTGACTCCACAGCCCATCTAAATGAGTTAAGAGAAGGACTTTTCACATTCATACTTCTTTGCTTTGCTTATTGCACCAACTATCATTTTTGATGACCTCTTGCAACTTCCAATGTAGGCAAAATCCTGTGTTAATTGTGATGAAGAGATCCAACTCACAGATCATTGTTTCACCTACCATTATATTAAGGGGTTGCTCCCTCATTGTGAAGGTTAAGTTAATTTTGTTTAATTTAATGTTCTAAGTATGTTAGGTTATCTTTCCTATAGAACAGGTCGACACCTTGTTCTTATATTAAACAAACTAAATGGCCCAGGGTGGTGAAGATGGCAACACTCTCTCTCCTGCAAGTAGCACCCGGAGTAGCTCTCCTGCTCCGGGTTCAAGTACAGAAACGAGCCAAAGTGCTGCACACCCTGACCCCCCTGCACCACCTGCTCCCTGACAATCAGCAAAAGTTCAATCACCACCGGATGACAGGTTTTGACCCAACTTGGCTGTCAGAGGGGAAATACTCCTCCTGGCTGTACAAGACTGATCTCTGGTAAGTAAGTAAATACAGTACATACATAAATACATTACATGAAAATATAGATAGACAAAATACAGTACAGCAAGTGATCTCTGGTCCACTCAGGGTAACTTAAAAATGTGAAATGTTGACATGATATTGTCAGGAACAATAAACTGTGTTACTAATATCATTTTGAACCTTTTGAAAACAAGACACAGCTGGCCATTCTGTGACAACTGTCCTCAAAATATAAGGAGTTTGGTGTCTTAAACCCAACCATGGGTTCCATTGCTCTGACATTCCAATGAACAGATAAATACTTTTCACAATGGGATTTGCTGCTTTTAGCTCTCACAATTTTAAGCTATCAGCTGTCACTTTTAAAGCTTCACAGTTCATGTATTTGCAGGTCAAGACAAACATCCACAACAGGCTGCAAGGAAACCATCTTGCCTGCCTGCGGATCTCGATAAATGGGCCAGATGTTTCTGACTTTGCATATCGAGAGGCTCTGGAAATGTTCCTCCGAAAGCTAAGAAAAATACACTGAAGTGACAAAACCTGCACACTGCAAATATTCACTGTGTTAATGATTATCAGGGAGTTTTCAGTTCCATACAGTAACTATGTGGACTCATTATATAATTTTTTTTAAGTTTACCTCAGTTCTTACCTGTAATTCATTGATACTATAACAACATCTTCAGATTTACTCAAGAAGCGACCATCATACAGATCCAGAGAGGATGTTCCTGAATTGAACGCGCCTCCATAGACCCAGACAAGGACATGAGCCAATGGCTTAGGCTGAGTTTTGTTGAAACGTGGGGTCCAGACGTTTAGGTACAGACAGTCTTCACTTAGAGGAGTGTTTGCGTTCCACATTTCTGAACCGTAGAACCCTTTTAAAAAAAAGACAATATTCATCAGTCACTAGACAGATTGGGACTGTCGTCTCGCAATCAAACACTCATATCCACTCCTATCTCTGTTCCTTTGGATATTTTGAAATGAGCATAGTTTAGTCATGCAGTCAGTTCAATTTCAACTTCATTATGACATTTTATTGTAGCCTAAGTTGTATTTTGAGGTAAATATTAGCTGATGTTCCACCTAACTCATATGGCAGTTTACAACTAATATCACTCAAACAGTTACAGAAGAAGTTTAGTTTCTCTTCACGAGCACCACTTTGTCCAAAGAGAGAACTGCGGTCCAACATCAATCTCTATCTGCGTTGTCATATCTATATTTGGAGTACATTTGGCCATTATTTCTGGACATATGCCTGGCACTGGTTGAAGCTGGTTACTGAATGACCCGACAGGTGGCTGTGTCTACAAATAGATATGTATGCATGACCCTCTCTTTGTGTACTTATGTGGTTGTTTATGCATAATTATGTTTGCTCATCTGCTAAAATGTCACCAAACAGTTTCTTGCCAATCACATCCAAGATGTATTACAACAAGTAACATTTTAGAAAAACTCAATACTGTGTTTAACTTACACTCAAGCTACACAGTAGAATTGGCAGTGTCAATTCAACATTTAAAGAGTACATTAACACTCAGCCAGAAAACATATGGTCCCCATCTACAGACTGTTAAAGAGCCACTGTGGGTCTGTGGTTAGCAGGTCTGTCTTTCAATCAGGGGGTTGGTGGTTCAATCCCTGCCCTTGTCAATGTGTCCTTGAGCAAGACACTTGACCCTGAATTGTTCCCTGTAGCTGTGTCTACGGTGTATGAATGTAACACAATTGCTTTGGATAAAAGTGTCAGCTTAATTTAAACTAGTGATAACATTTCAGAGTTAACGCAACTCTAGTAAGAGTTACTAGTCTCCTCTGAGAAGTGTCAAACATAAATAACTCTTGTAGTGTTATTTACATTTAACACTTGGACTAGTGTTAATCAAAATGAACACTTCTCAGTGTAGTGTAGAGTAAAATAATAACTCTTCCCAGAGTTGCGTTTACTCTGAAATGTTAACACTATGTTCAGTGTTACTTTATCACTCTAAAGATAGAGTGTTAAAATGTATTCTTTAAGTGTTTAATTGACACGGTCAATTTTACTTGCAGTAAAGGGGAATATTTTTGGCTGGTGCTGAATAGCACCATTCATGAAGACATAATATACAATTAAATTATATATGAAGTTACAATCTAACAAAAAAAGTATTTTACTACCGCCATTTTGAAAAAATCAGCTAACTGTCCGTCACAACTTGAGAACACTGAGCGTTAAATATAATGTACACTTACGAGGTTGAAAATACTAAAAGAAGGGGCCATGGGTTTTTCTTGTGAACACAAGAAACACGACGCAATTTGAAGGGAGCAACATTTAACGATCCAAATGTGAAAAAGAACCAATGAAATAAGATTAAACCCTCAAGCCAAGTTGATGGATCACCCCATTCACTCATCATGTTTAGTACTACAAATTCATGTGTGTGATAATTGTGTTTAACCTTGGTCCTTATTTTTCTGACTATCTTACATTACCTCAAACTGAGAATTCTACATATGAGAAGGAACTAATTAAATGATCATGCCCTGCTGAAAAGTTGACATCTCAAACGTTGGCATTTTGAAATGTTTTCACCATTCAAAGGATGCACATTTCTGTACATGCACACTAGACCATACCCCACTGTACACGTACACTACGTCACACCCCAATGTCGCGATGAGGTGTGAATTATATTTGACGGGAGAAGAGAGGTTGGACTGTTGCACTTAATGTTTCTGATAATTATTAATATTAACTATACTGCAATATCAAAGGTTATATTTCGCTAAATATAGAAGAGCAGTCTTTGGCATGCCCTGCTCCGGCAGGTCAAATGGGACTCCATGTTTGCAAAAATGGTGCTTGGTGCACAACAACAGTACTTGTGTTTTGTTCAGAGTGGTACTTTGCGTTCAATATTCATATTGAATGCAAAGTACTGCTTAAGCAGACATATCTGAAACCATGACTAAATACATTTTAAATAGACGTGAAGGCGTAAAGATGTTTGTTGAAATGAACCAAATGAAAACATTCTCCAAGTACACGTGTACACACAAAAGCCATAGCAGGTATGCAGTGAAGGAATATGTGTGTTTGTGTGCTGATTTGCATCACACCTCAGTTTCAAAAATACTCGCATACTACATATTTTGTTTGCAAAGAAATGCTATGCAGCTAACAGTAAAATTAAAAATATAATAAACCTGGAACCCAGAGTAGACCTTGCAAAATATATTTGATATATGTCTTTGTTGCACACACTAATGACTTGTATATACAATATTAAATGTGGTGTGCACAAACCAATTAAAGATGGTCTTTTGGGACATCATGGGCTCTGAATAGTCCTGGTGAGTCATCAAGTACTAGCTTTCTTTTTTATGAACTAACTAGACCTTTTTGGCAGGGCTTTAACCAACCTACTTGAATAACCTGCAGTACATGTACACAACACAATAAACTACATATGTAGGCATTGTGCCCATCTGTGTAAACATGTACCCTACCTGGAAAGGTTGTGTCCGGCAGCTGGTAGCAGGAATTTGAGAATTGTGTGGCATCCCTCACTCCTTCCCAACTCTCTGCTGGCTCTGGAGGACTGAATCGCAGTTTCCCCACAGGTGGTTTCCCATAAGGAATTCCTAAAAATGCTCTAATATTACCACCCAGCACAGAAAGCAACTTCCCTTGAACTTTTCCATCGCCGGTGTTGATTACAAGATCATCTGGCGTGGCCGGTGATACAGTCAGGAAATGAGGTAACAGAAGAAGAAGGGTGATGCGACTGCAGGGAGATAATTTCGCCATTGAAAATCCTGGAGAGATAAAAGACCACACTCACTTTATTGTAAATTTATATTTATCAATATGTAGCCTATTAAATTAAATTATCACACTAAATAATACATAAAACCAGTGGCGTTATTATAACAACAAACATGGCCCCCACTGAACGTTACCAGAAATAAGTTATGCTTACATACATCCTTATGAAGCTATGTCAATACAGTAGGCTACGGTGGGTGTGGTATCATCAATTTAATAACAGTAACTTGAGTAAATAACTGGAGTGCTTTCATAACCACAGGCATGAACATATTTATTTTTAACCCGTGTCCGTGGAGAGTGCTGTCAAAAAAAGTGCGGCTCAAAGATCCAGTTCCCAATTACAAATCACCACAGAACACCAGCTGCGGTGCTCCTTCGCGCAGCATGTGCGTCACTAAAGACATCCTCATATATTTGGAAAAGAATACAACTCGAGTGATTGGAAATGTGCAAAGCGCAGCGGACTCTTTGAGTCAGCTCTACTTTCGAGAGACAGTGACAGCATGCATTGTGAGGTTACAGAGGAAAAGCCGCGTTCAGCGGGGCGTTAAGAGAGAAATGGAGACGCTCCGGGTCAGATCAAACACGTCCTGGTGTTGAATGTACCAGGACCAATTGATAAAAAGGCTAAAGGGACGTCTTACCTTGTCAGACTGCCTGGCTTGAATGAATAAGGAACCTGTAATGATGGGACGAAGAAGGCGTGGACACAAAGCCTCTGTACAGTATCTGGGCTGGCCATGTGTGCCTCCCACAACGACAATGGCTACTCCTACTACTACTACTCCCAACTATTACTACAGTAATAGTAATAGCAATAAAGATAATAATAATAAAGTGATAGAAGAACAACAATACTGAATTAATATTAAGTGTACACTTCTATCCAAAATAGTAATAGTAGGCTACTTATAATTATAAGAATAGTAAGTGTATCTTCTGGGCTAGACTGTATTCATATATTCAACACTCAAAGGAAAACACTAAACAGGTCAGGTGTCAGATGTCTGTCTGGTAGCCTACGATCCTAACCAGTGCAACACTAACAAATTACAAAAATGACATATACATGATCTGTTTTCCAAATCCTATTTAAGTAAATGTATTATCACCTAAATTATAACCTTAAAACGCTAAAGACCAGAAGAATGGCTCCTGCCACTGTATCATTTTACATGATTTTATTAGATTGGAAAAACTGATGCATCAGTCTGTAATATACATTTTACTCTATTGTATTGTTGGTGATGTGGGACTAACTGTAACTACATTTGTAGTTTCCAGTAGTTCCCAACTGAGGTAATTATGGTGTCATTATATAATTAATAGGGTATTTAATACCTCAATATTGCTCAATATTTGATATTCCTTTCAATGTTGTAATTGTTTTGTGTGTATTATATAATTATATTATACACACAAAACAATTTGTGTGTATAACGTATACCAAAAGTATACTTTTAGTATACTATAACCACATTATAAATATTATAATCTTGTGCTAATAATATACCGAAAGTTATGAACACATAATAAATGTATTAATATTGTGATTATTTTATACCAAAAAGTATACTTTTATCTTATTCCAATTACTAAGTAAGAAAACTGTTATTACTATGCTATATTACTTTGTATACTACATACTATTGTCCATTACAATATTATAAATATACGACTAGTATCCTAAAGGCTGAATGAACTTCCCAGTTAGTAATCATAACCACTGTTTTGAATTAAAGTTTACATGTAATACTAAAAAAAAACACAACACTGAAGCATCAAAATGTTTAACTATGAACAGGATCCATATTATGTAGTTTTTCTTTGGCTATATATACTGCTCATTGTTACACTTTCGCCTAATGACCGCTCCCACGTCCGAGGCACTCGTCTGTAGACATTCTTTAATAACACTATAGCCTATGTGTTATTAAAGAAGAGACGAAAGATGATGTCACAGCATATTCATACAACATATTCTTATATTTTGACTCCACAGGACATCCTGTTGAACCAATGTTATTTAAATCAGTAAATCAGTATTAACATCGAGGAACTATATCAATATAACATACCAATATTCTACTATACCGTCCTGTCTGCCAATAAAAAAATGCTTCTTTAAAAAAAAAGTAATAAGTGAAAGATGACGTGATATGTTAAGTGCACTGTACGTTACTTTTAAATATGTAAACAGATAAACTAATTTCTAATTTCCCTTCCCTGTCGCCCATGTTACTGCACCGTTAGCTAGCTAGTTAAGTTAACTGTTCGAGCAACCATGTCGTTTTGATCATTTCAACAATAGAAAAGGTTATGAAGTGATTTTGATTACTATTTGGGAAGCTAATTCAGCCTTTAGGATACTGGTAGTACATTGATAATAGTATGTGGTGTATAAAGGAATATAGCATAGTAATAACGTGTGCTTTCTTTGTATTAAGAATAAGCCAACAGTGTATTTATTTAGTGTACTATAATCACAATATTACTATATTTAGAATGTGTTAATAATATACCAAAAGTGTAATTTTAGGTATATTATTAGTACAATATTATTATATTTCTAATATGATAATAGTATACCAAAAGTATACTTTTTTTGTAGTGGATTTTATATGCACTTCCACATGTAAATGAGAGCCTCTGTTTTAAATGAATACATAAGAAAAATAAGATAATTAATAAGGGATATTATAAAGAATATTATGAAGAATGTATTGAGGAAAACCTAGGAGAAAAAGTATGATCACTGTGTTATTATTGTTACTGTAATGTTGATTCTAAGATGTGTTATGGTTATCTAAATAATAGGATGACTCAGGTATGAATGAAGTATATTGATTCTGAGATCATAAAAAACCCTGTTTCCTGGCAGAAGAAGCTTTTATTTTGAAGAGTCTTCCCGAAAACCGGAAGTGAGAAACAGCTGGCGAGCTCTTCGGGGAAACCTTGGCTGTTTATCAATACAGTAGCTGAGTTACAGACTTGTGTTCTTTTGGAGTTTGGACTTGGTATTTTGGACTTGGGAGTCCAGATTCCAAAGGACGGGAGGACGCAGGACGGTCTTTCTGCAATTTGAACAGCAGCTGACTTGACTGCGTCACCCATCAGCTTTTCTTTATTCCAATTATTCACTGTTAATTATTTTTACAGCCAAACAAAATATGACAACCCTTATTTTTGATTGTGTGTGTGAGTCTATATATATATATATACACATTCCTGTAGGTACATGCTGCACAACATAGGGAGATTACATCCTCTTCTTACTCAGAAGGCGGCAGAGGTTCTGATCGAGGCTCTTGTCATTTCACGCCTAAACTACTGTAACTCCCTTCTGGCAGGTCTACCTGCTAAGGCCATCCAACCTCTGCAGATAATCCAGAATGCAGCAGCTGGACTGTTCTTCAACCTCCCTAAATTGACCCACACTGCTCCGCTCCTCCGTTCCCTTTACTGATTACCGGTGGTTGACCGAATCTGCTTCAAAACATTGGTACTTTGTCATGACCCAGAGTTTTCTGTCTTTTTGTGTGTCTAATTTTGAAGTCCTTGTGTCACCTGTTTCCCTGTGATTGTCTGCCCTGGTCCTGATTGTTTCCTTCTGTGTGATTGCTAGCCCCGCCCTCATTGTGTTCACCTGTGTCTCGTTCCACATTTGTCCAATCACCTCTGCCTTCTTGTGTATGTAAACCCTGTTCGTCTCATTCCGCAGTGTGGCTTCATACCTTGTAGTCGTACTAGCAGGGCTCTGAAGTGTCGTGCTTTTCGGTCTTAAGTCACGCACTCCCGCCACACATCGTATTTCTCATGCTGAAAAAAACTCTCGGCTATTTAATGTTTTAATGTGCCGCAGCGCGCAAACATGAGCTGGCCACGCTGCCCTCACCGTGGAGGAATCAAGCGCTCCTCTGGAGTTCTGCTGTGAGGTGCCACTTATCAGCCAATCCAAAAAAAGAACTGGGCTAAACAATAGCCAATCAGAAAAAAAACCTGTATCTGGGTAAGATTTAATCCAGAAACCAATGAAAATAAAGCATCCTGGAATTGCGCGCGACTAACTAATATTCAAAAATTTCGTTCTGCGGGTGGGAACGCTTGGGACGTCTAGAATCCGTCTGTCGCTCTCGCTACGACACTCGTGACAAACTTGCATACCGTGCTGCGAATGGATCTGGTCCCATCTACATCCAGGATATGGTCAAGCCTTATACCCTAGCACGTTCACTCCACTCGGCAACTACCAGTCAACTTGTGACTCCATCACAAAATCAAGACTGTTTGCTGTTCTTGCTCCTCAGTGGTGGAACGAGCTCCCCAATGACATCAGGACAGCAGAAAGTCTCTACATCTTCCTTCGTAAACTAAAAACATATCTTTTCTGGCTTCACCTTGAATAACAAAGGATTAGCCCTTCAGTGACAGTTGAATGATACTTACTTATGATATTTTTGTAGTTTGGCTTTCTTGACAAAATGTTACTTTCTTGTTGTTCTGATTTGTACTCATGGTTGAATGCACTTATTTTAAGTCACTTTGGATAAAAGCATCTGCTAAATGACGTTTCACGAGTCCACGAGAACACCAGTACAGACAAGAACGCATGTTGATAAACGGTCCTTGCCTCCTTTTTAGCATATAGCATGCTGTGTTATTGAAAGGTATTTGCATGTTAACCTTCACCAGGCACGTGCACAGACATTTTGGGGGGCAGGCGCTCAAACCAAAAAAAGGGGCACCCAATGCCACAAAAAGTATTCTGACAGAGTTGAAGCATTAGCAGCAATACATCGATGAAGCTGTCCTCCACCTGCGTCTCCTCTGGCAGCATCAGACCGATAGCTTACATTTTCTTTATGAATAAAGATGAATTATTATATAGAAAAAACAGTACAAGCGTTCTGATTGGCTCATGGGTCGTCATGCCAGCCACGTATTGCTCTCCTGGTCTGATAGGGATCCGTATTGCCCTCTGACGTCATTTTCAAAATGAGCGATATTGATAGACATCAACAGACATCCCTCTGAACAATACCAGAGGCCTTATGATTTTTTTTTCAGTCTGACCACGCAAATACTAGACTAGCCCCTGTTAAATAGAATGGAATAAGAATGCACTCTCTCTTCTCTCTCTTTCTTCTCTCTTCACTCTCTCTCCCTCTCTCTATTCTCTAAACATAACAAACGTCAGTAAACAGCTGGATGAGGCTTTGAAATCAGGATTTCGTGAGTTTTTGTTTGTTTATTTGTTGAGGAACCGTCGGACCAGTTGTGACGTCATGTTTTCAGCAGCGTAATGTTGTGGTTGATTTATCACAAACATCAGGGGACGAACACCGTCATGACCTGTTTGTCTGGTGCTGCGGGTCAGAGGAGAAGGAGGTGCAGCCGTTTGGTGGCGCGAGGAGCACTGCGCGGAGGAGGAAGTGGAGGAGGAGGAGGGGGAGGGGGGAGCGCGGCGGGGGGAGGAGGGAGGGGGGGGCGGGGCATGTGAGCTTGTGAGCGCCGCGGAGCATGTCAGGGCGAAATTCTTAGATAAATGCCCCGTCGGATATTAAAACACATTTGGGGGGACTTGATGACAGAAAGAGTAACTTTTATTCTTAAATACTGATGAATCAAAAAAGTGTGCTCCAGCAAAAAGGGCACTTTACTCATCCAGGGCAAAAGGGCTGGTGCTTGAGCACCACTAGGGCTCTATCTGTGCACGTGCCTGACCTTCACTAACCAATGGGGCTCTTTGTGAGACGCAAATCAGTCTCTTACGGTTTTACATAAACTGTCTGCAGCCAATGGACTGTGTGAACGGAATCACGTGATTGATTATCCCCTTTGATTAATGAAAACTGTTTATTATATATCCCTGGCTCCGGCACTTCTTCCTCTGCCAGGCCGTTTCAGATTCATATAAACTTGTATAGTGAACGATTAATATATGACAAATAATAGCATAAATAACTTACAAACAATATGTTTGAAAACAAAGTGTAAAGAAGTACATTTTAGTAATTGCACAGAACTTAAACTTATATTTTTCTTATAATATATATTCCAATATAAGTACAATACTTTATTATATTTGCAATGGACGATTGAAAATGTCAGTATATTTTAAGTATGTATATGTTTTGCCTGGGTTTTCTTACTTTCCACAGTAGTACAATTGTGAGATTACTGTAGTTAAGTACACATAACTATATTTCTCTCTTTAAAGTATTTGAAGTGGGATGTAGCATAACAGGGAACTACTGAAGTAATGTACACATGTCTCTACAGTACTTAAGTACTTTGATACCGCCAGTTTCAGCAATACATTGTGAAGGAATCACTGTGTCTCTCCTGGTCACCTCAGCGTGACAGAGATGACTGGCACTGAGCGTGAGACAGTTATTCAGATGACGTTCCTTTCACCGGTTCAACAACAATAAACAATAACATGAGCATTAAGCAGAGTTGAAAACAGGGCTTCATTGTACATTAAACACAGCGATGGGTTGATTTAACACAGTCACGTGATTTGTATTTTTTGTGCTTGTCCTGTCTTGCAGTTCTTAGAACTCAAGTTAAACATAATGAAAACAGTTTTTAAGTATATCAGTTATATACAGAACATATCTGCAAAATGTTCACTGATTTAATCATTGAGACTTCTTTATTCTAGCTCTCACTTGTATTATGTACTTGATGAAAAACTATTTTTTGCCACACGGCTGCAAAGATCATTCTGGTTGCTATCACTCATTCTGATTTTAATTAATTGAACTTAATTATACAATTTTGAAAGTCTTTTATTATCATTGAGTTATATTGCTCAATGACTGTGCATATATATATAGAAGGAAATATGCTTTGTTTATCAAACAAAACTCTTAGGAATATGCATGATTGTAAGTTAGGATATGTGTTATAATGGAAATGCACTATATTGTCCTTTATGACTTGAAATAAAGCTAATTTGTCATGGTGACACAGTGTCTTATTCCTTATTATAGCACTTCCTGTGTCTGCCCCTTGTTTCTTTCTAACACTACTGTCTAACTATTATGTGTAAACCACAAATGATTCTCGAAATGACTGAAGTCCAGAAATTCAGGAATATCAGGATTAACTTGCATTTCCAACACCACCCTATTGTTACATAACAACTCTCGGTCAGTGGCCCTAACTTTCAAGCTATGACTCTCTAGGTGCCCACTATAGCATCAACTTTAGACGTGTCTGGAAGCGTGTTTATATGCACACGTCGAAACAAAGCTCTCTCTTTAGGCAACGAAATCACTTACTTAGGTTTTGAAAAACATTGTGGTTGACATTAACTTGACTGACTAAAGATTCATGTGCTGAGCGAGTGATGGAAAGAAATCACTATCTATTTTTTAAATCTTGGTATTAAAAAAAAAACAATCTATCAATGATTCACACACACTTCATTTTTCACAGATGTCTAATGGAATGAATTCCCTCTTCCTGGAAGAAAGAGTGAAAGCATAATTTGAAACCACAGGAAAACATTTGATTTATTTTCTTTTTCTCATTCTGTCTTTGTCCTTCTTGCTGTCTCACCATCTTTCAATGTAATGGTGGACATCAACACAAAATAATGTGAGCTTTATGGAGGTCCTTAGAGACTTGTACAGCTCAGCTGGAGAGTTGGGTGTATGCACATACAGAAGTAGGAAGAGAGAAAGAAAGAAAGAATGAAAGAGAGAGCAAGGCAGCAAACAGTTTGTGAGAAAAACGAGGCAGCACCATAACCACCATCAGGAATTAAGCAGTTAAAGGGAGAATTGAAAGGCATTTGATGTTTGAGGAGCCTTTGAGACAATGTTTTATCTCTCTCCTTCCAACATCATCAAAATAGGCTTGGGACTGGAATGTAACACACATGCACACACACACACATACAGAAAAGTTAATTTCACCAATGCCCTTTTAATGTCAATCTGCTGTTATGAAAGCAGGGATAAGCAGTGAAAAATAAAACAAGGAAGAAAAAAACATTTGATACATTTCTTGTGTGTAAGCATTGAGCAATTTGATAGTAAAATATCCAATCATGCTGTCACAGAGAGGAATATTGGTTTATCTAATGCTCTTTCATTCTTTCTCTATTTCATTTTAATGTGTGTGTGTGTGTGTCTGCAATATTTTGAAGCAGGATATTTGTTAGGTACTTACATCTTTCACTGAAGCTTTATAGACACATTCTGAAAAAAAAGGTTCTGACTAAAAGGTGGATCACTTTATAGAGGCTTAATATTCAATATAGTAGTGTGAAAGTATTCATGACAAAAACTGTTTGAAAAAATATGAGTGATGTGCAAATTATTGCAGAAACAAAAGACCCAAAAGAAAATTCCGAGGTCAAACCAAACACACACCTTGTGTGTAAAACATCCACTTTATGGCTGGAAACTACAAGCAATGTTACAGAGTTGGATGTAATGAAAACCACATTTAATTACCTCCTGTATTTTTTTTACTTTTTTAAATTACTATAACAAGGCCTAGAATAAGTTTGATTATTACATTGGATGGGTTTATGTGTCCTCTACCTCTATCACAGGTTCCATAACCCGTGGGTTCATTAGACTTTGAAGGATCAGCGGTAGCGGTTTGAGTGTCGAGTCTTATCTGCTCTGAGGATATCCAGACACATTGTACATGTCTGCTTGTGAATGTAAGACAAGTTAAAGAAAGACATTCATTTATTCAGATTGTGCCGTAGACATTTCAGTTTCACAATCCCTTAGTCGATGATCCGCTACACTGACATACCCTTCCCGAAGTGGTAGAACAGAGATAAGAGAGACCAGATGGTTGGGTTGGGGATATGTTACTTGCATGTGCCTGAACTGAAACAGACGGAAAGGGGTAATAGATGTTTAGTAGCTGGTGAACAAGTTTTACAAAATGCCGCTGTAACTAGGTAACTGACAAGGTCAAGTTCGACAGTTTAGCAGTGAATGCTTAAATACAATATTCATATTGATGAGATTATAGTATTTGACAGCTGCAGAACTAGAAGTAAAGAAACCTGGTTATTTTGAAAGATGAGATAACAATTAAAAATACATAACTATTTTATACTCATTCAGTGGTCTGACAATAAAAAACTAAACAATGTATAGGGAACAACGGTATTAGGAATTGGGCTGCATTAGGTGACCACAGAAAGCAGGAAGACACTGAACGGAGGTTGCAAGGCCTGTCACGCTCTTGACATTACTGAGAGTCAGGGCTGGGTGTTAGTTCAATTCAATTCAGTTTATTTGTATAGCCCAATTTCACAAATTACTAATTTGTCTCGGAGTGCTTTACAATCTGTACACATAGACATCCCTGCCCCAAAACCTCGCATCGGATCAGGAAAAACTCCCAAATAACCCTTCAGGGGGAAAAAAGGGAAGAAACCTTCAGGAGAGCAACAGAGGAGGATCCCTCTTGAGGATGGACAGATGCAATAGATGTAATGTGTACAGAAGGACAGATTTAGAGTTAAAATACATTCAATGAATATGACAGTGTATGAATAGTTCATTGGAGGCATATTCCACGATGGAGACCTCCACGATCCATCAGGCAGATGGAGGTAGAGAGGAGTGGGCGGAGTCTCAAGTTAAGAATGCTAACTGCCATCTCTCAATTTTTTCGTCTTCACAAATTTAAAGCTTTGATGTCGCCACTTTGATCATTTTTTTCCGCCTGTAGCTTTTATTCCTTGTCTTTTATCATCACACATACTTCGAAAAAATGTGTTGCCACTTTAAGACATTTTTAAAACATTAAAAGGCTCATAAGAATGTATTGTACCCTCAAATAGGAAATGCAAAAGCTGAAGAGCTATTATGAATATTATATTTAACATCTGTCAATATACCCACCTCACTGTTGTACACTATTCCTTTAACTGACTATATGGTTTAAGTTGGCCAAGGTATATATGTTGACTCAAATGTGTCTCCTCATGTATTCAGTTCAAAACTAAAGATCAAGATGTGTTTTCCTCTCGCTGTAACAGCAGGAAGTTGGCACTTAGGATGTAGCTGGATTAGAACCTAATGCTAAAAAAATCCCCACCAGACACATATAAAAGGGTATTTAGGTCAGATGAGTGTCCACTTTACTGATGTCACTGTGTATAATTCTGTGCATTTAAGTATTTAAGACATGACAAGGAAACACAGTCATGTCCCACTGCCACTTGAGGCTGCAATATCCATTTGTCTGACCAAAAGACGATCTTCTTTTCTTATCTCCATTCATGTTACTAAATAATAGGTCTCAATCTTGGTTTATGTTCGTATCCAGATTTGGGTCAGGCTTCACTCTACTGAGTAAGTCAACATGGTCCTCATGGATGTCACAGACGGATTACTAGGGATTTAGCCTGTTTATGCTATGGCTAAAAGGTCAGAGAAATGTTAGTGCAGCGTGACTGCAGGATAACAAGTGGACAATGGTTGTGTGTGTGTGGGGGGGGGGGGTGGGGGGGGAGGGGAGGGGGACGACAAGTGCATGAGTGGGAGGGAAAGAGGAAAAGGCAGTATGATAGATTATTAAACTATTCCAATGGTGTATAATGTCATTAGAAATCCTACTTTTGATGTAATCTTAATAACAACACTCAACTTCCTTGCAACACATTTAGTGTTGCATCGCTCACCGACTCCTCAACTCACTCTTTCTCACTCTTTGCTCACGTATGTGCACACATCCACACACAAAAGGGTCTTATCAGGCTGCTGTGTGTCTGAAGTGTTGTTTTCATATTGCAACCGTATTTCATTTTGGCCTACTTTCTTAAATTTGCCTATGGGGTTTTGTACGGGGAGAGGAACCATCACATTTATATATGAAGGAAAGGAAAGAAAGGTTGGAGAGTTGTTTATGTTCACGTTCATTTTCCTTGCCTGATCCCTATCTCTATATCCTGCCCTTTTTCCTATTGTAGTTCATGTACTGCATTTTCTCTTTTGTCTCTCCACAAGCGTGTGCTGCTGTGCAAGACGGGTTTAATCACTGAGGGCCATGTGCCGTGGGGAATGATACTTAAAAGCTGAGGGGCAAAGGGAGGAAAGGAAATATTTATTTTAGTCTTTTGTGGAATGGTATTCTAGAGACAAATCAAATAAAAGAAACAACAATAAGTCTTCCAGTCAAAATCTGTCTTTGTTGAAGACGAGATGGGATGAATGCATAATGAAGTGGTAGACGGTATCCTCTCTATTTCAACATTTATATTTCATAAAATGTCAAATTTATCAAACTCTTTATCAAATTTCTTGCGATGAGTTGTGGAGAGAGCTGTTCCCTCAACAAGTTATTTGCTTACTTGCTGTTGCATCACAGATTTCACAATGTTTATTGTGACTTTTGTGCTGTAACAAATGGTAACTCACTGGAAACATATAAAGATCATGTCCACGAGCAGAGAGAGAGAGAGAGAGAGAGAGTAAAAAAGGGAGATATAACATTTTGAAGTTGATCCATTCACTTTTGAATGATATTACCGCGAGAAAAACATGTTCACACAAACACTGAGGTGCACACATACACAGTCTGTCCACAACACACATACATGCTCAAACATTCATGAACATAATGGCTCTTGTTGGTGACTTTCAATTTGTTGCGGTTAAAACAAACTCACTTTAAAATAATTTGTGTCTTTAACACGGTAGATGCTTATTTGCATAGAGACTATATGTTTATTAATGGAATGTGAATGTTCATGTGTGTGTGTTTGTGTATCGCAATCTTTTCCATACATTATATTTTAGATCATGAAAGCAATTTAAGACAACATACATAACCAGTTTAACCTAGACATCAGAGAGAACAGTTAGCAGGTGAATGCAAATCAAAGTCTAGTTTGGTTGTTGTGAAATTAAAATTAAGCTATATTCATTTCCAATCGTGTCACATGCTCCTGACATGTGTGTGTGTGTGTGCAAACTAAGCAAATGTGGCTGCTATTAACTGTTAACATTATATTTAATGAAAACAAGTGGAACTAAAGCAGCACTAATGACTATGATAACAAAGGCATTATGTCACATTATTATAAAAGCATCTGCATTAATAATAATGTGACATAATTTCTTTATCAATATTTATAAATGTTTTTGTTATAGGGAGTCTGGGGACTAAATATATGAATACATAACTGCTTATATGGACTATTTTGAATTGCTGAACGTTTTCAGACGTCTGCTCTGAAAGACTTTAGTTCTACACAAGTTCTACACATAATACACCAAATATGGACTTCCTTTATAAGGAGACAATTATATGTCATCATTAGTCTCACCGATTGGTTCCCGAATATCATGAAATCAGTTAGTATCTGGTGTTAGGCCTGTTGAGAGGCAGGTACCATATTATGAGTGAAAGAGAGAAGAGTGGCATGCATTTGAGGATGTGCAACTTTTTGATGGGAACTTGGTGGACTATGATGGTGACCCACATCCTTGCAGTGTTTTGTTTAGTTCCTGCCTGTTTCCTCCTATCTGTTGACCATGGACTGAGGCCAACTCAGAGCTCTGTGCACGGCTGGCAACACAAGAGGAGTGTCGCCAAAAGTAGGACCTGCACATAAAAAGTTGCAATATGTTGTTTTGTTCTCTGTTTGTAATAATATTGTCTTGTACACACACACACACACACACACACACACAGAAACACACTACTATTATTGTTAAGGTGAGAGCTACTCTTTTCTTTTGTGTTTTAATAAAATACATTTCACCTCATCCTCCTGAGAACCAAGGGCAAATAGTGTCTTCCAACTTCTTATTTTTATGTGAATTCCTACCCAATAAGAGTTAAATAAACATCTTACAATTTAAACATCAGTGGACCACAGGACCATTTCCGTGTGAAATGACATAAAAATATAGAAGATAAACTAACAAATTATGGCTGAGTGATATTAATACATTAATATATTCAACTTGATTATTGAACTAAATCATTCATCCATCTGGATTGTTTTTCTTGTTGGTTGAAGGATAGTAAAACTGAACATCTTATTCAATTAAGTTTATTTTGTATAGCCCATTATCACTAATTACAAATTTGCCTCAGAGGGCTTTACAATCTGTACACAAACGACATCCCTGTCCCAGGACCTCACATCGGATGAGGAAAAACTCCCCAAAAAAAGGAAAAAACCCTTTAACAGGAACAAATGGGAAGAAACCTTCAGGAGAGCAACAGAGGAGGATCCTTCTCCCCGGATGGACAAATGCAATATTTGTCATGTGTACAAAAGGAATCATTACAGAGTTACAACACATTCAATCAGTATGACAGAGTGTATGAATAGTTTGTAGTAGGCATATTCCAGAGAGGAAGCAGAGTTAATAATGTGCAATGGAGAGATGAAAATTCATCCATAAGTAGAGAAAGAAAAAACGTCCCCCAGCAGTTTATAGACCTAGAGCAGCATATCAAGGGGCTGGACCAGGCCAAACCTGATTCAGCCCTAACAATAAGCACTATCAAAGAGGAAAGTCTTAAGTCTACTCTTAAATGAGGTGACTGTGTCTGCCTTCCGGACTGAAGGTGGAAGCTGGTTCCATAATAGAGGATCTTGATAACTCTGGCTCCCATCCTACTTTTTAAGAGTCTGGGAACCACAAGTAGCCCGGCATTTAGTGAGCGCAGCTCTCTTGTGGGGCAATATGGTATTACAAGCTCCTGAAGATATGATGGAGCATCACCAATCAAGGCTTTGTAGGTGGGGAGAAGAATTTTAAATGTGATTCTTGATTTTACAGGGAGCCAGTGCAGAGCAGCTAATACTAGAGTAATGTGATCTCTTTTCTAAGTTTTAGTGAGTACACGAGTTGCAGCATTCTGGATCAACTAGAGGGACCTAAAAGACTTATTAAAGCAGCCTGACAACAAGGAGTTGCAGTAATCCAGTCTAGAAGTAACAAACACGTTATGGTCAGAACTAACTTAGAACCGATTTATTTATTTTTATTTTCTAAACCATGGGCGTCGTAAGGCCTATTTTAGGGAGCTTCAGCCCCCCTAAAATGTTCTTCAGCTCCCCCCCCCCCCAAATATTTTTGATTTAGTATTTTTTTTTTTCATGAAATATAACTCTTGTTTCTCACATTGACACGTTATTTATAACTCTAACATGCTACATATCTGCGTGTAATCTGGTTTGTATGTTTTATACCCCTTCAAATAACAATCCCATAGCCAAGTTATCATACTTAACCAGTGGTCCCCAAACTACGGCCGTATCCGGCCCGCCTCCACATTTGGTCCGGCTCCCTGAACAATACCAGAGACGCGTTCCGATTTATTCTTTTTTTCACCTGGCCCGCTGCCGTTGAGATTGCAGTGAGACCAGTGGTGTAGTGGTCCCTGGAGAAGTGGGTATACTCTTAATTTTGCAATTTTTTTAAGCAGCCCATACAGCAAAGGATAAACGGCCTGTTTTATAAATAGTGACATACTCTATTTAGTTTACCCAAAAATTATTAACCTAGTATTATTTACACATTGCCACATGATTCCTGCTGCTTGACCTCAGGGAATAAGGATTATGAAATTATTGACCCAATACTGACCCACAGACTGGTAAGAGACAACTACATAATTATGCAATTTGAGTAAACTATTCCTGATCCTTACTCCATCCACACAAAATTGGACAACTATTCTCTCGCCTTGCAAGTTGTCCATATAGACCTTTCTTTCTTTTGTAAACTGTCTCTTGGAACAGCTAATTTACAAAACATAGTGTAGGTCAGAGTGTGGTACTATTATAAAAATAACATGACTTGGAGCAGATATTACTGGTCCTACACAGGTGGTGTTATGCATGAGTATAACATATATTCAACATGAGGCAAACACAGTTTTACAGTGAGAGATTTGTTTATTTTTTAACATTTATTTAAATAAATTATTTCAAAACTGAATTTGACCATGCATCCTTGTTCATGTTTCACTTTAAATTAAAAACACAAATCATCCTCTTCCACACATCAAAACCAATTAGATAAACTCAAAAGTGCAAAGTCCTAAAACTGAAAAAATAAATGGTTTTCAACAGCTGAACACTATTTTAGCATACCTCTTGAGATATATACAAATATCACCACAAATATTGAATATCATCATTCAAATAATTCAACAATATATTAAAAGCGATGTGTTACAAAACAACAATATCTAGTTAACAATGAACACAAATATATACATTTGACAACATATCCATGAAAACCACAGTGACTCTCAACACAGTGCTGGGTTTCTAAATAAGTGCTCATATTACAGTATATTCCAGACAGACTTGCTTTCTGCAGGGGTTTTCACACCGCATTGCCTGAAACGCATAGACGAGGCAGCACGGTGTCTCTTCAACCAGGTTCTCGTATACTTTTGAGGATCAAACATGGAAGTAGATGGGCCATTGATATTAATCATCATCAAGTTTGATATGTTTGAGATCAGTAGGACAGCCCTCTTGTCTGAGCTTATATTGTTCATAAGGCTAAAGTTCCTCTCACACTCTGCTGTGCTGACAGGGAATGTTTTCATACAGTTCATGATGGGCTTTAGGTCCTTGGGCTCACTATTGGGCTCTTCCAGTAGGTCTCGCATCCCATTCAGTGCTTGGTCTGTGCACTTTGGCGACTGTTTTTACAGCCAACAGCACATACAGTATCAAGGGCATTTTGAACTTGTGCGACGCACAGCCAGATTCTGGCACAAATATGGCAGCACTTAAGCATAGGGACGTCACGTGGAAACCATGAATTTGGGCAAATTATAAAAACGGGTACTTTTATTTTATAAAAGTTTACAAGTGCTTCTTCCTCACGAAGTATCAGTGTGCGACACGCTTGTATCGTCAGCTTTAGTCGTACTTTCTGTGAAATGCAAATGTTCGAATGCCAATTAAACTAGACAGTGAACATCAACATAATTAAAAAGTATCCTTGTGAGCATTCTAGCATGCATTTAGCTGAAATGCATGCTAGTCTGCATCCTGTACCAAAGTAGGCCTTTGGCCGCAGAGTCTCCATGACAGTAGACAACAGGAAATGGATAACATTTATTAAGTGCATTTATAAGAAGGACTTTATACCTCTCATCCACACACACAGAGTAAGGTACTACATAGCTTTAAAATTATGAGCAATTTGGGGTTCAGTATTTTGAGCAAGATAATGTTCTAGTTTGACTCTAATAGCTTGGTTCTGTAAAGATATAATAAGCTGATGCTATTCGGATACTTAATCATTAATTGAATGACCATGAAAATACAGGCTGGATGGGAAAGGTGAAATAGAGAGATTACAACTAGTATATTCTTTTCTTTTGTGTTTCTACATTTCCCCCAGGTTGAATACACACACGCACACACAACTATTCTAAACATTTTCTTCAAGTGTGTTTTCATAAAGTAATTTGGAACTCCCGCCGTATTAGTGGGAATATGCAGAGTTAAAATAGTGCAAGGAAAGCAAGTCTTGCAGTGACAGCACTTTTCAACACAATAAAAGCTCTGTGCAAGATGCCAGAAAGCATCGCTAGATAAAGTGTCCTTAATTCTAATCCGGGGAGAAATGTGAATGAAAATATGGAAGGAGAATGTCTTTCTGGTGCAAATGAGGATTTTATTTTTTCTCTTTTCGAGGAAAGTACTGCTTTGTGCAAATCTGTTCAAACTGGCTATAATTACACTGCCCTATTAAAATCTCTTATTGTCTAATTTGGAAATAATTACTCACAGTAGACTTCCTTTGACACAAATATGAGAAGAAATAGTTATCACACACATACAGTCATAAAAATAGAAACAATTCTTAAAGTTTAGACAAGATTACCCAATAACTGAATACATGCGTAACAACTAAAACACAACTATCATCTAACGCATCATCTGCAGTGGCGGTGCGTCAATAGAGTGCGCTAGGGCGCCGCCCCACTTGAAAAAAAGAAAAGAAATATATATTATATATACTGTCAAAAAACATTGTATACCAAATAATTTAACTTTGAAATATACCGTTTTGACACGCTAAATGTGTGTGGGAGACCGTAAGCCCCTGTCAACAACCACTTAAGTTAAATGTGACAAAATATAATATATCGCCATTCATCATCACTGAGAAAAGCCCCTCCCCCTTTTACAGGCGCCGGCCAAATGTGAGTCTATGGCAGCGAGCAAACGTCTCACGGTTGTTGTGGCAAGGACAGCTTCTCATTGGCGGATGAAACTTGAATCTTCAGGCGCAGAAATGTGAGCCCTGGCCAATGACATTGTTTCTTATTTCAACGTGATTGGACTATTCGTCGAATCAGAGACCTTTATCATTCCCTCACAGCCCATATAGCTCCCACGTATCTACGCGAGCAATATAGCTAGCAGAGACTTTATGTTAGTATGGCGACTGAAAACTCTGTGGTATCTTATCTCTACGCGAAACACCTTTCAATCGATGATCAGATGTTGACAAGAAGAGGCTGAAAGAGTTGGGACCCCGAGCGTCCGGATAAAAAAATTCAGCAGCAAAGCAGTGACCGTGGGAGGACGTACACCCGGAGCTTCTCCTCAACCAAAGCTGGTAGCTCAGTGAGTAATGCGTCTTTTTGTTTCTCCTGTCTGTTGTTCCAACTTTATAACTTTATCTAAAATACCAATTCAACCCCCAACAAGATAGTTTGTGTGTGTGTGTGTGTGTGTGTGTGTCATAGAGACTAGAGCATCAAGGGGGCTCCTGGCCTTTTGTCTATGTTGATGAGCCATCAAGACTCACAAAACACAGTTTTTTGTCAACTCTGATTGTTGGCTTTTGTCTGTCGTATGAAGCCTGTTTGTAGTAGATATTTCCTGTCTCTGTCTCTCTCTATATATTTAACTGTAGGTTTGTGACACCATACTTGGTCACACCAGGGAACGCTTTGCCTTCAAAGACCACCTCATCAGTGCCACCTTACTCCAGGGCCCCCAGTTTGAATGCTACGTCAATGTATTCCCTGAAGTTGCTCTGGCCACCAAATTGAAGGCCTATTCAATGCTCAATGGAAGTAAGCTGAAGACAGAGCTTAGCCTCATCTATGGCACAGAGGAATTTCGATCCTGTTGTGGTGCTGTGGATCTTTTCCAGTTGTTAAAATAATCTATGGTAGGTATTTTCAGAGACACAAACACTGCTGAAAATCATCATCACAACTCCCATGACCACTGCTGAGGTTGAGAGGTGTTTTTCAACACTGAAAAGGGTTACAACCGTTCTCAGGAACATCATGACTCAGGAGAGACTGAATGCCTTAGCCATGCTCTCAATGGAAAAAAGGCGTGTCACAGACATGATTGACATAAACCAGAGTTATTGAGATGTTTGCCAACTTGAAAGAGAGGAGGGCTGAATTTCTTTACAAGTAGTGGGGCCTACTCTGTCAAACACCCAATGTAAAATATGATGTATCTCTTTCTGAATCTATTCTGCTCTAAACCTCTTTCATGTGAGGGTGTGGACACCTCTTTTATTCTGTAAACCTCTGAAACCCAACCCAATGTTTCTTAAATCATTCTGCTCTGAACCTCTCATACCCAAAGTTACAGTTTGTTGATAGTTGTTATTGGACAGCACTGTGTTTAAAAAGAATAAAGCTTTATTTTTATAATATTCTTCTCAAAACCTCTTTTCTTCAAATTTTGGGGTGCTATTTAAACCGCGCTGCCCAACTGCGCCCAGAGTGCTTTACAATCATGGCCATGGCCCTGTTGAGACTCCGCCCACTCCTCCTCTCTCCCTCCATCTGCCTGATGGATCGTGGAGGTCTCGATCGTGGAATATGCCTACTACCAACTATTCATACACTCTGTCATATTCATTGATTGTGTTGTTACTGTGTTTTAATTTATGTATAATAATTCCTTCTGTACACATTACATCTATTACACCTGTCCATCCTGGAGAGGGATCCTGTTAGGACTCAGCCAGCCGGGGCCCCACCTCCAGAGCACACCTGAAGCCACTCTGCACGTCGCAGCTGTAGCTCGTTAGACAGGGAAGAAATAGAAGGACTGCCAGTAGCTCGCTGCGAGTTCGTTCTTGAGGCTCAGTAGGAGAGCTCAGTCAACCCTGGAGTGTGTTGATGTCCAGAGCGTTTTTTTGGATTATCGTGAAGTAACTTTCCCCGTGGATTATTTTCAAGAGAGTGAGTTTTTGTATTTTTTGTTTTTGTTTGTGTGCTTCCCTCTGCCAGATTAAGGAGGCAGTTTTTCTTTTGTTTTTGTTTCTCTGAACTTTCTGCTCCCTGGAGTATTAAAATAAATTACGCCGTGCTTTCCCGGCTAAACATTAACAGTCTGTTGTTGTGCAATTGGGTTCGAAGACAAATCATAACAGATCCTCCTCTGTTGCTATCCTGAAGGTTTCTTCCCTCACAGGGATGTCTATATGTAGATTGTAAAGCACTCTGAGACGAATTTGTAATTTGTGAATATGGGCTATACAAATAAACTGAATTGAAGTGAACTATGAGCACACAGTTGGTTAATTCATGTTGAATTAATAATATATTTAATTTTGGCTGAAACTTAATTTCGAATTGCCTGAGCACTCTCTCAATCTAACTTATTTTTTAGTCTACTGTGGTATTGACTCCTTTGTCATTATGTTTGATTTTTACAAAAACTTTCTTTGATGCAAAATAAAATATCTCACTCCAAATATGAACTCTGTTGAAATCAATAGAAATATTTGAAAATGATATACCTTTTGATATATTTGAGAGACTTGCGGTTCTGTCTCGGAGACAGAGAATGAGCTCTTTGCATTTGAATAATTTACATGTGCTTTGCCTTTGAAACATCACTCCATTGTGGTTGATGAGTTTGTGTGTCCTTGTGACCCTGAGAGGTTTGTTGTTGGGGAGAAGACTCCTGGAAGAGTCTTCCAAGGGAAATTGCTGATGAATCTTATGAATAGGATTCAACAGGATTGATTGGCCTACACAGGCCAACAAAAACAGGTGTAGAGATCAAGATGAAAATACTGGCCTTGGCAGATATACCCCCTGGGTTTGTCAGCTGTATTGGAAGAAGAAATGTCACATTGCTCGAAAAGCGTTGTTTTGGTTGTGTTTGATATCTCCTCCTTTCAGTTAGATGTTCTTCTTTATTCATACATAAGCTTACGAATCCAAGGGCAAACGTCTGCTGGAATATATTATATGGTAGATTTGCATTCAGTGGAGTGCCCATGTCCAAGGTAAATATTATGAGGACAGCATTATGCTCATGTTGTGATGAGCTAATTTTACTTTGCAGTAAAGTCAACGTCAAACTAGCAGAGCTCACCACTTGCTTGTCTCACCAATGGTGGTTCCTCTACAGTTTAACATTTTCTTATGGAAACAAATGCTCTTGTGTAAACCTTATGCTGTGCCGTCTTCATCTACAGACACCGACGATGTCAAAGTAGCTCCAGACTGAAGAGTTAGTGACATGCTAAAAGTTAAACTTATGACATACAAAGGAACTGCGGCAATGAACACATCCTCTATGTATCAGCAATAATAAACAATACATATTCAAATCCAAAGTTTCTAGCATTTAGGTTTGTGTGGCTGCTGTGGTTCATATGTGTTCACGTCTGCCTGAGGTTTTCGGTGTGTGTTAAAGTGTGTGCCTATAGGTTCTATTTGCCGCATTGGTACACTCTGAGCTACTAGACTGATCAAGCAGTCCCCCGAGGTCATACAAGGCTGGGTAATTGAACCATTGAGAGTTTCCCACTAAACTGTAACTACCATTTCACTCCCATGATACACATATACATACACACACTCACACACTTTCAGCCACTTTCAGCCCTGTGGCTCCAACACACAGCCACTCCTGCTGCTTTGTGGACACAGACTTTTCTTCACATCCTATCATCTCAATTGCCAATTCTCTAACCATCCACTAGCTCTTTAACTGTATTCCTTTAAATCCCATGTCATCTTTCCTTTCCCCTGAACTCCAATAAAGCTGACATCACTTTGAGCTATGTTCCTACATTGTCTTTATAGATGTCTTATCTCATTGTTCCACAGCAATCTTTTGTAACTCCAACCATTCCTTGTTGTCCTTACAGTTAAACGTTTCCTTAGGAGATTTTTCAATGTTTATTTCCGATCATAACTGGTGAGCAAATCACAATCAAAGCATTCAATTAATATTCAAATTATTCATTACACTTAAAATAGTAAAACTTCTGCAGTATCTAGTTGCAATGGATGAACTAACACAGGTCATTCCTGCAAATGAAGCTTCGCGTAAGTTCAGACAGGAAGACCATACCCCTCACACCAGCCTTTCATCCCTCAGTCCAATAATCATTTCCCACAAATGCGCACTAATTACTTACTCGCCGTCATTGCTCGGCGCCGTCAATCATGACTCCAGCTGCGCAGAACAGCTCGTCCAATCGTCTCACTGCTGTCTCACTCAAATATGACCGTCTCTCTACCTTCAGTTCATTCAGGTTGCTGTCATGCACCCCTCCACCACCCCATCTCCAGCCAGTCTTCAAGGATCCATCAGCTTCAACTCATCATTCCATCAGCTAATCAGCCACCACCAGGTCTGGACTCCACGGCCCTCAACTACAAATCTCCCCATAGAGTCCAAGCGCCAAAGACTGAGACTTCACCGTTGCGCATCACATGTTAAACAATAAACATCCTTTATTAACACTATTCAGGGTCTTACCTGATTGAAATGCTAATTGTCATAGAGCAGTGGTCACCAACCTTTTTGAGCCCAAGATCCCTGACCTCCACCTTCATGACCGGCAAGATCTACCTATAATACCTAGAAAACGACTGTCCAGACTGGACTTATGACTTGAGGCTTTTTATTTGGCCTAATTCTAATTGAATGAAATCAAAACACTTTGGTCCAGCTTCCAAATTGATGAGACCAGGAACACAGAATTTAAGTGCAATATAAAAAATAAGATATTTGTTCACTGCACACAATATGAACAAGAAAAAACACATTTGCAATGAGCAGCTGGATGAACTACCAATATAAATGTTGTATTTATTTACATTACAACATGACAATGACAACATGATCAGTCAGTGCAACTCATGTAAGTTCAGCTCATCATAATGCCATCAAGCCATGTGACTCCAGTCAGTGCTCTGGCTGTGACTGAACTCTGTCTGTGAGCTTGTAGTTAGTTCATAAGCACAGACAGTCTGAGGCCGTCTGTGAGCTGTCTGTCAGTAATCCAGCTCCTGGTCTTTGATTTGGTGATTTTCTCAACTTCACTGACGAGTTTTTCAGGGCAAATTTGGTATTCATGAAAGTTTTCTCATCTGGGATTGGTTCTGAAGTCAGCCCGTTGGTGAATACGTTCACATCAGCTCTACAGACATCCTCAGATTTAAATAATTATAATAATAATACATCCTGCATCTGTGCTTTTTCAAATAATAGAATAAATACAATTGCAATCACTTTCAAGTAAACCAGATTGCTCCATCAGACAAGAAAAAAAACTCAATGTTGAGCTTTTGTTTTGAAGGACAACAGCAGAAAAGCCGAACTCACGGAGGTAAGACCTGGCAAGTCGCCAAGAATCTCGGCAGTTGCGCATGCGCAGGCGTAATTTGTTAATGCCGTAACGTAAACATTTACACTAAGGTACAGGCATTACAACATTTATTTTTTGATGACGTAGTTGTATGTCCTTGTACTTTGAACTTGTGTAATATGTGAAG
Organism: Pseudoliparis swirei; assembly: GCF_029220125.1. Classification (NCBI taxonomy): domain Eukaryota; kingdom Metazoa; phylum Chordata; class Actinopteri; order Perciformes; family Liparidae; genus Pseudoliparis; species Pseudoliparis swirei. The sequence goes on from NC_079407.1 coordinate 8,912,656, forward strand.
TTATGAATAAAGGTCTTTCTGCATTTCCCCTGTGCCTCACCTGTAGTCCTACGCTCCCCTCTTTGGGGGCGCACAGCTGAGAACACGGCTGTCAGAGAACCCGTTTTCAGACGTTCATTAAAATCAGGCGGAGATCTTTTCTGACGTCGATCTTCCAGTCAGGAAGAAAACGTTTCAGAAGACACTTCAGAAAATGTTCGAGAACGAGGAACAATGTGTTTCTGATTTTATTTTCATTTTATTTTGGAGATCGACAGGGAACGTCTCCGAGATCGACCGGTCGATCGCGATCGACGGGTTGGCGACCACTGTCATAGAGGGTATTGGAAGCAGAGTTGGGACTACTGGGGCAGTTGAGACCCTAAAGCCCTTTGGTATTCCTGCTGTCATAATTTCATTACAAACAGGGTGTCACTCTGGATACTAACCAGACCAGGTAATATAATTGCAGGATAGGCAGGCTTGTTTTTTCCAGACATACCATATAGCATATCAGTCCAAACATGCAAATATAATGAAATATTTAGTTTGTTTGAAAATAGTTCGTTTTTTAGGTCCAGCAATGATGTTCCTGGGTCAATGTGACCCGGTGAATGTTGAATCATTCAAAAGTTGTCATTAACCCAAAAATCCCAATAAATATAGTTTATACACCACTACTAACAATTCAATGAGTTTTTCGTTAAATGGAGTTATTAACCCAACCATAGATCAATTAGGATAACTCACTAGTTTTAATGAAAAATACATCAAATACGTTCAAACTGTTTTATAGGTACATTGGAGACATCTAGATAGAAATTGAAACTTTCTATCATAACATGTATTTTCTTCTACATTTTATTTGCATTATTACCTTCGCATTGAAAATGCGGAAGGTTATGTTTTGATCGCCGTGTATTTATTTATTTAATTGTATGCGTGTTATTCGCAAAACTCAAAAAGTTTTGAACCGAATCGCATGAAATTTGGTGGGATGATTGGTTATTAACCGGGGACCAGTTGATTAGATTTTGGGATCGATCGGGTCAAAGTTCAAGGTCAAAGGTCATGAACAGGTCAAAATCTTCTTGAATCGCATGAAATTTGGTGGGATGATTGGTTATTATCCGGGGACCATTTGATTAGATTTTGGGATCAATCGGGTCAAAGGTCAAGGTCATGGAAAGGTCAACATCTTTTTTTTACCATAGCACGATACATTTTTGTCCAATTGGCATGTAACTAATGCCAAAATGTTCATAATTCAATGCCCAATCTTGTGATATGCGAAGGTATGCGCTCTACCGAGTGCCCATTCTAGTTAAACTTTGTTTTTTTCATGGGGAGATCAATAGAGATGAGACATCTTTGCTGTTCAGCATCATATTGACCCACTCACTCAAAACCAAACCAAATGAGTCATAAGGATTTGTATTATGTATGTATATTTATAGTTTTTAGATACATCGATTATATTATAAAAGATAACCAAAGGCCGGCGCGCAGTCATCCTTAGTACAATTGTATGTATCTGCAGAGTGTAATCTTGATAGGACTTCTAAGCAACCCTTTTGTATGTGTCGCAGGGGAAAAAAAGGTTCCCATCAAAATAGTATCCGTATTTTTCGTAGGGGTAGGTGTGCGTCGGAGATTGGGATAAAATAGGGTGTGTTAACACTCTGTCACTCAGTCAGTCTATTAGAAATCCAATACCATATTTATTAAGGGAGACATGAAAGAAACCCTTACTTTAAAGTTTAGTATTACCGGTCCAATACAGGTGTATTTAGGGTGAAAGTGAGAAGATAAGAAACATTGTTTTGTCTGGAAAGATACATACGTTATGGTTTTTTAACTTAGATGTGATGGACGTCCTTATTTTAATACCATGTGGACATCTTTATGTTAAATGTTTTACTCTTGGGGTAATACTTGGTCTCAATAAGTCACTTACTGACACATGTATCTTTGAGAAACTGCAAGGCCTTTAGTGGATTGAGTTGGTTTGAAGGCATTACTTATTGAACCCTATCCGGGCCTTGCCGTGGCCCGTACAGATTGTAAAACCCTCTGAGGCAAATCTGTAATATATAAAATAAACTGAATCGAATGTGCATTCTGTCACAGTTCATCTCCACACCATCCACACTCTACTTGTCAGTATTACTCCCTCATTAGTTTAACCGGTTAACAAACCTGCCTCTGATCATCTGATCCTGATTGGCTTCTGTTTCCGGAAATTTGAAATAAGTCAAAGATCCCTGTAATTGTGTGTGTTGCATTTGGGTCCATATACAGTGAGGTTTCTATTTAAAGTCCTTTTCAAACTCCAGCTAGATTAGACAAGACTATGAATGAAAGGTTAATGTCTGTAAAAAAGAGTTTAATTCTTTCCTTCAATCATTTTATTTTAAGTTTTTACAAGTTACACCAGACAACCAAAAATAACAACGAATAAATACAAATTACATAACAACTAACTATATGAACAATCAGACAAGGACACAACATAAATCATAAATCATCATCTTCCATATTGAACCTACTATAACCATTCGTTCACAGAGTTACTTGGGTCCCAAGATTGCAAAGCCTCTTCTTATGGTTTTGGCATAGCCCTCGCCAATAAAATCCATAAAAGGGTTCCAGATGGAAAATAACCCGTTCATGTCTCCTTGGAGAACATGTGTGAGTCTTTCCAGTGGCAGCAGTTGTAGGACATTGTGAAGCCAACTAGAGACAGATGGTGTGGTGCTGTTCATCCACTGCTGTAGGATAGACAGCCGAGTGCAGTACCATAGAAGACTGAGGATGTCTATGTCTGTTTAATATAGGGGAGGCAGAGTGTAGGCCTAGGATACATATGAGAGGATTGAGCTCAATAGGACATTTTATTCTAGAAGATATTTGGTTCCCAATTTCAATCCAAAAGTTATTAATTTCCGGGCAGAGCCAAATTAAATGCACATAAGTACCAAAATGCTGCTTACACCTTAAATATATGCCAGAACAGTCTTTGTCATATTTGCTATGGGGTAGTTTGTAATTTATGTATCATTATTTAATTGAATTTCTTGGGATTTGTAACTACTACATATTTGTTTACTATTTAACATGATTTGTTTTCCATTGGTGATCAGTAATTGTAGTTTTAAGATCCTGTTTCAATGATTGTCTGCTGCTGTGAGTACTTAATTTACTTAAGGAGAGCAGTTTATAATAAATATAGCTTGTTTGTTTCCTCTTCAGCTGGCAGACTACAAATTTGTAAGAAACGGAAAAACTGTGTTTTGGGTAGCCCATACTCATCCTGAAGTTGATTAAACGACTGGATTCCATGTGTGTACCAATCTTTAAAAAGTGTTTAATTCTGCAATCATATTTGAAACCAAGAAATGATTGCTTGAGCTCATTACCAGTTATGCTCAGCATAGGCCTACTGCATACACTTCACATTGTGCAGTTGTTCATTGGTGTGTTCATGTTTGTGAAGATACATTTTGTGGCCAGACAGCACACTCAAAAATAGACAGAGCCACAGGAGTATTTAGCGTGCCATTGTTATTCCACACAGACAGCTGCATCCATTGCCCACTATAAATACACCGAAAAGCAATTAGAAGATAACATTAAGTTCTGAAATATTGACATTTGAGCAGGTTATGATCCCTCTGGACTTAAGTCAGTGTCATGTTGGTGCGGGGCTGGACCCAAAACCAAGGACTTGGAGGAAGACTAATACACAATTATATGTATTACAAGGCCAAAGATGGAAGAGGTATGGGATCCGTGATGGTGTCTTCTGCGAGCTGGTGGCCGGTTGGGATGGCTAGGCAGTTCTCCAGGAGAGTTATGGGGGAGCAGAGAGGCTGGAAAAGCACAAGTTTACAGACAAGAATATCCTGAAAATCCGAGAGGTTCTTAGTCGTTCTTGAAATGTGAATTGACGATCTGGCGAGGAGTTGAGGGAGAACTGAGGTAGATATGCTGTGGGTTTTGATGAAGTAATGGGTTTCATGTGTCTGTTGGCAGCAGGAGGACGAAAGGAATGACACACCCAGGCAGACACACACACACACACACGACAAACATGGGAACATGAAGCACAATTTTAAAATCACACAGTAAATGTTGCACTTAAAGAGATAAATTGAACACTATTGCTGAGTGTATATGGTCCCAATCGGAATTTGAGTTGAATTAGGTCTTGCCTTAGTGTTGAATTGACTCTTAATAGAGTAAACATTTAACACTACCTAACACTGTATAGTTCATGCATTTCACATTTCATTATTGTGCAGGGCAACAATACAAAACATTGACCTTAGATCTGCATACAATGGCATAAAGGGACAATGTACAAGGAGGAGTCTGCCATGCCGTACTGCATTTGAAGATCAAATGGTTTAAAATAAAACCGGTCATTTATGTGCAATACCTTGACAAGCCTGTCAGGATGCAGCCTAACCTCAAATGCATGGTAATGCTGATCAAAACACATGGTTTCCAGCAAGTTTACACAGGGCAATACACAGTCATCTTCAACAACAATAGTCCTTATCTTACAAAACACAGGCATCTCAATTACTACCTCAGTACAGATAATGAAGTAGGGGCGGTACTCTGTACCATAATGTTTTATCCACATAGCAGAAAACACACTGGTAGATGATACAGCTCCAAGTCTGAAAGCAATCTCTGAACCTTCTTTTAGCGCATGAAGTGTCACCATCATTCCTGGACCTAAAGTTAATCTTCCCTTGCTGAAAGACTCCCAATACATCCCCTTGCAACTTTGATGCTTTTTGGCTAATGTCAGTGTAATGTTTTTAAAGCTTTTTAACTGATTCTTGAAGAATTTATGTTTAGCCTCATAACGCATCATGCCCCACATGTGCAGAACTGGGTGGATGTTTCGAATATTACGAGGGTAGTGTATCATGAAGTGATGCTTTGGCAATAGATTGATTGCAGGAAAAGGTGCTTGAAAAGCCGATGATGATCTGTGATTAAATGTTTGAGGTAAATGGTCATGCCTTCTGACAGGACTGGAGAAAATACAATATTTACTATCTGTAGAAGCAAAAGTAGAAGATGCCAGTGTTTATCACCCGTCTGCATTAAATCACCAAATATCAGAGGCATATTCCGCAATAAGCACCAAGACTCTATGGCATTCAACACCAAATCATTACTTGCATCAAACAACTTTACTCCTGGTGGACGATTTCACTGCTGATTGAAACCATCGTCAAAAGCATGTATCCTACCAACCAGTTGTTCAGCATTTAAGAAGTTGTCCTGAATGTATTGCAGAACAAATTTGACCTCAAACTGACCAACTCCATTTAAAATGTCATGCATTACATCCACAGAAAAATTGTTGGCTGTTTTGAAATACTGAAGTGAATTCCACAGACAACTGCAACACCATATAAATGAGGCAGAGAAGGATTTGTTTGTATAGTTTGACAGTGCTGTGCATGCATTGCGACAGTTCTTAGTACAACTTCCGGATCATCTTCACAGAATACAGTTTGAAAACAATGTTTCTCAAGTAGACAGAAACGACAGCAATATCGAGCACTAAATGACTCCACAAAGCCAAACAGACCGTGCAACCTAAGATTATCCCCAGTGACCTGAACTATGGTGCCATTAATGACACGTTTTAACATGGGAATTGGAAGTCCCTCTGTCTCCAGTAGTTTCAGATCATTGACGAGTGGCTCAAGTATCAAATTAAAACCATAACGCTTGATATCCTGTGCATTAAAAAGGGCACACCAATGTTAACCAAAGATGAATATAAGATTAGGGGGAAATTTCTTAATGTAAAATATATAGCACCTAATTTATGCAACCCCTTTTTTGAGCCGAGGGGATTTGCAGTTTCAAAGTCATCGTAGAATAACTCAATCTGCAAAGCATCTTTTTCTGTACTAAATAAGGGACTTCCTTCTTTGGGCACAGACCTGAAATTGAACATATCTGAAACTTCAGGATGTTTAAAAATTGTCTTCAAGGTTTCAAAAATGGGAACATATCAAAGTTGATCGGTTACAATAACCTGGAAATATGTTCCAGTAACCTTGTTTCTTTTACTGTTAAATCTTGTGCCAAGCACCTTTTCAACAGGTTTTACATTACCCCATTTGTTTGTAAAGTGTTTTTTTTAGCCTCTGAATTTAAGGGTGTGAATGGGTTTTCTAACATTTGGTGAGATTGTTCTATTTTTTTCTATTTTGTTCTTTTATTCTGCGTCACGTGGAGATAAGCACTGTAAAGCTGCATCTTTAGTCTGACTATGAATCTCAAAAAACACCTCTTTCATGGATGAAACAAATCTATTTACAGTAGACTGACCTAATCCAGCTGCCTTGAGTTGTGCGACTGGACAGGCACACATATCCACAGTGCTCCCATTGGAAATTCTCAATTGTTCACATGTTGTAGGCGTCTGGTCTACATTAGCAGTCACAGAAGTGGTGGCTGTCTCGTCTGCATTAGCCGTCATCAACTCTCCTGCACTGCTTAAATTGACATCAGTCTGAACTCCTGGGTCATTAAAGTCAGTATTTTTGGTGTTCAAATGTTTCCTAAAACCTGAAAAAGTACCAAACCCACAGCCACATCAAGTCTGAACACATTTAAGGCGAAGATTTTTTTCAGGCAAGTAACCATGAACCAAATGTAAATGGTGAAAAAGATGCAGGTGGCTTTCAATGATGCCTTCAGAATCCTGCTCAAGTTCCGAGATGGACAAGCACAAAGATGTTTGTGAGCCGGAATGTTCCCACTTTTCATGCTGTGTTGAGGAATTTTATGTATACATTTTATTGTCGACTAAGTGTCTCAGATAATGTAATTATAAAAGCCTTGGCTGACCCAGCACTGAGTGATACCAGGTATTCGTCTTGTTTCTGGAAGCAATGGAACAAATGTTTGTATGTTTTTTAATCCTGAGTGTTTTTTTTAGATGAAATGGCTGGACCGGTGTCCTCGTATTGTATTTTATATATTATTGTTGTATTTGTTTTATGGACGCATGAGTCTGGAATAAAGATATATATATAAATGCCTAACAAGCGTATTTGAACAAGTTAACTCCGCCTGACAATCAAAACACTTCATGGTGTTGGAGTAACTTCAAGCACTAATGGAGCAACCTCGCCTTAACTTCGGCAACACAAGGACTCTCCTTGACTTTACCAACATCGATGTTTTACACAGTTGATTGGATGAACGTGTACATGTGGTGGAGCATGGTGTTGAATGATGTGCCAAAAACTAAAGGTGCCTTGAACAGTTCATCAAAAGCACCAAGAGAAGAGGTTGACCTGCAAGGTATGGCATTCTTGTCAAGGATGATGAAGAACTGGTGGATCACATTCTTCCTAGCACCGACAGCCAGGAGGTAAGGTTGAGTGCTGGTAGTGATAGTATCAAGGTGCTCTTGGATGTTGGTCCCAGTCTGAGAAGACAAACACAAGGAGAGCCATTACAATTACATAGTAATAGTATCAGTATTGGGAACTATAGTAATAAATGATCAGGGGTGGGATTTTAAAATTCATCATACATTTTGAAAAAATGGATAACCTTCTTGAATACCACAAGATGCTTCTCTGCTTGGGATGCAGACACCTTTCCTGGTTTCTTCCGACCCTGAGCAGATGGTGGAATCAGGTGCAGCAACAGTAAAAGTGAAGACAGGTCTCTGTCCCAACCCGTAACAATTTTGTTGTTAACACACATCAGCATATCTGCAATGTCAAAAACATTAGCCAAACACTTAAGTGCTTTTGAGGTTTCCTCAGTATAGACCATGTTATCTTATATTAATATCTCAATCCAGCTTTACATATGTTAATATGCAATAGTTTACACATGTTGATACATTTCAAGTCTGAATGCAAAACAACAACAAATGGCTTATGAAAGTCCACATCCACTTCAGTGCCATCCTCAGAAGGATCAGCTGCCAGAAGGTGTTCCTCAAGCTCCCTGATGGATGGAAGCTTTCTGCATTGTTTGATGATCTTTTTCTTAACCCTTGTGTTGCCTTAGGGTCATTTTGACCCGAATCAATATTACACCCTCCCCCCGCCTCTGGGTCATTTTGACCAGATTCAATGTTTCACCCTCCTGTTATCTTTATATTTACTAACATATTTTACCCTTTGGGTTCAATTTGACGCCAGCAATTAAAACCTCCAGAAAATTATTAGAATTAATATTGTTTTCCAAGTTTAAGTGTGAGGCACTTTATGTTTGTTTGTTGACTACCGAAAGAACACCGACAATAAACATTGAATGGGCTCAAATTAATCCTAAAGCGGGGGGAGGGTGTAATATTGATTCGGGTCAAAATGACCCTAAGGCAACACAAGGGTTAAATGTGGTTGGCCACCTCTTCAGAATCTTGCTTGATGTATCCTCTCCAAACATCAGAACGAAATCCTGCTCAACCTAGTGTAGGGATGTTGGGGGACAGTGTCAGGATTTTATAATCTACCAAACATAATTGTTAGTTGTTGTTAGTGTCAATGCCCATATCCTGTTCATCTAAAATGTCAGATATTTATCAAGCCTTTGACATCTTTAAAACGCGGAAAGTCGGAATGTATGTCACTAGACTGCTGGGGGTCAAGGATTATGTTGCGGCGATAGACAAATGTCAGTTTCATCTTCTTCTTGATTATGTCCTCATCAACTGAATGTTTCATCAATGATATGGCTTCTTTAGATTCATCGTCGCTCAGGACAGTCTCTGGAAGAAACTCGGACTCTCGTCTGACAGTTGGTCCTCCAGACATGTCATCACCAGATGGTCCTTTGGCTGATTAAACACCATATAAAAAATACTGTGTGATAAATACTGATCACAACCATGTGCATTTTTGATTTTTTTTGGGTAATTTAGATTTGACATAACTTTTAAGAAAAATCTATCATTTATTATTGACTGGAGAAAAATGTGCAATAAAAGGCAATCACTGATTCTCCATACATTCCTCCAGTATTAGTACAGAACTACCTCCAAATGCTGATCGTCTGTCTTTAGCAGTACATCTCTGAAGTTTCAATTCTCCAGGCGAGGTACCCAGTACCACTCCCGCCATCATAATAATGCTCCTTGGAGGATAAAAGGAAAACAAAACAGACATTTCATAAGTAATATTTAAAATGTAACATCATGCTCTGGAAGAATTATACATGTTTCAATACAGCATCTCACACAACCACAATCATCACTGTGTTTAACTCACATAGCCATTCTTGGAGTAATGGTCACTGAGGTAGTGGAATAAGGCCACAATTCCTTTGGCATACATGTCCTTCAACTCTCTGGGCGGTGATGAACTGCAAGATTAAATAATTCATTATTTTGTAGTCATATTTCCAGGATTTAATGACAGATTGAAAACACAAGGGCCAACTAAAAACAATTAGTAAATTACTCATTTTTCTCTGTTATGTCAGCTGCTAGAATGTTCACCATTTTCCTTCTGCTTTCATCCATCAAGGACTTGGTTCGCTTGTTTTCATTTATTATCAGTTCCCCACCAGATTTCTTGATAAGAATGGATTCCACCAACTTAAACACAATCAAAAACTGTTATATATATATAACAATATATCCATTACAATTCACAGTTGACTTGAAGTCACTAGGAGAACCAAATCCACAAAAAAATTGTTTTAGGGACTTCTGTACCATGTACATTAGTAAGCATTACTTATTTCAAATTAGGGGTTGATGGTTGGGACTGGTCACAGGACGTTGCACCGGAGACCGATTCTAGCCATGATTGAAAAAGAAAGAGGGAGATTAAAAACATTATATACACTACCCACAAATGTTTCCCTTTATCCATTGAACAACATAGCTTCACATGACAAATGACTCACTTACCCATTAAATAATATGCATTACAAATGTAACAAACCTGTGTCATATTTGATGGTTAGCACGCCAGTTGATGGATCCTTTACTTCGTCCTCAAACACATGGTCATCCAACTCAGTTCCCGAACTGTCAACAACTTTCACCCCTTCGGTTATGGCTGGGACACCAAACTTTGCAAATGCTAGAATCATAAAGGTCATTAGATATGTTTATTACTTACCAATACTTGTCGAATGTGTATTATTACCTATTAAATGAAGGCGTTAATAAAAAGTGAAATTAAATGCTTGAAATGATTGGGGATTAAATTGATCCTCAACCAATTTGAAACATTTATTAGCCTTTTTAAAAAATTCTCAAAAGGTTACTTTCCTTGATTTTAGCATTCATAACACAGTAAAATGAATATCCAGGGGTGCACATAACGGGTACGCAGGTACGCATGGGCGAATATAATCAAAATGCGTAATGCAACTTGTGTTACTTCGCGCCTTTGCGTACTTGACCGATCTGATATTGATCGTCTCTAACCAGCAGCATGTCATTCTGTCTCTACGTGTCACGTTCACACTTCTCCGCTCTCCGTCTCGCGCGCCGCAGAGCTCCGATGTCGGCGTGTGCGCGCACATCGGGATGAAAGTGGACGTCACAAAAGCTGACGTTACATATGGAGTGAGTACCAGTGACAACACACTGTAAAATGTAATAAGTTAACTTTCCTTGAAAAAGGTGAGGAAACCGATTGCCTCAAATTTTCTAAGTAAAGTAGCTCAATAATTATAAGTTCTTAAAACTAAAAATAAATGAGTTTTGGCAACTGATGTAATTGGAGTAAACATAAGTTCAGTCAACTCATAATATGTCATTTCAGACAACTTAAAAGATACGAGTGACGGTAACTTAAAATCTTTAATCATGTAATAAGTTGACTTTACTTGAAAAAGGTGAGGAAACCGATTGCCTCAAAATTTCTAAGTAAAGTAGCTCAATAATTGTAAGTTCTTAAAACTAAAAATAAATGAGTTTCGGCAACTGATGTAATTGGAGTAAACATAAGTTAAGTCAACTCATAATATGTCAGTTCAGACAACTTAAAAGATACGAGTGAATGTAACTTAAAAATCTTTAAGTATGTAATAAGTTGACTTTACTTGAAAAAGGCGAGGAAACCGATTGCCTCAACATTTCTAAGTAAAGTAGCTCAATAATTTTAAGTTCTTAAAGCTAAAAGAAACTAAGTTTAGGCAACTCATGTAATTGCAGTAAACATTAGTATAGTTAACTTAACAATTATTAGTTACTAGGTTAACTTAAAAAAGACAACTTAAAAGATCCAAGTTATATTAAGTAAACAGTACAAATAAGAACTAGTTAACTTTACTAGTCAATGAGATCCCATTACTTAGAAATAGTGAGGAAACCGATTGCCTTAAAATGATCAAGTAAGCTGAACTAAAAACTGTAAGTTGTTGAAACAAAAGAAGGAGAACAGTTACAATGGAAGACGTTTATTTAGAAGAAAAACACATGTTTTAAAACTCAAACAACGTGCTTAAAACGCTGAACATGTTGCCAGATTAGGTTTTGTAACGCAGAAATATGATGAACACAGCGTTTTCGGCATTTGCTAAATTTCACGACAGAAAAACAACAAAAACAGACATTTTCTAGGAAAGAGTTCAATTGGAGATAGAAGGGTGAAGTTCTCGGGCCTGACTGCACATCATCTACGGCATCAGTAGATTTTTGAGTGATTGTATTTTAGGGTTTTTGGTCCAAGTGAGAAGCACTCTATGAATAAATTCAGAAGGTGTTCCTCACTCGTTGAGGATACTCCAAATTCAGGGGTAAATAAGTCCGAAGAGTAGCCACACGGCACGGGGAAGATTATCACGGTCACCCATCACGACTGTTCCTCCCAAAACGATGGCAGTAGCTGTAGACTCCAGGTGCAGCGAGTGAGGAGGCCACGATGTCTTCAGCACCGTCAGGGTCCCAATGGAGGCGTGGGACACGTCCAGAAGGTCATCAGAGTCCTAATAACAAGAGCAGCATAAAAAACACAATTACATGTCAAATTTCACGTTGCATTTCTATGGTAGAACACACAATGGTTACTTGGATTCTGATATTATTAGATAATCAAGTGAAAGATGCTCAGGAGTGAGTGCGATGATTAATTCATTGATCATGTGATTCACTGAATGATTGCAAAAGCTAATAATAAAGAATATGAATTATCATATTTACAAATAGGGATATTTGAATGGAACAATAATAGAGCAAATGTAAACAACAGAATGTAGAAGGGCCTGAGAACAGGTCGATGCAGTTGCATCACAACACGCCCCGATCAGGACCCGTTGGTGGCTTCTGCTGTGTTTCCATAGGGTCAAGTCGAAGCTTCATGCCATCCTAAACTCACACCTTCAATAAAGAAAGACCAACGTTTAATACGTGGGCAACCAACCATATTCGTGGTAAACATCCACATTTCTTTGTCACTGCTGCTTCTGGGAAATGTGCTCCTACCACAGGAGGCTGAACAGGTACCTACCATCTTCAGCCGTCACACCTGCATCATATTGGCTGCTCCTGAACCTCCTGTGGCAGTAGAGCGAGCATATTGCCCAAAAGCAACAAAGAAATAGCGATAATGTTACAAGTGAAAACCCATTTTTGGTAACAAGAGATATTAGTAGAACCCCTCTACCATCATGCAGACATGTGAAGGTGTACAGATGCCCATTTAGGTGTGATATGATTTGTAATTTTTTATTTTGAAGGCCTTTGGGTTTTGAATGGGGTGACTAGAGAGCTGCAACTGGACCTGACTGGAAAGACGGGAGATCCCACTAAAAGGGCCCCAATCAGGGATAAGTGAATCAAAAAGTAGAAGCACTGATTGGAAGAGAAGTAGCCAATACCAAAAGATTAACACGCAGAACACATGAGATAGATTGGGCATCCTGTGGTGTGGAATTAAATAATTTTGACTAAAGTCTACTTACAAATTCTTGAAGAAGTCTGCGTTGTCATCTCCAAGGATGACGGGAGGGCCACGGAGGACTGCTGTTCACCTCCCAGTCACATCTGTACTCTAAAAAAACATTTTAAACACACACAATTCACAAGTGTTAAAGGACAATCATTTGACAGCTCTGCATGCAATGCTGTGACACTACTTTATTAACCACATAAAGAAAAATGACTGCTTGAGAAACTTACCCCAGGTGTGACTTGTTGCAGATATTCAAGTTTCTGTCCGACACTTTCCCCCTCTGGGTCTTGAACTTCTCCAGGAAGCGAGGAGTGTATTTGTCGAGATCTTTGAAGAACTCTGATTGCAACTCAGATTTTTGCTTGATAAGCGACAGAACTCAGCCAGAATCTAACGGAAAGAGAAATAAATTAAGATGTAGTTATATTAGACCTACAGTAAACACATTACAACATACTACATCACACTGGGCAGAAAACTAGTGGCTTCTAGATTGAACAGATTACATCAGCTCCCCTCATCCTTCCTTCATGGTCGTCACAGGAGACAATCTGTGTGAAGACATGGACTCAATCTGGCAACGCTTCCATGTGTTATGCAGTAGTGTGTAGAAGAAAATAAGCAATACTTTTTTACTTGAACATCATTTCCAAGTTTTTCAAAGCCTACAAAAGAAACAACAAAAGCAATTAGTCAAACTGCAAATAACTCCTCGTCAAGATGCATTTTTATGGCTAAAAAGCCATCAGTTTAATGGAAGATTTCACAGACAAATATGATTACAAATGCTTATCCTAGATATAGATAGATAGATAGATTGAAGTCATAAATAGTCTGTAGGGAGGTTGGCAGGGAGCTTCGTTTCAAACTTGCTATTGGTTATAATGGATGTCATTTCCATTAAATATCACAAAATAAGAAATGATGTTCAAGTAAAAAATACAAAAACGTTGTACCACATTCGTTGTGGCCGAGAAGTTCTCCATCATACGGTTGTGGTTGAATTATTCCTCGTTACTGTAGTGTTATGGAATAAGAGGGTTTTGAGCCCGTTGTCTCTCCAAGTATCTTTATTAGCTTAACCATACATAACACCGTGACTGACTGGATTCGGGTAACTCCAAGAGCGGACTGACGACTGTACACGCCCCCCCTCTGATCACACATGCCTTCGTATCACTCCGCATGTCTATAAAGTAGTACCATTACATTACAGTTACATTCAACCTAACATTGCATTCACTCTTAACTCAGTGACAGTAGCGTTGTGTGACGTAGTGCTGCGTTAATGCACACGAGTGAGACAGCCACGACGATGTCCGCCATTAACATTGTGACTCGTTTGTTTTGACGGTCTAGCTAGCTTACATTAAACGCTTCGTAAAGTTAACATTCAACTACGAATATACATATGAACAATATGGCGAAGATACGACGATGTTTACTAAGGACATGAACGGCAAAACGTTATTGAGACGCTGAAACTTACCTGAAAGTAACTCGCACACCTGCACCGCCTTCTCCCTGCCGCCAATCCCTCTCGAGCAAAGAACGTCTTCAGTGGTCGACTGCGCATGCGTATTCGAGCCGAGTGCTGCCGAGTGCACCCGAGTTTCTTCCGAGTCCGCCTCACTCATTTTTTTAAAGTAAAGCTTACTTGAGATAATAAGTTTAATAACTTTACTCACCAAAAAGTGTTCTTTACTAAGTTTCTTAAAGTAAGGTCAACAAAGTAAGCAGAAATGAGTAAAGCTCACTAATTTTTTTAACTAAACTTTACTATTACATTTTACAGTGCATCTCCTGGTACTCACCTGAGTAACTCACTGAAAAAGTTATGTGCACCCCTGTGAATATCTTTAGGTTGTGAATAAAAGAAAACTTTTGAGGATGTACTTTTAGGAAACACTGATCTTAATTCCCCCCATTTAAAAAATAATTATTAAATCTAGAAAATAATCATTAGTTTTACCACAAGTAGTGTCTTACATTTAGCATCAATAGTTATGGGGTTAGGGAAGAGAACAATAGAACATGTGAATTAATATACACACAAACACACACACACACACAATACAATAACAACAAAAAATAGAGGACTTTTAATGTAGCATAACCCTCTGGATATTCCAGTATATCAATTTGAAATAGCAACATTATATTACTATTACAACTTAAGTCTCTGAAATGTCTTACCTGCAGCCAAAAACTCCGTCAGAGTTGGTTCCGTTATTCGGACAAATTTTTGGACACGACCGAGTTTTGCCTTCAGTAGCATGGCCCCTGTAAAGAGTAGCAGCACATTGGTCAGTTAAAAGTCTCTTAAGTTACACACCGTGCACACCGTTAGCTTGTTAACGTTACAGCAGAAAGCAGCAGGAGGAGCCGTTTTAAAGTAACACACACTTTAGCTTGAGCCATGATGTTGCTCTGAACGAGTCAAATGGAGGCGTGGCTGCGAGTTTCAGCAGACCTGAGATCAGCTAACTTGAATCAACAGATGACTGCATAAAATAGATAAATATATTAATAATATACACTACCGTTCAAAAGTTTGGGGTCATCCAGACAATTTCGTGTCTTACATGAAAACTCACTTTTATTTATCAAATGAATTGAAAATTGAATAGAAAATATAGTCAAGACTTTGACAAGGTTAGAAATAATGATTAATATTTGAAGTATTAATTTTGTTCTTCAAACTTCAAGCTCAAAGGAAGGCCAGTTGTATAGCTTATATCACCAGCATAACTGTTTTCAGCTGTGCTAACATAATTGCACAAGGGTTTTCAAATCAGATATTAGTCTTCTAAGGCGATTAGCAAACACAATGTACCATTAGAACACTGGAGTGATAGTTGATGGAAATGGGCCTCTATACACCTATGGAGATATTTCATTAGAAAACAGACGTTTCCACCTAGAATATAAATTTACCACATTAACAATGTATAGTGTGTATTATTTATTAATGTTATCTTTATTGAAAAAAGTGCTTTTCTTTGAAAAATAAAGACATTTCTAAGTGACCCCAAACTTTTGAACGGTAGTGTACATTAATATAAATGTGACCGATTCAAATGTCCTCTTAAAATCGACCGTGCGGCTGCAAGAATACAATATCAGTAGCTAGCTAACCTAAGTACTTGAGTAGCTAGTAGATTTGTAAAGAATATATATTATAGCTTAGCATAGCCTAGAGTATTGTGCATAAATGTTTTGTGTAAAGTGGAAAATCACTTTGGAAGGTTAGAAGATTCAGCAGGGCAATCCGGTGCCTGAACTGATCAAAGAAGATAACAGTGACACACGAAAGAATCTTTATGCACCACGCTCATCCTGGAAGATGACTAGAACAAAGCAACACTCATACTCACATGAACAGGAGAGCCACAGAGACATTTACTGAGCGCAGATAAGATAATGAACGGTCCAAGCTAGGGCAATTAATATCCAGATTCAACCACAGGCCTCTCTGACTCACACACACATGCCCTTTCTCTGACCCAACACACGCACACACGTGAAGAGGCCTTTTGATGAACGACCTTCTGGACGCAGCGCATCCCACTTCGGAAGAGATAAGACTATCTTAGAAAACTCCCAAGCTCAGTCAAAGGAAGCTACAAGTGAATTCCATCTTTCTCTTCTCACACTCTTTCACAAACATATGCATTCATTGGCGGGCCACGAAGAACCAATGAATGAGCGACAACGGCGGAAGCAGAGAAACGAAGAACCAATGAGAAGACACCGCCCTCTCTTCGCTGGACCAATCAGAACTGGTCTTGATGACTATTTAAACCGTCGCACCCTCTGCTAAGGCGCCTCTCTCTGGTCCGAATACTCTAGGTATCGGGCTGGAGGGGGTCCATGCATGATGTCTACTTGTATCCTGATTTCTGAATAAAACGCTTATAGATGTAAAGTAGAAGTCTACCACTGTTTCTTTCAGTCAGTGCCGTCCGGGTGGTGTGTTCCTGTTCTTCCAACATCAACAGTTTCAAGTTTGAGTTAACTAACATTAGCTTGTTAATCTTAATTTGCTGAACGTTGACTACACATATAGAACTAGTTCCCAACTCGGTCATGTTAGCCCATTGTAATTTGTCATTTTAAAATGCAAAGACAGCTAGAAATAAGGCAAGCCAACATTATTAAGGTATTCTAAATGTTTGCCTCTGTTGAAATGCCAAAATACTGTCTTTGATATAATCCCTCCAACATGTCCTGGGTCTACCCCGGGGTCTCCTCCCCGTGCCTGGAAAACCTCTAAAGGGAAGCATCCAGGAGG
Organism: Pseudoliparis swirei; assembly: GCF_029220125.1. NCBI lineage: Eukaryota > Metazoa > Chordata > Actinopteri > Perciformes > Liparidae > Pseudoliparis > Pseudoliparis swirei. The sequence continues at coordinate 8,929,846 of NC_079407.1, forward strand.
CATCCGAATCAATGCCCGAAACACCTCAGCTGATACCTTTCGATGCGGAGGAGTAGCGGCTCAACTCCAAGCTCCCTCCTTATGTCCTAGCTCCGTACCCTATCTCTACGGAGGAAACTCATTTTCGGTCACTTGTATCGCGACCTTGTTCTTTCGGTCATGCTAACAGGACCACATCATCTGCACACAGCAGGCTGCGCCTAGATATCCTCTCCATGAAAAGCACAAACAGCACCGGTGATAAAGGGCAGCTCGGGCGGAGGCCAACACCCACAGGGAACGTGTCTGACTTAATGCCGAGAATGCAAACACAGCTCTTACTGCAAACTTTCACTGGGAGGCTGAGTAGTGTGATACCACGATAGTTCAAGCACACTCTTCGGTCCCCCTTTTTGAAAATGGGAACCACCACCCCGGTGTGCCAGTCCAAGGGCACTGTTCCTGACCCTCACGTGACATTGAAGAGGCGTGTCAACCAAGACAGCCCAATAATGTCCAGCGCCTTCATCATCTCAGAGCGGATCTCATCCACCCCGGGCGTCTTACCAACAAGAAGCTTTTTGACAACTGTAACGTATTTCCAAAATTGGATGTCTGGTAAAGTAATAATTCAGCCAACGACCTTCTCTCGTTCTCTCCTTTCCAACGGGAGGATTTATTCTCTGATCACACATGTAAAATACAAGCTCGATGCGATTGCAAACACAGCGGGAGTCCTTTTCAGTCATCACATGTCAAAACCAAAACGACTCTGCCTTTCCCAAAACAAGTCTGGCTCTTCAAGCACCCACATTCCGTGACGTCGTCCTGACCTCGGATCTGCTCGTGTGCTCCTTTCTCACAGGAGGGGGGCCCTCGTCCCCCTCTCTCATTGAAACAACATGATGTGTGTGTGTTGCTTTGGGTGAGGCGGAGTGGTAACCTTCGACAGGCAGACATAATACTGATCGGCACTTCAGCTGCTACGTGTTGTTTATTCTGAGGTTTGAAGGACCTGGACAAGATAGTCCAATTCAATAATTCAGATTAATATTAACACAACCTTAGCGGCCTCTGCCAGGGATATTGGTGTTGTGCCTGTGTGGGGGGGGGGGGGGGGAGGGTTCTACAGGCACGGCACTGCCCCCTCTAGAGGGGACATGTTGGCCGGATGTAGGAGTTCCTCAATGTGCTTTTTCCACCGTTCGGCAATGTCCCCCGTCCGGGTCAGCAGCTCCCCCCCCCTGCTGAGAACAGCCTGGGGTAGGCCCAGCATTCCCTTCCTTAGCCGCCGGATGGTTTGCCAGAACTTCCTTGAGGCCAATCGAAAGTCCTTCTCCATGGCCTCCCCGAACTCCTCCCATGCCCGAGTTTTGGCATCCACAACCACTGTAGCTGCAGCCCTTCTGGCCTGCCGGTACCTGTCAGCTGCTTCAGGAGACCCCCAGGCTAACCAAGGGTGGGAGGCCTCCTTCTTCAGCTTGACGGCTTACCTAAACCCCGGTGTCCACCACCAGGTTCTCGGGTTGCCGCCACGACAGGCACCGATGACAATCCGACCACAGGTCCTATCGCCGCTTCCACAATAGAGGCTTTGAACATGGACCACTCGAATTCCAGGTGCATAAGCACAAACCACAGTCAGAGCCTTACTCCCCGCAACCTGTTGGCGCAGGGAGGCGACCCTCTCATTCTCCTGAGAAAACTCCAACACAGCAGTGCTCAGCCGGGAGCTTGTGAGTATCTCCACTCCCGTCCGGCGCCTCTCACACTGGGCAACTCCAGAAAATAACAGAGTCCAACCCTTCTCCAGGAGCTTAGTTTTAGAGCCAGTGCTATGCGTGGATGTGAGCCCAACTATATCTAGCTGGTACTGCTTGGCCCGCCAAGGCCCCCTGCCCGGCCTGCCGCACCGGTCTACCCCGATGCTTGTCCCTGCAGATGGTGGGTCCACAGGGCGGCTGCTCCATGTTATTTCTTCGGGCTTAGCCCAACCGGGCCCCATAGGCGAAGTCTCGTCCACCAAACGCTCGCCGGCGAGCTCTCCTCCTGGGTCTGGCTCTGGGAGGGTGCCCTGGTTTCCCTTGTCCCGGCGAGTTAGCTTCGATCCATGGGCTGCTATTCATCGAGGTTTTTGAACCGCTCTTAGTCTGGACTATCACCCGATACCTGTTTGCCTTGGGAGACCCTACCAAGGTCTTATCCCCCCGGAAAACATACTGTAGCTCCCGGGATCACTGATCCTCTCAAACTCCTCCACCACGTTAAGGTGGCAATTCGCGGAGGAGCGAATTTTACAACATTATTGTTGCCAAATAAGGGTTTGGCTTAATGTGACGGTCCCTGTCTCTAATCACTAAGTGTGCTTTTGTCCCTAGAGAGCAGATTGCCTGATGCAGAGCACCTGGTCCGAGAACAGGGAGGGCTCACGTTTCTGGGCGCAGGCCTTCCCTCCGTCATAGGTGGAGTGGAACCTTTGTGGCCGGTTACTTTGGGTTTGGTTTTGGTTTTGGTTTCCTTTGTTGTCGTTGACAACACTTACATTCAATTACACACACATTCACATCGCTGTATTTGTAATAGCCTAGGAGCCGGGTTATGTCACAAATGTTTTTTCTCAGGTGAACCTTTTGAACAGATTGCATTTTTTTGTTTGAGCCAGTTCTTGTAGGTGTGGTATCAGAATATTGTGATACCAAAAAGAATATTTAGTTTTTTGGTGAAGGAGAATTCGCCCGAAGATGATGAAGTCCAGAGCTGACACCACTGGTGTTGAGCTCGAAACAACTGGCAAGAACCTCTCTGTTGGGGTTTGAAAAAATCGTTGCAGTGGAGGGGATGACATGTTGTGCAGAGACAAGGTACCCCTCAAAGTGCTGTTCAGTTGTTGGGGAATATTGGACATAGTTCATCTGAAGAACAGGGAGTTGGTGTAATGCCACATATTATTACATTGTCCACACTGCGTCAAGTTTTTCGGCATCCCATGTGGGCGTGGTTTAATATATCAGCCCTTTGCTCTCTATCTTTTGCATAGTTTAGTGGATGGACTGGCTCAGACTGGGGGATGAAGTTGTACTTTAACTTACAGTGGTGAAAGAAGTTCTCAAATCTCTTATGATATGATATGATATATACCTTTATTCGTCCCACAGTGGGGAAATTTCAAAAATCACAGCAGCGGTGCACATCAGAGCATTAATACAAATAATTATAAAACACAAAACTAAATACTAAAACTAAAAACTAAATACTAATACTAAATATACAAGGGGAAAACAAAGTAAAGTGCTGAGTAAAGTAAAGTGCTGAGTAAAGTGTTGAGTTTGCCAGGATCTCCAGCAATCTACTGCAGTTTGTTGCGCAGCCTGACAGCAGCAGGAAGGAAGGACTTGTGGTATCTCTCCCTCAGACACCGGGGGTGAATCAGCCGGTGGCTGAAGGAGCTGTGCAGAGCTGAGAGAGTGTCATGCATGGGGTGGGAGGTGTGGTTCATCAGGGACGAGAGCTTTGCCATCATCCTCCCGTCTCTAACCACCTCCACAGTATCCACAGGACACCCCAGCACGCTGCTGGCCTTCTTTCGCAGCTTGTTCAGCCTCTTCCTGTCAGCCACTGCCATGCTGCTGCTCCAGAAGACCACTCCATAAAAGATGGTGAGTTAAAGAAGGTCTTCAGGAGGGCTCCCTGCACTCCAAAGGACCTCAGTTTGTGATCTCACTGCAATATTACTCAGGTAAAAGCACAAGGCTAACAATAGTCAAAGGTAGCCTTCTTATTATGCACAATGGCCTAATTCAGAATTATTGATGTATAATATTAGTAGGTCTTTAGTATTGATAGATTATTGGGATTGACTTTTACATTTTTTATAAATGTTTCCATTTCTAGTCATTAATAACAGCTGTGAAGTATTTTGTTTGTACTCAATACAAAATTGCACACATGGTAATATTTAAAAATGTTGTTGTGGATTTAATTTTTTTCAAAGATTATGACATGTACTTTGAATGTAAATAATGTGCCAGAGAGCATAAAAATGCATCAAAACAGTTTAACATTGGAAGACGCCACCCCCTTACCGAAATCCTCCTCCCATCTTGGGTGGAAAGTAATGTGAATGTTGGATGATTAGGCATTCAATGATATTTAATATTAAACCATTCATGTTTCTTGTGTATACAAGTGATATGTCTCTACCTCTTAGTAGAGACCTCTAACACCCCATTAAAAGTGACGTCAATATCGTTCTTGTGTCTTAACCTTTCTCTGCGGGCCTCATCATGACCCCATGACATGGCCAAGGCAAAGCCGCCAATGTCATACAGCTCACTTTTCTTGTGAAATATCTATACCCAAATAATAATCATTAAAAATAACTAATTTGGAGTGTCTACTTCTTTTCTGAGGGCTCCGTGTGGCACTATTGTTGTATGGGGTCAGCTAATCTGACACATTTTAGAGATGAGCAATTATTTCATGCTCAACTTGCGTCAAACTTAGAGAAGACAGAGAAGGAAGAGGGGGTCAGAAAGGCCAAGTTATTTCCCATCCGGTCACTGGGTCACTTGTTGACATTAAATGTCGATCAGACAATAAGTGATGTGTTATGTATATTCCACCTCCAATTATTTCCCCATCTCACTTATGAACATATTTTTTTAACATGGAACAGTATATGTCTGTGCTTATCATTCTTAGACTTTCTTTATTAGGGTCCGAGCGACAGACGAAGTCTGACCGAGAGGAACCTATTGAAATTGTTAGGGTTCTTATTATTCCGCATCTTATTTTAGAACATTGGGGGCATATTGGGGGTACGTATCATATCCCAAAACTCACCAAATTTGGCAAGCTTGTCAGGATTGGTGAAAATAGACGGATGACACCGACCTCGAAATTCGGCTTGCTCTCTAGCGCCACCTAAAAATTTGACCGGCGACGCCCCTCACCTAGTATGTTCAAATGACTAGCTTTTATTTTTCCCAAGTCCACTTGGACCTGCTCTACAAAAAAGCCTCTCAGGACCCTAAGCTCCGCCTACTTAAATTTTCCGCCATATTTTTTTTGGTGAAAAACACATCAGAGGCGTTTGCTCCGACATACGGGGTCCAATTCATACCAAACCTATTGGAGATAATGATTATGGAAGCTATATCATCTAAGATCTATCATCCTTTTTCAAATATATCATTGTGGTAAGGATCTATGGCCCAACGAACATCTTAGGGGCGTGTCCTGTTTTGAAATGCTCATAACTTCAAAACTATTGGGGAAAAAAAATAACAGACTTTCAGGATATGTGCAGAATGGAGCCTGGAACATTCACAGCAAATTTTGTGCAATTTGAACCGTAGGGGGCGCTACAATAATTCACCAAAGTTGGCCGTTTTTGGCGTTTAGTGGCGTTTTTCGCTTGATTTGGCCCTTTTCCACTTTTTCCCCATCGATTATTTCTCCCACAAAACGCCAACAGAATCGGCTAAAAATCAGTTTTATAGAATCTCAAGACGTGAATAATGAACACTGAAAAAAAACGGACTTTTCGTCGGTAAAAAATTTACGTTTTTTTACTGCCAATAATTTTGTACTTTCTGTGATTTCTTTATGTTAAAAACTATTGCTTAAACTCATCCAATACTTCCCCAAAAAATCATGTGTGATGCCAGTCAAGGCCTGAACATATTCACACGAAGAAACTAGCACATTTCTTGGAGGAACACCTATTGATCACCTATTGAGAAGTAAAATAACCAAATTTTCCTGCCCAAAATAATGTGAGCTCCTACGGCTGCCTGTAAACCAGCTGGCTCATAGCTCACCATGATAAGTGTTGGTCTGGACACCTGGAGATGCATGTTCGATTCCAAGACAAGGCAGCATTTTTTCATCACTTTTTTTTTTTACATTGTATTTACATGACGTGATCTCTACTTCACGTAGGGACACACGACGCATGAATATGTTCACGTAGTTAAAGCGCCACCTAGTGGCTCAACTGGACTTCCTTCAGTCCGCCCCAAATTTGTTTGACTAGCCCGTTATTTAGAATGGAATAAGAACTCTCTCTCTCTTTTTCTCTCTCTTCTCTCTCTTTTTCTCCCTCTTCTCTCTGTATCCTCTCTCTGTCTCCTCTCTCCTCTCTCTCCCTCTCTCTACTGCCCTCCTCGCTGGTCTGATACGGATCCGTATTGCCCTCTTACGTCATTTTCAAAATGAGCTATATTGATAGACAGCCAAGAGCAGTGGTCCTCAAACTAAGGCCCGCCTCCACATTTGGCCCGGCCCTCTGAACAATACCAGAGAGGCATTATGATTTTTTTTTCAGTCTGGCCACGCAAATCCTAGACTAGCCCGTTATTTAGAATGGAATAAGAACTCTCTCTCTTTTCTCTCTCCTCTCTCTCTCTCTTCTCTCTCCTCTCTCTCCCTCTCTCTACTCTAACATAACTAACGTCAGTAAACAGCTGGACGAGGCTTTTAAATCACGGATTTCGTGAGTTTTTGTTTTTAGGGACACATGATGCATGAATATGTTCACGTAGTTAAAGCGCCACCTAGTGGCGAAACTGGACTTTGTCGAATCCGCCCCAAACTTGTCGCGCTCGTTACAAGTCACGGCCCGAGTCGAGTCCGACCGGCGCGCCCGGGTCCTCGGCGCCGGCTCCCCCGACCGGCGCGGGTGAGCGAGGACCCGTTCGACGCTGCTTGCAGCTTTAATTCTTTGTTGTTTTCCTCTTTCTCTCATTGTGAAAGACATCAATTCAATCGAACACATACAGTAAATGTGCCCTTCCTTACACATAGTGGTCTCCAAAGAAGGGGAGGCCTATGTGTCTTGAGTCGGGCTTTGTGTGTGTAGCGACCAGGAGACAGACAGGCCAATTACCCTCCCGTGGCCCTTTAAACCTGATCCCACAGCAGATGGGTCAAAGGGTGGTGGGCTAAGCCAGGCTTGGCGCACACCAAGGGGGACGTAGAGGTGCTCTTTGAATGCTTGTTCCGTCAATGAAGCCCAGTCTGGAACAACAAAGTCACACACCCTGTCCTCTTAATCTGCTTTAGAGGTAGCCAAGGGCGCGTCAACACACCTCACATCACATGCACACACAACCATGGACTTTTATGACATTTATACATATGAAGAAATATGGGTACAGAGTTCCAAACATAGACTGAAAGATGTACAACTTGCATCTTAGTATGTGATGAAACATACATAGATGCATGGATTGGAACCAATGTATACATGCCATAGACTGTAGTCATTGTCTCGCCATCAATTGGTTTTTGGACAGCCGCAATCTGGCAGTTGCAATCAAGGCTATTTTGCAAGCGATGAAAAGAAGTTACCACATTTTGATTGCATAGGACTGATGTAGGACTGTCGTTGTGACGGCGGATACGGCTCTGGTAGTGACAGCAAGCAACCCTTCACTCACATTAAGCCCGCCTAAAAGCATAGTCCACTTTATGGTCTAATTGACATTAAATGAGACTATCATTTGCAAAAGGAACAAAATGCTGTTGTGTAGATGACTTGGAATTATAAAGATTGAGACTATATATGTGTACGTAATACATTAAATGGGAAGTTTAATTTTCTCAGAGACTTCTTCTTGCCTTACTCCTGCCCGTCGTTATTTTTTTAGCCTGAGAGCTCTCACTTTCCTCTCAGCTCTTTCTCTTGAGACAGGGACCTTTGAGGCTCTCCTCATCCTCCTCCATGTACGCATGGCTCCCCGTCAAACCCACATCCCTTACACCTGTTTCCTTCTCGCTCACTGCACCACCCGTCTCTTCCTCCCCATCCTGCTGGACACCACCTGTCCTTGTCTGCTCCCTCTCCTCACCCTTCTGGACACCACCCGTCCCCTCCGGATCCTCCTGGTTCTGCCCCTCAGAAGCTGATTCACTGGTGTTCTGCTCAGCAGTTCTTTTCTTGGGTCAGTCTCTTGCCTGATGTCCCTCTCGCCCACAAACAAAACATTTCCTATTGACACATGAGATATACACTGGATAATCAAAACCCTCCACCTTAATCTTAACCTTGAGGTTTGAGCTCCTCACCCCTGTTACTCAGAACCATGAGGAGCTGCCCCATGTGAGACACCATGTACTGCAGCAGGGGGGACTTCATCCCTGAGAGGACCATCGTCACCTGCGACACTTTCCTGGGCTTGAACGGCTCTTTAACCAGAGACACCTCCTTAATAAACGGAGGCAGGTTGGCCACGGTGACTCTGACCGCCAGTGTAACCAGCGGCATCCAACGTGTCTCTAACCACCACCCCCGACACCACCACCGTGTTCACTTCTCCAAGCTGTCAAAAACAGCACCACCGCTCCGTTCATGCGGGCGGCATACTTCACGCTGCCGTGACCAACCGTCAGACCCACCTCCTCTGGCAAGCACCCGGCTAGCCGGCTGCGCCAACGCACACACAAAACCACGAGTGCATCCGCAGAGACTCACATAAACATCCCTGTGACACACACAACATACACACCGCTTTACAACTATCATTTTAATGAGTGAAAACCACCGTTAAACACCAAGCTAACGCTCTCAGCTTATAACCTCCGTGCTCACGCTCAGAGAGAGAGAGAGAGTAGAAATAATATAATGAGGAGAGAGGATACACTCTTTAGGATGTGAGTCTTTTTATGTGTGCTACACTGTGGGAATGTTCCTACTTCTCATATAGTATGTGGCTGCATTAGATTTAGTTTGGTCCTGTCTGCCTTTATTATTCAGTTTCACTTATGGCAAACCATCAGTCCTAAAGCAGCAGCCTGAGGCCAGAGGCTATTGGAGCCAAACATAGAAACATGCAGAGTAACAAAGCAATCAGACGCCATTTGTCTCACTCACAAGCCAACAAGTTTAGAGCTCAAATAAAATTAAGAAAGAAATAAAGAAAGATCGCTTGCGGCTCTGTGCCCACACAAAAGGGAATGGTTTTACACTGTATCATTTTTTTATTGAAAACAAGTTTGTTTCCTTGCCAAGCATTTTCTTCCAGGCAAACACAGTGTACCAGATTGTAATTGATTATGTGGCCTTCCACTCTCTGGAGCAGTAACTATCTTACCCCATAACTGCTGAATTACCTTTGTCCCTTCTCTTTTTGGGTAAATACTGGAAATAGAGTTTGTGGCTGTGGCCTACTTGTTGATGCCACATGTCTGCCCTCTTTGTGCTTCTTGCGCAACTCCTACTATGCCTGTACATGGCGTGTGTTGGAACCAGTGTATTTGTATATGTTATAAGCCCTCTAGCAACACCTAGTGGTGTTTGTAAATAGTTGCACAAAGTAAATCATAAAGACAGAGTAACCGGAAGTGATGTTCAGGAAGTTCCTTTTGGCCCACGAACTCACGGAGTGTCACGACCCGGAGTTTGTGTCTTATTTTGAAGTCCTCTGTTCCCTAGAGAATACGATGCGGGTGAGTCAAGCTGGCTGAAGAACAAGTTTTATACAACAACATTTAGTGAGAACAGTACGCTACAGTAAAAAGATGAAGCCAATTTAGTGGACTTTAAGGCGAGGATTGCACAGATTGTAAACTGATTGTCACTCCTTGAGTTTGTGGGCCAAAAGGAATTTCCTGAACAACACTTCCGGTTACTCCATGTGTATAACATACACAAATACACTGGTTCCAAAACATGGCGTGTTAGCCATCTTATCACCTGTTCCAGCCTCCATTGAGTCATCAGGTTACAATCATTTGTTTTATGTAATACTATATGTGAAACCAGCCACCTCTAAAATGTACAAAACTGAATTTGTTATCGTTGCTGATGTTCTTTAAATAAAACATTTAGGAATGCAGCTATATGGGACTTCCGGTATGCAGCGTGCGGGGTAGACGTGTACGTTGCTCGCTCCCAAATCTAGACGTTTCATCTACCTTTTTTATGCCAGTCCTTTTTCATAATTTTCTTTTGCAACAAGTTTTAGAGATAGCGGTAGCCATACAGATAGCCTCACAATGTCCATATCTAAGGGCAAAGTAGAGAAAAGTCATCCTGCTCCGTCGCCTGGCGCTAATGCTAGCATTAGCATTAGCATGGCGGAGATTAGCGCACTACTGGAGAGTCACAGGCTCGCTCTCTCAGCCGATTTTAAAACTTCATTCGACTCGTTGACTTCAACGCTGGACACCCTGCACACGAAGGTCGCTGACCATGGGCAGCGAATAGCCTCCTTGGAGGACAATGCCACCGACACTGATCACTGCATTCAACAACTGGAGATAGCGTGCTCCGCGGTGCAACGTGACAATGAGACCTTACGGACCAAGCTGTCCGACCTGGAGGGCCGTAGCAGACGGCAGAATATACGAATAATCGGCCTACCTGAGAACACGGAAGGCAACCGTCCTACCACTTTCCTCTCCCAAATGCTCCTGGATGTCTTTGGTGAAAAGGTGCTTGGCTCTCTCCCTGAACTGGACCGAGCCCACAGAAGCCTCGCTCCAAAACCTGCTCCAGGCGGGCGGCCACGTCCTGTCATCATTCGGTTCCACCGTCTTCAAACCAATGACCTGGTTATTCGCGAGGCACGTAAAGCAGGCGAACTGATCTACAATGGCCACAAGATCCGCCTTTATGATGACTACAGCCCGGACCTGATGAAGCAGCGCGCCGAGTTCAAAACTTGCATGGCGGAACTTTATCAGCGGGGTTACAAGCCGGCTCTTCTATATCCTGCCAAGCTACGCGCTACCTTGCCTAATGGAGAGAGAGTTTGGCTCCAGAATATTGCAGAAGCCACTAAATTTGTCCGCGGTTTGCAGGTGGATAAACAACACGTAAGCGACTGAACTTTGCATCTGCTGAACCTTGCATTCACTGAGCGTAAGTGCCTTCTGTCTGTGTATCTGGCGGCGCTAACTAGCGCAATGTGTTTAACTTGCCTCATTAGCCAAACATGCTAGCTCTAGCTAGACGTTCCTGTTTTATTAACGAGGCTCTATCTGTCTGACGTTGCCTACTATGCATCCGTTATACAGCGCCTACAGCTGGTTTGTTTCCCTCCTGTTTTGCGCGAGGTTCGTTGTTTTGGGTTTTTGGGCTTCTGAATGTAGTTGGCGCTGTTTGCTGAATGTAAGCCTGTTTATACCTGTTGCAACTGTTTTGTTACTTTGCATAATCAGAAACGTGAGTTTTTGTTTTGAACATACACTTCCTGTCATGTGGGAGCAGCGCGTCGGCGTTAGGAAGTGTGGAAAACATGCTGATCAGAGAATCAGAGATTCCATGTTGCTGCAAGTTAGGGCAGCAGCTGGAAGTATGGGGGGGGGGGGGGGGGGGGGTGGGTGGGGTGGGGCTTCGGGTTAATGTAATCTCAATTAGTTTGTATGTGTTTTATGTGTATTTTCTTGTATCCTGCGTGCGTGCTGCTCTTAAAACTGTATGTGTCCAACTTAGTCAAGTGTTTTACCTCTCATCTCCGGTGCAGGGATGGGAACAGGCGTTGTCTCTGGCAGACGAATCAATGATTGATATTTGCACACAGACCCAAAAACACCCTATAAAATGATGGTGAATACAAATACCCTGCGTACACCGGGTGGCGCTTTAAGATTTGTTAGTTGGAATGTTAGGCGTATGAACTCCCCTGTTAAACGTAACAAAGTGTTCAACCACGTTACACGTTTAAACACTAAAATAGCCTTTTTACAAGAAACTCACCTTCTGCCTTCAGACCACCTTAAACTCCGGAGGGGGTGGGTGGGCCAAGTTTTTCACTCCTCCTTTTCAAGTAAAGCCAGGGGGGTTACAATTCTTATTCACAAATCGGTGCCACTCTCCGTGACCAAAGTGGTGTCTGACACAAATGGGCGCTATGTCATAATCACAGGCAAAATAGGAGGTCATAACTTGATTTTGGCTAATGTGTACGGTCCAAACTGGGACAATGATCAGTTTTTCAAAAACGTTTTCTTCTCTCTCTCTAACTTGGACTCCCACCAACTCATTCTTGCTGGTGATTTCAATTGCTGTCTTGACCCTTCACTTGATCGATCATCCAATAAGCCCTCTGGTCTATCTAAATCAGCAAAAGTTATTCAGATGTTTATGGAGCAATATGCAGTCGCAGATGCCTGGCGCTTTCTCAATCCTAGTACTAAACAGTTTTCTTTTTTTTCTCCTGTCCATGGCACATTCTCCCGTATTGATTACTTTCTCATTGATAGCAAACTTCTACCATCTGTTAGTTCATGCTCCTACAATCCCATTGTGATATCTGACCATGCAACAGTGGTTGTCGACATCTCTCTTCCCGGTAGACCTGTGAAGCGCTCCCCATGGCGCTTTAATTCTTTATTACTTTCTGACCCAAACTTTGTTTCGACCATGAAGAACCACATTGATCTTTTTATCTCTACCAATGTTAACCAAGTTACATCGGCAGCAGTCATCTGGGAGGCATGCAAAGCCTACCTGAGAGGAGAAATAATATCTTACTCAGCTTATCAGAGAAAGATCACCTCAGAGAAAGGTGCTAGCCTTGCTAGAGATATATCAGAACTGCAGTCTAAATGTGTGGACTCACCCAATGCAGATCTTTCAAAAGAATTACTGATGAAAAAGGCTGAATTTGATCTCCTGGCTTCTAACGAAGCTGCGGAGTCACTGTTAAAATCCCGTCATAAATACTATGAGTTTGGAGACAAACCTAGTAAACTGCTTGCACACCAACTCCGACAAGCATCTTCATCACAACATATAACTCAGATCAATTCTATCGATGGGACAACTATTGACCCACAGGTAATTAACAACCATTTCAGAGACTACTATGCCAAATTATACACCTCTGAATGCCTGGCTGATGAGAAGAAATATGATGCTTTTTTTAACTCTTTAAAGATTCCCTCCATTGACGGGGCAACATCATCTAGACTGCATGAACCCTTTTCGATTGGTGAACTCAGTAGTGCTTTGATGCTGATGCAGAGTGGTAAATGCCCAGGCCCAGATGGCCTCCCGGCTGAAGTTTGTAAGACATTCTCAGATCAATTAGCTCCAATTTTACTTAACATGTTCAATGAATCTATGCAAAATGGTAATCTTCCCCCCACGTTAAGACAGGCCACTATTTCTCTCCTTTTAAAAAAGGACAAAGATCCACTTTCTTGTGGTAACTACCGCCCCATCTCTCTGCTATGTGCAGATGTCAAACTCTTGGCCAAAGTGCTTGCTAGGCGTTTGGAGACTGTACTACCAACTATTATAGGTCCTGACCAAACAGGGTTTGTTAAAGACCGACACTCTTTTCATAATGTTAGACGTTTATTTGATATTCTCTATGCACCGACACCCTCTGACACCCCTGAGGTGGTCATCTCCATGGATGCAGAGAAGGCATTTGACCGTGTGGAATGGTCCTACCTCTTTTCTTTGTTAAAACGTTTTGGCTTTGGTAATACCTTCATATCATGGATTAGGCTTTTGTATACGTCCCCCCAAGCTTGTGTTCGCACAAACAATGATTACTCTGACTACTTCTGTTAAGAGAGACGCGTACGTGAACCGATTTGGTCGCCTCGGGTGGGAGACGAAAAGAAAAGTCACGCCGCTTCTTCTCGTGTAGGGGAAACTCGGGGAGGAGAGGAGCGGGGGGGGGGGGGGGGGGAACGAGACGGGAGAGGAGAGATGGAGAGGAGGGGGAAAGGTTTGAGGTGCGAGCCGGCTCACACCGGGTACTTTATTGAGGGAAATAATCGTGCTCTAAGGACAGACGTGTAGCAAACTGTCGTAAAAGCACGTCGGCGACGCCCAGGCGCAGCGCGTCACCGCGCGCTGCTAACCTGTCGCACTGGAGAGGACGCGGGTCCACGGGTCACGATGCCCGGCCTCTCTTCTGACGACCGCCCCGGTCACGGTATCCTCGCCTTGCGCTTCGAGGGGGAACGGGAAACTCGAGCGAGGGCGAAGACCGAGTTAAGGGGGAGGGAGGCGGAGATCAGTAACTCCCTCTATATGATTCTGCGATCGTTCGGGCCTGATGAATGACGCGCGTGCACATAGACAGTGGTAGCTGTTATTCTCGGCACGCGGCACCCCGGATGATGTCAGATCGATCTCCGCGGAGAGAAATGCTGGGTATTCAATTATCTGGTCTCCTCCCAACCCGCTCGAGGTTACAAGGCTCGTAGAGCGGCTGGCGGGACACTTATTAATATTCTTATTCTTAGGACAAACTCCGCGACGAGGACTCAAGTGTTACGAGTCCCTCTCTTGGTCCAGGAACCAACCACGGCTCGGCCGAGAGCCGGAGGTCTACCAGCTGCAGCGATTTCTCTCGTCAGTACAAAATGTCAGTGGAGAGTGTGAGGGCTCAGAATGGTCCCTGGGGGACTGAGGTCAGTAGGGGTAGCCGTGCAGACTCACCTCGGAGGCTGCGGGGTCCGCTCTCGGGTCTCCGCCTTCCGTCTCCTCGGGTGGGTCGACAGGTGAAGAAATAGGTCTCACAAACAAAGTAGGTCCACAAACCGAATGTAAAGTTTAAGACTGCAAGGCAGCCAAGTATTTTATTCAAAAAAAGAAAGAAGAAAGAAACAAAGTACAATTACAAGTCAGTTCCCTCACGGAAGCCTGACGCTAAAACACAACCACTAAAAAAAACTCTTTTTTTTTCTTGACTCTCAAAAACTCTTTTCCTTTTCCCTGTCTGTCACCTTTATACCCTCGGCTCCTCCCACTTTTACCGGATATCCGTCCCTCTTTGGGGTGCTGATGGGGGGTTCATCCCCCCCCCCCCCTCTCTTCCTGAGAGGTTCTGGAGAGACTCTTTGTCCCACATCAAAGAGGGGGACTGTTGTCTCCTGGTTTAGATGAGCTCGGTCACCTCGGTGACCTGTCTCTGGGTGTCTCCTCTTATCTCTCAGGCACTTAGGGTACCCGCTTTATGATCCTTTCAGACTTGGTGAGACTTCCCGATGCCAGTGACATCAAACACACTCTAACCGGGGGTCAGGATACAGAACATATTGGGAGACATATATTACATTATCATATCAAAGACCATTGATCTACAGGCAGGTTAACACACATGAATCCAGGCTGGTGTTTATTCACTCCGTAGTAACATCCTCTTGGGCCCATATGGTGCGGATATGGGCTCCGAACACACAATCAAACAGGTCTTCATTTGAATATCACAAGAGGTGCCATGGTTACCTCTCGTGTCTGCGTGGGGCCCCTGAGTGAGTTCAGACAGAGGGTCACCGGTCGTAAACGCCAAAGATGACCACTCAGGACCCGTGTTCTGTCACACCTGGCCCTCTGCTTATCGTCCCAGCATTGGCCTCGACGCTTTCATCTGATCTTACAGCCACTCTCCCTGTCGGCCGGCCTGATGGATGCCTTGTTGCTTTCCTGTTGTTGTAGTCTAATGGAACTGGGGTCCCCTTTGATCTGTTTTATTACTCACATTCCGCATTCACTTTTCCCGGCCTGGTCTACTCTTGCTAATCCCAGATAAATTCGCATTTATTTGTCCCACTTCTAACACTTCCCTCTCAAGCGTGGGACCCGTCAGGGGTGTCCACTCTTGTTCGCCATCGCCATTGAACCACTGACCAGGTATTTCAAGGGGTGGCGTTGAACATAAAGTGTCTCTGTATGCGGATGACCTCTTACTCTTTGTCTCTGACTTAGACAGAGCTTTCCCTCTCGTCTTAAACTTACTGGAGGAGTTTGGTCAAATTTCAGGCTACAAATTAAATTTCCAAAAGAGTGAATTAATGCCAATCAATGCTGCAGCCATGGCATATCCATTGTCTGACTTGCCTTTCAAAACATCTCTTGAACATTTTAAGTACTTAGGTGTCTGTATAACCAAAGAATACTCCGACTTATATGAATTCAATTTCTCCCCTCTTCTGGCGAAGCTGACTCAGGATCTCCAGCGGTGGTCCCTTTTGCCTCTCTCTCTTGCAGGGCGGATAAACTGTGTTAAAATGAATGTGCTCCCAAAATTTCTATATCTCTTCCAATGTATACCCATTTTCCTTACTAAACGTTTCTTTCGCTCACTTGACCACACAATTTCCCAATTCTTATGGAACAAGAAGCCCCCTAGAATTAAAAAAGACACTTTACAAAAACCTAAGGAGCTGGGTGGTCTAGCCCTCCCCAACTTCTCACTCTATTACTGGGCAACAAACATTAGAGCCTTGTTACACTGCTGTTGCACTAATGACCAACCCCCACCTTGGCTACAGGTTGAGGAGGCCACATGTGGTTCATCATCTCTGATGTCCCTCCTGTGCTTCCCCACATCTATTCCATCATATGTGCACTCAGACAGTGTTGTTGTGAAAAACTGTCTTAAAATCTGGACACAATTTAAACAACAATTTACATTGCAATCTATACCTGGTATGGCTCCTGTTTACTCTAACCCCCTCTTCATTATGGATAATGCTTTTTTAATCTGGAGAGACAAAGGAATCTTATCCTTTAACCATCTTTACATTGATGGTAAATTTGCTTCTTTTGGTCAGTTAGCACAGGCTTATAACTTGCCTTCAACCCACTTTTTCAGGTATTTGCAGATAAGAGATTTTGTCCGCAACCACTTTCCCAACTTTCCCTCCATACCGTCTCCCACACTTTTAGACACCATCCTTAAAATTAACCCTTACCGGAAAGGTACTATATCAAGGATTTACTACACTCTTCTTGCGCACCAATCCTCAACCTCTGATGCCTTGTGTACTGTGGTGGAAATAAGTGTTCCTTTACCTTGTGAGAGATCAAAAGTAGTTTAAGCATGGTTGACCCATAACACTTTATTATCGTAACAAGTTTACAAGTCATCAACCAAACGCTAAATAACAAACAAGTCATGAAAACATTCAGCTGAATGGAGCAGAATCCCTGAGACCTCTCTCGAAGCCATCAGAAATAACTGCTGCCTTTCTCAGTGCATGACTGCAACCTTTATAGATCTTAGAGAGAATCCACATTCCAATGTCGATCTGTTTCTCCTCAAAAGAGAATGTGGAGACCCTTGAAGGCTCCGCTTAGTCTGCCCCCCCCCCCCCCCCCGCTCTACTGAGTGACCATTTGAATGACTTTTCCGGTTTGATCATTACCTCAAGACCCTGGGTTGTGACCTTTCCCATGACCCCACAGGCTTAGATTATCCTCCATAGACATTTGGGAGGGACAACTGTTAACACATTCCAGGAGAGAGAGAACTTCTAAGACACATTTTTCCCCGACATGTACTGCATGGTCGGCTGATCTTAACATAGAGATAGACCCTGAGGTGTGGGAGAAGGCTTTGAAATGGGTCCACTCATCCTCTGTCTGTGCCCGGCATGGAATCTTACAGTGCAAAGTAGTGCACAGGGTTCATTGGTCCAAGAGTAAACTGGCTCGTATATTCCCAGGTACAGACTCACGCTGTGATCGGTGCCATTTAGGACCTGCCAGTCTTGGCCACATGTTCTGGGATTGTCCTGTACTTGTGCCGTTCTGGAAGGGTGTCTTTGGCACTCTTTCAGCCGTAACTTCTACCAAAATCTGTCCCTCACCATTAGTTGCCCTGTTTGGTGTTCTACCTTCTGGGAACTCACTAACGTCTTACTTCTGTGAACTTGTGGCCTTTCTGTCACTCTTAGCGAGGCGTCTTATCCTGCTACATTGGAAGAACTCCCACCCCCCCTCCCACTCTCAATGGCTTAGAGATGCCCTTCATTTCATGTCACTAGAAAAAATTAAGTACTCTTTACGAGGCTCTTCCACTAAGTTCTGTAAGGTCTGGGAACCATTCTTAGAGCACGTCAGGTCTACCCAACTAGATATCGCCGCCATTGATTAATTCGCCCCAACAACGCACCAGTGCCCTGTTTTAACTAGCTTGATTAGTAGCACGCACGCAGCATGCAGCATTTTTCTTTTTTGTTTAAGTTGTTTTCAATACCTTTTTTGTTGTTTGTTTTTATTTATTGTTTATTTTTATGTGTATGTCTTTTGTTTCTGTTTATTTTAGTTATTGTTTATTATTTTTTTCTCATTTACAGTCTTTACACTGCTCAATTAATGCAATTGGATATGTGTGTGTGAGTGGATGTATCTATAGATGTGAGAGAGTTGAAGGTCAGAGAAGATGGCCAAAATATTATCTGTAACTACAAGCATTTCACAGCCAGTTGTTGATGTTGGGTATTGGTTGCGTTTATAACTTTATTTTCTGTTTGTCTATCAAATTGCCGTGTTGTCTATTTGTTTTGGGAAAGGGAGGGGAGGGGGGTCTGTAATGTGTATCCTCACCATTTGACTGTGTGATATGTTATCCTTTCACTCCTTATTTGTGAGGTATATTGTACTTTAAGTCTTGTTTTGTAATTTCTACAAATAAATCATATATTTAAAAAAAAGGAATGCAGCTATATGAGACCAGTATCGTGCAATCCAACCTGACGTTTAGTTGAGCAGGTAGGTGAATGAGCAGTAAAATCACCAGTTTGGAGATATTATAGGACCCTCAATAACTGATTGTTAACCGTCAACTGACAATTCTCCTGGAAACATGCAGCCACTGTCCCTGAAAGCTTCCATCGCATCAATTAGTTAAGCTGGGAGGTTTTTAGTTGTGTGTCTTTCACAGTTTATGCCAGTGTAGTAGTGCAAGCCTGGCTTAATGTTAGTTAGTCAGATCAAGAGACAGAAAGTTTGTGTTTGTATGATGAGTATGAAACTAGCAGTAATCTACAACAGTAAACAGTGCAGTGTGTGGAGAGTGCAGTTTTGTTGTTGGTCTTCAAAAAACTCCTCAAGACCCAAACTTTGTTGCTTGCCCCCTGTGGATTAAAGTAAAAGAAGTTAGGCCCAAAGTTAATAACAACTCATTTAAAGGTGGTTTGACATTTATGAAGTGACGAGCTGCTGATTTTATTATTATTTGTCCTTTTTATACTTCTTTTAACTATTCAACTGGCAGCATTTATCTTTTAAAATTATAAATGTTTGTAAGTGGTCAAACAGTTCATTATGAACATCACTACAGGTCAATATAGGCTCTGGTTGCACGAGGAAAACAAAAAGTTGAATGTGAAAATGTTAGCCATAGCATCTTGTTCGGTATGCAAAACATGGACATTTGATCTTCAGCTAGATGCTAATCGCGATTAGCTAATTAGCGTCTAGTGCTATAACACAATATTATATTATAACAGTAATGACACAGATAGCAGATATTTACATGTTACATACATAGATACTGTTAAGTTGTAATAGTTTATTTTGATAACATCTGCAGAGGTCTTATGGTTTAAATTAATACATATAGAAAGATATTATAATAGACAATATTAAGGAGAATATTGATATTGTTATTAATGTATTATGAAGCATAGGGGTAATGTTTACTCTATGCAAATGTAAATGGCAAGAATTAATGTATATTGCATGAGTGACTGTATGTTAGTATTATAGATTGACGAAGCCGGTTGAAATCCGTGAAGTGACTCACAATAACAAGAGACTTTTATTGTGACGGTGACTTTTAATGCAGTCAAAACCCAGACGGGAATCTTATTGTGAAAGCGACTGGAAACGGAAGTGACGTTAGACCGGAAACAGGAAGAGTATATGACAGCGTGTTTGTAGAGGGATCTTTCTCTTGCTTAGGTAGGCTGCGACGACGCAGGCTGTGTCTCCCAGGTGCAGCCTGCAGCCGGCGCCGGGAGTAGGAGAGTGCTTTGGATGTTTGTTTCACTTTTCTTGCCATTAAATGTTGATAACTTAATCCATGCGCGTCCGGAAGCCTGTTTTTCCACCATCTGCAGAGTGCCCAGTTTCAAGAATACCTTACAATTTGGAAACCACGGAAGGCGAAACTGAGATGGCCGCCAGAGACACGGGACTTCGGACGCGGTGAGTAGCGCGCTAAGGTATCGAACTATTTATGCCGTCAGAACACGACGGGGCACAAGCCCGCCGGAGAGTTTAACAAGCAATCGACGCTGTGTGTGTGTTTTGTATGTGTTTTTCTATTGTGCGTTCCTCGTATGTCTGTCTCGCGCTTTTCACGTGATTTCTTTTTCCTGTTTTCTTTTACCGTTCCTCGTGTGGAGACTCTCTCCACGTCTAGTCTTTTTTCTGTTGTTCCTTGTGTTATTGTAGAGATTTTTCCACTCTCTTTTCACGTTTTTCTATGTGTTAGCTTGTGTGTTTTGTGCGTGTATGCTGCCACGTGGTGCGTGTGAGCTGCCACGTGGTGCGGGTGAGTGTGGCCTGTGTGTGCGCTTTACACCAGGTGTGTCGCTGCTGCAACAGCGTTTGTGTGCTTCGCGGTTCATGTTTTTGTCATATTGTGCGTCCTCGTTGTTCGTTTATTTTGTGAGTAACACGTTTTTGTGGACAAGACTTGCGGCTATTTGATGTGCATGAGAGTTAGACATCATAAAGACATGCACCGCAGCCTCACCCCGGTTCGTATGGATGTGAATGAGTGTTGGTGGTGGTCGGAGGGGCCGTAGGCGCTGATTGGCTGCCACGCTTCCGTCAGTCTGCCCCAGGGCAGCTGTGGCTACTGATGTAGCTTACCACCACCGGGATGACTGTGTGTGTGTGACTACTGGACTCTGTAAAGCGACTTCGGGATGTCGGCATGCCTTGAGAAGCGCTATATAAAATAAATGATTATTATTTATTATTATAGTACTAGAAGCAGGAAGTGTGCAGTCGCGTGGCAGTTCGTGGATCAGGATCATTACCTCCCATTGTGGCCTATAGGTGTGGCTGTACATTAGTTTGCTAGTTTGACGCACATAGTTTAATCGGACGAAGACGACGCGGGGTCTAACTAAGACCACGCTAGATATCCAATATAAAATCCTAAATTAGTGCGTGATCGTTGCTATTTACGAGATTAAAGTTACATAACGGAAGCGTGGCGGCCGTCATTTTGAATTGTGTCGTAGTTACAAGATCATTAGACCATATAAATCAGTTGAGTTGCCTGTGTCTGGTATGGGGGATTCACAAAAGGGGACTTACTGATCCACTTGGACACAAGAGGTACAGCGTGTTTTTGTTTTTTGTTTGTCCTGTTTTAAATCCACCATTTTGAGTTCGCCTGAGAAGAGGGGACATTTGGCCTTTTGTTCGACCACATGGTCGGGGGTTGTAATACATTTACATAAAATTATTATGTATTTTGTATGCTGTTCAATTGCACTGTATTCACCCTAATTTGCATTTTTCCCCAACTGCACCGCATCCACAAATTACACACATAGTGTAGGGACATTTGGTCTTTTGTTCGATCACATGGTCGGGGGTTGTAATACATTTACATAAGTTGGGACGCCATTCCTCGTTGTTTAGTTTGTTAATGTGTGTTTGACCCTTGTTTAATATGTCCGCCATTGACAGCATTCATTTGCTGCAGCTTTAAGTGGTGTGAGGGTTTTTGTTAGTGGGCGTTTGACCCTTGTTTAACATGTCCGCCATTGACGGAATTCTTACATTGCTGCAGCTTTTGTTTCGACGAGGTGTGAGAGGGTGCGTTATGTATTTTGTATGCTGTATTCACCCCAATTTGCATTTTTTTCCAACTGCACCGCATCCACGAATTAGACACATAGTGTAGAATAAATTTCCTTTCGATTTCTTTCAAAAAAATCGACTTACGATTTTTGAGGGATTTTGATCTGAAATTTTTTAGGAATTTCTGTTCTCTACATTTACATTTCCTTACATTTATTAAGCCTCAGTACCTGATGCCCCTTAACAAGCAAGAAGTTGACTGCAACATGCATCCACCTTGAGTTTTCTGAATCAAAGGTTGTTTCAGAAAAAGGAGGGATGGAAGATGCAGAGACAGTTGTGGCTGGTACCGAGATGTGGCGTTTGAGGAGTGATTATGTCTGGCTGGCACAGCTTTGCAACCAAACACTTAACACTTTTAGAAACAAGCACTTACATGAAGAAATATATCTAGATCAGGTCTGACTGGCACAACTTTGCAACCAAACACTTAACACATTTAGAAACAAGCACCTACATGAAGAAATATATCTAGAGAACACATTCACAGGAGCAGACTATCGCCCAGGGAGGGGATAGCAGAGTTCATGGCGTGGCTTTGGAGAAAGTTTGAGAAATGAACTAACCACAGTTAAGTTTTTCTTTGAGCAGGTTACCGGAGCCCACCAGGAGCCAGTGGACTATGTCCAGGCGAATGGGGTGCTTTGAGGTCATTGCAAGGATCTCGGAGCGCCCTCGATGTGAGTGGTCTCACACAAGTGACACCATTTCACATTTTTGTAATTATGTTCATATCTGAGACATTAGAGCGAGAGTTAGGACTGCAACATAGGAAGATGTGTGCAGACAACATTGACTCTCACTGCTCACTGTCTCCTGTCATTAATGGCACCTCGAGGTGCAAATGTTTTGTTTTTCCCCATAAGCTGTTTTAGGGGTTCGAGCACGAGAAAGGAGGGTGCTGGACGAATACCTGCCTGCTATCAGATCCTAATAGGATTTGAATATTTCTATGCCCTAGTCAAGGGCCATAGATAGGATCAATTACATTTATCATAACCAGTAAAGATAAATAAAGTTAGATTGGATAAGTAATTGAGACTCTGTTGGACGACGGATGGCCATTTAATAGATGATTCCTCCCACACGGGGTGAGAAGCTGTTCCTCCGACTCAGTTAAAGATTGCGAATTCAAGCCTAGAAAGTATTATACTTATTTAAATATAGAAATTATGATATAGACAATTGTTCATAGTCAAGTGTCACATTCTGTATAGAGCCGGCCTAGTGGCCGCTGTGTTGTGTTGTGCTGTGTTTTCTCATTTTCTCCAACAGCTACACCTGACGCTCCAGCATCGACCATCGTGTGCTGACTGCCTGCTGTGAGGACCTGCCATGAGGAGCTGCCCACAGGAGCATCGGAAACCATCATCACCTGGCTCAGAGAGACTGAGGAGCCGACGGAGCCATCCTGAGGACCCCTGCGATGCCATTCGGAGCAGAGGACAGAACGATGCAGAGGAAGAGGGACAGATGACATCATGTGGATATGCGAATCCACCGACGGACCGACGGCTCAGCCAGGAAAACCATGAAGAATAATATCTCCCCAGGGGCTGGGACGCCCGGGAAGTATGAGACAGGTTCCAGAGAGACAAGGCTTTTTCGACCAGAGAACCATGGCATGCAGGTAGCTGCATGTAGGCCGAGATCCTTGAGAAGTCCTCAGCTGAGATTTAGTGAGTGTGAATTGCTGGTAGACAGTTAACTGCTTGCAGTCTGTGGACGCAGTAGTTCATGTTCCCTCAGCTGAGTGGGACGATCGTAACCATCATTGACAATCTGCTTGGAGAAAGGAGGGATGCTGAGACGAGAAGGAGTGCCGAGCGGGTATGCAGAGGAGCTGGAGTTGCAGAGCATGTATGCGGAGGGACTGGATTCACAGGGATGCACAGACACCTGCACAGAGACACTTAGACAGTGCACACGTTACAATAACCGGAACCATCAGCAAGATTTTTCACCTGTGTGATGAACACATTCACACTGACACTTCGTGTTATTTAGTTTCCTTGAGAAGCAGGGATGAAAGGAGGGAGTGATCTTCTTCCACAGGGATGCTGAATGATAATGAGTGATAATTAAAATGTTGTACAATGTTTGTTTACATAGAGCGTCAAAATAAAAGGGCTATTACTTGGTTGTTTATACTATTGGATAAGTATAAAAGGAGGGATTGTTAAGTTGTAATAGTTTATTTTGATAACATCTGCAGAGGTCTTATGGTTTAAATAATACATATAGAAAGATATTATAATAGACTATATTAAGGAGAATATTGATATTGTTATTAATGTATTATGAAGCATAGGGGTAATGTTTACTCTATGCAAATGTAAATGGCAAGAATTAATGTATATTGCATGAGTGACTGTATGTTAGTATTATAGATTGACGAAGCCGGTTGAAATCCGTGAAGTGACTCACAATAACAAGAGACTTTTATTGTGACGGTGAATTTTAATGCAGTCAAAACCCAGACGGGAATCTTATTGTGAAAGCGACTGGAACCGGAAGTGACGTTAGACCGGAAACAGGAAGAGTATATGACAGCGTGTTTGTAGAGGGATCTTTCTCTTGCTCAGGTAGGCTGCGACGCGGCAGGCTGTGTCTCCCAGGTGCAGCCTGCAGCCGGCGCCGGGAGTAGGAGAGTGCTTTGGATGTTTGTTTCACTTTTCTTGCCATTAAATGTTGATAACTTAATCCATGCGTGTCCGGAAGCCTGTTTTTCCACCATCTGCAGAGTGCCCAGTTTTGAGAATACCTTACAATACTTATAGACTTAGAACTTCAGAGGCTATCAAGCAGTAAAGGTGAAACGTAACTGCAGTATGTGCTTTCAGTAGAAACGTGAAACAGGAACTAACTACGGTAAGAGAGGAGGGATAAATTAAAGAACAAGAAAGGCAATTGCCTTCTACACCACTTGGCGTTTCGAATGCAACACAAGACAATGTGGGGCAGAACAGCAACTGAGATAAACTATATAACTTCTAACTATTACACCACTAACCTTGTGTGCTCCATTTTCCATTCTATAACATGACAGGGTGTCCGCGGATCCTTAAAAAGTCTTAAATCGCTTTTCCGAAAAATAAGGATTTAAAAAGTCTTAAATTGTCTTAAATTCAGATTGGATTGGTCTTAAAAATGGTTGGTGTCATGTCACTGCGAATATGAGGCAATCTGTTCCGCCAGGTCTAATATTCTGCTCCAGTCGGCTCTGCGGTGTCTCTGGTGTCACCGGGGCCACGCCCCTTCTCTTAAAGAGGCCCTGCGTA
The DNA here is from genome assembly GCF_029220125.1 of Pseudoliparis swirei. NCBI lineage: Eukaryota > Metazoa > Chordata > Actinopteri > Perciformes > Liparidae > Pseudoliparis > Pseudoliparis swirei. The sequence continues at coordinate 8,954,692 of NC_079407.1, forward strand.
TTCGGTCCCATCCCCTACAATGTGAAGCATCAGCTATTGTAGAAAACATGGGGGGGGGGGGATGCAAGTTCAACAACGGCTTGAAAAGAACGAGTGTTTCTGGTCACGGTCGGTAAAATGCTTCTGAAGCTGCGTTATGTGTCGGGAGACTTTCCAGCGGTGGAATCTCATGTGCAGAGCAAGAAGCACAGAGACTAGCGAAGGCCGCCAGCAGCCCGCCGGGGCTAGTTCCTGCTCCGCCGCTAGCAACAACGTCAACTACAACGCTGGAGGTCACCGGAGGAAATCCAGCGCCGTGTAACAAAGAGCTCATCACCGAAGTCCAACAGGGCGGTGCATTCTTCATTCTGTTCGACGAGACTCTGAATCAGACGACCACGAGACTCTGAACCAGACCTCCATGAGCGGACAGCTGGACTTCATGTGCGCTATTGGTTAAATGACCACGTCCAGTCAGGATTCTATGGAGCACAGTTCATGGGCCATGACGCTGCCCAGGACCTACTTCAGCATCTCAAAGTAAGTCTGCCATAAATATATGTATTAACTAACCTCTTGTATATGTTGGTGTATCATATGGTTAAGCTTTACTGATTTGTCAAGTGAATAACAGCTATGGACAGGGCACTACACGTTAAAATTGAGTTTTAGAATGGTCGTAGAGTGGTGTTTACCTGTCATTATGTCTAAATAGTATACACTAGGCTCAAAGGATGGCTCACGTTGCTTAAAATAGTATTCATTCATATTTATCCAGTCTGACATTAATCTGAAGTGGTGGTGTCATAAAGAGATGTGTTGACTGTTGTATGGCTAATGTCTGCGTTTGTTTTTCTTTTTTTTTCCAAGAGTGTGCAGCAGCTTGACCTCAGACATATGAATTATATCTCAATGGACAAAATGTCAACTGGAAGTTTTTTATTCATTGTTTTCCTAGTATTTTCACAAAAGCTCAGGAGTAGACGTATGAACTCGTGCACACAAATCCATCACATGAGAACTGACACACACACTCATACACATACATTCTATTATGTAAATGTATTTGCATTTTAAAAGCAGCTGGAATTGTTATTTATGTTATTTTATAGATTTTTTTGTTCAAAAAGGAACTAATATGTTGCCCGTAATTAAAAAAATATATTTACTTGATTTTATAAGCATTTGTTTATGGGACCTAAATGTTCTGAAAATGTTGTATTAATAAATATAATTTAGAACAGCAATGACATTTTTGTGTAATCCTTTCGCATTATACCATACTGTTCATTTTGAACAGACATCAGTGTGTTTACTTTTAATTAATTAATTTAGATTAATGTATATTTCCACTTTTGATTTGTATTTCCATCGTAAGTTAGGTCTTAAATTTTATTTAGACGTGGTCTTAAAAAGTCTTAAAAAGTTTTAAATTGAACTTGTTTATTCCTGTAGACACCCTGCATGAATAACACATGTACAATCTAACCACAGAGCTATCATGCTGCTGTTATGATTACCTCTATAAACAGATCCTGCATTAAATCGTTCAACATTTTGGTTTCCGTTTGTAGCCTTAGTGATATCGACCAACCACATTTGAGCAGGCTTTGATTGAATGTAAACAGTTTGTGTGGAAAGCAAAAAAGTCACTCTCTCTAAATCAGCTCATTCAATCAAATTGCTGTCAAACTGAAGGCAGTACACACACATGCACACATACACATTGCAATCAGCAAACACACCAAGCCTCTCATCAAAATAAGCAGAGCCTTTTTGGCATATGTGCCACATTGAGCTGATACTACAATTAGCTGCCTAATCATAATAATTGTTACATTTCACTCATTCACTTCCTGTGCAGGGGGAAATCTCTGTCTAATTTACATCATTATAGTAATTGCCCAACACTTGCTAATGCACCAGTTAATGTCGAGTTATGCCAATCTAGCCTCCCTGCTAGCTCTCATTTTCCATGATTAGCCACTGATGCTAACTGAGCAAAACCGTGGGAGACGCATCAAGTGTTGCATGCTGGCTCATAGACCGAATATATTCTGGAATAAACAAGCCTGTATGCAAACCAAGGTTGTTTTTTGCGTGTATTGTTAAGAGAGACGCGTACGTAAACCGATTCGGTCGCCTCGGGTGGGAGACGGAAAGAAAAGTCACGCCGCTTATTCTCGTGTAGGGGAAACGGGGGAGGAGAGGAGGGGGGAACGAGACGGGAGAGGAGAGATGGAGAGGAGGGGGAAAGGTTTGAGGTGCGAGCCGGCTCACACCGGGAACTTTATTGAGGGAAATAATCGTGCTCTAAGGACAGACGTGTAGCAAACTGTCGTAAAAGCACGTCGGCGACGCCCAGGCGCAGCGCGTCACCGCGCGCTGCTAACCTGTCGCACTGGAGAGGACGCGGGTCCACGGGTCACGATGCCCGTCCTCTCTTCTGACGATCGCCCCGGTCACGGTATCCTCGCCTTGCGCTTCGAGGGGGAGAGGGAAACTCGAGCGAGGGCGAAGACCGAGTTACGGGGGAGGGAGGCGGAGATCAGTAACTCCCTCTATATGATTCTAAGACCGTTCGGGCCTGATGAGCGACGCGCGTGCACCTCGACAGTGGTTGCTGTTCGGCTCGGCGCGCGACACCCCTAGATGATGGCAGATCGATCTCCGCGGAGAGAAGCGCTGTTTCTTCAATTATCTGGTCGCACCCCAACACGCTCGAGTGTACAAGGCTCGTAGAGCGGCTGGCGGGACTCTTAGTAATATTCTATTTTTAGGACAACCTCCGCGACGAGGACTCGAGTGTTACGAGTCCCTCTCTTGGTCCCAGAACCAACCACGGCTCGGCCGAGAGACGGAGGTCTACCAGCTGCAGCGATATCTCTCTTTAGTACAAAATGTCAGTTACAAGTGTGTGAGGAATCAGTATGTGCCCTGAGTAACTGAGGTCAGTGGGTGTAGCCGTGCAGATGTCGCTCAGACTCACCTCGGGGGCCGCGGGGTCCGATCTCGGGTCTCCGCCTTCGGTCTCCTCGGGTGGGTCGACAGGTGAAGAAATAGGTCTCACAAAAAAGTAGGTCCACAAACCGAATGTAAAGTTTAAGACTGCAAGGCAGCCAAGTATTTTATTCAAAAAAAGAAGAAAGAAATAAACAAAGTACAATTACAAGTGAGTTCCCTCACGGGAGCCTGACGCAAAGATCACAACAACTCAAAAACTCTCTTTTTCTTAAGATCCCCTGTTTCCTCTGTTCGTCACCTTTATACCCTCGGCTCCTCCCACTTTTACCGGATATCCGTCCCTCTTTGGGGTGCTGATGGGGGGTTCATCCCCCCCCCCCCTCTCTTCCTGAGAGGTTCTGGAGAGACTCTCTGTCCCACATCAAAGAGGGGGACCGTTGTCTTAGCTGGTTTAGATGAGCTCGGTCACCTCGGTGACCTGTCTCCGGGTGTCTCCTCTTATCTCTCAGGCACTTAGGGTACCCTCTTTATGATTCTTTCAGACTTGGTGAGACTTCCCGTGGGCAGTGACACAGAACACACTCTAACCGGGGGTCAGGATACAGAACATATTGGGAGACATAGATTACATGATCATATCAAAGACCATTGATCTACAGGCAGGTTAACACACATGAATCCAGGCTTGTGTTTATTCACTCCGCAGTAACATCCTCTTGGGCCCATATGGTGAGGATATGGGCTCCGAACACACAATCAAACAGGTCTTCATTTGAATATCACAAGAGGTGCCATGGTTACCTCTCGTGTCGAGCCGGTTGTAAACGCCTCCGCTGACCCCTCAGGACCCGTGTTCTGTCACACCTGGCCCTCTGCTTATTGTCCTAGCGATGGCCTCAACGCTTTTATTTGATCATACAGCCACTCTCCCCGTCGGCCTGATGGATTCCTGGTTGCTTTCCTGTTATTGTTGTCTAATTGAACTGGGGTCACCTTTGATCTGTTTTATAACTAACATTCCGCATTCGCTATTTCCCGGCCTGGTCTACGGATCCCCTTGCTAATCCCAGAAAAATTCGCATTTATTTGTTCCACTTCTAACAGTATGTGTGCGTGTGTGTGTGTGTGTCAGCTGTTATTGAGACAAAAATGAAAAGGTTTTCTATGTGTGGTTTTCTGGAGTGAGTCGTATCTTGGTCTCTAATGGTATGTATGTTTACACACAGCATCTCTTTGACCAAATTACTTTTGCATGACGTGGAACTGCACAATCATAATCAATGTGGGGGAAAGACTTTTGAATTATGCATAATATTATAATTCTTTTTTTTTTTAAATAATCCACCGATTGAGCAATTCACTTCTATAACATTGTCACGGTCGGGATGTAGTGTTGAAAAAAGATGATCAAACTTGTGTATCAGAATCTGAGATGTCTTTGTAATTCCACACATTTGTCTTCCTCATGAAAACATGCAGCATTGATTAGCCATTGGCTATCAGTCTAATGGCAATTAGCCTCAGGGGCAACAGCCCCATAGACATTTTGTTTTATTCATGCTAAATATCTGATTTTACAAATAATTGATGGTTTTTCCCAAAACATATTGATGTATAGCCAGTTCAGGCTCAGACAAGGTGTCTCTCTGTCTATTGATCTCTGTTTGGTTTTAGTACAGTCGACATTACCGTCCATTACTCTAAGCTAATCCTAAAGATTTTGTAAGTGTTACTTTTTTTCTATAGACAGAAAGCTTAAACAAAGGGGGGGAAATGAGCAGCAAGTTTTGACCAATCAATTCGGGGGGAAACCGTTACTGTCAAACCATGAATTGCTTGAAGTCACTTCAGGTAATTCATGAGGTTTTGAATGGCGGTACAGAAAAAACAACATTGGGCTTTCACAAATTCAGAAAAAGAACAACTGCATATTGGTACGATTTCATGTTAAAATCAATCTTTCTTTTAGTGTGCTGTCATTGCCATAAATTACTTGGCCATGTACTCTTTACGGTGCTGTAAAGCACAGAGCACAAAGGTATCACTTCTAGTGCACACAACCAAACCAAACCGACACTTTCAGTTTGGTAAATTTTAGAGGTGCAACCATGCATTTTTTCTCATTTGAAATTGATGATTTAATATTATCATTAGATTTGTTTCTTAGCCTTTTCCTTCTGTAATATTTCCATTATCACAGCTTGAAATTCAAGAATTTTCCATGAAACAACTTGACACCAGCATAAAAGAAAAGAAAAATATGTATATTGTATATTTTAATAATAGATCACTGTTTAGCATGATCTTCATTTTGTTTGTTCTTACTCTTCAAACTGCCCCATACAGCACTATCTTAAAATAATCCAGTTGGTGAAGCCATGTCCATTGTGTTTGAATCTCTCTCCAGATGGACACAGTGCTGGAGAGCATGATAATTCTCTGGGCTGATGTCTTTCTCTCTGTGCCCCTCTTTTCAGAGGGATAGGATAGAGATAGAACGGCCGAGGGAGCTGGTGATGATATCTTGCGTAGGTCATGTGAGAGAGACCCTAACCCTAAATGTCTTTTGGGAAGAACAAGTGCACTGCTTACGGTCAATTAACCTTAAGGGCTATTACTGTGTGGGGTCACAGAGAGGACCCCTGGAACTAGGACAGGAGTAATTTACAGAGGACAGGCCTAACCCCTTCGCCATCATGCTGTCGCTCTGTTTAACAGCAGCTGATAGGGTAACAGAAATACACACACACAACCATTCTATCTCTTTTACCCCTATCCATGCCTTTCTCTCCTGTGAACCATAAAACATAGGTTAAGTATGTGAAATTATTTAATATCATATGTCCATCATTGATATGTATAATACTTTTTAATTGTATTATCATAATTAATGTAATCAACAGTATATTGCAAAACCCCTCCTGGGAATCATCATCGGCAGTACCACATTTTATAAAAACACAGAACTTTTGTTGAGGTATTTGATAGTGTTCGACAGATCAACACACTCACCTAGAAACCACCAACTATCCTGACTATGAATTACTGAGTCTGTTTCAATAATTTGTCAACTCTTGAGCAAGTCAAGGCTACCAGTGGAAATCAAAAGAGTTTTCTTTTGAGTCATGCATCTAAGTAAGATATATATTTTACACCTCTCTGTGTAACAACAGTTTAGATGTTTTTATTTTGACAACAAAATAAAGGTGAGTTTTCTGACTACAGAAACAAGGGAGCAGGAGACAGTGGGAGATGCATCGTGTAAAGAGAGCTCTAAAGATAGTCGTACAGTATTAATTTTCCTGTCATAGCCCAGTGTCTAACCTCTGGGACAGTCATTCTGATAAAGGCAGCATATATTTATAGTATGTGAGCAGGGCCTTTTAAATGCCGGCACTGCAGCCTCCCTGATTTATGAGTTGGGGGTTTAAACTCTTAACCTCCAAGTGTATGTGTGTGTATAATGATGTGCTTGTGCACATACCTATGTGTGTGAGTGTGTGTGTGTGTGTGTGTGTGTGTACGTGTGTGTGTGTCAACTGTGACCTTGAATGGAAAGCATATTATTGTTAAGCACAGGTGGCATGTGTTCGCCATTGCTGTAATCTACAGCTTTACTCTGTGTGTTGCCAGGCACAGAAGACTGGGCTGAAAGTTGGGGGGGGGGGGGGAGACTGACGGAATAAAAAGTGTATTTATTATGTGGTACTCATACCTCCACTACATTAAATTGTTGACATCATAAACTTGAATTTGCAATGTGCTACAATATCCATAAATTCCACATCCAAGTTTAGTGAAAATACAAACACCTCCTCAAGCGACAACCCTGTATCACAAAAATTACGTTCCCCCAGAACTAAAACGTATTTTGCAGTTACGTTTGACTGAGACGTATTTCTCTCAGATTATATTTGTGTTTGACGTATTACAAATACGTCTCTAATCAACGTATCTTTGTGGTTTGTTGTCTCGCTTTTCTACAATGCTGTTATGAATTGGAAAAAGCGTCCTCTGGTCTTATTTATTATTATGTTATACGTTGTTTCGCCTGCGTATTATGACAGCAATAGGCGTTGTAACGGATCTCTGTATATGAATTGGCGTGGAGACTTACTGCTGGTGACACTCCTTTATTTTCTTTCTTTAGGTGACAATACATTAATTAAAACTCGTAAACTATCACCACCTTACAGTAAGAGAGTTAGCCTCATACGGGTCCATTAAACTATTAAACTTTTTATAAAATGCGCATCTGTCTGTGAGATATGTAGCCATATACCATAAAGTTTGCATTTTAACATAAAATAAATGTGCGCTTCATTTTAACCATAAAAAAAAATAAAAGTCAGATTTATCTGTTAAGCTGAAGTAGATTAAAATGTCTATATTTATTCAAACAATACAATATAAAAAGGCATACATCATAATCAATAAGGGAAATGCTAAACAATCAAACAACTCAGTGTGCATGTGTGAGAGTGTGTGTGAGTCAGTGCGTTTACATGATGGTATAATTCGAATCTTGCTTTAGTCGGACTATGCTATCTTTTGGGGGATCTGCTATTATCCCAATATACATGGCAGTGAGTAATTCGAATCATTGGCCGAAAGCATGTCATATCCGATACGATAGGTGGCGCTGTTTTCATGACAACTCGTGGTGATACAGCCATTTCCGCTTGACCTCTTCACCACTACCAACAACAACCAACAACAACAACATCAACATTTCGAGAAAGAACCATGAACTTTAGTATGTTCAACTCCTTCAATACATTAAGCATAAATTCTGTCTGCTCTTCAGTCCAGAAATGTGTGGTGGCTCTTGTGTTCTCCATAGCGTTGTTTGTTTGTTTTCTGCCGGCCAGGCTCCCGGCAGTGACAACTTATCGTCTCTTTCGACTTCCGGGTCACGACATGGGAGGGAGGGGGGAGGAGGGCGGCGGGATCTCAAGCATGCGCAAAGACGCAAAGTCCAGTTCCTAATCCAATTCACCGTTACATGCCGCGATAGTCAAATTATCAACCGGATCGGATCGAGTTATCCAGGGGTGTTAATCGGATCGTAGTCGGACCGCACATAGTCGAACAAAGGTGTTTACATGAAACGGATAATTCGATTTCAGTCCGACTAAGCCAGTTATTCGAATGCATGTAAACACGGTCAGTGAGAGAGTATGCGTTTGTGTGTGTGTGTCTGTGAGTGTATGTCTGTGTGTCTGTGTGTTTGAGTGTGTCTGTGTGTATGTCAGTGTGAGTGGGTAGGTGTGTGTGTGTGTGAGTGTGTATCTGTGTGAGTGTGTATCTCTGTGCGTGTGTATGTGTGTGGGGGTTTGTGTGTGCATGTGTGAGAGTGTGTGTCTGTGTGTGAGTGTCTGTGTGTTTGTGTGTGAAAAGATGTGTTAGTTTGCATGCATGTGTGGGGCAGACAGTCGAAGCAAAGTAGGAACAGTAGCAGTAAATCACCAAAAGTGAATGAACTACGGACAGAAATGCAGCCCAGTCCTCAGCATCAGGGTGCAGTCAAAGCTAGAGTTCGGTTTCAGGAGCAGTCTGCAGAGGTTGTGAAGCCTAAGTATTATAAAACACCTGCTGTCACCAGTCCAAGAGACTCAGAACTGTATAAAACAGTCAGATTGCTGAGGGAAGAAATGGCAGAAATAAAGAAAAGCCTAACTAACTCCCAAGGGCCCAAACGCCAAGTCAGAGGTACTACGAAGAAAGGATGTAGAGCGTGTCAGGAGCAGGGAACAGGTGATCAGTGTGATCACTGCTTTAAGTGTGGTCAGACAGGGCACCTTTCCAGAGGCTGTAGAGCAGATAGGAAATTTGACCGCTTAAATGTGACGATCCAAACAGTCTCACCCCCAGAAGCATTAGCTCCAAGCCACACAGATCCAGATGAAAAGGTGCACGAGCTGTTGTGTGACCGTATCAGGCAGCTGGAGGCGGAGTTGGAGAAAAGTGGGAAGACTGAACAGACAGTTGGTGCTACCTATGCTAGCCATCTCTCATTACGTCGCCAAGCCAAGCTGAAGGCCCTTATTGGAAGAAAGTGTATGGTGGACTGTTTCTTTGAGGGAGTAGCAACACAAGCACTGTGGGACACAGGTTCACAAGTCACGATTATCAACGAAAGTTGGAGGAAATGCTGTCTCCCACATATCCGGCTACGGAGCATGAATGAACTCTTGAATGAAGATGAGACTCTTGTTGGCAAAGCAGCAAATCAAACACCCATCCCCTTTGCTGGCTGGGTTGAGCTGAAGTTCAAGTTGGCATCAAGTAAGGGTCCTCAACCAGAGCTACTCGTGCCAGTGCTTGTTTCGGACCAGCCAGGTGTAGCAGATTCACCGATTATTGGCTACAATGCAATCGAGCATCTTGTAATGAGTGGAATGGAGCAGCATCCAGAAAGGACACCTGTTGTGGTAAAAGAAGCTTTTTCCATTGACTGTAAAAAAGCAGATGTGTCGATCCATCAGATGCAGAGTCGTGACCAGAATGACCGGGAAGGAGTGGTAAAGCTTGGGAGGCTAAAGACAGTGATTCCTGCAGGTCAGACCAGAGAGGTGAAGTGTAGTGTTAGGACAGGTCCCCTCTATACAAAACAGGAAGTTCTTTTTGAAGCTGAGGAGATCCCAAAGTGGCCAGAGGGCTTGAACATTACTGACACCGTCATCTGCCTGCAGAAAGGAAATTGGTCAAGAGTGGCTATCCCTGTCACTAATGGAAGCAAGCAAGACATCACTCTCTCCCCTCGCACAGTGTTGGGAAAGCTGCAACAAGTCAAAGCCATATATCCAGTGGATGTAAGACCAGCTCATGCTAGTGATCCCACCGTCAGAACAACTTGTAGCAAAGAGACATCGAAGACTAGTGAGCAGAGAAACACGGCAAAATCAGACAGCATTCTTGAGAAGCACCAAGAACAACACAGACAGGGGAACACAGTCAAAGAAGATGTATGGGACCCTCCAGTATCAGTTGATCACCTGACTACAGACCAGCAGGAACAAGTTAGACAAATCAGGAACAAGTTAGTCAAATGCTACGGGAAGAATGTATGGCATTCTCAAAGGACGACAATGATGTGGGGTGTATCCCATCTTTGCAGTTGAAAATCAGATTAAGTGACACAACTCCGGTAAAATGCACCTACATCTCTGTACCCAAACCGCTTCACAAGGAGGTGAAGGAGTATTTGGAGGATCTACTGAATAGAGGATGGATAAAGAAATCCCGGTCCCCATACTCTTCACCAATTGTCTGTGTGCGTAAGAAAGATGGAAGTTTGCGTTTATTCCCAGAGTACAAGACATGCTAAACAGCCTGAGTGGAAGTGCGTGGTTCTCTGTGCTGGACCAAGGCAGGGTTTCATGGAGGAGAGTAGTTGACCGCTTACTGCTTGTCGTTATCAAGCACATGGAGTAAAACTGACAGCTAAAAAGTGTGAAGTTTTTAAAGACAGGGTGAGATTCTTCGGCAAGATTATATCAAAGGATGGCTATTGCATGGATCCAGCAGAAATAGCACCAGTACAGGCACTAAAAGACCGCAGACCTGAGACTGTCGGCGACTTGAGGAAAATGTTAGGATTCCTGTCGTACTACCGGCCATACATCCCAAACTTTTCACGCATCGCCAAGCCGCTGTACAATCTTCTGTCTACTGAGAAAATGCCAGGTAGTCAAGTTCAAGGATCAAAAGCAACCAGGAGCAAGGGGAAAACTAAGAGTTCAGCTCAGCACTCCTCAAGCCAGCCTATCGTCTGGACAGAACAACATCAGGAAGTGCTCTGCCAGCTTCTGGAGCACCTTTTGCGTCCACCACTCCTAGGTTACCCAGACTTTGAGAAACCATTTGATGCTTCTGTGATGCTTCTCAGCAGGGGCTTGGTGCAGTACTTTATCAGAGGCAGCAAGGCAAGTTGGTTGTCATCGGTTATGGGTCAAGAACACTAACCGCTCCAGAAGCTAACTACCACCTTCACTCTGGAAAGCTAGAGTTCTTAGCCATGAAGTGGGCAATCTGTGAAAGGTTTAGGGATTACTTGTACTATGCACCTTCTTTTGTTGTCTACACAGACAATAATCCTTTAATTTATGTATTGACAACAGCAAAGCTGAACGCCACGACACACAGGTGGATTGCAGAATTAGCCGACTTTCCGTTCTCAATCAAATATCGGCCTGGAAAAGCCAATGGAGACGCTGACGGCTTGTCGCGAATGCCGCTGGACATGGAGCAATACATCCACACATGCACACAGGAAATGGAGCCCGAGGTGATAACAACAGTCACAGAGGCACTGCAACTCGAATTCCACGAGCATGAGCCCTGGATGTGTCCAGTCACTATCACTGCAGCATGCAATGAAGTAGAAAAAGAATGAATAACATCTCCAGTGGCTGAAGTATCCATTGAAAACCTAAAGAAAACACAAGAGGATGATCCAGTCATTGGCAAGGTAAGAGAATATGTCATCACAGGACAGTGGCCTCATCTGGGAGGAAAAGACAGACGCAATGACATCTCTCTTCTAGTGAGGGAGAAAAACAAGCTGTAAATCAATGAAGATCCTTTCTATGCTCATAAATCTAACAGAAGATGCAAAGTCAGATTGGAAGAACTCCTTAGTTAAGGTTGTGCATGCGTATAACTGTATGCGCAGTGAAGCAACAGGATATGCCCCATACTAACTTCTCTATGGTAGGAACCCTAGACTTCCTGTTGACATGATGTTTGGCCTGAAACCAACTGACCAGTGGGCTTCTCACAATGAATATGCAAGCAAGTGGAGAAGGCGGATGCAGGAGGCATACAGGCTAGCATCGCAGACAGTCCAGAAGGAGAAAAGTAGAGCGAAGAAGCACTATGACCAAAAAGCTTATGGAGGCGAGCTACACCCAGGGTGTAGAGTACTGGTGTGAAACTTCAAAGACAGAGGAGGACCAGGAAAACTCAGATCATATTGGGAAGAGAGAATCCATGTGATAACCGAGAGAAAACATAAATAAATAGAAGAAGAAAAATATATATACACTTTTATTAATCCCTAAGGGGAAATTAGTTCTCTGCATTTAACCCATCCTTAGTTATTAAGGAGCAGTGGGCTGCAGTGATGCGCCTGAGAAGCAACTGGGGGTTCAGTGCCTTGCTCAAGGACACTTCGACTTGCAACTGATGGGGAGAGCGGGGATCAAGCCCACAACCTTGCGGTTGCAGGACGGCCCTCTTACCCCACTGAGCTACAGCCGCCCCCAAAGGACAGTCCTGTCTACGTTGTACAGCCGGAGAGAGGCCCAGGAAGGACCAGAGTCCTGCACAGAAACCTGTTACTGCCCTGTGACTTCCTGCCTGTGGAAGAAGATAAACAAGAGAAAGAGAAAATGGGAAAAAAGAAGTCGAACACAGGTATAACGAAGAAAAAACAGCGAAAACAGAAGGACAGAAACTCTGACAGTAGCTCGGAGGACGAAAATAACTGGAGAGTCATCACCACACGACCAGCAGAATCTCTTCAACATGTTAGGAGCCAGCTGAGAGCAAAAGCAGAGGAATTCCAGCCACAAGCCACTGTCAGAGAACTGGAGCAAACCGCCGAAGAAGAGGAGGGTCCAGTAAGAGATGATGAAGGCAGCATGGAACCAGAGGTGGAGCATGGAGAAAGAGGGGAAGCTGAGCAAGTGTCATCATCTGATGGAGCAGACGAGGTCAACGCTGGACAAGTGTCGTCATCTGATGGAGCAGACGAGGTCAACGCTGGACAAGGGTCGTCATCGGATGAAGCAGACGAGAGTGATCCTGAGTTGCCATCAGCTTCCACCAGAAAATATCCTTTACGACAAAGAAATCCACCCAAAACACTCATTTACAACAGATTAGGTCAACCAGCCGTCTTATCCATCCAGAAGTAATGGAAGAAAAAGGGTTGTAGTTTCACGTTTGGTTTGTTTGTTGTGAAAGAGTAATATGAGACACGTGTTCATAAGTGTTTCGCTTAAAAGGAAATAGGAAGTTAATAGGTCAGTCTACAAGTCCATGAGTGTCAATAAAGAGAGTACTAGAACTCAGACCACTTACCATGAAGAATAATACAGGGATATGTGAAACATACAGTATTGCATGTAGGTCTGTGTGATGGGTTATGGGGTAGGACATAAGGTCAAAACCTTTCAGTCCAGGATACATAGCCGCCAGACTAGCGGAATAGCGCATCAGATATCACCCGGCCAGTGGTGTCTGCTGCTAACCCATGACATAAGCGAGAGATGAATGACTGTTATGCAGAAAGTATCCTGAAAGGCTGACTCTCATAGAGCCTTCTGCCATAACTCACCAGTTGAAGATTGAAATACTCTGGGAAATCTGGAATGTCTGGCCGACATTTATTTTGGAGGGGAGAGTGTAGGGCCCTCAGTAACAATGGACATTGATATTTATTAGGGTCCGAGCGACAGACGAAGTCTGACCGAGAGGAACCTATTGAAATTGTTAGGGGTATTATTATTAGGGTCCGAGCGACAGACGAAGTCTGACCGAGAGGAACCTATTGAAATTGTTAGGGGTATTATTAGGGTCCGAGCGACAGACGAAGTCTGACCGAGAGGAACCTATTGAAATTGTTAGGGGTATTATTAGGATCCGAGCGACAGACGAAGTCTGACCGAGAGGAACCTATTGAAATTGTTAGGGGTATTATTATTCTTCTTCTGACGAAGTCTGACCGAGAGGAACCTATTGAAATTGTTAGGGGTATTATTAGGGTCCGAGCGACAGACGAAGTCTGACCGAGAGGAACCTATTGAAATTGTTAGGGTTCTTATTATTCCGCATCTTATTTTAGAACATTGGGGGCATATTGGGGGTACGTATCATATCCCAAAACTCACCAAATTTGGCAAGCTTGTCAGGATTGGTGAAAATAGACGGATGACACCGACCTCGAAATTCGGCTTGCTCTCTAGCGCCACCTAAAAATTTGACCGGCGACGCCCCTCACCCAGTATGTTCAAATGACTAGCTTTTATTTTTCCCAAGTCCACTTGGACCTGCTCTACAAAAAAGCCTCTCAGGACCCTAAGCTCCGCCTACTTAAATTTTCCGCCATATTTTTTTTGGTGAAAAACACATCAGAGGCGTTTGCTCCGACATACGGGGTCCAATTCATACCAAACCTATGGGAGATAATGATTATGGAAGCTATATCATCTAAGATCTATCATCCTTTTTCAAATATATCATTGTGGTAAGGATCTATGGCCCAACGATTAGGGTCCGAGCGACAGACGAAGTCTGACCGAGAGGAACCTATTGAAATTGTTAGGGTTCTTATTATTAGGGTCCGAGCGACAGACGAAGTCTGACCGAGAGGAACCTATTGAAATTGTTAGGGGAATTATTAGGGTCCGAGCGACAGACGAAGTCTGACCGAGAGGAACCTATTGAAATTGTTAGGGGAATTATTATTATTAGGGTCCGAGCGACAGACGAAGTCTGACCGAGAGGAACCTATTGAAATTGTTAGGGGTATTATTATTAGGGTCCGACAGACGAAGTCTGACCGAGAGGAACCTATTGAAATTGTTAGGGGTATTATTAGGGTCCGAGCGACAGACGAAGTCTGACCGAGAGGAACCTATTGAAATTGTTAGAATTCTTATTATTAGGGTCCGAGCGACAGACGAAGTCTGACCGAGAGGAACCTATTGAAATTGTTAGGGTTATTATTATTAGGGTCGGCGACAGACGAAGTCTGACCGAGAGGAACCTATTGAAATTGTTAGGGATATTATTAGACTTATACCACTTTTTTTTTTTTTTGAACATTGGGCATATTTGGGTATGTATCATATAAATTAACTCACCAAATTGTAGCTGTTCTCACAGCTGGTGAAAATAGCCGGATGACAACGACGTCGAAATTCGGCTTTAAAAAATTGCTCTCTAGCGCCACCTGTAAATTTGACCGGCGACGCCCCTCACCCAGTATGTTCAAATGACTAGCTTTTTTTTTCACAAGTCCACTTGGACCTGCTCTACAAAAAAGCCTCTCAGTACCCTAAGCTCCGCCTACTTAAATTTTCCACCATATTTTTTTTGGTGAAAAACACATCCGAGGCGTTTGCTCCGACATACGGGGACCAATTCAAACCAAACCTATTGGAGATAATGTTCATGGAAGCTATATCATCTAAGATCTATCATCTTATTTCAAATATATCATTCTGGTAAGGATCTATGGCCCAGCGAACATTTTAGGGGCGTGTCCTGTTTTGTAATGCTCATAACTTCAACACTATTGGGAAAAAAAAATAACAGACTGTCAGGATATGTGTAGAAGGGAGCCTGGAACATTCACAGCAAATTTCGTGCAATTTAAACCGTAGGGGGCGCTACAATAATTCACCAAAGTTGGCCGTTTTGGCGTTTTTGGCGTTTTTGCTTGATTTGGCCCTTTTCCACTTTTCCCCATCGATTATTTCCCCCACAAAACGCCAACAGAATCGGCTAAACATCAGTTTTATAGAATCTCAAGACTTGAATAATGAACACTGTGAAAAAACGGACTTTTCGTCGGTAGGAAATTTACGTTTTTA
Source organism: Pseudoliparis swirei (assembly GCF_029220125.1). NCBI lineage: Eukaryota > Metazoa > Chordata > Actinopteri > Perciformes > Liparidae > Pseudoliparis > Pseudoliparis swirei. Next base: position 8,970,240 of record NC_079407.1, read on the forward strand.
CTGGCAATAATTTTGTTCTTTCTGTGATTTCTTTATGTTAAAACTATAACTTAAACTCATCCAATACTAACCCAAAAATCATGTGTGATGCCAGTCAAGGCCTGAACACATTCACATGAAGAAACAAGCACATTTCTTCCAGGAACACCTATTGATCACCTATTGAGAAGTAAAATAACCATAATTTATTCACTTTCACGATAGGCTTGCTTCTCTTAGTCGGTCAATCAGATCGGCTTCAAATTTGTAACACACAATCCAAACATTGTCATGATGTCAGCCCACAAAGCATTTCATTCTTCGCATCAAACAAAACATATTAAGAATCAAAGATGTAGTTACCAGATAGGATTTTATTCTTCAAAAATGGTAATTTGCTCCATAGCGCCACCTACAATATTCAATTAGGCAGCCCCATTAGGCAGCCCCGGTGCTACGTTTGACCTACATGTATAACGCTGGGTAGGTATATGTAACACAAGTAGACGGAAAGAAAAGTCTCTTGGCACCATGCTCTAAACTGTACCGGATGTCGCCAATATTGATTTCTGTTTCACTATGTTTGTGCAAAGCTCATCTCATTTCCACATACAGGTATTCACCTGCGTTTCATACTCCAGGCCAGCAGGTGGCGGTAATCTCGCTTTTTATACATCAAGAGGCGAACAATAACACAGCGTGCTGGCTGCGATACTCCAGGCCAGCAGGTGGCGGTAATGCACCAAATATATGGATGCAAACTGCTGTTTAGAGAAGAAGAAGAAGAAGCACGCAGCTGCGGCCTGGTCTGCAGTCTGCTCCGTCTGAGACGGTAAGCATTTTAAATGTATTACAATGAACTACAATCCAACGATAATTAGTCATGGCAGTCTCTTGTTCACATGACCGCTGTAAAATCCACCGTGTTTATCCGGTGCTCTTTCTCCGTGTGTGATTGTCACAGGTTACTCAATGCTATGCTACACGAGGAGCTCCATGCTAATGCGATCCATTCAAATATATAATGGTTTCTCCTGTTCGCCAGTCGGCATGAACACATAAATACTGTGGATATTACGTTACATAACCGCAGTGAAAGAACGGTAAACTCTGAACAGAGTCACGGTGTGTCTTTGAATTCACGTCACGTTATAAATGTGTTCTGATGAAGCTTGAAGATGCATGCAGTTAATATTCATGTAGCTATTTAACTGCTCCACATCCATTTGAAAGAATAATTACTGTTTACTTTGCATATTACGGCTGTCATACAACATATACTCAATTCATACATGAAGTGTTATTAGAGATTAAACTACCAGCAGCTTATTAAAACTAGGAGTGATGCTTAAGTTTATTACTTCTTCTTGAGCCATTTATTTTAATTCAGAATTCTAATGAGTATATGGTAAATATTATTTACCTACTCTTTAAGAATATTAATACCATTTGGTGTTATTAACCTGTATATTGTTTACGAGATCTGTATACTTTCATCAGCAATGTTAGAACCAGAGTGTGATGAAGTTTTTAATTACATAGTATAATCATATTCTGACTAGAAGGGGATCTGACATTGAGATGTAAAGTGTGCTCATCAAAATCACTGCACATAGACACACATCAGATGTTGATTGCTGTACTAACCTCCGGTGTCCTGCTGTTCATCTCTATTGCAGACACTATGGAGATGTTTGGACTGCAGTATAATGAGCATGGTTGCCCCCAGTTCCTGTGGACTGGGACCAGCACAGGACCAAGACTGCCCGACCTCCTCCAGAGCAGTGCATCCACTGCACAGTCATCGTAATGGTGCGCAGTATTAATTATTAATATTATGAAAATATTTGAATTTTTTTTTAGCAAATCTGTAACTTTCTTTAAAAAATTACACTGCAGTCTTGTTATTGGTGACCTCAGCTAGGCCCAGAATTATTTTCATGAGATATCACCATGCGGATTTCGAATGAATTCAATTTAAAGTTAGCGAAAAATAAATATTATTAATATTATGACAATATTTGAATTTTATTTAAAGCAAATCCGTTACTTTCTTGTTTATTCTGTTTCTTTATAGGACGTGGCACTAAGGAGGATTGTCCAGCCGCAGGTTTGTTATGTTATTGTGCTTTGAAGTTTATGAATCATACCAGTATTTGCTTTTGAAGAGACCAATTGACACCATTATTGTTTCTGCAATTTTGTTTTCCAGATGACGCTGAAGAACCGTTACAAGCCGCTAACACCAGTCTGCTTCAGCAGCTTGGTTGAAATGGAGATTGGATGATGCACTGTGCCCAACTAATCATACACGTGATGCCTTGAGAGGTCGGGGTCAGATTGTGAGTACTCCTCTGTTTTCCTGATCCGATGTGAGGTCAAAGGTCAGGGATGTCTATGTGTCCAGATTGTAATGCACTCTGAGACAAATTTGTAAATTGTGAAAATGGGCTATACAAATAAACTGAATTGAATTGAGACGTCAGTGCACAACTCAAGACGACAAGCATTTATGCATTTTACATCGAATTTACATGACATGGTCTATACTTCACGTCGGGACACACGACGCATGAATATGTTCACGTAGTTAAAGCGCCACCTAGTGGCTGAACTGGACTTTGTCGAATCCGCCCCAAACTTGTCGCGCTCGTTACAAGTCGCGGCCCGAGTCGAGTCCGACCGGCGCGCCCGGGTCCTCGGCGCCGGCTCCTCGGCGCCGGCTCCCCCGACCGGCGCGGGTGAGCGAGGACCCGTTCGACGCTGCTTGCAGCTTTAATTCTTATTCCACTTTTTTATTTTTGAACATTGGGCGCATATTGGGGGTATGTATCATATCCCAAAACTCACCAAATTTGGCAAGCTTGTCAGGCTTGGTGAAAATAGCCAGATGACATGGACCTCGAAATTCGGCTTTCAAAAATTGCTCTCTAGCGCCACCTGTAAATTTGACCGGCGACGCCCCTCACCCAGTATGTTCAAATGACTAGCTTTTTTTTTCACAAGTCCACTTGGACCTGCTCTACAAAAAAGCCTCTCAGTACCCTAAGCTCCGCCTACTTAAATTTTCCACCATATTTTTTTTGGTGAAAAACACATCAGAGGCGTTTGCTCCGACATACGGGGTCCAATTCAAACCAAACCTATTGGAGATAATGATCATGGAAGCTATATCATCTAAGATCTATCATCTTTTTCAAATATATCATTGTGGTAAGGATCTATGGCCCAACGAACATTTTAGGGGCGTGTCCTGTTTTGTAATGCTCATAACTTCAACACTATTGGGAGAAAAAAATAACAGACTTTCAGGATATGTGCAGAATGGAGCCTGGAACATTCACAGCAAATTTCGTGCAATTTAAACCGTAGGGGGCGCTACAATAATTCACCAAAGTTGGCCGTTTTTTGGCGTTTTTTGCTTGATTTGGCCCTTTTCCACTTTTTCCCCATCGATTATTTCTCCCACAAAACGCCAACAGAATCGGCTAAAAATCAGTTTTATAGAATCTCAAGACTTGAATAATGAACACTGTGAAAAAATCGGACTTTTCGTCGTTAGTAAATCTACGTTTTTTACTGCCAATAATTTTTACTTTCTGTGATTTCTTTATGTTAAAACTATTGCTTAAACTCATCCAATACTTCCCCAAAAATCATGTGTGATGCCAGTCAAGGCCTGAACACATTCACATGAAGAAACAAGCACATTTCTTGGAGGAACACCTATTGATCACCTATTGAGAAGTAAAATAACCAAATTTTTCTGCCCAAAATAATGTGAGCTCCTACTGCCTGTAAACCAGCTGGCTCATAGCTCACCATGTTAAGTGTTGGTCTGGACACCTGGAGATGCGTGTTCGATTCCAAGACAAGGCAGCTTTTTTTCATCACTTTTTTTTTACATTGAATTTACATGAGGTGATCTCTACTTCACGTAGGGACACACGACGCATGAATATGTTCACGTAGTTAAAGCGCCACCTAGTGGCTCAACTGGACTTCCTTCAGTCCGCCCCAAATTTGTTTGACTAGCCCGTTATTTAGAATGGAATAAGAACTCTCTCTCTCTTTCTCTCTCCTCTCTCTCTTTTTCTCTCTCTTCTCTCTCCTCTCTCTACTCTAACATAACTAACGTCAGTAAACAGCTGGGTTTTTTAAATCACGGATTTCGTGAGTTTTGTTTTATTTTTACTTCACGTAGGGACACGTGATGCATGAATATGTTCACGTAGTTAAAGCGCCACCTAGTGGCGAAACTGGACTTTGTCGAATCTGCCCCAAACTTGTCGTGCTCGTTATAAGTCGCGGCCCGAGTCGAGTCCGACCGCGCCAGCTCGGCGGGCGGCGTCCGCTGGCTCCCGACCGGCGGGTGAGCGAGACCCGTTCGACGCTGCTTGCAGCTTTAATTCCGAGCGACAACGAAAGTCTGACCGAGAGGAATATTATTATTCCACTTTTTATTTTTGAACATTGGGGGCATATTGGGGGTATGTATCATATCCCAAAACTCACCAAATTTGGCAAGCTTGTCAGGCTTGGTGAAAATAGCCGGATGACAACGACGTCGAAATTCGGCTTTAAAAAATTGCTCTCTAGCGCCACCTGTAAATTTGACCGGCGACGCCCCTCACCCAGTATGTTCAAATGACTAGCTTTTTTTTTCACAAGTCCACTTGGACCTGCTCTACATAAAAGCCTCTCAGTACCCTAAGCTCCGCCTACTTAAATTTTCCACCATATTTTTTTTGGTGAAAAACACATCAGAGGCGTTTGCTCCGACATACGGGGTCCAATTCAAACCAAACCTATTGGAGATAATGATTATGGAAGCTACATCATCTAAGATCTATCATCCTTTTTCAAATATATCATTGTGGTAAGGATCTATGGCCCAACGAACATTTTAGGGGCGTGTCCTGTTTTGTAATGCTCATAACTTCAACACTATTGGGAGAAAAAAATAACAGACTGTCAGGATATGTGCAGAAGGAAGCCTGGAACATTCACAGCAAATTTCGTGCAATTTGAACCGTAGGGGCGCTACAATAATTCACCAAAGTTGGCCGTTTTTGGCGTTTTTTGGCGTTTTTGCTTGATTTGGCCCTTTTCCACTTTTTCCCCATCGATTATTTCTCCCACAAAACGCCAACAGAATCGGCTAAAAATCAGTTTTATAGAATCTCAAGACTTGAATAATGAACACTGTGAAAAAAACGGACTTTTCGTCGGTAGGAAATTTACGTTTTTTTACTGCCAATAATTTTTTACTTTCTGTGATTTCTTTATGTTAAAAACTATTGCTTAAACTCATCCAATACTTTCCCCAAAAATCATGTGTGATGCCAGTCAAGGCCTGAACACATTCACACGAAGAAACAAGCACATTTCTTGGAGGAACACCTATTGATCACCTATTGAGAAGTAAAATAACCAAATTTTTCTGCCCAAAATAATGTGAGCTCCTACGGCTGCCTGTAAACCAGCTGGCTCATAGCTCACCATGTTAAGTGTTGGTCTGGACACCTGGAGATGCGTGTTCGATTCCAAGACAAGGCAGCTTTTTTTCATCACTTTTTTTTTACATTGAATTTACATGACGTGATCTCTACTTCACGTAGGGACACACGACGCATGAATATGTTCACGTAGTTAAAGCGCCACCTAGTGGCGAAACTGGACTTTGTCGAATCTGCCCCAAACTTGTGCTCGTTATAAGTCGCGGCCCGAGTCGAGTCCGACCGGCGCGGGCCGGCATCCCGCCGGCTCCCCCGACCGGCGTGGGTGAGCGAGGACCCGTTCGACGCTGCTTGCAGCTTTAATTATTATTCTTATTCCACTTTTTTATTTTTGAACATTGGGCGCATATTGGGGGTATGTATCATATCCCAAAACTCACCAAATTTGGCAAGCTTGTCAGGCTTGGTGAAAATAGCCGGATGACAACAACGTCGAAATTCGGCTTTAACAAATTGCTCTCTAGCGCCACCTGTAAATTTGACCGGCGACGCCCCTCACCCAGTATGTTCAAATGACTAGCTTTTTTTTTCACAAGTCCACTTGGACCTGCTCTACATAAAAGCCTCTCAGTACCCTAAGCTCCGCCTACTTAAATTTTCCACCATATTTTTTTTGGTGAAAAACACATCAGAGGCGTTTGCTCCGACATACGGTGTCCAATTCATCCCAAACCTATTGGAGATAATGATCATGGAAGCTATATTATCTAAGATCTATCATCCTTTTTCAAATATATCATTGTGGTAAGGATCTATGGCCCAGCGAACATTTTAGGGGCGTGTCCTGTTTTGTAATGCTCATAACTTCAACACTATTGGGATAAAAAAATAACAGACTGTCAGGATATGTGCAGAAGGGAGCCTGGAACATTCACAGCAAATTTCGTGCAATTTAAACCGTAGGGGCGCTACAATAATTCACCAAAGTTGGCCGTTTTTGGCGTTTTTTGGCGTTTTTTGCTTGAATTGGCCCTTTTCCACTTTTTCCCCATCGATTATTTCTCCCACAAAACGCCAACAGAATCGGCTAAAAATCAGTTTTATAGAATCTCAAGACTTGAATAATGAACACTGTGAAAAAA